>NW_020799091.1:7029290-7160753 GCF_003259725.1 Athene cunicularia | reverse complement strand
GCCCCAGTGCTCCCGCTGGGGCGTCACCCCCTTTTTCTTCTCTTTTACTGCTGTTTTCACTTATTTCCTGAGGAAAACCATGTCGTTCGGTTTTGTTGGGTTTTTTTTCTCCATCCTTGTTTGTATTCGCGGCGTCCCGGCACTGCGAGCAGCGCAGGGGCTGCCATCTCCTCCCCCCAGGCTACCCCAGGGCTGGGGAGGGAGGATCCTGGGGGGCAGTGGTGGCACCTTCGCGTCCCCGAGGGCACCGGGCTCTTTGTCCCCAGTGCCTGGGTGCCCAGTGTGGCAGGTCCCTTCTCGGAGGGTCCCCAGGCGTGGGGTGAACCTCCAGGGTCCCTCCTGCCATCACAGGGCATAAGCTCCAGGAGCGCTGTGGTCTGTCACCTATGTTGTCTCATCAGGCAGATATTTGAATTTAATTGTCAGTCGCATTCTTCGCATGGCTTTTAATTATCCTTCTTGCATCCTTATAATGATATCTGGCAAGAAAAGAGGAAATCGGAGCCAAGAAGGCAAAAATCCTGCAGTATGTTTAAACTCTGAGAGAAAAACCTGCAAAAGGTTTTGCCAAAATTCCCAGCTGATCACCATTACCCCAGAAAGGAAATATAAATTTCACAGGAATCAATTTATTTGCTGCCTTCTACTGACCTCTTCACCCCACTGCTACCCTTACAAAGGACCAGGAGAGCTTGAAGCATGGTGAAAGCTCTGTCCCATGCACAGACCCTACGTGAGGAGCTGAGATGTTACAGGACCTTACATTCTTAGACGTGATTTTTCTAATTTGCCTTTACTTGGGCCTAGCACCAACCCCATTTGGGTCTGTGGAAACGTTTTAACAGATGGCTGGAAAAAGCAAGTGCTACAAAAATCTCAACTATTCAGACAAGTCTTTCTCAACTATGAACGATTAGAGGAGAAATACAAGGTGAGGGAGAGGTCCCCAGGGGTAGAGGGCAAATGTCTCCAACAGAAACACAGCTAGAGAATACAGCTGGTGTCAGGCGGAAGCCAGGGCTGGTGACACCAGTTCAGCTGCTCTTGGGCCACCAGAAAATAATCATTCAACAGCGAGGAAGATACCTGGAGTATCAGAAGGCAGCTAACGAGTAAGACTCCACCAGCAGTACCATACTAATCCCAGATCCCTTCCTCATCTGCACTCTGCGTCCACTGGCATCCCGAGGAGATACGCAGTCCCACCGCCCAGGAAGCTCTGCCCTTACACCTCTGCTGTTCTCCGTGATGGAGGAGTTGGCCCATGTCTGGTAGAGGGTGAAAGCAGCGTGAGGTGTGGTTACGTAGTGGGAGCCAGGGCTGCAGCATGGTCCAGGTGGGCTCTTGCTTTCCATGGGCGTACACACACAACTGCCATGCGTGCTCCAGAGCCTCCCCAGCTTTCCTCTCACAGGTCTTCCTAACTGTAGTAGATGACCACACCAAACGAGGCCTCTTGATCACTCTTACTCTTCTGACAAGGTACAGATTGCCCAGCAGTCACTTCTAGATGACCACAGACTCTCCACTGACTAATTCTCTATATGTCCCTTTCCTGCCTTATCTCAAATGTATCAGCTTTCCTGTATCACACTGACACTGCTGTTTTCAAGAGTCTCAGTGGGAAGAAGGAATAAATATTAGCATAATTGTTTCCTTCTTTGACTGTTTTCCCCAATTTTTTATTTACGATGACTGAATAAATTCTGACTGAAGGACTGTTTGATCTCCAGACACAAATTCAGGTAGGCACAATCGTAGGAGACATGACACTGATACAAATGTTTACAGTAGATGGGGTCAGAGATACAAGACACGGCTAAGAAACATTCAGTGGGACTCACCTCACTTGACTGTAGGGGCTGGGGATGCCCTGGGCTATCCATGACACAATACATGACTACAGACCTTTCCCATCTGGAGCAGCCACTGAAAGTCAGTGCTGGAAAAGATGAAGTCACCCCATAAAAGAAAAAGTGTCTATGGAAATGTCTGTAGTTAGAGACATCCCACCACACTTCCTTTGGTTTCCTGGTGTATATCTGTCTTCCTGTGACTGACTGCTGTCTCTCTACTTCTGATTAGGGGAAAGGATCATTTTCTTTTTGTGTTATGTTTGTACAGCACTTGCCACCATGGGGAGCTGATCCATAGCTATCAGTCCATGGTATTTCAGTTATACAGATAAAAGACATTATGTACTGCTATGCACAACACAATAGATGGATAGAAGCTTGGTGTCTACATGACTCTTCCTAGAATGAAATCTTAAAGAAAGTATTGGACAAAACTTCTTTCATGTCTAAAGTTGTGGAGAAGAACATTTAGTTTGAAATTGAGTTATGAGACAATTAGTTGCCACAAAAATGTCTGTGTTTTGGTTTTAGGGTGTACATTGAGCCATAAGCTCAGAAAAGATAGTTCCCCTGGCCTATCTTAATACCTGTCTTAAGAAAAAATGTACCACTGTCCAGTTCTCTGCTGCAGCTATAGACAAAATCAAATTTAAAAAAGGAAAAAATACCAAGTATAGATTTTTTTTTTCCCTATGTGTATAATTCTTCAGAACCCAGAGCTCTGGTGAAATTGGGCTGCGCAAGCTTTTTTAAAAAGGGAGTAAAGTCTGAGATCTGAGTGTTACTGTGAGCCATTGTTGAGGCAAAGAGCAGTAAGTGACAACATACATAAGGGTGAAGAGGTATTAGCTGTAGTATATTGTCAAGTGATAACACACACGCTGACTTTTCAGCACCTTGCGAGTAAGCTGAAAATGAAACAGTCTACAGGTGGGAGCCCTAATGAATGGCACTGTCAGGACGTAATTTCTCATGGTTGAAGAAATCTTTTATTCTGCAGGGAAGTGAAGTAACCTGGCATTATGGGCCTGTGCCAGATTCTGCCGCAGACAATGAAGTGATTTCAGAGGCCATTGAGTCTGGAAGGAAGAATGACAGCCCACAGTTGGCTCAAATGAGTCCTCCCATTGCTCACTGCTGATGTAATGCAGCAGAAAAGGCCTTGGAGTTCCCCACTACAGTGACAGCTATCCCGTGGGCTCCCTCTTCCTTGCACAGGGCAGAGACCCCAGCTCACAGATTCCCTGTTTCCCTAGTTATTTCTAACTATGGAAGTTAAAGGTGAAGACACTCTCTTCCCTTTGAAAACAGTCTGGTTTGAAGGCAAGGACGTTGCAGACTGGGACTTTGGAGAAGCAAGTCCTATCCCCATCTCTGCCCCTACTTCACAGCAGGACTTCAGGAAGGCTCCGCTGCCTCAGTTCCCGACACTTGGTTCCATGAGGGTGAGAACATGTTCTATCTCAAGGCAGTGTTAGGATGATAAATGCAGGGTGACTGTCCCACGACTGGGTGCTGTGGTGACAGGAAGGGGAAGACCAGACATTTGCATCAGATATGTTGCACCATAAGATGATGCCACCCAGAGAGAATGAACTCTTTTTCTCAGGTTTTCCAAGATTGTGGATGCAAGGGTAGGGGAAAGCACTTATTACTAGTTCCCAGAAGCAAGATGCTTTTGTCAGCTCGTAAAGGAAGCATGTGAGGATTGAGAATCTGAGTGTTTGGTTTATGAAAAAGACTGCCAAGTGGGAAAACTGATAACTGAACGTATACAATGTCCTTCCTGCGCTGGCAAAAATCTTATCATCAGCAAGTGTGACACAGTGGAGCAGGGTGGAGGACTCTAGCCTTGAGACGATTCCTATGCCCAAATACAGACAACTAAAAGCTAGACATGACCACTCTAGGTTCCTTTTGCAAGCTTTTGGGGCTACCTCAGAGGGAGATTTATTACATTCTAAAATAGGATTTAGGATAGGCCAGACAATCATTCCTTAAAAGCACTCACTTTCTTCCATTGTCTATCAGGAGAGGTTAAATCCAGCTTTTTAATGCCTACAGTTACGTGAAATGAATCTCACTCAGTGTGTTCATCTTCTTCCTGGGCAAACAGGGATATCTGAGCATCTAGCTGCAATTCATAGTAACAGGGCTGCACAGTTCTATCTGCAGACATAAGAGTGCAAATAAACAGCTTTTCCAGAGACAACTCAAGCTTTAAAGTTTCCAAAATTATTGAAAATCTACTACTACATGGGAAACACAGGAGGTAACATCGGGCTGAAATTACAATGTGTCTAGCAATAACTTTGTAGGGGGTTTCCCCCCCCCACCCCCGAATTCTCAGATGAAAGGCTTATTGGGATTATGTATATCTGCCAGACAGAGCATGGGATTCTCTAAACATCTGCTTGAAATAGAGTATATTATGTAGAAAGTTTTGATCCAATTATGAGATGCATACAAAGAAGACAATGAGGAACAACATTTTGAATTCAGCTTGGTTCAAAATTCACAGCTATATATATAGTATATACACTCAACTATACAGATCTTGGGAATTACGGCTATTCATATTACTGAAAATATTTCTGACAAGTAATATTTAAACTAACAGTGCCCCTTTAATTTCATGATAGTGAAAACTCGTTGAAATAAAACAGGCACCTGGATTTGCTCCAAGACGACTGAGATTCTTGTAAGACACTGCATCTTCACCATTTGGATAAACAGCATCTCAGTATAGTGAAGTAATCCCAAAATAACACCTTAAAAATAAAACATCCACTGCAACTGCACTCTCTGAGAACTTCAGGAATTTCCTGAAAAAGGGAATCTTCAGTGTTATGCAAAACTGTACCACATTCATCACTACTGTTTTTGTTTTCATGCTAGCCTGTGTCTATCTGCTGCATTTAGATTCTGCTGCAGGTCTCACTGCTCCGTCTGGCGGTTTTGAATCCACCATGAACTCATCTAAGAATAGTGAGCTATAACATTTTGTAAGTGCTGTATGTGACCATGAAGTTACTGTACAGTTGGAAGGTCACTGAAGGTATTAATAGACTGCTTTTCAGCTCCTGTTGGAGATCATACTCACCTCGTGCCCAACTTGTTTAAAGAGAAGCCCGTGTTCAAGGCACACAGCAAAGGAGAAGGTTCTCCCTCCCCACAGTGAGAGCCCACGCCTGCAGAGAAGATGAGCTTGGGCACAGTGTTTGGACAAACCTTTCACCACCTGTCCGTCAGCCTTTGCAATGATGTTGCATGGGCAATGCTGGCAAGGCCCTTTCCTAATCCTCTTGTACAGCAAGAATTGGTAGGACTTCTAAGAAGATGCTTGAGCTCAGATTTAGTGTGAACCTGGGCAAGTTTCACCCAGCATGAAGGCACCCTGAAGTTAGCAGTGTGACTCGTAAGCGAGGGACCACATCCTATTTCAGACTATGTTCGATCTATGCTCTGCCCAGCAGTGCAGACAGAGCCTCTGCAGCTAAAACATCCCTCAGGGAGAGGAAGGGTTGAAGGTGCAAGATCATCCTGCAATGGATGCAGGCCCTGTGGGAAGACATAAAGCAGGTGTATCTCCCCAGTTTAGGTAGACAAAGAGAAAGGAAAACCAGGCAGGCGTTAGGACTATTTTAATGAGAGATTCGGCTTTAATTTCTCAGTCAAATAAGACTTTGCTGGTAGAATTTCTGTGAGTTCATGTAACCCCTGTGAATCAGTGCTGCTACGGGGAATGATCACAGGGACCCAAGGGTGTACAGGAGGGCTGTTTAGCCACCACAGCCAGCACACGGGCCTGTCTGAAAGGGACCTCTGGTCTGAAATGTGAAGAGGAGTCATATTAGAATCAGGAGAGGTCGGTTACAGTTAGCTTGGGAACAAGTAAACAAGATTAACCTCGGATAATTTTAGTCAACTACAAAATATGCCAGTAGCCTAAGGAAGGCCATCTTTGAGTCAGAGAGAGGAGGCATCTCCAGAGGCAATCCATCCCACCCATGTTAGATGCTGCAGTTATTATGGAACGAACTGCAGTCTGGAATTATTTCCTCTTGGGCGTCAGTAGAGGCAGCCTAGACAGCTCATGTGGAGAGGACATTTGGCTTTTAAAGTTAGATTGGCAATACACCATTCAGAGTTAAGTGCTCCTCAACAGAGAATCGCTCTTGGGTAGCTCTTGTTCACATCTTGTCAAGATGAACTTAGCTTGTTTTCCAAATCTAGTGTATCCAGCTATGAAAACAGTGATTATTTTTCTCCCAAATAGGCAACCTGTTTCACTAACCTATGATCCTTTTCCTTCCCTTGTGGCAGATGACATCTTTCATTTGCAAGGTAATAATTGTGATTTTATGCTTTTCAGCTGTGACTGCAGCTGCAGTACTGTATTTAGCTCTGGCTACCTAGTTCCATGTGAGATGTAGATGAATTGGAGGTGATTAAGAAAAACAACAACAACAAAATGAAACCCAAAAAATTATTAAAGGAAAATGAAGCAAACTTATATGGTTTATCACAGGATGAACCTAACAGTCTACACTTGCAGTGTCGAGTATATAGGACCCTAAGGAGGAATTATTTCACATGGCACTAAAGAGTATAATGACAAGAGTATAATGCGATGAGATTAAAAAAAAAGACATATTTGGGCTAAATGTCAGCAGAAAAATTTCTGACTGTGTGAACTGGTTGTGAAATAGTATCCCAGGGGATTTCCCCTGCCCTCCCCCCTCTCCCAAGGATATATAAACTGTGTGAGGCAAAACATTAGGAAAAGGAACAATCCTGAATATCACGTAGCAGTTCGTGTAATCCAATAGATCTTTCCCAGCACTAATTACTACAATCTATAGTTCAAAGCCTAGAAGATAAGAAAACCATTTGATGATATGTCTTGCAGAGACACATCCCGTAAGGAATATTTATAGCAAGTCTGGATTTCTTATAACATTGCTGACACAGTGTGCCTTTGAGTGCACTTCAAAACTCAAAAACGAATGTCTAAAAATAGCCCTGTGCTGCTCCATACTGTGTACCAGGTACTTACTGGTGGTCTGTAAATATTTCCTCTCTCAAACGTACTCAGCGAAGAAGCCTATTTCCAAAATGTCAAATCTATGCACTCAGTCTACAATCTTTCACTTAAGCTGGGTTCCTTTCTGTACCAAGGAGAGAGATTTCAGTGGAGAAATGTAATTTTAAATGACACAAGCCATATCAGCGAAAGATATAGATACTGTGGACCTGAGACTAGGACCTCAACACTACATCAGGAGCTGAGTGATGTGTCAAACCTGTAGATATAATTTAGAATTTATCATAACTCTCTCATACTCATCCTCATTGAAAATCTGAACTAAGGCAAGCAGGGTATAGATACCTGCCTACATTTAGCAACAGCCTAAGACGGTAAGCCTGAGAGGCATCCCACGTAACTCCGTGGCATCATTCCATGGCCACCTTGGCAGAGACTCCTGAGACAGGAGAGGAATGAGCAGTGCACGTGACGCAGACATCTACACAGGTACCCCTCGAATGGCAGTTCAGCCACACTCAGGAGAAGTAAAGGTCCTGATACTGCCCTCATCCTAGTGTATTAGTAGGAAGTTCCCATATAAATACTGATTGGAGTAGTGCACCTGGCCTATGAGGAAAGACCCCAGCCAGAAGTGCCAGATTTTGCTATACCTTAGGTGCTGCAAAACACTTTGGTCTGTCTTCACTTGATAGTCGAGTTACCCACACAACGAGGGTTTTATAGCTGGAAGGAAGCATTGTGATCTAGGCTGACATCCTGCACGAGCCGGTGGACTTCTCTGCTCCTGGTCACTAGTCTTGTCTGCGCTAAAAAGACATTTAAAGAACAGTCAGTCTTGAGCTAAAAATTGCCAGAGTGTAGGTATACATTACAGTCTTTGGTTCATTATTGTCTAATCATTTCTATTTATACTTCAGCTGTTTATCAAGATGTGTTATGGTCAAAGGCCTTGAAAGTTTAAGTATACTCTATCAGTACAATTACTGTTATTCTAAAACTTGCAGTTTCATCAAAGCAGTATTATTCTTTGACAAAATCTGTTTCCATAAATCTTAATTACATTACTCTAGTCCTTTGTGAAATATATCATCGATCTGATTATGTGATTTGAGATTGGTGTCAAGTAGAAAAGACCACTGTTATCTGGGTAATTCCGTATGTCCTATTCAAACACTCACATCACCTTCACTTTCTTACAGAGCTTTACAGTTTTCATTCTGCTTAAGGACTAATTGAAATCTGACAGTAATGGTCAAGAGAGCTTCTTGACAAGTTTTTGAAAACTCCTGATTTTAAAATGTTTAATTTTAGTGACAGCTGCAAGCAATAATATTTAACTCTTGGAATGATACCTCTGTTAGTTGGCAAGGCTAACATATATTTTCCATGTTGATTTTTGGTCTAGGAAACTGTTGTATGTAATTTTTAGAAAGTCCCACTGTGGGAAATCCAGAATGCATCATTCAGACTAAGTTACTTTCTCTATACATTGCAGAGAGATGTTTTAAGTAGATATTTATCCTGTGGTTCAAAAACATTTGAGATCGATGGTTTCCCTTGTTAATGACAGAAAGAGGTGATGCCATTTTTGACACAAAATTTCTGATATTTTGAGATTGCTACTTGCTGGCTTAGTTATAAAAGTGATTTAAATTGTCTGATCACAGAAATCCTGCCACTAAATTCAGTAATATCAGTTAGGTCAAATTGATGTTTATTAATGAGCAGGCAAATTCCTCTTGCTTATTTTCCAGATGGAATATTAGCTTAAGGGAAATTAGATATATTTTTCTTTTCAAGTCTCTTGGTTGCTTTGCTGATTTCTTTCATGATGTTTCAAATTTGTGCTAATGAGTGTGATTTTGTTCTACCTTTTCACTCTGCTCTTTTTCTATCAGCTGAATGCCCCAGCCCGTTCCCAGAGAACTCTATATGATTCTTGATTTGGAGGCCATCTAAACTGTCCCATTTCCCTAGGAAAAGTAGGACAACATTTCTCAAAGCTTTGACATGAACTATTTACCTCACTCTTACCTAACTTCTGCCTAGCATTTACCACTTCTTTCAGATCATGTTAACATTTTTCTTCACGGCTTCCTGCTGAGATCTCTGCTCTCAGTAGTACATGGGATGACCTGTCATTAGTATTCAGTTAGACCATCAGTAGACATCAAATCTATCTAGAGAACCATAGAATAATTTAGGTTGCCTCTGGCAGTCTTCTAGTCCAACCTCATGCTCAAAGCAGGACTAAATCCAAAGATGAGCCTTAGATTCACCTCTTAAGTCCAGTAAGGCCCTTCTCTTGCAGAATATCCATCAAGGACCATCTGCTGCCTTTGAACAGGTTGCAAGTTCTTTACATGAACATGTACAGACTCACAGGTTGAGACTTCCGCAGTGACCTACCCCATACCCTCTGTTCTTTTCTAATGGTCTTGTGCATATATGGCTGAAGGAAATTAATAGCAAATTTAGTGGTTATGTGCAAGAGTGGCTTGAGTCTGTTCTCAAAGACAAGTGAAAGACAATGAAAACAAGCAACCTTTTCTTCTTTTTCTTTAAATGTCTTACAAAAAATATTTTTCTATAATTTTTCATACCATGTTTACCAGTTTTATTTATTTATTTATTTACTGTGTTGAAACTGGGTTGGCAGACCTGTGGCATACAGCTGGTTAACTTCCTGAGAACTTACTCAAGTTCCTTGCTCTAACTGAAGAGATGGGTTGGATAAAGTGAAATAGGGTGAAATGTAAGAGTCTGTGATATACAGGATATCAACTGAGGTAATACTGTGCATCGTTTACTGTATCAGTATGAAACAGCGAAAGGCATGGATTATAATAAACATGATGTCCTGATACAAAAGATACAACATATATGCATGACTCAAAGCATACTAACTTGACTGATTTGGAGACACACCATTAACGTATTTTAAAATAAATACTTAACAAGCACTTGTTAAATATTTCCCGCATTGCCAGCATGAAGGAATAAGGCTACAATTCTCCATTGTCCTGCAACAGGCATGATTATAAAAGGAAAGGCAGTTTTAAAATAACAAATTCTCTAGTATGTTTCATTAAAAGCCAGCTGTTTGCTACCAGCAATGAACACAGAAGGGTCTGTGACAGCAACACCCCAAGTTATACTTTGTCTAAGTGTAGACTGATTATACTATTATGCTGGTAGCTGCTGACCTGTTCCATTATATGACTTTCAAACAAATCTCTCTTTTACCCTTGCTGTAAAGCTAAGCACATTTTTTTTTCAAAGTTCTTAGTAAATAATCGACATATCTTCATTTACAAAAATAGAATGGAGCAGAAATTCCTAACTGAGCCTGTGGGGCTGGACAAACGATCACAAATGTTTAAATATTTGATTGGAGAAAAGCCAAATTTTGAATGTCATGGAGAGTGGCCAGTGCCAAGCATCCAATTCTTCTACAGGACCTGAACGTTTGAGCTGGAGCTAATTGTTTACCCAGTCTGTCTGCCCGGGCAAACAAGCTCCTCGAAGCTCATTGCTGTGAGTCTGCCCGGATCCCCATTCCTCAGCCTTTATGTACTTATTAGGCTTACAATAAAGGACAGCACCGAAGCAAGCGCAGATGTTAACAAAGCCAGGGGAATGCCAGGCCTGGTCAGAATTAAATCAGTGTGTTGTGAATGCTCTTGTTCTGAATGTGAATACGGAGTTTCTGTTGTGAGGGTAGGCGAGTAGCAGAAGGAGGGTGAGATGAAGTTGAGTCCCCCGTACTGAACTCGGCAGGGTAAGCTGACAGCTGACTGAGCCCTAATTAGGACCTGACAACCTGATCCTGCAGGCAATATTCTCACTGAAACAAATGGGAGCTCTGTCTGATTAAGAACAGTATTGTATCATATTGCTACATATATTATTTGTATTTCTCCAGAATCCACAGGTCCTAACCCAGTTTGGAACTGCACTGTGCTCTACATTATAAAAAAAGAAAAATAAAAGATACTTTCTCACCGTATTTTTTGCAGTCAAGATGGAAAAAAGAGTCTATCAGCCTGTGTTTGCACACCGTGTTACTGGCATGACCTGGAATAAAGCCAACATGCCCTGAACCACCATCCAGTAGGCAATATTGCTCTAATTAAATTAGGTCTCTCAGCTACATTCCTAACCTTAGTTCTTAATTTGCCTTTGAATTTCATACTCTTTCATATTCCATATTCCTAATAGTAGTTTCAGGAGACTGACAGAGATCCCATAATACAACCACATGTGACATTCAGTGAAGGACAGAACTTTTAATTTGTCTCTAATGTGCTTGAGGAGATAGAAATAAATTTTTGGAGCTGACTTTCTTTCTTCTGGGAAATGTTTGAGGGACAGAAATCAGAAGAAATGTGGAGCTGGAAGACAGCAGCTTTTGAGGTTGAGCTGATTCTCTTTTAGCAAGTTATCTGAGGAGATGTTTGTTTCCTCATGGTGGTTAATTCATAGTTTGACAGATCATCCAGTGTGGGAACCAAAAAGAGACTCAGCTTAAGGAACAACCTCTGTGATTTCCCTCTGGGATGGGCAGTGTGCTGCAGCATCAGCAGGACCTCTTGTGCACTGGCAGCCTGCTCCTTCATCATGCAGCCGTCTCCGTGCTGGGGCGAGGGGACCCTCTGGTCTTCCTCACTCAGCCAGTCTCTGGTCTTTCTGCTGAGACAACATAAATACATCCGAAAGTGGTGCTGTTGGAAGACTGGATTTAGATTACATGCCTGTGTCTCCAAACTGCCAGGAGACAGTAACTGGTGGCTGCTGCCTTGGCCCTGGTTTGAATCCCTGACAAAAGGGAAAACCTCCATGTGTCATAGTTTGGCTCTGGCTCCTCTGGCTGTCTTTTCTAACCCACTGAGGAGGACTTTAAAGTAGGCTCTTCTGTGGATGGAGATGAAATCGCACAGGAGACAGGGCATTGGGGGAGGGCCTTATACTCCCTGGAGGCAGAGGACATCCTGGGGAGGTCCTGCACACTAACACACCACCTAGGAAACAGGAGGAACTGGAGGTCTGTGCAGCTGCAGAGCTGTGCCATCACTGCAATTGCAGAGGTGTGGCGGAATGTGTGCATGGCTGGAGTTCACAGATGCACTCAGATGTAGCTGTAATACATGTATACTCGCTTTTTGGGAGATACAGAGAAGATGGGAAGAAGTCTGTGCTCAGTGCAGAGAAGAACTCCAGTGTGCAGGATGTGCAGGATATCTCCAGAGTTCTCTTAACAACTAAAATTCTCTGTAATTCTCCATGTGACTTTTGCCATGGAGGATTATTCTTCTGCCCCACAGGAGACCAGACTATATTGTCCATTTTACCTTTTCACAGTTTATGCCTTCTGCATTCTGCTAGATAACTTTTTTTTTTTTTTTCCCCCTCCTGGTCATTTGCCGAAATTAGTGCTAAAACCATAATTACAAAGCAACCAACAAGAAAACAGCTTCCTGACATCCTCTGTTGAAAAGTCACTTGTGTCTGGGAATGTCAGTCAATATTTAGTTTTTGTTTTGGTAGACTCACATTCAATTGCTTCTTGCAAGCATTGCATTTATAGAGGAAAACAGGGCAGTCTAAGAAACTGTGATTGGTTGAATGGTAAGAGTAAAAGCCAGACAGGTTTTCTACACTAAAAGTAAGCATTTTACTACTGTGAAGTATTTAAAGCCCAAAAGCCTGTTAGGGAGCAGTCACAGCAAAATATTAAAGCTGTGGGTCTCATGGAGGGATGAGCTGGGATAGAGGATGCTAAGACAGAGGGGTTGACTAAATGGAGGGACTTAAAACAGCACTGATGTTTCCAAGTCACTTTACCCTTAACTGGACTTCCCTGGAATGCCTGATGACATTTTGTCTTCCCCAAACCTCCATGTCTCCCTCTGGTCTTTCCCCCTGGACCCATCAGAAGCAGCAGCTTTTGGCTATGCTGCCCAGAAGACTTTAATCATTTTGATGCACAGCCGCAGGCAGTATCATTCTCCATCCTTACAGCAATTAGTAACCTGGAATAGAAATTCACTCTGAAAGCTGCTTTTCAAACAATTATTTGAAGGGATACTACTATCAGAGCCATAACATAAAGAAATGGCAAGTGAAATTTTGAAAGCTTATATTTAATTTTTTTCTTAAAATCTGTCAGAAGTGATTCTGGCGAATCACTTTGCCTAGTCAGTTATATTAATGTACAGCCGTGAATTAGTGAAAACTAATTTCCAGTGATAGAAGCAGCTAATCTGTGGTTTAAATGCAATGGATAGTAAGTACGTAGCACCATGTTTAACTGCTTTGGGTAGTTCCTACAGCCTCCTTATAATTTGGGTGCCAGTCCTGCTAGACCCTGTCAGAAACAGCCTTCTGGAATTTGAAGCAAAAGACCGGGGTGGGAGGTAGTGGCCACCTTAATTCTGCAGTCGTGTTTTCCAGTGATTTCTGCAGAAGAGGTCCTTTGTTGCTTAACTGGGAGTGACTACAGACTGGCAATTTTTTTTTTACACTTAGAGGCCCCTTGGTGACCAAGGGGATAGCAATTTTTCCAAAAAGAGAGAGATATTTTTCCAAAAAGCTGAACAAAGACAACTTCAAATACTCAATGGAGTCAGGCACGGCTCCTGTCTCCAGCAGAAGAAAGGGAATGGCACTAAGCAAATGATTAAATTAGATATGTATATTACCTGCTGATACTTTATTTCTGCCATCTCCAGTCTTCCCACTGTAGGATCCAGATCTCTGTATGGAGAAAAGAGGCCACACAAGCTAGGAGGGGTGCACAACACTGCCATAAGGGAATTAGGACCAAGTGACCTGCAGCTGAGAGATGCCATTTGACAGAGTCTGTAGGGGTGCAGTGCAGTGCAGGGAGCAGCTGGCACTCAGGGAGGCAAAAAGGAGTTGCTGGGATACAGCAATCAAATCAAAATCACAGGTGAACTTGAGTGGCTCAAGGACGAGGAGCCAGTGGCCAGGCAGGGGTTTGTGCCAACCGTTCTAAAATGTCAGCATTTCTCTTGGTCCATGGCTCAGGGATACTTTATCTTTTCTGGGTCAGGCAGCCTGAAAATATCCCTCTGGTGAAAACAGGTGATTCAAAACCTGGCAGCTCAGCTGGTTGTGTGCCCTGTGCATGTACCCCTGCAAACCTGCTACAACGCAAGGCAAGGGTGGAGGTGTCTGCAGGGCTACGAGCAAGCAGGGGAACAGATACACAGCTTGTCTCATCCAGAGATGAGGAGCTGTGGGCAGTGCTGATGAGGAGAACAGCTGCCTCTACAGTCACCCCTAGGTAAATCCTCCCTGCCAAAAGACAGTTTATTCCTCCATCATCTTCTCCTCAAAGCTGGAGACTTTCTTTCTGGAAGTCTTCTTGGGCTGTTCCTGGAAATGTATCACTCTGGAAAGTTTTTATCTGCCGATTTGCTGGATTGTACCAAGCACATGCATACATATGTGTAAGTTAGCTGCATCTCTCACTAAACTGTGTTGACACTGTGTGAGAGCAAACCAAAGGGCGTGTCGACTTAGTATCCGGATTTCACTAGAAAAAGAACCATACATTTATTTTATCTTTGTCTTCCTATACAATAATGCAACTATCATCAAAGCATTTATGGCTGCCCGAAAATATTCTGACAGCATATTTTTCCTGTTTCATCTACACTGAAAACGTTCTTTATAACAGTGGTGACTTTGATGATATTTTGGGCTGACTCCTTTGACTATTTTTTCATTTCACAACAACTTGTTGTCTCCAAGTCCTATATTACATTATATTAATACTCTAAAAAGCTAAAGTCAGAATAGCATTCTTTGTTCTTACCATAATAGAACTGGAATTAAAGTGTTGGCATTTCTCGTGGAATGGAAATTTGAGGTTTCGTCTAGATCTAATAACATCTGTTTCACAAAAAGGGAGAAAAGCTACCCTTATATCTGTTCCCTTTATTATTTTAATATAGACTAAAACTTTAAGAGCAGGGACACACACCTGTTTTGTAGAATCCAGCTGTATTCTCATAAAAGCAGGGAGACATGGTTGTGTCATAAAATCTTAACCTCCATGAAAAATTTGGTTGGAAATCAGAAAATGTACTTCCAGCCAAAATCAGTCAATAGAGATTCTGTCTGTCTTTGCTGCTCCGATTAATTCAAACTTCACGTGTCATGGGGAGGAGAATGAAATACATTATTATTGATGAGTGAGGTTGGCAAGATATCTCAGTAAACTGAATGGAGCCAGGAACAATGTGCTCAACTCCACTTACCACCCCTTTGCTTCACTGAGTGAACTACCTCCTGATTTTCTGGGGGACTGTGTTGGAGGAATGATTCTGCCCAGTCTTTTTATTTATGGCCATGACAAAGTTTTTGAGTTTTTACATCTAATAAAATACAAATCACAACGAGGAACCCAGAACTATAGCACCTTTTAGTAGATAACCCTTTGCAGTCCTTGCCAGTTGTGAGCTGGAAAGAAGAGACAGTTTTCCCATGCCAAGTAAAGGTGAGAGAGGCCAGTATTTTAGCTTGCATCACATATCTTTTCCACAGTCCCAAGCCAAATGACTGCTATAGATTTCCCCCCTCCCACTCGCTGGACTTTCTAATGTGAGAAATATCTTCCCATGGAAAGCAGTGGTTACACAGTCACATGGGAACCTGTCTTACTCATACTGCTGGCTTCTGGCTCCATTTCATGAAACCGGGCAAAGATGCCAGAGTTACCCTCAGGCTGAGATCTCTCCCATAAGCAGCAGCAGCAAAAGTCAGAAGGGAACAGACAGGGTCCAAAAGACCCTCCCAGTCTTCATAGAAAGTGACTTTTATTTGACATAACTGCAGACGAACATCCCATTGCATATTATGGCACATGTACTGCCAGAAGAACAGGGGATATAAATCTGAAGACCAAACGGCCCATGTTCCCTGAAGACCCTGAAATATTTTTGTAAGACAAAGCTGTTCAGTTCTGAGTCTTAGACAAATTCCAATCTAAGTAAAAACTAATTATCTGCACTGCTTTGACAGTAGCAGTTGGAAACTTATCCATCACTCTCTGACCTTGACAGGTCTACCAGTGCTGAGTAGTTGCTCTGCTGAGCACCAACCTAGATGAGAGTATTTCAGTGCTAAGCAGAACATGGTTTAAGCATTAGATTTATGAAATGCCTAGAGAACTTCACACTACAAGTTGCAAGCTTATTGAAAACCATGAGTATGTGCACCCAGAACCTGAATGGTGAGGAAGAGGGCTTGGTGAACCCAGATAGCTCCAGCATCATCAGGCCATGAGGAGCATGCTCACTGCTCTGGAGAGTGCTAAGAGGAGAATCACAGCTCTGGGCCCTTTCAGTGTGCCCCAGTTCATCTGAACAAGGTAGACGTTAGACACCTGCACCATGTTTCTGCCCCAGAGGTGGTCAGCAGCCGCAGTTACCTAGGCCTTAAAGGGCTTGGTGTATTTATGTGCAGCATCTAAGACTCTGCCGTGGATGTGAATGGGCAGGTAGGTCGGGCATGCTGTACAGAGCCAAGTAGAAAGGTCTAGAGAGCTCACTCAGATGCTAGGAAGGATGGTTTTCTACAAAGACAGGGCTTTCTGCTGAGGCTGTAGAGGGAGATAGAAAAGCAAGGTAATACCCTGAGATTAACGTGTGAAGCTCCTCTCCACACTCCCAGGATGCTTCGCTTTTCCCTTGCTGAGCATAATGACAGCATTTCCTTCAAAATGTATCCCAGTGGAGACGCAGGAGAGTCAGTTGAAGAGATGCAACTTGATGGCACCCTCACCTGCAGGAGCAAAGGCAGGAAAAAGATGACCATCATCATTAGATGTTATTTGCCCCAAATCAACAGTTGTTTGTTGATCAGTGTGCAGGAAATAAAGATTATATAAGTCATTCTTTCTCTATAAGACTTTTTCACAGGCAAATATGGATGGAATGTGATCTGTGTCACTTTGGAGAGGCCTTAGCTCCTATTTCCACTGTCCTGCCATGGCTCTATAACTGCCTAAGGAGAGGGAGACAAGGAGAAGACGCCCATGCAGTTGGGCTACTAAATGTGCATGGTGGAGAGTGTGAGTTCAAGTACAGTAGGCATAGGCTGTAAGGTGCTCACAGACCACCTCTACAAAGTGGAACCAGAGAGACCATGCATGTGGAAAACAGCAGTATGAGTCTTCAGAGGTATGGAGGGGACAGTCACAGTTCAGTGTGGGTCCAAGCTCTGCTGCCATTGAGTCTGGCAGAATTTTTAATCTATGTCTGTTGTCTGATAACTGTAACTGTGTCTGTTCTCACTGATTACAGGTCCATTCCAACTTGAGATATTCAATGATTCTGTGATAGGGAGAGACACCTGGGACCTTGACAAGATGGTTTTTAACTCCACTATGTATTAATCTTCTGCAGAGGGTGGTACAGACAAAGGGAGGATATGGAACAAAGTAGCATCAGAAAAGGAAAGTGGTAGGCCCATGCTATTCAGGGTATTGAACCTTTAAAAGCCCCTCTTTGAGATCTTGAATGCAACTCAGGGCAGTGGGTTCCCTGGAAAGTCTGAACAAAGTAGATACCAACATGGAAACTTAAGTTACTCTTCATGGGAATATCTGTCCTAATATACCTAATACATATTTTTCTCTTCAATTCCTATTAGAATTGGCATCTAATACCCAAACTGTTACTGATGAGTTGTAAAGAGGTATATGACCACTGTGAGGCATTTTCCTTCTTCATAGAGCCTCTCAATCCACCACCAAGTTCCCATCCCCAAAACACCCTCCATGGAGACTGGATGGTTATAAGGTGAAATAACTGACTCTCAGGCTTCTGTCCCCCCACCTTGGGCCACTCTGACTCACAGGAACTCACAGTATTGCCTACAATACCATAATGAGGGTTTTTTTGTTTGTTTTCCACTGCATTAAAGCAGCAGTAATAACAGAATGTCATGAGACCAGCACCAAACAGAAGAAATCCTGCCAAGTGAAGCTGCACTCATGTACAGCTCAAAAGCAGCAAGGAAAGGAACTGTCCAGAGACTAAAACATTTCCATGTTAGACTTATGATTTAATGCTTGTTTAAGTTAAACATTAATATGGATAAAGCATCTTTCAAAACAGAGCCAGTGCAGAGTTGATCCAAAAGTCAACAGGACAAAAGAATCTGGAGCAAAAATATGAGCCAAACCACTGAAGCTGATAATGTCTGGCAAGAAAATTCACCCCAGAGAAGAGTTTGAGGACAACAAAACTCCACTAAAAAACACAAATCAGACCTCGCCCTTTGCTGACTGTCTCTCTGCCTTTATTCTGACCAGATGTAAAAGACTTACGGTCTTGGAGGCCTGGGATATCTTTTCTAAGAAGGCTCTGCAGGACCAAGATTGCTTCTGCACTTGGGGATTCAACTTCCAGACCGAGCTGCAGCTGACCCTGCCAACTGGAGGCACAAGGACAGAAACCTTTAAGTGCCTCTGGCCCAAACTGTACTTACTGACAGACAGCTGGTCTTGAGCTTGCCAGCTATTAATTGTATTTTGACAAATTAGAAAGGCTTCCTGTCATCCATCAGGGTACCCACTTCCCATTATTCTGGGCTAACAGTCTGTAAAATGAAATGGCAAACAGAACTTCATTAAAACAAAGTGAGACACTTTCTCGGCTGGCAGGTTTGGAAGAGTAGGAACCAAGCCCCAGGGGTTGTACTTCCAGTTTCATCTCTGACTAGCTATATAAAAAAAAAAAAAAAAAAAAAAAAAAAAAAAAAAAACTTTCAGCTCTCTGTACCTCAGTTTACACATTTATCAAACAGAGACACTACTGCTCAGAGTCCTCTTAAGAACATTATGGAAATTAATTACAATTTATAAAGCTTTCTGTGACCCTGGGTGGATGCAAAGTATTCGATTCTTATTCCAGAAACTTCCACATTAGCTTTCAAAGCACTAAATCTTAATATTACAGTGATTGGAGAAACAGGATAGGAGTATTAAAAACAATATCAATCATTTAATTAATTTATCATCCAGCAGAGTACAAGGCAAAATACATTCCTCTGGTCTAATCCCATACACCTTGGCTACCCTCACTTGCCAGATTCCTCTGCCCTGACTGTACGCCTGCAGCTGAGGCAGCTGCATGGGAAGGTAACACCTAAGTCTCCCAGTGCAGAGAGACAGACAGACACCTTCAGGACTGATTCAGATCCTGGGTGGGCTTACTCAGACTCTAGAAGTGTCTTTATCTTTCCAGATCTTAGACTTGGTCTGTGTTATTAAGTTAAATGTGTCCAAGCTCGAGCCCCGAGGCCAGATGGCACTATATAGCTGCCATCCAGGCAAGTGAATTGTCCTGCTCTCCTAATCAAGGTGTTTCTGTAGGGACCACCAGTCTGGCGGGTTCCCAGGTCATGACCAGGAACTGTTGGAACAGGGCTGGTACCCTCCACTACACTTACGTCAGGGGCCCTTCTGACAGTCTAACAGCAGTTCAAGTCCCCTGCCCTGTAACATTCCTTGGCTTGTTTAATTTATTAGTGGAGGTGTGGCCTTAGATGTATGAGATAAGTGTCTGAAGTTAGCTGAGATGTGCTAGGACAACACAGCTATGTGAGGGATGGGGTTAACTCTTTCCATTCTGTAGCCGTGTGACAATGCTACTCATCAGAAAGGAGGGACAGATCAGCATTCAAGTTGAGAAAGTAAGTCTGTATAAGCTAAATACTTCAAAAGACCTCAAGAGAATCTCGTTTTGGTACTCAGTGCTCTTGGAAAGGAGCTGTTTATTTCTGGATTTAAGCTTAGTGATTAAGCCCATGCTGTGCTCACAGCTCTGTACTTGGGACCTTCCAGAGCCAAGCAAGGCATCATGCTCTCAGCTGTTACTGGTCACCTGGGTCACTGATCATCATGCTCTTCTGTCCAGTGTTGCCAGCTACTGCCTGCTGTTTCCACCACCCCTTCCCGATCATGATACCTGTAGACCTGCCCAGTGAACACTTCTCCCTCAACACCCGTATGCCGGCATTTTTGCATTTATAGTGCTTCTCACTGAAGCCTCTCCTAGGCTCTGCACACAGCTGGGAGAGCACTGTGGATACCAAATGTACAGGTAAAAGGAATCGGGGCACCTGGGACTTGTCCTTAGCCTGACCACAAGTCAGTGTGACAAACCCGGGATTGCGGGTCAGAGTGTCTGAGTCACAGCCCCCTGCCTGAACCAGGAGACCACACTGCCTCACAACTACAATCTGAGATCTCCTGATCCCACTGCTATAACCACCCTGTAACAAGCACCAGATACATCCACCTCCACAGGGAGACAGGGAAAACGAGGGAGGATTGTCCTCTTAATGCCATAGAGAGAAGAGTAGTTCCTGGAATATTTACCAAGACACTGAACCAAAACTTTGTTTTTATATTCCAGCTTTTTCAGAGCTTTTCTGTGACAGTTATTTTACAGCCCAAATCCTTGAGTCTTTCACTAGAAACCCACCATGCAAAGGCAACATGGCCAGCATCTGATGTCCTAGAATCCAAAAAGCAGCTGCTAGTGGCAGCAGAATAGAAAAGAAGGGAAATCCATGTATAAAGTCCAAAGTGAAGCTACCTTTAGTGTTGTAAGTGGACATCTATTTACATATATTAATATTGCTATGATGAACCATACCTAATACAACTATTGCAGCTTCTAAGGATTAGATACTGTCTTCAAAGGCTTGTGGTTACAATTAGTCAGGGCTCAGGTAGATCATATGAAGTAAGAGGTGTGGGAGTATTCACATATCTGAGCCTACTGTGCATAATCCTCAGCATTTAAAATACTGCTTTTCTCTTGCCTTAAAATACTAACAAAAGGAACTAAAACTTTACATGCCAATTAAGAAAAAAACCTGCTCTAGATTTGGCTCTTGAAGTGCTTTGATTTGATTTGATTTGAATGTAACTGTTTGGATTGCATGGGTAGTAAAAGGCACATGCCTCCGAGTGTCAGCTTTTATTCCTTTAGGGCAACCAGCATCCCCACAATGCAAAGGCTTAAATCGAAACTAAATTAAGAGACATACTACAGAGAAGGCTGACTGTGTACTTTTCAGTATAGACAAAGCAACCCTTCTTCCCACTGGTAAAAACTCACACTGGTGCAGAGACCCAGCACAAAGCCTAGACACCACTTAAACATCCTGCTGAGGGGCTTAAGTGCTGGCTAGGCTTTGTGCTAAGCCTCAGTAATGGCTGAATATCACCCACAAGAAAGAACAGGGACAAACTGCATTTGGATTTTGCCTGAGTCTGATTTTGTATTTCCACAGCCCTTTTTCGGTGGGAATTTCAAGTCAGCATGAGATATAGGATGTGGCTTTATATTTCGCTACGTACCTGAAACCTACCTTTGTAATGAAAGACGAATATGGATATATTATCTGTTAAAATATTTCTTTGATGTAAAGGGACACTGCACATAAAATATCTGCAGACCAATTACCACCAATCGAAGGTAGTGCTACTCATCTGAAGGAAAAAGTGAGTTATTTTGGCTCAGGGGTCTCCAACAGGGATTTCTCAGTCCGTGTCTTCCTTCCCACACTAAGCAGCATTGTGTCTGCATGCACGCTGGGGGCCTAACCATGCAGAGAGATATGTGCCTTCTGTCCCCTGCCATCCAGCTACAGATTCCACATGAGACTCCAAAAAGCTGGTTATTCACACAGGCATCACGGTGTTTTTTCATATAATGGCTATGTTTATATCCTAGATTCTGCCCTTAGGAAAGAGGGTGCAGATGGTCTTTGTGACTATTCTGAACTTCCCGTAAACTATTGATATTTCCAGCCAGAGCAATCACATCAGTTGGCTGCTATAAGAATCAGTGCCTCTGGCTGGGCCTGCCCATGGTGCCATTTCTACACAACTGCTTCAGTCCTTTCTTCTTTGGCTGCTGCTTCTCACGGTCTTTCATAAAAGGAAGCTCAAGTGGAAGTTTTTAAAACTCTCCAATTCATCACACCACAGGCATGTTTGGAACAAGACACTGAGTTGCATCCTGGAGGTAAGGGAAGGGACCCAGGAGACAAATCATGGTATGTGTGCATGGGAGAGACTACATATCATTGTTTATTTAGATTTGAATAAGAAAACATAAGAAAAAGCTTAAGGTGGGAATCAGTTGAAGAATTCCGTCCAAAAATCTTGACAGACACAACTTAGCAGAATACTTCCCAAAAGTATAAGCATGCCAGGCAGTAAAACTGCCTTACAAACCAAACATTTGTGCCAAGGTACCAGCCCAGGTGTGAAGTAGTACAGCTTTATTCAGCACTCAGACCTGCTAATCAGGATCACAGTCACCGAATCATTCAGGTTGGAAAAGACCCTTGGGATCATCGAGTCCAACCATCAGCCCTACTCTGCAAAGTTCTCCCATACCCAACATCCCCCAACATCTCATCTAAATGACCCTTAAACACATCCAGGGATGGTGAACACACCCCCTCCCTGGGCAGCCTATTCCACTGTCTGACCACTCTTTCTGTAAATTTTTTTTTCCTAATGTCTAGTCTAAACCTCCCCTGTTGCAGATTAAAGCCATTAATGCAGCACTGGGCAAAAGCCAGCTGTCAGCTTCCAACTCTAAGCTTTGCCATGTTCAGATTAGGGAGCAAATCAAGGAAATCAGAGGTCCTGAGAGGCACTTTCACAGTCTCTCCATACCTTTTACCAAAAGTGCAATGTTGCACAGCAGTTAGCTCCAGGACTGCCATAGCAGAGTGAGCAGAGGGCCATTATGTCCAGCATCCTCTTCCCCAAAACCTGCCGTACCAGATGTTGCTGGGAAGAATGGCTTCAAGTTGTGCCAGGGAAAGTTCAGACTAGATATTAGGAAGCATTTCTTTCCAGCAGGGGTTGTTGGGCGTTGGAATGGGCTGCCCAGGGAGGTGGTGGAGTCCCCATCCCTGGAGGTGTTCAAGAGTAGGGTCGATTTGGAGCTTAAGGATATGCTGTAGGTGGGAACTGTGCTAGGCGAACGGTTGGACTAGATGATGTCCAGGGTCCTTTCCAACCTAAATGATTCTGTGATTCTGTGATACCAGAAATCCTATAAGAAGCAGTTCTGTGTATTGTGCTTCCAGAGGAATGTAGCACTTTATCACTGCCAAAACACCTGATCTGTTGGGGTTTTTTGCTTTTGAAATGTTTTTCCTGTTGCTCTGGATATTCTTATTAGACATATAAATGCATTGTCCCTTTCAAGAATCCTGCTAAACTCTTGACATTAATGACTACATCTAGACTAGTAAATTAAACAGGGCCACAACACTAGCTCTAACACTGGCGCATGCTTGTCTATGTTGTCTCATGATCCCTTGACATGAATTAGCATCAGCTAGCAGACAATACCTGAGCACAGTGTAGAGAACAGCACATTCTTGGGACCATTTCCAGTAGGCAGGCTGGGTGTGGCCACTCTGGTTTTAGGGGGAAAATCGTTTAGTCATGTGGATATGAATCTTAACATGCCCTCTGGCTTCATGCCAGTCACTGGTCTGTTGTGTTTAACAGTACAGATGTAGCCAGTGGAACTTTTGAATAACGAGCTCCATGGACAATTAAGCAAACTGTGAAAAGCATCACTGGATACCTTTTGAAGAAAGCCCATAATATGTAGATAGTAGTCTGATCCCCTTCAGGGGAAGAACACATTTCCCACAAAGGGTTTGGTGCTGTGTCAAAGCACAGACTGCCATGAGGTTTTTGCCCCACTTCCCAAACTTTATCAGCAACCTAAGATTAAACATGCACAAAGAGGGTTTAGCACTGTCCCTCCCAAATACCTTTCCATGCCTGTAGGCATGTTCAAGGCTCGTTCAAGACAGCTTGGCTTGAATCTGATCAGTTATCTTCAAGGTAAACACAAATACCTTCTAAAATGAGGTGCTTTTACATGAGTAAGAAATGGGAGGGTTTGGATTGCCTAGGCCAGCCACCACACTAAACAGGTCTTCAGATTGACAGTACACAGATATTTTCACAGAGGTAAATACCTCTTTTCTCCCATATGCCACTTGTATAGAGAATTTGGATGCTGGAAAGGATCAACTTGAGGACTCTGCTTCTTGCCGGCACTATTTATTCCCTCTTGTTTCAGCTGCTGAAGGCCACTGACCTGGAAATCTGTGGGTACAGACTGGGCAGAAGGATACCTAAGGGTCAGTGGATTGATGGGTCAGTCAGTAAAAAGCAAAAAAGGCAAACTCGCATCATTATGGTTTGTAAAGTCAAATATTGAGATAAAAACATGCATGGCTGAGTTTGGTAGAAATGTTACACTTAATGCACAGGAGGAAGCTCATAAACATCTTAGAGACAATTCTATAATACTTCTGGTTTGTTTCAGTATTGTATGTTTGCCATATAGATGTCAATTCTAGACAAGGGAGAAGCAGAAATGATACACACTGCATTCCAGAACGTATAAGCGTTACCTTTTGCCATGAGCAATTCTGGTAATGCTAAATCGTATGGGAAGGTGAAGACTCTGGCAGAAAGCTGACTGAGCCATCAGTTCCTACCGAAATTCAGCTCATGCAGAGATCCCGAGTGTCTAGCTACAACTGAATAGCGCTTAAGGGTATGCTGTAGTTGGGAACTGTCAGTGCTAGGTGAATGGTTGGACTAGATGATGTCCAGGGTCCTTTCCAACCTAGATGATTCTGTGAATAGAGGGAGAGATCCTTGTAGGGAAAGAGGGAAACACAGAAAAACTTCTTCATTGAACAAACGCTACATGTATGGGCTAGGAGTATACAAAAAAAAAAAAAAAAAGGTTTTCAGGACAGCAAACATTAAAGTCTATGTTTATAATGGACTTCAAACACCGAAATAATTATTTACGTACAGAGGTCCAATACCAGAGTGCAACTAACAGCTTTGGAGACATGTCAGCTGCTGCATACTACTACAGACGAAGTCCTCATTAATACTTAAAAAGAAATATTTTGGTGTACAAATAAAGCCTCCTACAGCCTGCCACCAACCACCTCACTGCTAGGGGTCTTTATTAAAGATGAAGTTCTTGCGGGACCCTCAGAGCGGGCATTCCTCTCTTCTTCCCAGGGCTCAGAGCGTATCTACCTGCTTGGTCTGGTACAAAAACCAGCCAGGATGGGACATCTGGGAAGAACTTCTGTTTCATGTGCTGCCCCTTACGTGTAGCACCTTAGCATCACTCAGCTGGGGCAGGAGGGAAGCTCCTGTTTAAACCCTTCCTGTGTCTGAATTCATCCACATTCCAGGTGAGTGTCCTCTCCAGGGGCTGCCTTCCGTCACTCCAGCCTTTGGTAACTACTCCCAGTTTGTACAACCTCTTATACTCAAAGCTGGCTCAAAGAACTACATCTGACCTTAAAAATATTTATTTATTTATTTAATATAATGTGGGAAGTAAGAGAGAAGAAGAAGACCAGTTTCATAATACCAAATAAGATGGTACTTGGAGCAGTCACCAAAGGTAACAGCAGCTGGAGAGCAAGTCCTTGCAGTGAGAACGTCTTTGAGTAGAGACACTGTGGGTGTCCCCTAACCACAAGGCTGTGGAAATTCCCCATTCAGCATACTACCTTCTTCCTTTTCGCAGCCTCAGAAAGCTCTCTGTTCAGAAAATGGGCACTCTAGGTAACTAATGTGCTGCTACAGAGAGTATGAAGGTTAGCTTCTTCAGTGCTGAGCCACATCCATACACTATCTTGAATCTGATCTCACTTTTCTTGTATTTCAAGTCCATGGTGTTCCCTTGGTTTCCCTTCCTTCTCTGTTACTTCCTCTTATGAAAAGCCAAGAGCTTTCAAGGTACCTCAGCACTGGTCTTCATTTATGGACATTCAGTAAATGTGCTTTAATCAGGGGTCACCTAGGTCCTTCATTCGGTAATTTCTTAATCACTTGTTATATAGTTATATAGGTCAATACTCTCAGCCTGGTCCAGCCAGTCTGCATCCAGTTTGAAACGTCTGCATCCTAACTGCTCTTGCACGTACTTTTCTAAGAACAGGAGGAAATTGTCCACAAGGTCTCTGTTGGCCTTTGTAACACAAATATGAAAATATTTGCACTCAAGTTAAGGAGTAGAAAGTGCATCCAAAACAGTATTGAGTAACACTACTTGAGGAGAGAAGTGTCTACAGAGTCAGTGGGAATCGCTATTGATGTCTCAAAGGACATGGGAATAACAAGGACAAGGCAAACCAAAAAAGGCATAAGTAAATATTTAACTGAAAACTGCAAGAACTTTCCCTTTTAGGTAAATCACTTTTCATATCTCAGTTTATCCCAAGGTGAAAAGGACAAAAGGCAATTAAGTGGGCATCACCCAAGTAATTCCAGAAGCAAACAGTGTTGCCTATGGGAAAATCATTAACAAAGGGTGAAAGATAAGCAGTTTGAAGAAGAACTGGATAACTGATGACACTGTCTTAGATAGAGACGAGAAGCAGACTCTCTTAACCACGTCTGACTGGAAACAATCTGCTCCCTCTGGCAGATGACTCTGCAAGCACTCTCCACAAAAAGGTAGAGATAGGCATGTTTGGAAGAAAGGGCCGTAAGAGATGCATGCAAATCCTGTTCCTAGAGAGATTACAGTGAATTTTGCCTCCTGAAATCAGTGCAATTCCAGTTTGTTCTGAAGTACATGCATATATTTCCACATATACATGCAATTCCATTGAGTTCCACATCCAGGCCCTGACAAAGTAGCTGGATGGTCCCAGGAGAAGAAATAGAAAGCCAGACAGGTAGGTCCATGTCTTGCCTTGATCCCGCAACATCACAGGCAGGTGAGCAGTGTCTTGTGTGGCCCTCTGGAAAAATCAGTGCTTAGTTTCATTAATCTATTAAGACAATTAAGGAAAAAACATGTCTGACTTTTATTAACTTACCCTGGCAGGAGAGTTTGGTTAATGTATGGTGGGCACATAATTCTTCCCAAAAGAATTACCAGGAGGATGGTTTTAATTCAAAGTCTAAAGGTGAAAAAGCTAAAAGCTGTAGCTCTCTGTAAAACCTAAGCATCACTGAAATCAGTTGAAACGTTTTTGCTGCCTTTGATAGGAACTGGAGTTCACCTTCTAGAGTCCTAGCTCATTTTAAAGAATTTCAGACGGCAAAAATCTTAATTTACCACTGGTTTTAAAGCTTCACAAATGACATTTTAATAAGGACTTATTTCACTATAATGAAAAACTCTTCTACTTCACTTTAACATTAAACATTGTGCAAACTCATTCTGGCTGAAAGAATGGTCATTTTTTATGTTGGATAGTTCTTATGACAAACAACTAAAATATGCATCTGGAGCTCTTGGGCTTATGGGATTTAAATCATTAAAATATTTTTATGGGAAAAAAAAATATGAGTACAACAAAAAAAACGCTACCCTTTTGCTCTGAGGGAAAGTTCATTCAAGGGTACAGTATTCAGGGCACACAAAACCACTATTTAAGCATACATATGCCTCAGATGCACCACTCGCATGTATGTATGCCAAACATCTGTGTGTGTTTGTGTGTGCAAAGTTTACATGTGTTCTATTGGATTTGGCCACATTTACTTTTATATCCAACAGCCCAGTCTGAACTGGAACCCCCTGGTTTCTGAATAGTTAAGAATCAAACTTTTTATAAATGGAAAAAAGAATGATAGAGCTTTTTTCATACCAAGATAATGCTGTGTAAACACAAGGCCATGAGAAAAAGGATGAGTACTGGGCAAATGGGTATCCTGCACCTTTGATGCTTCCCTAAGTTCAGGGACAGTGCAACAATTATTTTTAAAATTACCTGTGCATCATCATCTGAATGAACATGTTAAAAAAAGTGCTAGTGACAGTTAGCTGCTTTTTATGGGAAAAGACATGGTGTCAAAGTGGTTTAATAAAAACTATGTGACCTCTGGACAATCAGTTGGTGTTGAAAAGGGTCTCTGTGATTGTCAAATGCTAGAGTAATGGGGGAATATGGCAGAATATTATCACAGGGAATAGAAGGTTGTTTGCTTAAACCAGGATGGGCCTCTGAGTCTAATCGCTTTTCCAAGAGAGTGTTGCAAAGGCTTGAAATCTCCCGCACTAGCTAAAAAAACCCAAGGGGTCCATTTTGGACAACCTCATACATTTACAGGTAATATAAAGATAACCTCATAAAGGATGTTGCTGGCACAGTAGGGTCCCACACACTTTTACTAGTCCCTTCCTAACAGAGCAGGTGAGCGATCTTGCAGTACACCAGCAATGCCAATGACTGCTTGCTGGGTTATACTGGCATGCAGGGTATCACACAGGGTACATGAATGCTAGGAAACGTCTGCTGGAATGGCTTGGCTGAACTCAAATATCTGTCTGGAGCACAAAAATAAAGGGGAGGTTTCTAAACTGCTTAACAGCACAGACCATAATGGGAAAAGTCTGCAATCACTAACTCCTCCTCCACTTAAGGGGTTTATGATTTATTTACACGGCATGTTTTATAATACACAAGGGATGTCTTGTGATCTGGGCTTGGATTAAACAAAAGGAGTGTAGCCATAGGTATGAAACTCAGTCCTCACTCTTGTTCCCAGGGCAGTTTTATTATATTCGTATTTCTTGTTAATACAGGGTTCGAAGAAGGAAGGAAAAATGACCCTGGAAGTTGCTCTGTGTGTGTTATAAGGGAAGCCCATGGAATATATGGTGAAATTATAGACTGTAGACTATCAGTGGCAAAAACAAAACCATGGTGATTTATTTGACTATCTAAATAAAAGCAGTATGGTTACTGTGTCTTTGCCATCTGTACACTAAGATGCACCTCAGGTTTGGTTTAGGCCTGTCTGAAGAGCTAATCATCATGCCTTTGATGCAATTCCTCTCATAGTGCCTTGGGAGGGTTCCACCTTTATGTTAGGGTCAGTTAACCCATTTCGTCTTGCAGATATGACAGTTGAAGTTGCTTTATGTTGGTGTGTACAGCAGCTCACCTGATGGGCAGCGATTCATTAAACTGTAATAACGCAGCCTGTTTGTTGTATTCCTGCACTCAGTCAGATGTTTGAAATGACAGCCCCCATATTCCCGCCCCCCCCTCCCCAGCCCAAACCCTAAAGCTCAAAGTCTCACTTCTGTTCTACATGAAACCATGAAATTACAGAGCCCTTAGTCATGCCATTATCTTAATCTATCCTTCCTTTTCCCTGCTCCTTCCCTAGCATTAGGTCGAAGCTACTTGATATATCTCAATTGATTGGTCTTTGTGTGATTGCTTACACTGGCTCTCCGTATCAGCACTTTTCATGCTCTACCCTTCTTTTATGTGTTTCTGTGGGATTCATCAGGGCAATGCATAGAAACACTTTCTGTACCTTTACCTTTCTCCTTTCCCTCTCCATGCCTTCTTGCTGCCATCTGTCATTGTCCTCTTTGCTGTACCCTTTCTCAATAGGTATCACAAGCATTTCTCTAGGAAGTGGGCTCAGACTTGGTGTGCTTGTTGTTTCATGTTGTATTCAGATAGTCATGTTCGAGCCAGGAAACAGTAGGAAGGAGCAAGGCAGGAAGAAAAATAAAGGCAAGGAAAACACCAATGACTTTCAATGGTTCTGCCAAAAGATAGTTTATGCTGCACCAAGCTGTTTACCTCTGTGTAAATCACATCTTAGGGTTTAAAGCATGCAATGGATCTTGCTCCTTGTACATAAGTGGCATACTAACCCAGGAAACCATCTGTTAAAGTGTGATTTCAGTACCTGCTTGTTCCTTTATCCTGAAGTCTCTTGGAAGTTCATCTCTTGGAACAGATGTTGCCTTCAAGCTATAGTTACTTAAAATTTCACTGCATGAACGAACATGTGGCTCAGAGCTCTACCCCAGAGAAAGCAGACACTGAACTAAGGGAGAGTCGCTGATAGCTGTTGGTATCATGGGACTGTGTGACTCAGAGTTCTCTGGTAGGAGTCAGTGGCCTGGGCATATGTGTGCAGCTATACACTAAGAGATTAATTGTAGACCTGTTTTACAATGAGTTCCGGTGTTTGGAAGCAGTGGATCAATTGCTATTAATTTTCTTCAATGAGATAAAAAAGATATTTTCTTAATTCTTATCTAACATTAGGAAAATCTTCAAGGGGATAAATAAGGATGTCTGTATTATAACAGAATTTTCTGTAGTCTGATGTTTATCTAGAGATGGGAAAGCGATACAGATAATATGATTCATCATTCTCCTGGGAGTATTCCTGATGGGTGTACATTAGTGCTCTGTCCAGTCTAGCTGAAACTAGGGATGGAGCTTCCTCTGGTTCCTACAGTTTCTCAGCCTAGTAGTGCTTCTGGCATGAGAGCTGTTTTTTCTGGTTTGTATTTGTGCATTTTGTTATTATTTATTTTGTATTATTCACCATTAATCTATTCATTCATCCACATATGATTTTCCCTTAATACATTATGCAATATATACAACATCTGGCATTTGGTATTTGTTCTCCCACCCCATCCCTGCGGGTAAAGGCAAACACACTGGAGCACACTTGAAAGGGAGTTGGGACTCAGTATGTTTCTGGGTTCATTTTATTTTGTTATAAATGTTCATAATCCTGTGGATTTGTACGAGAGACATTTGTTTTTCTGTTTCATTATGTGAGATAATACCAGCTTGGTGTACCTGCCTTTCAGACATCTGTGGCATTCAGGCTTTGTCCCGTTAATGAGCAAAGCATATCATCTGCAATCAGCAAAGTTGGCTGGGGGTTAGAGAGGTGCTGGGGTTCCAGAGGCCCCTGTGCAAAGTCCAGCTCTGCCACAGCTTCCTACACAGTCGTGGGTGAATCACTGTGTAACGGGAAGGAACAGCATCCTGCTCCCACACGCTGCCTGTCTCACTTTATACATCATAAGCTTTCAGAGGACCTTGCAACATATTTTTACATCACCAGGCTCAAGTGCCAGTCTTACCTCAGGCAGTTGAGCAAGGTTATCCCCAAAACAGGACAGCAGCAAGACCTTTTGGTAACTGAGGTTCACTCTTTGAAGTTGCTTGGGACCTTCCTCCCTTCTCCTGTCAGCAGCTACATCCTTCAGTTACTGCTTCTGATCCACAGCACTTCTAAACCTTCCCAGCACTCCTCCCTGCTCTGTGTAGAGCTCCATTAAGAGGATGTGGCTCTGCTTTAAAGAATTATTCCCATGTGAATTTTGTGTCAGTCTCAAATAAATCCTCCAGCTCTCCCAGGTGACATGCACTCATCTAACACACTCAGGAGCGAAGCAAGCTAAGTGCAAGCCGAGCTCACAGATGAAAGGTCAGGTTACTGACACCAATCCCACATTTTTATCTCCAGACAGGTGAGATGAGAACCTGTCCCAGTGACCACGTCACCCAGACAAAAGGGTGGAGAGGACAGGACAGTATGTACCTACTTCTCAAACAGCTTTGTGGAGGAAACAAAAAAAGCCTTCTTCCATCCTGATGGTTTCTCACCGTTGGCCTTTTTACATCTATAAAAAGAGTTGTGATCTATCTTGCTGTATCTCTGCCAGGATTGTAGCTGACACACAGCCACCATCCAGTGTTGTTTTTCCAGATATAGCCTGTCAAAATGGAAGGAATGAGTCAGTATTGCCCAGAGTAAGAACACCACTATTAACACCTATTTCATGTGTGTTCCTGTCCCCTTATCTTGCAGATGAGGGTTTTGAATTGTTGAAGAACCTCCTAGGTGTCCTATGCACTGTCTTACCCGTGCTTTAGTACGGATGGGATCCGTACGCAGATCCGTATCAAAGATACCCATAGCAGATCCGTATCAGAGGTGCAGACATGCCTGTTAGGATGGTTAGGACAGTTCTTCTTCTTCTACCTCTTCAAAGGCTGCTTCCCAGCTCTGGCTTTGGAGAACTGCTAAAGCTGGTCATGGGAGAGAGCCTGTGACACCCTCCTGCTGCAGTCCCAGGTTTGTTTTCAGAAGCTGAACGTTGGTGTCCTGCCAAGTTGGATACCTGGCACTGGGAACGCTGATGTGATCGTGCCCAGGGGGATGCTTATGCACTACAAACTGTTTCCTATAGATGGAGTGATTTGTTTAAGGCTTTGTGGTGTCTCTTTGCATTTGCAGGTTAATTTGGTAGGTGCAGCATCACTCGAGGCAATCTGACATACTCACTTCAAACAAGTTTTTGTCATATAATAATAAGAAAAAAAATGTCTTCAGCATTCAGACAGCAGAAAGAAAATTTCCTGTTAAAGGAAGCTATGAAGACAGTGGAATTGCTACAGGATTAATTAACAGAGATTTAAAGCAATATTTCAGCTGTTTCTAATTACTCATCATCTCCCTCCACCATCCCAGGGACTCAGGATGGGCAGACCCTGTGGTCACAGCTTGCTTTGCTATTTAGAAAAAGCCCCCTAGCACTTCAGGCTTTCTGTACTCCAAGAAACCTCCCTTCTCTTTCTTCAAAGCTCGTCTCAAAACCCACTCATTGGCAAAGCTGTTGCTCCCACCCTCTGTTAACATCCAAAATCTTTTGCATGGTGAAAGCATTCTCCATCTGATGCTAACAAGTCCCTGTTACTGTATGTTGCATCTGTAAACGCCTTGGGCTTAGGCCCATGAATATGTTGTTGAGGGGTGAGTTGGGCCATGGGTTTGCAGAACATCGGTCACATCCTGGTAACTGCTGGAGCATACTCCATGGGAAATGCATCCTGACTGCAGGGAGCTTGTTCCCGGGTGACTGGGGATGAAGCATGCAAAGGGCTGTTACCACAAAATAGCTGAAGTATTAGAAGTTCACCACTAGTGCAACTCCCAGTCAGTTGTTGATGTGACTGTATCCTGTTATTGTGCTCCCCGGCATAAATCTCAAATATTCAAGTAGGAGTTTTATCAGACAAACAAAATAATCTTGAATAATAGGTAAAATAATCCAAAAGCATGTAGTCTTCTGCCATTAGCCTTAAAAAGGAATAGTTCATTTTAAACAAGACTGCATTTTGAAACTAACTTTTGACACAGAGAAGTGACTTCAGTGTAATTGTTCTGGGTGTGGATGTAAAAAAACAGATCTGGCTTTGGTCCTTCCAACCCACTGAGTGTCTACACAAACACACTTCCCATGTAGTATCTTTTCTGGGGTGTGATTCATGGTGAGCTAAAAAAGCATTCATGAGCAGGTAATGGCCAATATTTATTGGCATGAGGAAAGAGTAGCTGGAAGGACTATTAAACCAAATCATAATAAACTATTCCTGCTGGTGAAGGTTCATTAAAGTTTTTATTAGTCTTGCCTGTAATTTTCTGTATGTAGGTTTTGCAGCTGAGCTTCATGCTGAGCCAAAATATGTATTGTGAATTATTCTGACCTTGCTCAGAACCGCTTTATATGTTTGCATGCATGCCTGTAAAAAACGCTTTCTCATAACTTGTATCTGAACATTGCCAAATGCATTTGCCACATTGTAAAATACAGAAAACGTCATTCACCTCCGGGGATTAAAAGCAGTGCTATTTAATGACAGTGACTGAATGTGCTGCCCTTGATCACAGTGAGCCATGCCCTAAGTGATCTGTTAAAAGGACTTTATACCAACAAAATTGGCCCTAGATTAATACGAATAAAAAAGGGAAGATGCAATATCACAAGCTTCCCCACAAACCGAAGTCTAGACTCTCTGCACAGCAGGGACATACCTTCTTGCTACAATCCCTAATTCAGGCCCTTTGCTGCCATCGCTTTCTGTGCTATACATCAGTTTACAGAATCACAGAATCACAGAATCATCTAGGTTGGAAAAGACCTTGAAGATCATCCAGTCCAACCATTAACCTCACACTGACAGTTCCCAACTACACCAGATCCCTCAGTGCTATGTCGACTCGACTCTTAAACCCCTCCAGGGATGGGGACTCCACCACCTCCCTGGGCAGCCCATTCCAACGCCCAACAGCCCTTTCTGGAAAAAAATGCTTCCTAATATCCAGTCTAAACCTTCCCTGGCACAACTTGAGGCCATTCCCTCTTGTCTTATCTCTTATTACTTGGTTCAAGAGGCTCATCCCCAGCTCTCTGCACTCTCCTGTCAGGGAGCTGTAGAGGGCGATGAGGTCTCCCCTCAGCCTCCTCTTCTCCAGACTAACCCCCCCCAGTTCCCTCAGCCGCTCCCCAGCAGACCTGTGCTCCAGACCCTGCACCAGCTCCGTTGCCCTTCTCTGGACACGCTCGAGTCATTCAATGTCCTTTTTGTAGTGAGGGGCCCAAAACTGAACCCAGGAATCGAGGGGCGGCCTCACCAGTGCCGAGTACAGGGCTCAGATCCCTTCCCTGTCCCTGCTGGCCACGCCAGTGCTGACACAAGCCAGGATGCCATTGGCCTTCTTGGCCCCCTGGGCACACTGCTGGCTCCTGTTCAGCCGGCTGTCAATCACCCCCCAGGTCCTTCTCTGACTGGCAGCTCTCCAGCCACTCCTCCCCAAGCCTGTAGCGCTGCTGGGGGTTGTTGTGGCCCAAGGGCAGCCCCCGGCATTTGGCCTCAGTGAAACTCCCCCAGTTGGGCTCAGCCCATGGCTCCAGCCTGTCCAGGTCTCTCTGCAGAGCCTCCCCACCCTCGAGCAGATCAACACTCCCACCCAGCTGGGTGTCACCTGCAAACTGACTGAGGGTGCACTCGATCCCCTCGTCTAGATCATCAATAAAGATGTTAAACAGGAGTGGCCCCAACACCCAGCCCTGGGGGACACCACTCGTGACCGGCCGCCAGCTGGATTTAACTCCGTTCACCACAACTCTCTGGGCCCGGCCATCCAGACAGTTTATACCCAGCAAAGCGTGTGCCCATCCAAGCCGTGAGCAGCCAGTTTTGCCAGGAGAATGCTGTGGGAAATGGTGTCAAAGGCCTTACTAAAGCCAAGGTAAACAACACCCACAGCCTTTCCCTCATCCAATAAGCAGTTCGCCCTGTCGTAGAAGGAGATCAGGTTTGTCAGGCAGGACCTGCCTTTCATAACCCCATGCTGACTGGGCCTGAGCATCTGGTTGTCCATTAGATGACTTTTAATGGCACTCGAATTTAGAGTCATCTCCTGCTACTGTGTGCAGCTTCCCCACCTCCTGATACAGCGCCATGAGGATTATTTCTACTCATATCTACTCATATTTCTACTCATTATTTCTGCTCATATCTACTGCACTTGAAGTTAGAAGATCTATGGCACTTGGTGTTGTAACAGTTCAACTGAGAAGATGTTTATACCCAAGACCCTATTGAAAATCCAAATGGGAAAGATGGCCTTGGTCTTAGGCCACTAGAATGGAGAGGTGAAACTCCTGTTTTGACACAGACTAGTGATCCTGAAAAAGTCACTAATCAGTTATGGTGCAGGTCCCCTACTGAAAAATGGGAATCACAGGAGGCTGGAGAAAGAATTACCAGGTTGCAGATGGGAAGTGTTTTGACACCATAGTTACAGAGGGTTCCTCAGGAGGAATACATAGCTGATGCAAATAGGACCATTTCATATCCCAAGTTGGTCAATTACAAATTCTGGAAAGACAAACAGTGAAAAAGGGCCAAGTTCAATGTATATTTAATATTTCACTGATGGTTTTTTTGGCAGCTGCTTTGGTGATCAATATACTGTAGAGCACAACTGTCACTCCTCCTCAAAGTCATTAGAGTAATGCATGACTCTGCAATCTTTTTAGCTTCTTAGCAATCACATATATTCCTTACTCTTGCCTCTCCAGAGTTAAAGCTGAAACATATTTTCTCCTGATAAAGGTCATGGAACTGGCTTATGTGCAAACTTTGACATCGCAATGTTTGTGGGATTTGAACAGAATGCAATGAGAAGTTTAAATTCATTTGTTTGGAGGCAAATTAATACTCTTTGGTCTTAGTTATGTCATTAAGAGGATAACACAGCTGGTTAATCTCTGCATTGGAGACCAAACCATGAGAGAAGCAGATATGGGGTCCTTGACTAATGAAATCTGATCGATCATTGCAATTGCTGGAAAAAATATGTGCAGAAACAGAGATAAACAAGACTAATGGGGACTTAACCCACTCCCTCCACATTTCCCTCTGCAGTACCACAAATGAAGGTGACCATGGTCTTCTTTCCAGGGCTCTTGTTTCTCAACTAAGGTATGGGATTCTCTTATTCCAAGATGGGATATTGGTGGCAAACTGAATGTCACAAACCAAGTAAGATATCAGAGCACTACTGTCTGCATTGGCTTAATTTTGTGAATTCTGCGACTCAGGAGATGCTTTGGACCTTAATAGCTCAGCTTCAGCTCTTCCACTGTGTCTGTTAGCTTTTCCTACACCTGCCACTACTTTTTGTGCCATGGTGCTTACAGGGAAATGCCAACTGCTTGCAGCTGGGCAGATGGTCAGGAGAGGCATCTCATCTGTCTTTCACTGATTTTATGCCTACTTCATAAAATTTACTCTTTAGTAATTACTTGACTTGAAACCACTTGATTGTGCATTTGTTAGAGCTATGTAATCCTGTGGTTTCCTATAAAATCTTTTCCTCCCTCAGTTCCTTCTGATTGCTCGTTACAACCACCTTCTGCAATCTTCCATAAATCAGGTGAGAAGGTTGGAAGGGGATAGGGATCATTTCTGACTTGGTCCTTTATAGGTCATTCCTATAATACACAGAGCACCCACAGGCTGAAGCCAAATGTCCCACCACAGAGACATCTTCCTTGCCACAGTGCAAAGCGCCCTAGCAGCTGTCCTACCTCAGCACAATGAGCAAGAACAAAAAATATTGAGACTTTTACATACATTTCTTTGTCCTGTAAAAATAAGATCTTCACCTGCAGTTTGGCTCTGTTGTGTTGTGAACTGGCATCTTCTCATGGAGGTGGTCAGCTCCAAATATTGGGGTGAGAAATCATTGAGTAAGCCCTAAACACTGCAGCAAGGGGGGGCTCACTTGGGCATTTCAGACTCTACAGCAAGTTTTGGAGAACATCAGAAGGAGGAATGCATCCAGTCTGTCTACTGGAAGCACCTAAGCGGTCCCCTGAATTGTATCCATCTAAGAAGCAATCTTCTAAAAGTCAGAACCCACATGGTCTGCATGGTCAATGGAAAGAGGTAAAGTGCCTTTGGAACCTCCAGGGGCACCTAAATCAGGTGCCTGAACTTAGGCAGGCTTTGCCACTGGCATCCTTCAACGGCACCATTGACTCTACAGGAAACTCAGCCTATAATGGACAAGAATTGTTGTACTAGGTTTTGCAAATTTAGGGTGTAAGTTAGTTGCCAAATTACTCAGACTAAACCCCATCCAGACCCTCAATAATGAGACTGAAGGCCAATTCTGCCCCAGGTAAGTATAATTCACAGTTCCTCCTCCCATCTGCCTTATCTGTTTTAAAGTCTGCTGCAGTGCAGATGTAGTGTGCTGTTAATATTCAACGCTCAACACCCGTAAGATGGCTGCAGATCAGCAGTGGGTGACTCCCACTGTTTCATTAATGAGGTCTGTTATAATAATTCAGGATGATTATACACACCACAAGATCTTTATTATTATCTATTATTTATTATTATCTCATATCATAAAGCTGCATCTAGCTACATAGAAAAGATCTAGTTAAATAATTGTTTCAAATGTCTTCACAGTATGAAAACTAAAAAAGGCATCTTTAAGTAGGACGTGGAAACAGTGATGGATTCAAATGATTACCATGAATTAATGAACAGAAGTCTGAGTTACTGATACTCTGTCATATCCCTAGGCAAAATGTCACTAGGGTGTTTTGACTCTGAATGCCTCAGTTTCTCTTTGAAAAAAAGCCTGTATCTCTCATGATGTTGTGAGTCTTAATTGACTAACATTTTCAAAGCACTTTGTGCTGCTCAGATGAAAGACTTTTGTAAATGCAAAGTATTATTACATGTTAAGTTCATGTCTGGAGCAAATTTTTAAAACAAACCATATGAAAAGCAGAATTAAGAGTGGAAATGCTGATCCAGCCATTAATTATTTCACATCGGAGAGCGGGCAGAGGGTCTCCTTTTATGTTGTTTATTTCAAACAAACAACTCTGGGAATCTCCTGTGGAAATGAAATGCAAAAACCAAAGGCCTTTCATGGGTATTTTCGGTTTATCTCCACATGAATCTTAAATTCATCATGTGGAGAGAATGTGGAACACATTTTTTTCCCCTGTATAGACTCACTTTCCCACAATGAATAAAATCCATTTTCTTGCACAGTTTGTCTGCTTGTTCACCCAAGGGTAACAAAATAACCCAGAAAGCAGGAACACTCTGTCCCTGAACCCTGTTGAAAACTAAATAAATAAATAAAAGAAAAAGAGTGATGACTCGGAGGGTTCCCAGGCAAACCTGACATATTTAACATCATGTATATAGTGACCACCGACACATGAGCCCCAGAGCTCCTAATTCCTTAGCTATTGCTCAGCAGTGAGTAATAAACCCTAGCTCAGTGACTCACACTGGCTCCGAAATGCAGCTGAGCATGTGTCAATAAGCATCCAGGTTTTAGAAAATGTGAGTGGGAAGGGGAAGTTCTCTTCTATCTGCTTGGCACGCTGCGAGTGTACTTGTGCACTTTTGTGACAGCTGTTGGTACGCAAACAGACTATCGTACCAGAGGTTTCCAGCACATTCAGTACTCCAAAGGAATTTTGGTTCTGTGGTTTGTCTTCTCTTCCACCTTCCTTCCAGCACACACACATAGACCTCGGTCTTTTTCAGATTTAATCTTCTAGTTACTAAGATTTTACTGCTAGAGACACAACATCGAACCAGGAGTTAGTTAGCTGTCAGCTGAAACCCTTCTCTGTCTGCAGGAAAAGGTTATTTTCTCCCAGTGAATACTGATGTGAATATACAGTGAAAGGAGGCAGCCGGCTTCAGTGAGAGGAAACTTATCTTTGCTGTAACTCAGTTTCTAAACCACAGTGAACAAGGCACGCAAACCAGACTTGTCACAAGTGGTCTCTAAGGATTAATTCTAATCAATTTTGACTGTTTAAATATTAGACAGCAGCTGAAAGACACACCTCCATGCTTTAGGATGAGAGGAGACTGGCACTTCCCAGACGGTGATTCACTACACCTTAAACTCTTAGTTTAGGATGGGAGAAAGTGCCCTCTGGAGACATCTTTCTCCGTTCGCTCAAGATTAGACTCAAGACTAGACTCCGTTGGTCTAGCTTACACTAGCCATCCTGTTTGCCATGGTTTAGCAACTCTAATGTCTTAGGAGCATTTTATATGGGTTTGGGCTTCAAAAGGTCCTTAATTCATTTTCTTCTGTTACACAAAGTTTTCTTACACCACATTGGCAATCTCACACATGAGCAGGGGATAGTTTCTCTTGTGATAAAGGGATGGTATCATTTTCTTCTTCTTTGTTCTGGCTATTTGGTTTTGAAAATTAGTTTCAATAACACTCGGTTGATCGCTGCTCTGAACCCTTATATATTCTGCTAATCAAATGTCAAAAGGAGAGGAAGGTACTTAGTTGTTCATGGCCATGTTGACATTCACAGCTGTGTTTCAGCGAAATATCCACCACTGCATAATTCAAACAAATACTCCACCTACATACTGCTGCTAGATGCATGATTTATCCTCTGGAAATATTTTGATCTTAGCAGGTCTTCAGATTTTAGATCTATAATTTGTGTGTGCGCTTTGACCTTAGCATGTCTCTCTGCCTTCCTCTTCCACCATTCCTTGTGTTGCTGGCCATAGTGATGTTGGGATACAGACGTATAGTTTTACATCAATTTTGATAGGAGTTTTGGACATGAAGATATTTTGATATCAAACTGCTTCTTAAGATTCTGCGGGAGTGTCTCTTCATTTAAGAACAGCTCACTGCAACCCTTGCTGCTTGCAGATTTCTCTGTATTAGTGATGAATTGCCTCCACTCAGCCCTGGAGAATGAGTTTATTCATCAGCATTGCACATGCCAATAGGTGTTAATGGTGTTAGCCTGAGCTCCCTAGGGATGGACCCTCTGGCTGGCTGTATCCTTCACTCCTATTCTAGAAGTAGCACAAGTTAGTTCATCCTTCAAGATTCATTATGGCATAAATTAGTCATTTTGCACAGTTCACCATTACAATGTTTTATGTTTTCCCCAAGTAGCAGATGGCAATTCATAAAGCATTAACTTTCACATGCAGCATTTTCCATGGGTTAAAAGGGCTTTTGGAAGCCTCCTAGATTTCTGCATGGACCTAACAGCCTGTACGGATGCACTGGCAGCCTTTGCACATTACAGATACAAGTAGAGGCTGTTCTTATTTTGCCTGCTAATCCACTCATCCTCTTTGCAATGTCAGAATTCCCCACTGTGACCTAAAGAACGCCTATTGAAAAAAAAAAAAAAAAAAAAACCAACCAACGAACCCAAACTAATTTCTGCCTGGTATAGTGTTATGATTGCTGTTTTCCCTCTCTCCTTTAAAAAAATCTCTGACACATAGACCTGGCAACTTGTGCTGCTGAGGTTTACAACACCAGCAGAGCCAGCTGTCCACCCCCTTTGCCAGAAATTAATTTCTCAGAGCAGAGTCAGCAGAAGCAAAGATCCGCCCAGTCCCCAGCAGCTTCAGTGCAAAGTCTAGCTTCAGCTGGACCTTGTCAGGCCACGATTTTTAATGATGGGCAGCAGTTCTGATTAGAAAATGAACACATTGGTTCAAATTCCTTTCTGCAATTGGCTCATACATAAAGACTCCATGACATAAAGTATATTCCCTAAACTGTGTTGTATCTTCTCAGCGGAGCATCCAAGAGAGATTTTACAGCAAACTATTTAGCTTAATCAACATTTAGGAGTGCAAGCCTTCCTGCATTTCTATTAAATGGCCTTTTAAAGTGTTATCTTTCTATTTTCTGGTTTTCTTGTCTCTGTAATAAATATGTATTTATAACTATGAGCACTCAGTGGTAAGTGCTGTGCGTTTGGAATGAAGCGATCAAGTCAGTCATACAAGTCTGATAAACTACTGTAAATAAGAGGAATACTGATGTCAAAAAAGCTACAATGATTTACATCAGTCAAAAATATAGACCCATTGGCTAAAAAAGGTTTGTCCTTATTTATTTTAAGAGGCATAAAAGACTCAAAGTCTCCTAAAATCAGACCCAAAGGCTTTTGGGGAGATTATCTTGGAGGTTATACTGAAGACTTGATGAGCAGATAAAATTTTTGCAAACCTTTATATTGCCAAAAAGAGAGTGCTTAATGAGAAAAGCAGAAAACATTTCTGCTTTAGTTATGTAAATAGCATGCTTTTATGCTACATGATTTAAGAAGCCTGTCACTTTTTTTTTTTCTTTTATCATTGCGTAGGACTCTACAAAACATCTATGCTGACTTTACACACAGTTTTTTAAATGGCAGCGAGACTGAGAGCTCAGCTCCAGGTACAAGAGCATGCCAGCAGTTGAGTACATCTGTACCTATTCAACAGCCCAAGTGACCTTTCCAGCTACTTCTCACTTTCAGTTGTTTACTTTCCTTATCAGCCCTGTATCTGGTCAATACACCTCTGAAAAGCTCTGTCATGCGTAACTGGATGCACAGCAAAGTTTAGTAAGAGGCTTATGCCCTCTGTGAAGTGGTTATCACTCAGAAATTCGCGCTGGCGTTCTCCCTTTGCCAAAGAGTTTAAAGAAAGCACACTTTCAGATACAGCACTATCAAGATGACTTTACTAGGAGGCCACGGTTATAATTTCACTTCATAGCTACTGATTATTAACTGCAGAGCTAATATAATTATACAGAGGCCAGTTGAGTTAAAGGGGATTTCTAAAAGGGCCTTTTACCATACTGGCACCACTTTCTCTAAGAGCCTGAGAAATCTTCAACAGATTAATTCTTCCAGTCCTTACTCTAACTACAGTTCATATTGGAGACTTGCCTGCTGAGGAGGATATCCTTTGGGATAGGGGTGAGTATATAGAGTAATACATAAATATAGCACTTGGAAAATGCTCCACCTAACATTAAAAAGGCTTGTCTTCTAGGAATGAGATTCAAAAATGAAGGGATGACAACTGTCTTGTTGTAGTGAGAAGGGTGAAGAAATGCTTTGCATGCAGGCATGCAGGTTTCTTCATGGTATCTTCTCTTTCATGCTACTCAGATTTACTTGGCTCTTCAGGCATTTTCATAATGTTCACTTATGTACAACCTTGTATTACTTTCTCATATTGCAGTATTGAAAAATAGTTACTTTTAAACCTCACCTTTTCACACATAGAAGTAAAACATTTAAGAATCACATTGGCAAAAAAGCCAATGAATACAATGTTTATGAAGTATAAATTATCATCTCTCATTAAAAGGTTCTCACACTGTTTCATCCTTTCATTATATAGACTCATACTGCCCTAGAAGACTTAGGAATGTCAGAACATGACCTAAAATAATTAGAATCATAGAACGGTTTGGGTTGGAAGGGATCTTTAAAGGCCATCTAGTCCAATCCCCCCACAATAAACAGGAACATCTTCAACTCGATCAGGTTGCTCAGAGCCCCATCCAACCTGACCTCGAATGTTTCTGGAGATGGGGCATCTACCACCTCTCCAGGAAACCTGTGCCAGTGTCTCACCACCCTCATTGTAGAACATTTCTTCCTCATACCTAGTCTGAAAATATTGAACTGATATAGCCAAGTGCTAATTGCAATTTTGCAAAATTAAAAAAGATTGTTCAGAAATATGTTCTGCTTACTTTTGTTGCAGCAAGCCACAACCTCCTTTGACCAAACTCTGGTATGATGATAAACATTTTATTGCTTTACAGCCAGAGAGGACGGTTAGAACTTTGGTTACCATGAATTGTTAAACTTGCTGCATATCAGGTGTACATGTACATGTTCCCATGCCCTGACAAATGTGAGATATTCAGAAATAGATTAACCCAACTGTCTGTATGCTTACCCCAGCCAGGCTGAAGAGGATACAGATCACTGTCTCAAACTGCCTTCATGGCAGCAGTGAGTGAGGATGCGCATGGGTGGCTCAGCTGACATAGTCATGTTTCTTGGTCTGAGTCTTTGATCACCTCCTTGACTTCTTTTATATCACAGGGCATTATCAAGGCATCTTATCTTTTTCTGTGAGGTGCCGAGTCAGCATCATTTTAATGAATCCGTATTGTTAATGCATTATTCAACTGCACAAAGTTTTCTAGCAAAAGTTAACAGTCCAGGTCAGACTTGCAGCACATTATTAGTTGAAGGTCAGTTGTGCTCCTTCAAATAACAAACTGACTTCTAAGGAAAGATTATCCACCTCTTTTTTGTCTTCAAAACCTTCTGTTTAGGCATGTATGATGTTACTCAAAACCAGTATCATCATTCTAGATGTAAAAATGTACTCTTGCAATGTATAGAGAACTATTTTTTAAAATGCAACTAAAATTTACAGCTGTAACTATAGCAGTATTCAAGTCCTACTGAAGCCAACTGTAAAACCTATGTCACCTTCTATAGGAGGAAGCTCAAAGCCCATGCCTAGGAAAAGAAATGTGGTTGTATAATAAATCAAAATTATACACTGAGTTTCACTATAAACTGATTCTGTTTAGTAGAAATTAAAATGATAGTGCATTGTCTTTGCTGTTTTGCCCATTTCTCTTCAAATATTTGGACACTGAGGATCATGCACATGCATGACAGGGTTAATGTACTGCTTAAGACATCTGTAGTAAGATGGCAGGAAAAAAAAAAAAAAATCCAACATTTATATTAGAGAGGACAGGAGAATTTATTGACTGAAGTGTGTTTATCTCCAAGCTCATTTTTCATTTTAAGAGGTGTAAGTATAAACCATCATCATTATCACTTAAAACTAGCCAAGGCCAGGAAAGAGGTCCAAAGGTCTGATTAAGACCTTAATTGCACAATTGCAGATGGTTTTTGTCTGGACGACAGTGAAGTCTCTCACTGTTGAAGAATAACATCATGAGAGCTTATGTCAGAGAAGTAAACTGTGACAAAGGGAGCCTAGTGATAGATGACAAAGTAAGCAAGGGACTGACAGCCAGGGCGTATGGATCCTGTTCCCAGCTCCATCACTGTCTGAGTATGTGACCATGAACAAGAACCCTGTGCATGTCCCTCTATCTGTAATGTGTATGAGAAAATATGGAGTTAACGCAGTGGCATTAACCATGCGTATATTAAAAAAAAAAAAAAATCAAATTTTGCTGCACGGGACAGGCTGCTGTAGTAAAGATTTTAAGACCAGAGAGGATTGTTATCCCATTGCAGGGATCGGCTATTTTATGGTGGCATGCAATCATCTGTGACATTTTTCTGTAACATTAGGTCTTGTATTTATTTGTTAGAGGTGAACAGAAGGGTTCTGGGGCTGCTGCATCTGGAGAAGACTTTTGTGAATCCTTGTGGATTAAACATCAAATATATAATTGCTTGCAGTTGGGAAAGGCTGGCATGATGATGATCCCTGCAGTGCCTTGAAATCCCATGGTCTGGCCCAGTCTGATATCCTGTATATGCCATATAAATTGAGCCCATCATTTGTAACTGAGCTAATGCATACCTTTGTATTGTATATATTTTACTATATCTACATTACTCTACAGATACTCTCTCTCCGTACGTGTATGCATAAATATGCTTTCTATATAGCAGTATGACTAAGAGCAGTCTAAATGCTACAGCAGACAAAAACGTCATATTGCTTTCTACACGGGAAGCTCACCACAGCTATCTGTGCTCCAGCTGGCTCCAGGATCTTTCATAGCACTTACAGTTTTTCTTGCCACTGTTTGTTGTACAGAGGGGTCCAGATCAAAAGTCACGGCCCCTGTTGTTAGGCTTCTTGTGTCATGATCTTAAATTAAGTCTGCCTGAATGGATAGTATATAGTGTCTGCAAAATCTAATAAACCAGGAGACACGCAGATGCACAATGCCAAGAATTCTCAAGGTATGTGGTTTGAAAACCACTACAATGTAAATTTATAACTTCAGCTCAATTCATTTCCTGAGAGGAAAGATAATACCATAGAAGAATAGACACTATAAGGTCCCGCTTTATATGTCAGAGACTCATTCTCAGGTAAGTTTAAAGAGTATTTCATTGGCATTCTCTTAGATGCCAAACTGTTAAATGCAAGGCCACAGCACAAAGAGGTTTCTTAAATTACCGGAGGAATAAATTAGCTCTTATAACATGCTTTGAAATTTTAATTGCGTTCTGTAGCAACCTGCAAATCCCCAAGTGTATATAGAATCCCACTCCACAAACCATTGTTGCCTTCCTGATGCTGAAAAACAGTCAGTGCTGAATGTAAGTGTGCATTTCATTGCTTTTATAGCTTTTTTGTAACACTCCTAGTATTTAATCAAGAATTTAACCGTTGCTTCAATCAAATTTGCATTCAAGAGAGGCTTGCACATTAGACAAAGTGTATTCATGTGCATGTGACATCAAGCACGCTGCATCTTGGAGATAAAGCATCTAAATCAGATTCAAGCTTTATTTTGCAATGCCAGGCAAATTTTAGAAGCCCACCATTTGTAATTTGTTTCTCACTAAGTTGCAAAAATCAGTTTGATGGCTACTGTCAACCAATAGGAGGTAAAAAATGAGAAGCTCCTTGGTAAGGCACTATTCAGTGTCTGCACCACAGTAAGAGAGACAATTCATGGCTGCCGAGAAAATCTTATTTTCACTTTTATAAATATACAATACATCCCTGCTCAGAGAAGCATATAAGCCAGAATTTTTAAATGAAGGAAATAAAGTATGTGAAGAGTCCATAAAGTAAAAATAAAGTTGAAAGAATATATATGTGTGTATATATATCTGTATATTCCTGTGGCAGTGTGTGCAGGAGCCAAAAAGGCTCAAAATGCTGTGAACTTGTTGAAAATGTTCTTATGATCCTGTTCTATACCCTCAGCAGTCAATAGCGGGAGATCTTATATGCAGCCATTTCTGCAGCCCATTTAGAAATGAGATACTACAGATATGTCACTTCCCTCACTGCCCATCTTGTGCTTTTTGCCAGTCCATCATAGAAGGGCTGTGCAGGAATTCCCACCTTTGCCATTTGACCTGTTGTGTAGCCCTGGGCAAACGATGTCTCCATTTCCCTGCCTACATCTGTCCCTCTTGCACATAGAGACCATAAACTTCTGAGGGGGTACAGTGCAAGGTCCCCGACATATTTCCAGGCACTCTTGAAATCGAGATAATAATTCTATCAATTCAGGGCCAGGAGAAGAAAACAGACTTCTGACAATTCACACACAGCTTTATGGTTTTGTCATGACCCTTGATCCAGCACTGATGGGGAGAAAATGGATGTACAAAGTCAAGATTTATATGGCAACTCTCTCCCAGGGATAGAGTGGAAGTTGTGCCCCCAGCCAGAGGCTGAGCCAACTATCTGGGGAGCTTTCTCGATTTCAGATTGCTGCTTTGGGAGAACGTTGTCTGACAAGCTCCAAAGCAAGCTATGACACTCCTTTATTTTGTTGTGCTATGACACAGGATTAGGCAGAAGCTGATTTACTTTGGAAAAACGGTGTGAAATCATTTCAGTGATAATGAGTTAATTCAGTCAGCTCACTGTGTGCTAGTTTATGGGCATTCTAAAAAAAAAAAAAAAAAAAAAAAAAAGGTGTTCTGCTCATGTTTGTACAAATAGAGGCTGTGATTCATGAGTTCTGGAAGGCACCTTGATGAACACTAAAAACCAGAATAGAATTCCTGTAGTGTTCAGAAAAATGGAGCTCAGCCCGAAGAGGTGTCGCATTTACCTTCACTCACTCAGGTCCAACATCAAGAAATAACAATCCCCTGCTCCATTCTGGAACAGATCAAAGCTGTCAGCCTGACCAGCAGTCCCATGGCGTGGGAAAGGCCTTTTAATGTTTTATTTCCTCCTCTCACAGCTTCCCTGTCTTCTATCAAGCAAGCATGACCATAAATTTGGTTTTCATTATTGGTGTCTGCCTTCCATGGTAGCTGTGCTGATATCTGTGCTTTTGCATCTTGTCTTTAACAGTACTTAGTCATCTACTTCTCCTCTGATGAAAAATTAAAGGTCTACCAGAAGGTTTAGAGGATTAGGAGGCTGCAGGCTACATGGTTTGTAGATACAGAAGCCAGCAATGTCCTGCAATTTTCTCAGACAGGGAAGTATTATATCTTCAGTATTTGCTACAGGTGAGTAAATTTAAGCAATCAGTTCTGCAAAAGACCCAATAACAGTTATTCTTGCTTGGGTTGATCCAAGGATTCAAATCTACCTCAGATTAAATTTTGGAACTTTTGTTGTTAAATGCATTATATTTAGTAAATCAAATTCAAAAGTAAATTCACACAGTAAAAAATTCTTTTAAAATCTGTTCTCAGTAAATTATTTTCTTATAATTGATTTTCTAATTCAAAATTGAGACTATTTAGGGTTGCAGCTTCACTGAAAAACTGTAACACTTTTGTAGAAATTAAAATGTTCTGTGATAACACCCATTTTCATCAGTAAAACATCATAACTATGAAAAAAAAAAAGTTCAATTTTCACTAGATCATATTCATACATAATATTTTACACTTTTATAGGCCTTTCTGTATTTCCATAAATTTGAAAATTTAGTCCATTGCAGGCCTGAAATCCTCCCAAATTATTTGTTCCACCTACTTACAGTGACATAACAAGGAATTTTATCCAGCCCTGAAGTTCTCATTCTATTCTTCTGGAGCTTGTGTATGTGTCCAGCTGCCACTAAGCACAGAAGATAAAATATTTCACATGCAAGGAAACCTTTTCTGTCTGCAAATACTGGGGTAAAAACGTCAAAATACTTTGTGGAAAAATTTCATTTAATACATTGCAGGCTGCAGGGTAGAATTTTTGGAAATACTGTCTGTCTATCATTCAGGAAGGAGTTTTCCGTTTATGAAAGAGGCAGCAATGAAACCCATGCATCACCTTCCAGGTATGTTCATATCACAATAGTGCATGATGGTTTTGAGTCCTTACAATTCAGGATGCTAAAGCTACTAGTTAGTGAACCAGTTCAAACAAAAATAACTGGCACTCTTTCTGCTGTTCACAGCAGAGATGACAAGCATGAGGACCCCAAAGAGACCTTCTGTATGTAGTCTAAAACAGTTTAAGGTAACTCTTAGACATACACATTCAAATTATACTGAAGTTCTGTTATTCTCTTAGAACATTTTCAACATGAAATTGTGGGATGCTTTTTCCAAGAAGAGCCATGCAGTATTTTACAAAACAGGCAAAATGAACTGATTTATTTTGAATTTTCTAAGTGGTGAATCTTTTCCCTAGGAAGCAGTAGGTGATGGAATTAGGTCTCACAGGTAAGAAGAGCTTGTCTAGATTCTTCAAGGCACAGTAAATGCATTTGCTCGGGGCCTCACGGTGGACATCTGTCCCTAGAAGAGGTAACGCTACTGCCCAAGACACTTCTCAGCTGTGCAAAGCAGCCTCATTGTGCAGGCTCTCAGCTTGGCACTCTTTTCTCTATAACGTAAATCTCCTCAAACAACTTAATGGTACACTTTTGCAAAGCAGTCAGGGAAGCTTCTCCTCTTTTTTATCTTTGCTCGCTAGGAGTGGCTCAAGAATACTGAGATGTAGTGTTATAGACTATCCTACAAACAGCAGTGTCAAATGTCCTGTTTTCTATGCACATGGCCACAACCACCACAAAATTTACAGCAAATCTGTGGCGGGATGGAGAACAGCTCACCTAAATTCAGGCTGGCTGAGGCCGATGCAGTGCTAGCTGGTGGGAGTAGGAAAGCTTTGACAAGCTGGCAAGATATGGACTTTGTTTTTATGCAAATTGATCCTCACAAGATCAAGGTCTCAAGATTTTTCCAGTTTGCAGCTACACAAAAAAGCAATAATAGTGGCAAATTCCTTCTTGTGTCTTTCATGCACGTAGATTCTCCCTAATTATAATCTGGCCTCAGTGACGCACATATTCCTTAACTTCATTGTCTAGGTCTCCCCAGTAGTATGTCTCAATTTATGGCAAATTTCTGGTATTTGAAACAAAAGGGGGAAAAAAACAAATATGAGACAAACAACTTGTGATGGTTTGACTTTGGCTAAATGCCAGGTATCCACCAAGTCACTCTATCACTTTCCCCCCCCCCGCCTTTTCCCCTCAACAGGGCAAAGAGGGGAAAGAAGATAAACTAACCCTTGTGGGTGAAACAAAAGCAGGTTTAATATAAGAAAAAGGAAGCAAAGGTCTGTGTGCGGAAGCAAAAGCAAACAGATTTATTCTCTACTTCCCATAGACAGGCGCTGTCGGGCCTTCTCAGGAATCAGGGCTCCCATATGCATAGTGGTTGCCTCGGAGGACCAAGGGTGACACCCCACCCCACCCCTTCCTCCTTTCTCCCAGCTTTATACTGAGCAGACGTCACGTGGTCTGGAATATCCCTTGGGTCGGTTTGGGTCAGCTGTCCTGGCTGTGTCCCCTCCCAAGATCTTGCCCACCCCGTCCCGCTGGGGAAATGTCAGAAAGAGCCTTGGTGCTGTGTGAGCTCCACTCAGCAGCAGCCACAGCCCCAGGGTGCTACCAACACCCTGCAGCTCCCGACATAAAACACAGCACCGTGAGGGCTGCCACAGGGGAAAACCAATTCCAGTTCAGCCAGACCCAGTACACAATTCCATTCTCAAAATGTATCTGACTGGTGACATGGTGGAGGGGGAAGTTTTTTCCCCCCTTGGTTGTAGTAGTTATTAAGTGGACACAATCCTCAAGTATGAGGTTTGAATATAATTGTCTTACAGCAGAGGCATAAATATCCTGGGCACACTGAGGGCAATGCATGAAGCCATATACTCTTTAGGGAGAAATCATAAGGCCATGGAATGGAACTGAAATAGTCTAGTCTAGTCTATGAGAAACTATGAAATGCCAAGGCAAGAAAGGACAACCATATCCATCTAATCAACACCTTCCACTCTGCAGCCCATTCTTTTCTGCACCAACTATACCATTTATCCCCCAAAATATTAAAGCATATTAAGGGATGGGGGAAGGCGCCTGACCTGCATGGCAGGTGTCCCGCCTTGGAAGGATTTTGGCAGCGTTGCCTGTGTCCGTCCCCAGCGTGTGGCCCCGCTTCAAAAAAGGGGGTGAAATGCTGGGGGGAGGTGGGGGAGCCGTGGCGGATTGACCCGGACGGAGCCCAGGGTGAGATTTATAAACCTGCGGGTTTGGCATCTCGGCCTCTTCCACAGCCGGTCATCTGGCGTCCGCCTGTCCGCTGCGGCTGCCACAGCGGTGGCACCGGGAGAGCCCGGGGAGGGCAGAAGTGCCTTTGGCTAGGACCTGAAGTCATTTGCCTGAAATCACGAAAATACCTGGGGTGTTTTGATATGTGTTACATTAAGCATGTAGGCATGGAACTGATCGGTTACACCTTCACGTTAAAACGAGCGTGTGAGGTGGCTCTTGTTGTAAAGCTTCCTTTCACAGCATATGTGTAGCGATGTGTGTTCTGCCACCAAAGCAGCGTGTCTGGCTGGGATGAAGATCTATTCATTCGCAATACTGCAGAAGCCTCAACATTACTAAAAAAACCCAAAGCTTTAGATTTTCAACAAAGTCTGTGAGGATGTGTGAAACGAAACCCAGCAACTTAGCCCTATGCTACTTTTCCATCCCTTTCCATAATTTGAAGGGGAAAGAAATAATCTGGATGCAAACTTTGGGATCAAATATGTCAGATTCAGGAATGTTGGGTTCCATTTTCTTGTATTAATATTGCTAGAAATAGCTACAAATGTGTTAATTACACTAAAAATAAGCAGTTATTTTAAAAGATATTGATAGTTGATGGGTTTGCGACTATTTATTACCTGCTTGGTATGTAGTTGTCCATTATATGAGCCTCCTGTGTTGTTTTCTGGATGGGAGACTCTTTGGATGACCATTTTTTACTTGGGTGTGTTGGATTTGCATGTCCTGGTACCGTTTCAGCATCCATAGAGGTGCACCCTTAAGGACCAAGGCACAGGATGACACAGGATGTTACCAGATGCACAACAACTTTGTAGCAATCTGATTTGAAGAGAAGGGGAATTACCAGCTCTCTCATAAGCAACAGTAATTTATCAGCGTTAAGTGGTTTTGATGAGTTTTTCTTCAATATGTGTCTTGTTCTCTTTGGTGTTCAGTGGGTTATAAAGAGTAACATAGCTAATGTTTCTAGCAGTCTTACATGTATCAGTTTGAACTGAAAAATTAATACTTTGACCTTTTCTCAGTGTAATGTAATAACAGCACACAAACAGTTGAATCTGTCACATTTTAAAGTGATCTGGCCATGGAAGTAGATTTTGAATGCTCCATTTGATAACTTTCAGAACTAAGTCTTTTTTGAAGTGCTTTCCCCCCTTTCAGTGAAAGAAAATATTTTCTTTAAGTCTAAATGGAATTTTGGCCTATGTGAAGAGAAGGGTGAAAAACTGCTTCTGTTAGAGGTAAAATATATTCTAGTATGCCATGGTTAATTGGCTATGAGAAATCTCCCAGCTGGTCTTCAGCCTGGATGTTTGCTGTTTATGTTGTTCTGTTCCTCCGGCAGTACAGACCTTACATTCATTGATGTAGTCATCTACGGAATGTCCAAGTGAGGACAAATGGCTGACAACTGTGGTAAGAGATAAGGACTGCCTGTTTATGTACCTAGGGAACTAGCCATTAGTAAATGCTCAAGCTCTCTTTCCAGACTTTTCTAAACAGACTTCTGTTTCTCTGCTGCTCTTAACAGTTTGTTATAGTGTCTAAGGAATGCACTGCTCAACTCAAATGGGATATTTCAGAAAGTTCATATGTTGTCAGCATACGATTGATGGCCCTTTGGTTTGCTATGCTGCAGTGGGGTAAGTCAAAATTGGGGATCTCAATAGGTTTTCAGCTGTTGTACTCTCATCACCTCACAATTACTGTTTACCCTTTTGGTAGCTAAATGTGGGCATGGCATCATTGATGTTTTTCTGCAGTGGATCTTACTTTAATCTAAGCTTTTGTCTGGTTGAAGGCTGTTCTGCAGGGGATAATTCCTACAACTCTCCAAGAACCTCTGAAAAAATTTTTCTGAAGCAAGGCTTTAGGCAGCAAGTGTTTTGCTTCTTTATTCAATGCCCTGACTGTTTTATAGCTTTAGGGTGATGTTTAAAGTGTCAGTCTAAAGCGGTGAAGACTTTGGTATTTATTCAATGAATAAGACTATGTCCCTCCAGCAGATTCACAGACAGATTTATGTTCTGAGGTTATTGATCCAGGTCTTTGCTTGCTTACTAGGTTGAAGGTGCTTTGAAGAAGAAGCAGACGCAGAAGTCACTGCTGCTAGGTCCTCTGTAATACCCTAAATATCAGTAAAAGCAGGCTGTCCTCTGAGAAGTTCCTCTGTTTTCCAAATCTGCCTGAGAAGAAAAACACAAATAGAAAAACTGGTGATGGATGTAAGAAATTTGCAGTTTTTTCTTTATTTTGGTCATTGTTTACTATTGTGAAGTTGACTGGCTTGTCTGATGTAAAGGAATTGAATTTCTAAATATTAATCAAGTGTGCCAACACTGTGTTAAGCATGGATTGTAAATGAGTTATCTCCAGTCCTTAAATTATTTAGCCAATCTATGCATTGTGTATAGGAGCTTGCTTAACTAGGCATTTTGGGGAAAATTTAGAGGAAAAAGCTGTCTTGCAGTTAAGACAAGGCTGCGTTCCATCTCTGAGACTGGGTTTGATTACGTCTCCGACTCTGTATGACGTTGTAAGAAAATGAGTCATTTAGATTAGATGCTTGGGGATATGGTGTAGGGGAGAACTTTGTAGAGAAGGGCTGATGGTTGGACTCAATGATTCCAAGGGTCTTTTCCAACCTGAATGATTCTATGGTTCTATGAAATCTTATAACCCAAACCCTCAGACAGTAGGAGGAACTTTGAAGGCAGAACCGGTTATGCTGCTTCTGTGCTGAGACTTTCAGTGCACTGCATGTTTCTATACTATTCAAATACTGTTATTCTTTCTGTTGTGAAGTATTACAGCCCATTTCTAATCTGAGGGCAGGACTTGGGAAATATCAGCATTCTTCTGCGGGGTACTTGCAGTCTTAAAAGGCAATAGCAGTTGTTCTTAGTTGACAGAACAGTCTCAGGAATAAGAGGAGGATGAAGAAGAGCTTGTTGCATGTTTTCATGAAGTGTCTCAAGTAGTTCTTTTCCTGGCTTTGATGCTGCAAAATTGGAAAACCTAAAAATTTTAACAATCTCAGATAACTCCAGAGAACCAGTGAGACTGTTCTGTGGCGATCCAAGTGCAAGGTAAATTCCAGGAGGATATGATAGAAGCTTTGACCATGTGCAAGTGGCTTGCTGACAGGGCAGCAGCAATGATGGACTTGCTGAGAGACAAGTCTGTTTTACTGTGGGGCCTCAGCCTTGTGAAAAGCTAATTCAGCACTCAGACCCGGGGAGGAAAGATGGGGCATCTCTTACCCACTACCTTATTTATCAAAGTTGCCTTGTGTTTGGCGTGGTCAAGGTCATGTGTCCTCTCTCTGACACTGCTGTCAGTTCTTAACATTTGTGTAATTCTGCTCATCTCATATGTGCTGTTCGTGATTCTCGAGTTCTTCCAGGGACTGTCAAATTCATGTTCCCTCTCTGTGTTTTAACAAGCTCAGACTGAGCTGGACAATTCCCAGTTTGACCACGCACTTGTAGGGACTCAAAAATCTTGTCTTGTCCAAAATTGAGTGTAATTTTGTTTGTGACGTCTGACTGCACTGGAAGGTTGACAGCACTTCATGCATTTTGCTGGAAGTCCTAATTTTGAGATAAATCTTGCCTCCTTGGAGATCTGCCATCACGAACAGATGCAGAACTGGAGGTCGCAGTTTGTTTTCAGAGTGGCAGGATATTGCTGTATTTGAAGGGCTGAGATAAAACTTTTCTGCAAGGTGGAGTGCGGGGATCACAATTTGGGGTCTGGATAATACCCTGTACTCTTTTGATGTGCATGCATAATTTCAATTGCTTTTCATGGAATGTGTCATGAATTACCAAAAAGAACCCGTCCAAACCTCAACAAAACAAAATTACCAGTCTGGATCTGTAAGAATGAAACTTTAAGGAATTGCTGGAGGTTTCTGCAGCATTTTTGGAATGTACTGCCCTACACATCATTAAAATGCAGAAAGTTTGTTGGTCCTTCAGCTTTGCGGGGATCAGAGTTGAGCTAACTGAGGGTTCTTTGAACAGTGTCACTAATTTGCCACTGCAGCTGAGAAAAAAAATTATATGGTCTTGCACATGACTGTACTCAGTGACTGTGGTAATGCCTAAAATTATCTGGATTTACAAAATTATTACATTTAAACAAAATTAGTAATGAGCACAAGAACAGTGTGTCTGAAATGGCAGTTGGCAAGATCAAATTGACTAACTTTAAAACAGAATCCTGCCTCAATCTCCTCTCTAAATCCACAAGGTTATATTCTTACCACAGGAGTTTCTGGTTGGCTAGCTTTAGGCCTGCATAGACATATAACTACAGAGGTACACACAGGGCCTTACATGGCTGTGTGACTCCCAGCACTTGTTAACTTGCCATCATGTTCATGTTTTGCAAAGTAAGAGTATGAGGAAGGCAGAGTTTGGAGGTTCCCCTCTTAGTTTTCAGGAGCCTATAGCTATTCAAGAAAGTTTTAGGGGACAAGTTTTAGACTGGACAAGTTCATTTAAAAAACAATAAAATCCACGGAGGGTTACTAAACACAATGGAACCACACCTGGCTTAGAAAGTCCCCAAACTGAAAATGTGAAAGGATGGGAGTGTGCAGTGGAAGAGTATCCTATTTGTCTGTGTTATTTACTACTCTTAAGGTTTATGGCTGCTGCTGGAGATGGGATGCTCCTGTAGATGAACTGACCTAGTGGGAATCCCATGTTTCTAGGGATATCAAACAAGATACTTTCATGGGGAAACCCTGCAGCACATGAGCCGCTTCAGACCCAAGCCAAACCACAGCTGAGAGAGAGCTCTTTAACAAATCATGCTCTAACTCTTCTAGACTTGAGAGTGAGCTGGAGCACTGTGCACTATGATGAGCCTCTGATGGTGTCCGGAGCAGACAGGCTGTTTTCATGTTTTCACTTGTTCTTTATTTCATCAGCCAAGCTTAGGTATATCAGCACTGACTTCAGTCAGATCAAACTCTGAGAAGATGAGCTTTGGCCCAGTATTCTGGCAAACATGGCAGTGTTCTGGAAATATGATTTCTCGGTTATATTTGTTTTGGCCCTCATCCTGGCATGTGGAGCTTCTTTTTTGTTTGTTTGGTGTTAATGTCAAGCATATATTTTTTTGAGTCCAAAGCATCTTTTGGCAATGGCATTTCCTAATGTTTTGGAACCAAAGAACTTATCATGGCATGGTCAGCAAACTAAGTCCAAACTAAATCTGTTGGTGCTTCTGGTATTAGCAGCGGCCTGCAAAAGTCCCTTTGCTTCCCCAGCTTGGACTCCAGTTCCTCTTCCTTATCATAGCCAAATCAAGAGGCCATCTGCTTTCCTGTCCCTTTGCATAATCTCTTGCCAACACTGTCACTCTCCCTTCTGGGATATCACTAATGCTTTGAGAGTAGAGGTCTTGTGGAAAAGCTTGGAAGTTCAGAGGAAGTCTGTTGCTGCCAAGGTGAGAGGGGTGCTGATGCAGACCCTGCCTCTGTCTGTGTTGTATTAATCCTGTAATGCATTGGTCCTTGTTCTGCCTTTAGCCCTTGTAAATGCATTGAGAGGTCTTGGAAGTATTGGTTAGACAGCTTTTATAAGTGCTGAGTTTATGTTTGCAGTTGCTATATTAATAAAAATAAATTGCGTTTGGACCAAAATGCTTGTTTCTGTTTTGTGAGCAGTTTATGTTATAAAAATACCTTTAAGTTGTGGGAATTTATCAGTTTGGCAGCTGCCTATGTTGCTTTCTTTTTATCGTGACTTTTCTTTTAGAGAAGCCTAATCCTAACACCAGGCATGTTTTGGTAGAACACAGCCAAGACTGAATGTAGCTCTTCATAGGGTGCACTAAGTTTTTTGGCACTCAAATAAGAATTGCACTTAAGTAACTCAAACTGTTGATAAATAGTGTGAAAATTGGTATTGTTGCTGTTAGAATGAGTGTTACCAGCTTATTTGGCATTCCTGTTCATTGCATCTAATGAAATATGTGGCAAACAACCAGTTGATGACTTTGGAAGCACTGTAGCTGTTGGTGGGAATGGGAAGACTGAGCGTATTATATGTGGGACTGGTCCTGTAAATATTCTTCACTCCACTCACCTCAGTAGCTTCAAGCCTTGCCCCGTGTAAGTGGCATGACATAATGTCATTGATGTTAGAAACTGTGTGCTGTTGTATGTTGAGATGAGTCATTGGTGCTCATCAGAATTAGTGATGATTTCATGAAGCTGCGGAAAGGCAGTGCTAATTCACAAGATGAAGTAAAGAGCAATAGTTTGTGGCTTGGTTTTGATTTCAGATGGATTTGCCACGCAGTAGGGTACCCACTAGAGATGGGTTTGGCAGCTATGTAGTGCTGTGTGGCAGGGTTTGACCCCTGAAGTTTTGGTGTGTCAGATCTGGCACTCGTTGAACAAAACTGCACCTGGAGCAAATTCCATTTGACTTGATTTTGGATAAAGAGAATGTAAACTGAATTTCTCTTTAGTTTCTGTGGCAGCCACCTCCAGAAGAGCACTCTAGCTGCTGTTACAGGCATTCGTTTAGAGCTGAGAAAGAAAAGGTGGGTCTTTAATGAATAACTACACTCTATTGGTACCCCTTGCTGAAAGGGGAAGTTATGGTTGTTTATAATATTTAGGCTCCTCCAGGGCTTTGGGATAGTTTTCTTTCTCTGCCTTGCTCTAAGTGATGATGCTTACCTTCCTGCCTCTGCCTGGCTGATGGGAGGTACTGTGCCAACCCCTGCTTTTGGCAGCTCTCCCATGGCTTCAGTGTTTTACTCATTCTCCACCTCAGAGTGCTACTACCACATGTGCCCCTGTGCATACAGCACCCAGGCATTTCCAGCACCAAGGCCCTTGAAGAGTTAGGGCCTAGAGTTTGATGTTGGAGCTGCCAGTACACATGCCTGCTGTAGCTAAAAGCTGGATGCTGCCCTGCGCAGGAGAAGACTTGCCTGTACCTGTCTCTGATTAAATGCCATGCAGGAGTACAGATTGTTCTGCTTTGTTGTTTGGTTGGTGGTTTTTGGTTGTTTGGGGGTTTTTTTGGGGTTTTTTTTTGTGTTTTGTTGTTTGTTTTTGTTTTTTTTTTTTAACCAAGGGAGCAGGTTGCTAAGAGGCAAATGGTTATTTTAATTATCCTTGGGGTCTGGATCCAGAAATATTCTTAGAGTGGTAAAACCTAGGAGATAAGTCAGGTTGAAAAAACGAAGTTTTTGCCTTGTCTCTTGCCTTTCCTCTGACTGTTACTTATTTTTCTGGACCTGCTACCAAACCTTGAACAGGCTATTGTAGCATTCACCCAAATAAATTCTTTTGGGACAGACTTAGCTTTAGAGCTGTTGTGAGCAGGTCAGAAAATCCTTGATGCTTGGGGGAGAATAAACACTGTGCTGTAATTCCTTCTCTTTCAATAGAAGGCTTATCACAACAGCAAACTTGACTACTTTGAGTTTATAATGTGCTCTAGTGGAGATGATGAGCATGTTTTTAATTTTTAACCTCCTCTTGGAGGCCCAGGGGTGACACTTGCTATCTGTCTCCCCAAACAACATGACATTTTGATAAATGACTTATGTATTGTCAGCCTAATACAATATCATTCTTTTCAAAATGTTTTAAATGTCAAAGCTTTTGATAGTTCTGCAGCTGCCAAACACAAAACTCAGACATAAACTGAGCAGACTATGGTTCTGACAAAGAAAATAACGCCAGTTCAAGTTTTCCACATATCAACTTTTCCTACTTTTCTCTTTGCAGCTCTCTGTTGCACATGTATCCTTTTTCAGCACATGGAACAAAATCAGATTTTCAGTAAATTTCTGTAATCTAAACTCAAAATAGGTTAGCTCCACATCTCAGAGCAATTTTTATCTGCGTGTCTAGCTTATAAAGTGATAAATCTGTTTCGTAGTATGTCCATATGGATTAGCTCTGTTCAGCCTCGTAAAACATGTAGTTAGGGCTTTACTGTGTTTCTCAACATAGGAAGGAATTAGTTATTTCAAGTACAGCAGTGCTATGTCTTCCTGGACAAGACATCTTGAACCTTAACTCTTTGGCTTGGCCAATGGTTTTGTCACTTTGCCTAGTGGCTTAATTCATTGTGGAAACAGTTAAACTCTGTTTAATCTTCATTTGAAGGGTTTGATGTTAAACCTGCAGGTAGTTTTAGCTATGATTATTTAGAAATGAGAGAAGGGATTATACATGCCAAATCCTGCCATTCTGGGAAGTGTCCAGATTCTGAAGAGTTTCTGTTGTCAGGATGGTCTAAGCACGGCAGGGGCTGGAGGGAGAAATAATGTGTTTTATTAGGCCAACTGATTTAGATCGGAGCAGCGGGGGGAAAGTAAACCAGGGGTTTTAATTTTCATAGCGCTTTTTTTTTTTTTTAGTTCCAACTTGATCAGTTGGTCTAATAAACAATAAAACCACCCAAACCCTAAACCCCTGCCTGTTAGCTATTTCCTACGTCACAGGAATTAGATGTCTTCATGTTGTCAGTTGTGTCTATAGCTAATTGATGGAATAAAAGAGCTGCATCTGTAAATCCGGCCCCTTGATCACAATTATTGGAGGAACAAGGCCCTTCTCTCCACAAATACTGTATAAAGGTTTCTAAATCTAGCCATAAAATGAGCCAAATAACAAAAATTACTTGCTGAAGTGTTGAGTCTGAATCTGGTGGAAAAAGCTAAATATAATCTAAAAATATATTGTGTCTCCCATTGATTTGAATTAAAAAAAAAAAAATATTTGAAAACAAAAACTGCTAGGAGAGCAAACCATTTGTGCTAGTGCGGTGTGCATGAAGTCTGAATTCCAGCAGACACTCTTGTAGAAAAGAGAAAGACTTGTGCAACGATTGCAAGAACATGAAAGACATTTGTACTAGAATAGTTTAGCAATTCAGGTGGTTTCTGGCTGAGAGACACAGCTTGTGCATGAGGATCTCAAAGTATTTGAACTGATGAGGATGTTGGGAAGAACTGAAAACTCTCTTCCTCCAACGCCTAGCAGATGCATTGGCTTGGTGGGTGAAAGTGACCGAAAGCAATGATAAATGTGACAATGTGCTCCAGGTGGATGCATCTACAGAAAACTCTCCAGGCATAAGTTAATGCTGAAGGTAATGCAGAATGGCTTTGTTCTGTGGTGTCTTTATGCTCACTAATGCATCTGCTTACAATGGTGTCTTACAAGCTCGTCAACTCACATTCAAACACAAACTTACTTGCCCAAGGTAATAGAATGATTTTTTTTTTCCCCCCTCAAGCTTGGAGGGTTTTTGATGCACATACTACTGGGACTTGTTTCTCATTTCACGCTTGCAACAGATTCCTCTTAGGTTTGGTAACTTGCCCAGGTTGTGATGTGCAGTAGTATTTATTAGAAGGAGTCATGTGTGACATGCCTTTCACTCCATGTGCTGATGCCAGCAGCTTTTACTGTCTTATGTCTAGGGGGAAAAAAAAAATGCTTGCAACAGCACAGAGGTGTTCCTGAGCATTGCTCTTTGGTTTCTAAGAACCAGCATAGGCTTAAGCCACTGGGAGGTTTTCCGCTCTTTTGAATTTAGGAATAAGCAACTGCACCATTCAAGACATAAGAACATTTGATCACAAAAGGAGAAGATTAATGGTAGTATAATGAGAAATTTTATCTTCTTCTTCTGTTAATACATAGTAATTAAAATAGTAGCATACATGAAAAATTGTGCTTGTTATTTGTTAAAGCCAAAATCTCAAAGCAAAAATTGAATTTGCCAATATCATCAGTTCCTACTGGTAGAGAATCACATGAAGGCTCCAGCTGCTTCCATGGCTGTGCGTCTCAAAAATCAAAAGTACTTTTTAGTACTCTTTACTTTAGCAGTATCTGTCCAAGCTCCTTCATCTTCCTTATGAGCTTTGGAACAACCAACTCAGTGGTGCCTTTCCAATGCCAAAGGCTGTCCTCTGGCATGCAGAGAAGCAGGGCTGAACTTCTTCACAACTGCTGGAGGAAAAACGAGGGCACTAAGTGAGATACCTTAGAGAGGCTGAAGCTGCCCTGCAGAGTTCTTGTAGGAGTGTAATAAAACTTACAAAAGTGCCTTTGAATTGTGACCTCCCAAATGTCCACTGGTCAAGGGTGATTGGGATTATGAAACCATAATGAATGCATGACTGATGCTTGCTGAAACTGGACCACTCTCCCTAAAGGCAAGTAATTGTTTTGGATTAACATGTTAATTGTATTTGAAGTTATCTTATAATGAAATCATTTCTCATATAAATAGAAAAGGAGTGATGCAAAGGTGCTGGAAAGCAGCAGCAAGGTTCTGCCTGCTGCTGGAAAATAGGTTTGGGGTTGGCCACTTTTTAAAGGTTAATTTCAATTTAAAGATAAGCCTTAATGTATTTGGCACTGAGAGTGCAACTGTAACCAGATCTCCTTGTTTTGTACAAGTGCCTTTCAGGTTTTTCTGCAAGGTCAAATGTCCTTTTGACTGGCAGCTGGTCTGCTCTGCTTGTAGGTATGTAACTGGTATTTGGAGGAGTTGCAAAATGGGTTTCTCACTGAAGTCAAATCTAAAAGTGTATGAGAGTCCAGCAGTTTCACTTCCTGCAAAGCTGGAAACCCTTGTAGCATTTATTAAGATTTCCTGCAGGGAAAGAAGGATGTTAGTCTTGTTTGACTTACAGAATCATAATATTTGCACTGCAATTTGTAAAACAGAGCAAGAATTTTTTCAATTAGTATTTCCTAAGGAATAGCAAATTCAGTAAAGTGGATTCTTTTAACATTTTATTTTTTTGTCAGAGAATAAATAAAGCCGCTCACAGGACCTTAAATGTTCCACAGTGTTGGAGTAGGGAAGAAAAGCAGTGAACATGGTTAGTTCTACTAGGAAGAGATGAACAGGTGAAACTATTCTTAAATATTTCTCAATGTCTTTGCTGGGCACATTCATAATATAATCTCTGAACTGTAGTACTGTACAAGTGCACTTGTAGGAGGCATAAACTTCAGTCTTGTTGATAAAACAGTCACTTGGTCAGTTCACCACTGGTTTTAATTTTCCTAGTGTTGCAAAATTTTTCTCAAACTCTGAGCTGATTGCAATGGACACTGATTTCAGGCCCAAACCAAATTTGCCTGAAGTCCTGTTAGCCTCTTCCCTTTCAGATTGGTAGTAATTTCAGGGTTATAGTCATTTCATACTATGGGAAATGCTTTATGTCTTTTAAAACCTTTCAACCTTAACTTTGAGGCAGCATTGCTTTTTCCTATCTATACAGAAGAATGCTGCTGGGAGAGGTGAGGCACTTGGGCTGCGGAGCCTCTAGTATGTGAGAGTTTCCAGATCTTCAGTACACACGGTGGTGGGACCATCTGGATGTATGTTACTTTGTGCATTGCAGATATTTCTCATCTCCATTCTGGATGAGATGGGCCATATATCTGGGATTTATGGGCATCCAGCATATGCTTTACATATAGTTTATACATACGCAGAGGCTGATCATCTTTTGGATGCATTGGATTTACGGTCCACTTGCAGATAACTCTGCATGTAAGACTGCAGTTCTGAGCCAGCTTCTGGACTTTCAGAAATCCTGGGGCAATGGCCAGAGTCCTTACATTTTTTTTCCTGGTAAAAGATATAGGTGGAAACAGAGGGCATGCCTTGAGATACGGTATGTGAGAGGGTAGATCTCAAAGATCATTGTATAGAGAGAACATCTGTGTACATGTTTGGTAATTCAGCCCACAAATATGAGGTGAAGAAAAATTATACTAGAAGTTGTAGAGGTGCTTATTTATTGCTCTACAAATTAAGAAACACCTTCATTATCTAGAATTCACCACTTAGGTTTAGAATTTTCTTCCAATTTGAGCCTGAAGTGGAGACACATTACTTTTTCAGTCCAGTGAGATTGTGGTTAGACACATCATCTCTGGCTGTGGGTGCCAGATTGTGGCAAAATATAGGAACTGTTGAGTTTGAACATCGAGACTTGGAAAGAAAAGAAAGGAACATGACTGAGAGAAATACTTGTGGTTTATTGTTTCTTATTCCTAATTCTAGGAGGCATTCAGCACATACTATGACTTTCAAGGCACGTATCATTCAGCTTCTGCTTTTCGTTAATGAGATTCATTCAGGCATTGGAGTTCAAGCTATTGGAGTCCTAACGTGCTCACTGTGTTACTTCTAACACTTTTGATCTCTGTTGTGTTTCATATCAAATAGTTATGACAGTTTCTGAATCACTGACACATTCGGAAAGGATCAGGCATAGACATCATGTTGGCATATTACATTTCACATATAATTTTGGAGCACTTTTCTGAGAGTGGGAAATAGACTTGCTGTCACTTCAGTGGGGAACTGAATTTAGATTGCCCAAGGTAATATGGGACACTTACAGCAGACCAAGTAAGTGAACAAGAGTCTCTCCAAATCAGTTTCCTAACCATTCATCCAGCATACCTGTTTTCTCAGTTGTTGTATCAAAGCATCTTTTTTCTGCACTAACGATGATCTCAACCACAGCCTGATAGAAGCACATCTGCTATCAACCGCTATATTGCATACATGCCCTCAACTATGCGTTGTTTTATAAAATTAAAAGCATTTTGTGAAATATTTCCCAAAAGCAGTGTGCAAAGGAAGTGAGCATTAATAAACAGCTGCTCTAGGAATTTTCTTTTAATTCTGTTTAACAGAGTTTGCTTAATTTTTTCCATTAATATACTTAGTTAATCACTTAAAATTTCTGGGTTTATTATGTAAGAGTTCAGAACTTCCAGTCACACTGTGTATAATTTACAGATGCCAATACCTGTAAACTTGAGGTAATTACCTTGTCTGCATTATTAAAGTAATAATTCAAAGGGAGAAACAAAATAGGGTAAATACTTACGCGTGGGCCACAGATCTGGGTGTGATGTGTGGTCCCCCATGGCTGCTGCTTAAGCATCTGATTGGACAGATGCTACAACCAGTGATTTCTTAGAAATCAAGATATTATTGGCCTGACTTTCCCCTTATTTTATTTAATTACACCTTCCAGCAAATGTCTAGGAGTAGATCCAAATCAGATTGAATTTGATGGGAAACAAATGAGTAATTACAGCCCTTTCCAGTAAAGTATTCAGAGTTATAGCCTTATTGGCTTCATATTGTTTAAGAAAGTGCTTTACTGAACTAGGGCATAGGTTTTTGATTTAGTATCCCACTGCTATAAGACTGAGTGCCTTCTGGCCAAAGCCTATCTGAGGAGTAGCTTTATAGAAGCACAGCTGGGTTGTAAACAAATGGTGATGTACTTCTGCTCTGCATTCAGAGGGAAGAGAAGCAAAATTAAAAAACAATAATATATATGTGTTACTGAGTACCAGACAGAAGAAAATCAACTGCAAAAATGAAATGGAACTTGCAGAATGAGGTTCAGACAGCTTATAATGTCTCCATTTGGTATGTGCTTTATTAAATAAATGAGAAGAAAACCAAGAAATAAATACCCCATGAAGTGACGTAGTCACTTCAGGTTGTTAAGACTTTTAAATGTATAAATTTGCTCTCAGCTTTGCATTACTGAGGTCACATGGAATTTTTTTTCATTGAATCACTTTCTTCCTTTAATTTAAAAAAGGAGGAGCAGAAGAGTAGCGAGTGAAAGGAAAGAAAAGTCCTGAAGGAATATGCCAGACCCTTATATTAGTAGTGGGTTTAGGCCCTACATTTTTTAATACTAGTGTAGGAGTTTGACCTGTCCTTTCCATGCTGTGAAGAAACTGAGCAGTTTGATTGAAGTATGATTGATTAAATAGACAGATTAAGAGTGTTTGGAGCCAGGGTCTGTCTCCAAGCCATGGAGAGCAAACCTCTTCTCCTCCCCAGACAGTTAGATGTTAAATTTTGGTTCACTTTATTGTAGTGCAAATGTACATATTCTGATACATTTGCTGTTTTGGTTTACAATTCCCTTGTCCCAACTCCCTCATTCCTAGGTTTGGAAAGTTAGGGAAAACAAGCAAAGTGTAACATTAACAAAGAGCTTAGTGAGTATTGCCTGTAGGGTATCAGAATATAGAGAAAGACTGTGGCCAGCAGGGACAGGGAAAGCATCTGACCCCTGTACTCGGCACTGGTGAGGCTGCCCCTCGATTCCTGGGTTCAGTTTTGGGCCCCTCACTACAAAAAGGACATTGAATGACTCGAGCGTGTCCAGAGAAGGGCAACGGAGCTGGTGCAGGGTCTGGAGCACAGGTCTGCTGGGGAGCGTCTGAGGGAACTGGGGGGGTTTAGTCTGGAGAAGAGGAGGCTGAGGGGAGACCTCATCGCCCTCTACAGCTCCCTGACAGGAGGGTGCAGAGAGATGGGGATGAGCCTCTTAACCAAGTAATAAGAGATAAGACAAGAGGTAATGGCCTCAAGTTGTGCCAGGGAAGGTTTAGACTGGCTATTAGGAAGCATTTCTTTGCAGCAGGGGTTGCTGGGCATTGGAATGGGCTGCCCAGGGAGGTGGTGGAGTCCCCATCCCTGGAGGGGTTTAAGAGTCGGGTCGACATAGCGCTGAGGGAACTGTCAGTGTGAGGTTAATAGTTGGACTGGATGATCATCAAAGTCTTTTCCAACCTAGACGATTCTGTGATTCTGTATGATAAAAGGAATAAAACTTCACAGCCATGGCAGACTTGGTCTCTCTTCTACATACTGGGCATCTTCGCAAGCAAAATTGAAACAGGCAACATTGTGTAAATGGGTTTTGATCCTATGGGTCCTTAGATGCAGTGCTTACAGTTGGGAAGTGGAATCCTATCTCCATGATTGTATAGAAAGACTTATACTTTATAGCAGGTTCAGGATTATGCACAAATTCTGAGATCTGTTGGAAAATTCTGTGGTAGAAAAATTTGTGAATAATATGAATGTAGATGACCAGATCTGTCTAAAAAATACTCTAAGGCATGCATTTTCAATGAGGACAAAAATAAACCTAGAATGTTTGCTTCATGCTGAGTCTTAGCAATGCTGTTCCAACATAAACTTAGTTTAGATGTTGTTGGCTTTTGGAAAAAAACAAAATTTTTTTTTTAATGTCTTTAAGTTACTCAGGTAACCTCAAGCATTGCAGAACTGTTTTCTTTTGTCTGGGGAGAAAAAGGCTTGGAGAAGCATCAGGAAAACGTTTATGCAGAAATTTTGATCGAGGCCAGCATAATGGAACAGGGAGGTACCTGATTCTATAAATTTACATGTAATAAGCTAATTTAAAATGTGCAACTGCAGGGGCACTCCTCTGCACTTATCACAGTGTTTTAGTCTGCAGTAAGATTTTGACAGGTACAAAATATACATCCCCAACAGCATAGGATTTGAGCAACTTCAGTATAATTTGGCTGCTCATCAAAGTAGAGCTTTACGTGCAATTTGTCTGAAACTGCTGTTGTTTAGTTTTTGCCTTTTTTCCCCCAATAAGCAAGCACATGCATGTGCCTAGACTATGATTTGTGTCACAATCTGACCTCTTTGTTCTGAGTCCTAATTCACCCCTGCTGTTCTCTGAAATGAAAACCTTCTGATTTTCCTGCAGGAAGAGACATTGCTACTGCCATCTGCAAAACATCAACATCTTCTACATCATGCTAAAGTCACTCTGAACTCTCAGCGTATGATGACTTTCAAAGAATTTTCAAAGGCATATCCTTATCATATGTTAAACACTGAAGTTAAGAGACTGAATATGTCTTATCATGTAACCAATTTGTTAGGTGGGCATCAGTTAATTTATGGTGCTTCATAGCAGCTACAAATTCATACTTCAGTTTGTGTGTTCTGGTGGTAGACAAATGATGTGTTTACTTTGTATTAACACTTTATTTTGTGCACTTCTGTATTTTACAATTAAAAACATTTTTGTAAAGCAATAATAGCTTTCAGGTGCTGAGTTTTGAATAGTACCTTCTGGATGTATTTGCACAAGCCATCTTTTATAGAGCTCTCCTTTTATGAATATTGGATGTAGATCATGAATAGAAATGCTTGGGAAGTGTACTCATAGCTTCAAGCCTGAAGCTGTTTTCTGTGGATAATCTGTAACACTTTTGAGAAGAGTGTGAAAAATTTCATGCTACTAATATAACCTCATTTTGAATATGTCATACATGTCAGACGGGGATTTTAGTGTAACAGTAAGAGGGTTTTTCTTACCATTGGGAGTACAAATAAGAAGATGAGAAGCAAAATCTCTGTCCTGTAATAAAATGAAGAGTGATAGCAAAAGCAATTTGGTCTGTTGCCTGTGTCTGTACTGTACGTGGGCTGTCTTGGAGGAAGCCAGGTCCTGGTTCTGTCTGTCCATTTATCCTGGTAAGCAGCCCAACTCCCATCTTGTTTGTGAAATTGGAAGACCCTTGTGCAGACCCTTTCAGGAAGAAACATGTGGTCTTGTCTGTTGGCATCAGGTCACTGAAAAAAGGATGAGAGAAGCAGGCATCAGTGATCTGCTGCCCCACAAGAGATAGACATATGCTTGAGTGTACTATGGAGCACAAACTGCACTTCAGACCTTTCCTCAGTCATAGCAGCCTCATCATCCTCATAATGCTCCCAGAGGGCTCTTGAGGGTGAGCAGAATGAGCAAGCAGTGAAACAGGCCTTGAACCTGGCTTTTTAGAAGATTGTTGAAGTAGGTGGTATTTCTGTTGCTGAAATCTTGTATAAAATATTTTTGTTTCCAGTTAGTTTACTGTTGTACATCTTTAAGCAAAAATGAACCTCTCAAAATGAATAAAATTAAAATTGATCCTGTACAGTGGGGAAGGGAGTGAGGTCTGCACAATACAGTTTACAGATATAAAATACCCTATAGCTGCAGCGCAGTGTACTTCGCCTCTCCATTCTGTGTCGGTAGCTCTGAATTTGCAGCACATTAGTACAGGTATGTTGTGCCACTTTGAAGTCAAGTAGAGGATCATTCTTTTAAACTTTACTGATGTATCTCAGGAAAGCAAAGGTAGAATGAATACATAGACCTCTCTCTTGCCCTTTGAGGACTTAAAAAGTGGTGAGAATTTACAGTCAAGTTTAAGATTTGTGAGATTCTTATTCATCTGACAACCTATTCAGCTACCAAGAGAAGAAGACAGAAACCATTTTTTAATCCACATGCTTTTTGCCACAAATCATTCACTGGATATGAGCATATAACTGCTTCAATTGTCCACAGTTTACTGAGCTTCCTAATACATCTAGAAACACTTTAGGAAAACATCTGATTTGAATTGAGGATTTTCCCTTAGAAATACCTGTTTGTCTTCACTGTGCTTCATCAGATTTTGGTGATACGATGGTGTTAAAAAGAGGTGTTTGTAACCCTTTAACAATTTTAAAGGGGTAGGTATTGTAGATAATAACATATGGGCAAATGGTGTCCATAAGCTTCTTCAAAGTAGCTAGAGGTTTCTGTGTGTATCCAGGAAGGTTGTAGCTTGACCTCTACAATCAAAATCAAATATGATGTATTACCCATCTCAACATCCAGGTAATCTGCCAGATCTCAACTGTTTGTGATCACTAGCAGCCTTCCTTGGGCTCTTAACTGACAAGTACATCCTGATGCTTGTTTAAAACCACTGATGCAGCTGACAGGTTGCTTTGCCATGTGAGCTAGTCTCAATGTCATAATTAAATGTTCGCATTCATAATCTGGTTACAGTCGCTTAATACAGGCTTGAGTTCCTGTCTCATGGGAACACCTTAGTCAACACTTTATGTGAATGGGGCTACTTTGAATGTTGTGTTGTACTGGATTCCTGCTGATGTAACAAGTCAGAAAACTCCTAATGACGTACATCAGACATAGGCAGTATCTATACTAACAAATGAAACATACCCACGGCCGTTCTTTGCCACTGAGGCCAGCTGTAAGATGTGCATGCTCACTACTAAACTCTTATCCTTCAAAACAGTCGGTCTGCTTACAGGGTATGGTCTGTGACCCATCGTAAGTCCCAAATGGCCAATCCAGGAATCACCAACCCTATAAATAGGACTGACTGCTGCAGAAGTTTATTGAGAGACATCATGGGTTTTCAGTTAAATACGGAATTGGTAATTACAGCTTTTGATAATCAGCAGCTGTTACATATTTATTTAATTATTCCCCTACGCTTGTTTTTAATATAATTTATGAAACTGCAATTTTACTTTTGATATTAACAAAAGTATGGTTTGGTTTTTCTTACCAAAATTTTCTTTAGATCTCAAAATACAGACTAGGGTTTTAGTTCTGCAACTGATTTACAATTTACCTGTAGTCTCATTTCACCTTACTATTTCCATTTTTTCAGCTAAGGAGATTTCATTCATATAGGGTTTTTTGGGGGGATGTGTTGTGGTTGGTTGTTTTGTTTGGGGTTTTGAGGGTTTTTTTCCATCAGTGATGACCCCAGGAACTAATTTCTTTTGTTAAATGATTTCTACTTAGAGACTGGTGTATGAATCCCCGTATGAAGCACTTCTGGACAGAAGCAGATTTTTTTTATTTTAACAGAATCTATATCTAATTCTATTCTTAAAATACAAAATATGCAAATACACTTCACATTACCTTACTGTTCTTGATGATATACCTCAGTTGTGCTGTTGTGTCCCCTTTATGTTGCTTTGGAATAGGATGTGCAAATTATTAATTACTCTCTTCTTTTTTCTTTTTTGTGTGACAGCATCTTGCTTTAGTAAGACTTACAAAGTAGTGGCTAAAATCTTAGAACCTGGAAAAGTACACTGACCTCTTTGAGTGTCAGTACAGCTCTGCTTCCCCAGACCTCTGTGCCTGCACCTTTTCGGTGTAAATCCTGTGTGGTCTGTATGTCAGCTGCTTGCTGATTTTTACACTAGTACCCAGCAGAGTCAGAGTTGAAGACCTCTTGTGCAACAAACAGGGATTTCCCACCCACAGTTTTAAGGAATTATTTGAAAATTATATTTCTTGTGGGCTACCTCAACGTTGGTGAATCATGCAGCACTAAACCCACAAATTATAGCTTGGTTAAGTGGTCTAGAGTAAACAAAAATTTCCAGTATTTGAAGAAGAATTTGTGACCCTGAAAGCTTGTCTATTTGTTTTTCCCCTGACTGTATTGATCGGCATAGCCAAGCTCAATGAGAATGATTGACATATGCCAGGAGCTCATAATTCTGGTGCTGTGAATGGCAACGCATATGGTTAATCCAGCAATGGTTAATGCATTTGCTGAGCATTTCCAAGTGGAAAGTTGTTCATTGGCCCAGGACGGTACTTTTCTCATGGACTAGTCTTTCACAACGATTATTAATATGAAAGCTGAGACGCTAATTGCAGATAACTATACAATTACATTGATCCTTTTAGTTTTCAAACTTTATTATTTAAAATATTTAATTCCACAATAATGTCTTTTAAATCTTGGATTCTTTATTGGTTTTCACTAACTAGTTACAGTTTAGAGTATGTTGTTTGCTGCTTCTCAGCTAAAGTGGGCAGCTCTTTCAAAAAGGAATGAAGAATTAGAACCCATTTATGAAATTTGCTTTCTGGAACAGGGTGGCTTAGAACTCCACAGCTTCTGGTGATCACCAGTACTCTTGTGGTTTTTGGGCCAGTTGATGAAAATGCCCTCCCACCTGCAACACCTACAAGGTCTGTGTGACTAGAAGGTACATACAAAGGGTTTCCATAGAGATATCTGCGTGGAGGAGGTCCCAAATACAAGGCAAGTAGTCTGATGTGCCTCCAAAAAGTACTACTTCATCATCCCCAGAATAAGTGTTTCAAATTCAGTAGTTCACTATCCTTCCAAAAAAAGATGTTTGCCAAGGAAAGTATCTTGGTGTTCAGCAATCAGGTAATTGGTGTTCCGGAGTTAATAAGCCAAGTTCAAAGGGAGTTTGAAAAGTTAATTCTATCTTGCTTCACAACTGTCTCTTCGTCAGTGGTTTAAGCTCATTGTTTCATGCTTTATGTGGACACAGTAGACTCTTGCTCATCTTATCACAGGCAACTTCAGCAAGGCCAGGCAATCACATTGGACCATCAGAGACTGTAAGATCTGAAACTGCTGCAGCAGTTATCTTCAGGGCCTTGTGACACACATTCTACCCTAATGCAAATATTGTTCTGGTTTTGGCTGGGGTAGAGTTAATTTTCTTCACAGTAGCTAGTATGGGGCTGTGTTTTGGATTTGTGCTGGAAGCAGTGTAGATATCACAGGGATGTTTTTGTCACTGCTGAGCTGTGCTCACACAGAGCCAAGGCCTTTGCTGCTCCTCACCCCACCCCACCAGCGAGTGGGCTGGGGGGGCACAAGGAGCTGGGAGGGGACACAGCTGGGACAGCTGACCCCAACTGACCCCAGGGATAGCCCACACCATACGGCATCATGCTCAGCATATAAAGCTGGAGGAAGAAGAAGGAAGGGGGGCATGTTCAGAGTTACAGTGTTTTGTCTTCCCAAGTAATGGTTAGGCATGATGAATCCTGGCTTTCCTGGAGATGGCTGCACACCTGCCTGCCCATGGGAAGTGGTGAATTAATTCCTTGTTTTGCTTTGCTTGTGTGCATGGCTTTTGCTTTACCATTAAGCTGTCATTATCTCAACCCACGAGTTTTCTCACTTTTACTCTTCCAATTCGCTCCCCCATCCCAACTGGCGGAGGGTGAGTGACTGACTGCGTGGGACTTAGTTGACAGCTGGAGTCAAACCATGACAAATGTTCGTGCTTGAACATAAAGCTTTACCACCACAGATTCCCAGACCCTTGAAGGACCCTACTCTGTGTTGTGGTGCAACCTCTTCTATGTGGGTGTTTGGATTTTGAGAGGGTTTGCTCTATCTGTGAACCCTCGAGGTGCTCCGCTCATTTGTAGCATGTTATCAAGTCTCCTTTCTACAAATAACGGGTGTATTTCAGCATAAAAAGAAAAAAGATGGTTTGTGGTATTTTTTGCAGACAGATCTCACATTCATTAGACACACAGAAAAACCTGCTGTGTTTATGCTCAGCAAGACGTAGTCAGAAGTGTTGTCAGGTGTTAGCATGGGGTTTCAGACAGATCTGGCATGGGGATGGAGACTTAACTGAATGACGCATGCTTTTCTGTGCTGTGCTTCAGCACTTTGGAAAGGCGTTCAGTTCTTAAATGTGTTAAGCATCTTTCAAGAAGCGCTGCATCTTAGTTTCTAGCTTCGCAAGCTTGAGAGACATCAGTTTTGTCTTGACTGAGGGAAACATGCATCAATCCTGTAAGTGCTGTTAGCTGGCTATGTGTAAAAGGGGTTTATGATATTGTTCTAAAGGATGTTTGTGCTTTGCTACTCTTTTCAGTGACTTCATAGTCAGGCTTTTTTCTGTCAAGACCTTTCATGGCCAGAGAGTTTCCCCCATGAGCAGAAGTTTGAGAGGCATCCTGGTTTATTTAGGTGTTCTCTCTGTGTGAATATATAGAAAAAAACTTTGGAAGATAGAGCTGCTTTTTAATCTAGCTTTAAATTTTTTTCTGGATAGCCTTTTATTAACAGTGGTGTTACATCCAGTTTGGAATTGCAAAAGCACTCTTTCATCTATGACTTCACAGCCTGTTCATCTAAAGCCATTCATACACGTTTCAGTGTGTCAGGGGTGCTATTTCTGTAGCACTATCTGTACCATGTTTGAGCTTATTTCAGCATTTTTGCCTAGTTGCTGTGGCTGGAACTACATGTATCTCAATTACTGAACACACTTGAGTCCGTATAGGGCTTTTTGGCCAATAATTGATGCTAGATGATATTTGGCTTTGTCAGCAGGGTTTGGCTGGTCAAGCTGACTCTATTCTGTCCTCCCTCCACCCACCCTACGATTTTGTTTTCCCCTGTTCCACAGCTTGGAAAGGAAAAATCTGAAAGTGAAGAAACCTCAGAGATTCCACTACTTCATTCCCAGTCCTCTGCTGTTAGGAAATCTAGTTCCCCTGTGAATAATAACCACCTCAGTGCGAAGCTTACTGTAGACAAAGTCCAGTCTTGTGTTGGAGTTGAGAATCAATTCCATGATGTGCAGCTACTTGAGTCGTTCCTGATGCTGTTTCAGTGCTTTATAAACTATTAGAACATACTTTTGCCTTTTTAGGGGATCTTGTTACAAGCCACTACTTGGTAGATGCAGAATTTTGGTTTCTGCACAAACTGTGTGGTAAGATCCTCTGGCACATGCCTCAGCTCTGCGATGATTTGGCCTTGGAGCACTGATGTTAAAGATGCCTGTGGAGAACCCCACAGCAAGAAACAGTATGAAAAAACATGAGAAACTTGAACTAATTTGGGGTTTCTTTGTATTCTGCCAACCAAATGGCTCTTTGTATTCTATCTTCTCTACTGTCTCAGGTAGCTTGATAATTTTACGGCTTGGATATGTCTGTTGGCTTTAATTAGATCAGACCATTTATTCTAGTATCCTCTTCTCACTGTGGCCAACAGCAGACGCTTAGGGGAAAATGGAGATAGGCAAGCAAGCAGCAACAGTTCTTCCAGCTGCCAGCAGTTTGCGGCTCAGGGACCTACTAGCTTCAATCATTGCATTTAATATCCTTCAGAATATTTTTTCCCATTTGTTAAATGCTTTTATACTCCATATTCAAAGTAGTAACGTACAAGGCAAGGAGTCTTTTACAGTGACTGTTGTATAAAGAAATATCTCTGAACCTGGAGTTTGATGGTATTGTTTGATGCCTTCATGCTCTTCTATGAGACTGTGAATAACCACAGATTTCTCTGGCTCTTCATAAGAAATACAATTCCTACCAACTTCTTAAGAGAGACTTCTAGAGAATCCTAATGCCTTAGGTGGTGATGGGATGAAGGCATCATTGAAGAGGACCTTGTGGTGGTGAGACGAAGGCTCTGCAGTAGGACAATGTGTACTAGCCTAATTAAATTTCTCAGATTTAGAGACCAGTTACTACAGCTAACTAGATAGGGTGAATAGTTACATATCTAATATCTTCTTTATTATCAAGTTTTCTGCTTTATGTAATACATTAGTAATTCTCAGATGTTCATGACCTCCTGAATCTCAACACCATTTTTTCCAGTGTGCAGAAGAGAACATAAGAGTCAGGAAATATGGATTCCCTTTAGGTTAGTTTTGAGTCCAGTTAGTTTTGAGTTGGTTTCCCCCAGGTTGAGTCACACCAAGGTTAAAAACCAACAAACAAAAAAAAATATCCCCCAACTCCACACAAGATGATCACGAAAAATTAGCACATCTAAAATCAATGCATTTAAAAAAAATAATTGCTTCTCAGCCAGTTGCTTAAATTCTCATGAGAAATGAGTGAAAAATTTGAAAATAGAATGGAGACTTGATAGTGAAAAGCCCTAGTGTGATGGAGTAGAGCTAGGAAATAAATTTGAAATGTGCAGTTATATGAAGTCAATTTTTCTCATTTCATAAGAAAGTAAGAATTCTAAAGCAGTGTGTAGAATACAGCTCTGGGATGGAAATTGCTTCCATAAACTGAAGCTGTAACTTCAAGTGCATCACATAAGCATATATTCCACAGCCTCAAAACATATTTAATAAATTGATATGACAGAATTCCAATACAAATAGCTTTGTGAAAGAGTAAACAACACCATGGTGGTAAAGCTATAGAGATAAGCCTTAAGGGTCTTTCCAGCAATTTTTATATGTTGGATGTTTTAAAAAGACAAAACTGTGTGAAATACATTTTTTCTTAAGGAGACAGTCCTTGTCTATTTTATGTAATAATCTACTCTGAGCCTGCCTTTAATTTAAAATAAATAAATAGCTGTGATGCCACAGGCTGGGCTTGAGGTTCCCACATATTTTGAAGTCATCCACTGCACAGCGGGCTCTGAGGATTCATTATTAGCTGGCAAGGGAATAAATGCAAAACCAGCAGGTTCATCCTTGCAGCCTCAGCAGAAACTCCCTAGGATGTCCTGTGGAGCTGCAGGAGCAGACCCGAAAGCTCATTTATGCTCCCAGTCCATCTACTTTATCTTGCTGGGCACTCATCTGCTCCACTGAGGAGTATCTCTGAGCTGGGCTGAGTATCTCACACTGGAGAGAATGTGAAAGAAAATAAAACTGAAACCTGGAACCAAGGAAAAAATTTTGCTGATTGGAGAAATATGGAGACAGAAGGCCCTATCCCTTCATTCAAAATTGTGGGGAGGTTTCTGCCACTACAGTGCTGGAGATGACACATGAAGATGACCTGAGGGCAGGAGGGGAGTTGGGACAACTGTGACCTTAGTCTTCAGTATCGTCCTCAGTGTGCCCTTAAAGAGGCCTGTGAGGACCTGTATGACCAGTAGTGCTCATCTGCTGTCTGGTAAAGCTTTCCTCAGTTTAGGCTCTGAAACGCATTTCTTTCCTGACTGCATCATTTGTAACTTTAATCTGTCAACTTTTGCACCCCAGGTGCCTAAGCAGCCCTCCTGGCATGTGCTTCCAAGCTGCTTCTTCAGGAGGCCCTGTGGGTCTGTGCAGTTTCTTCTGTCTTGGCTGTTTGTCATCACCATGATTGGGTTTTCTGGTTTGGGTGGTTTGGTTTGTTTTTTTCTTTCAGACTGTAATTGGGGCCTGTGTTATGGTTGTCATAATTCACCTCACTTGCATCCAGGGAATTTGACCTGAAATTCTTTTGCGGGTCTCTGTTCCTTTGTGGCAGAGTGCAAGGAAGTGAGCTGTTTTGTCCTGAAGTCTGCTTACAAGTTGGGAATCAGCTGGAAATTATGAGTCAGCTTTTCCAGTAAGGCTGGTAGTGCTGGACAAGTGGTCAACCCAATGTCTTTGTGAACACCAACAGCTAGAAAAGCCTTTCTGTTCACAGAATCATAGAATAGTTTGGATTGGAAGGGACCTTCAGAGCTTGGACCAACCCCCCTGCACTAAGCAGGAGCATCTTCAACTCAATCAGGTTGCTCAGAGCTCCGTCCAACCTGGCTTTGAATGTTTCCAGGGATGGGGCATCTACTACCTCTCCAGGCAACATGTGCCAGTGTTTTACCACCCACATCATAAAAAATGTCTTCCTTCTATCTAGTCTAATCTACCCTCTTTTAGTTTAAAACCATTACCCCTTGTCCTGCTGCAACAGACCTTACTAAAATATCTTGTCTCCAAGGTTCTAAGGTGAGAACTTTGGGGTTTCATGTCTTTGCTGTTTAAAACTTTTTCCTTTACAAAAGTATCTTTCAAAATTTTTCAGTGGAAAACTTTTAAGTTTTCCAGCTTTTGATTAAAATGAAATATTAAAATGCAGTGGTTTTTCATTTGTTTTTTTTAAGAAAGTTTTACTTTTTGTCACTAAGTACAATAAAAGGCAACCTGCTGGTTTTTGCTCTTCTTTCCGTTACAGCATTGCAGGTTTTTTTGTTCTAATACCTCAAAGTCAAGAAGCTAGAATAATTAAAAGAGGGTTTAAAAAGTGGAAGGAGGAGGGAACTTATATATATATATATATATATATATATATATATATTCTTTTAGAAAAACAGAGCAGGAGAGAAGGAAAAAGGTTTAAATAACAAAATCCAACTTCCTCTGAGGGTCCTACAGGCAGAGATAAACTCAGTGAACAGAACCAGCTGAGTTTTTTAGTAATGCATCAGAGGAAAATGCGGCAAAAGGGGAATATGCAAATGCAAAAATTCCTAAAATAAATGTATTTCTGTAATTTTATTGTCTAGAGCTGTACAACATACATGACCTGGGGTCTCATTGTGCTAGTTATGGTTAATTCAAATAGTGAGAGACAGGGTTCTTCTGTCCTCGCCACATGAGAGAAGCAGTGAATGGGAGGGGGAGTGATTAAAGATCAAGAGGCACTTGGCTTTTGTTCCTTCAGGCAGATGAACAAAGCTGCAGACCCTCGGTCAGCGAGAGTCAGTGCAGAACTTCAGCAGGATGGAGAAAGTCAGGCACACCTTGGTTAGGTCACCTTGTACAACATGCCAGGTTTTGGCAGCAATAAAAATTTTGCTTGTCTGTGTTCCTGGTCATTTTGTTATGAAAAAACACAGTAAAACTTGGTTTACTATGGGTATCCAAAACCATGTTCATTTTTCTAATGTTTTTATCCCCTTTATTCTGAAAAGTGAGTCTAAATTACAAGATCAGTGTTGTGCTTCAGTCACAGTATTCTCTTTGCTCCATCAAACCTGTCTGGGTTTTGCAAACTAGGAGGCGTCATCCTGAGCAAGCTGACCTGCTCTGAGCAGGGCTAGGACTAGATGACCTCTGGAAGGTCCCTTCCTACCTAAATTAACGTGTGACTGTGTGACATACTCATGTAACTGAGGGAGATTCTACTTCAGTGAATTGTATTATAGTATTTGGGGGTCTGACTCCACTACTGCCCTGGACAGCTAGGTGAACAGCTCTGTCCTTGTGGTTGCAGCCAGGAGTTTAAGGGGCTGAAGACTCTTGTTTCTAGCTATTAATTTCTAGCTATAAAAAAAAAAAAAATAAATCAGGTTTTATTATTTTTATTTAGCTTGACATTAATTGATACTTTCTTACTGCTTAAGGGATATAAAATGCAAGATTTTAATGTTCTGTAATGTTTATTTTTAAAGTGAGACCAAAATTAAACTATGACTTTTGGCAGAAGGCATATTTTTTTTTTTAATCTGTGCCAAGAAGAACTGTTGTTTCATTTCTTCTTCCCTATTCCTTAGCACAGAGCTCTCAAAATTAAAAAACCTGCATATTCATACAGCACCTATGAAGCACTGAGGAGCAAGGACATTGTTCTTACCAGCTAGGTCTTCACAGATAACTTAAACACGCTCTTGGATGGCAAGAAGTACTTTTGACAACTTGTTTTCATGCTCAGAAGTCTCTGGTTTATTTAAAACTTGAAGCCAGGGCTTGACCTGTTTTCTACTAGAAATATTTAGGCCATCACTCAAGATTAGAGTCCGTGTGCTCGGTGTAGAGCTATAGGGATGTGAAAAATTAATTCAGAGAATAGCATCTCCTGACAGTGCTTTGCTTATGTGAAAGCCCGGAAGACAGACAGCTGCTGCCATCTCATCTCTCACAGGCACCGAGTTAAAATCCTTACGAATAGCAGTTCCACCAAAAATTAATCTATATTTCGCTGTAATTTTTCAGAATTTTTTTTAATTATTATTTTAGAAAGATTTGTGCATAGGTGATTTTTTTTCTTTAAAGTCCATCTGGAAGACCCATCAGTGGCTTATTTTGGAGATAAGAGAGCAGAACAACTGCACTTCCAACCTTTAGGTATCACCTGCTATCTGGAAAGGCTTAGTTCATAGTAAGGTGCAAGTCTGGAAATGAATTTGTAGTGCTTCAGCTCCCTCAAAAAAATCCCTGTACAATAGTTTAAAGGTCAGGTTAGGTAGCAGGAGTTGTCAGGGATTCTGTGCAACCTGGATTGAAACTTCATATCTAAATAGGAAGAATAGAACATTGGATCCTTACTAACAGCTTTTCTACCAGGACAGTGTCTCCAAGTGCATGTACAGAGATCACAGGGGCAGGAAATACTTTTGTATGTAGAAAATCCAGTTACCGCCTGTTGCTTCACGTCTTGTCTAATATTTGCCCAGAGGTGAAATGGGGAGACACTGTCAACGACTGTTTCCTGCAGCAGCTGATCAAGGTATGCCACAAAGGAAAAGAAAACCTTTGATTTGACATTAAGTAAGGTGCCAGATCTGTCTGAAAATTTTGCACTTTTAAGTACTGCTCGTACCAGTGACTACAAGGTATTTTAGAACTGGTTTCCCTATGGAGATAAAAGGCCAAACATCTACCACAGTTGTGCTCAGCTTCTATAAGATGTAAGTATGTGTGTATGGAGAAGACTGACAAAAGAATGTTAAAAGTGGCTTTTAAGAGAATTAAGCACAGGAAATATGGAGATTCTGAATCGCTAGTATGCGTTGCCTTTTAATAAGGACTTAGAAAATGGTGAAAGGGAGCAGATATGGCTAAACAGCAAAGTAAAATAGGTTATGAAAAGACAGGAAGGCCGTCTTTGAGAAGTTGGAAGTGTATTCAAAGGTTGAAAATGGAAAGAATCCTAATCTCAGCAGGTGAGGTACAAAACTATAAAGCAAGAAGAAGGAAAACTAGCTAAATGACTTAAAACTAGTACTAAATTCTTCAAACCAGAGAGTCTGTAAGGTCAGTTGTTCATCACAGTATAAAAAGAAGCAGCTGGAGATGACAGGCATCCCATTGCAGAGAAGCCAAATTAATTATTTGCATTGATATTCACTATGGAAGAAAAAGGTGAGACTGCCATAGAAGCTTTTTGGGTAAACTCAGGAGAGAATATGTCCAATATTGAGGCTGCTGTGGAGGAAATGATGATACAGTAGACACTACAAACAGGATGGTGTTCACCTAAGAGCTCTAGGAAGCTCTTGAACTTTAAGGAGCTGCATTGCTTTCAGTAAAATATGTCATCACTTAAAACTTTCTCACTATCTGAAGACTAAGAGGTGGACAATGGATATCCACCTGAAAAAGATTCTAAGGGAATGTGGGGAGCTACGGGCCTATAACATCAGCAAAATAGCAGAGACTCTCTAATAAAGTGTAGAATGAGTAGCTGCTGGGACAAATAAAATCTGCGAGGAAGAGTCTGTATGGCTTCTTTAAAGGCTTCCATAAACCTCTTGGTTTATAGATCTCCAAAGGGTTCAACAAATATGCTTTGGTTCATGCTGCCTTTATGGATTTTGATACATTTTTGATGCAGCCCTTGCCAAGGGCTTTTTGGAAGCCAAATCAATTGTGATAGAGGAAGGAAGATCCTGGTGTAGTTACATCAGTAATTAAAAGATAAGAAACAAAGGCTTGGAGTGAATGGAGGGAAGTTACCAGTGAAGTCCCAGAGGAATCTGTGCTGAGGTATATCCTGCTCATCTTATTCATAAATGCCCTGCAAAAATCAATGTCCTGGAAAAGGTCCACAGGGTTGTGGTCATCCCCAGCAGGGTTGATCAGAGATGCAGAAGGGCTTCCATGTAAGAAACAGTTGACCAGGTTGGGACTGTTTGGTTTCCATAATTGTGAATGGTACGGAAAGGATGGACAAAGATGGCTTTAGTCTTCCCAGTATGTATGAAATATAGAATACCATTTTCATGAGTTACATCTTCGAAAAAAATCCCTGGGAATTAAAACAAGGAAATTAAAATGTCACAAGTTCCCTCTGAATTTCTTGGTATTTTCTTTAACTTTTCAGACCTGAAATCCTGGCCATCTCCAGAGCTTGCTGAAATCTCATGTCTTCTCCTGGTATCTAAAAGTCAGACACAAAGTGCTTCAACACGAGAATTCAACATTAGTGACAATTATCAAATTCCTGAGTATTGCTTGGGTTTTCCTCTTGAGACACACATTGTATCTAAGTGAATGGGTCTAGAGAGATTTGAGTTTACTAGCTTCTGCTAGAAAAGTGGCCACAAATAACATAGCTCCATTTCAGAAGCCTGTAGCCACATTAGTCACTGATGAAGTATCCTGCTGCTTTGTTTCCAGAGTAGAGCAGCTTTGAGTTCATGTAGACCGGCATGTGAGAACACTAAATTTGTGCTCTTTCATGTAGGTGTATGGTATAGCTCTCAGATTGTTCACAGTCTTCTGAAGGATGTTACAGACCTGACAGAATAGAAGGAAGAGAGGAAAAGCATTTTCAGGTTTGTCTGTATTGGGGAGCAGAAATACCATTTAAAGCAATTTACATTCACTGGGTAAATAAAGGCTGATGAGATTAGAAGCAGCCAAAAATATTTCAGTGGGTGCTCTTTCAAGTTTACTTGGTACCTCTCCCGCATTGTTCATACCTCTTTTTCATGGGTACATGAGAGTTAGATCAGCTGGGCCAAGCTTGGGTCTGATACAAATCGACACAAAACTCTATTGCCTGTGATCCCGAGTCCTTATTTTCACTTAGCCTGATTTTGCCCCATTGTTAGATTATTAACATCGGTGGAGTTGCTCCAGGTATTGCTGATAAGTGATACCAAAATCAGACTTTCAGTGAGAACCAGGCTCGCTATTTAAAGGGAAAACGGTTCCCTTAACTGCTGCCAGGAGAGGAGCACTCATTTCCAAACCAGCCCAACTGTTGCTGACATTTATTTGCTATGAGAGTTGTTGCAGAAGTATTGGGGTTTGTGCTGATCAGTAAAGGGACTCCCATAAGCCATGTGGGCCAAAGTATTAAAGCTGTTAACTTTTTCTCTGTGGATCACTTAAAAGACTTACTTCATTAAAGGGGAGTGGACATTAAATCACTGCCATGAACATAAAATCCTGTTGTGTTCACGTGCGATACAATTAAAGGTTTCAGGCATTCCAATAAGGATCAGCCCACGCTGATCCAAATCACTGAACAGGAAATGCTGCTAGGCAAGATCCTGAGCTTAACTAATTCATTTTAATTTATGTATTAAAGTGTTGATCTAGATAATGCAGTAATTACAAATGCTTGTGTTTGAAGACCATGAAAATTGCTAAAAAATGAAATTTTGCAATCATCAGAATGTGAAGGTTGGTGACATTTGGCAAAGAAATGTTTGTCTTGTCCCAGGGCAATGCATTTGTAATTAAGATGCAAGTCTCTTGAGTAGACAGGTCTCTGAAACACATACCGACTTTTAGACTCAATAATGCACTACCTCTCTTGCATGTGCACTCACAGAAATGGATATTTTTGCAAGATGCTCAGCAAATCATTTCAAACAACAACCCAAAGTCCTGAATGCCGAAACTATCCTTTTTACACCGTGTCATTCAAGCGACTTACTTCTTCCCAGGACATTTAGTTTAACCATATTAATTTCTGAATGATGGAATGAGACAGTGTTTTCAGGGTCAGCAGCTGATTTCGCACTCATGCTCTTTGCCTTCAGGCACTGGTTTCTCAACCACTAAAGAGACCTGAAGAAGTTTGTCTGTTGTCCCACCAGTCCTTAAATCAGCTGCTTTCAGGAGGGCATAAAGCATATTTCCAACTTTGGAGAACTAGTTACTCTGAGAATATTTGTCACTTCACTCTGTTTAGCGAATTACTGCTCTCAAAGGTTCCCTGCAACGGTCACATCACTGTTTTATTACCAAACAAAGTTTAAAGGTAAGAATTAGGTTGGGCCATTGTCTTCATAGAGTGAAGATAATTGTAAGTTATGATTGTACTGTGTTGAACACCTACAAAAGAAAATCAGAAGAAAATGCACTTCTAGGGAGTGTTTAGCAAATATCCTTACTTTTCAGTGGCAGTCTCTCGGCCCACTGCAGCTGACTTCTCTTACAGCTGGTTTGCCAAAGAGCTGACTCTGTGGTCACTCAGGGTGACACTTGGCCTTCTGTAGATGGGACAATGTTTCCTCCTTTCTCTGCCCTATTAAGCATCTTGTTTCAGGCTCTCTCAGTAGGAGTACTGCTTTAGGACTTGCTTTAAATGTATGTTGAAAATGTCTCTCTTTTCCTCCCTTTGCATCTGGGCTCTGGGAGGACACTGATCCCCCATGCTGCTTCTAGACTGGACTTCTCTCTGCTGCTGACCTTGTGTAACTTACACTACACTGTGCTCCACAGTCACCATATCTTTTCTGGCTTTAAGCTTATTTTTCCCATTTGCAGCCTTCAGAAAACCCAGGATATTTGAGTGCACATATATCTCATTGGGTTTGCCATGTGGAGCTTGCTGCAAGCATTTCATACTTCACAGTACAGTATGTATGCACCAGGTTTGGTACTGAGTTCTGTCCTAAACTACTCCCCCCACCTGCCCACCCTCCCTTTGTGTTAGCTGGAGGATTTTGCTGTTACAGCATCCGTGGATTGCTTTTTTGCATCTGAGTGTGCTCTCCTTAAAGCGTAAGAGTATTATGTTCTGCCAGTTCTACAGTTTGTTTCCTTTTGCAAATGCAAATTCAGAGGCTCAACATGCACTGCAAATGTTACATTTGTATTAGAGTTGCATTCAAAATCCCCAGAAAGGTAGTTCCTGTAAGGACCTTGAAATGTAGGAGATGCGTAGTGTCACTCTACTGCCTGTACTATATCTCGCCTGTGATTTGATGTCACGTCACTTTTCATCCACTCTGACCATGTACTTTTGATATGAAAATATAGGGGGTTTCTAATGTGTAGGTCAGAAAAGTTTACCTGCTTTAAGAACAAAAGATCTGAAGATGGTATATCTCTAATGTCTTCTAATTCTGGTTTGTATTTAAAGCCTAGGTATGTATCTTCCTAAAACATCTATTGCCACTGAGAGAAAAATTACTGTTAGCCAACCACTTTTTCTAACTCTAAGAGTTTTGCAGTTAATGTATTTCCTACACATATCCACTTCAGCAGCTGTTCATGTGCCTGTATGCAATTATGGAAAAAACCCACTTGCACTAGTTAGAACCAGAGTGAGATGTAAACTGTCGCCTCCTCATATCAGCATGATTTCAGTTCAGCTGAAGTTGATGGGAAGTTAGTACACGCTTCTACACAAGCATTTTCTGACTTCACGGCCATCCTACATATAAATACCTATTGTGGCTTCTGTGACCCTAATATAGCCAGGAAAACCCAACACAGAGCTGTGGAAGAAGTAATAGGAAAAGAGCAAAAAAGGAATTGCTGCAGCATATCATAAACAGAGAATAAAATGGGTGTTTGTTGTCTCCTTTCATCAACTTTTCCCTAAGACTGTTTACTTAAGAGCTCCTCGGCTATTGCCAGGAATGCAGTTATCCTGTTTTAGGCTATATGTACTCAGTAAAGCTCTAAGCCGATCCCACAGTGGGTGAGAGAGGCTTTGAGCTGGTGGTGTGATGTTATGTTGCAGTGCTGTGGTTCACCAAACTCTGCAGGTATTTAAAATAAGCCGCTTTGCTTGAAGGTGTTCACCCACTCTGAAGTAATGAGCAAACATTTAAATGTAGCTTTGTTATTTGGTCATTTTTCTCTCACTTATATAAACTGAACCTCCTAAAAGTACAAAAAGTCAACACTTCCAGATAATCTACCAAACTCAGACACAGAGAGGATTTGAAGCAGGCAGAGTAGGCAATAGATGTGTGTGGCCGTAGGGCAGATGGAAGAGAGGCACTGATATAAATTTAGCCTCATTTTCTGTGTTGCATATCACCAATGTTTCTGCTGAATCACTGGGTCTTGTGTTTTTAACAAATAACCCACTGGTTATGTGTGTGAAAATACAGCAGACACAGTGAAAATACAGGAGAGAAGGGTTTTATACTTATATAATCTGCTGCAGAAAAGTACTTGCTTGTTCAGCCAGGGGATCAAATGGGGATCATAATGCCTTCACTGCTGTATCTGTGAATGCTTTTTGTATACTGCATGGGCTCTACTCTGAATCTAAACAAACCAATTTAAACAGCCCTGAGAGTGAACTCAATTCAGCTTCCCTGCCAGAAAGGGAGGCCTCTGTCATTGGCATTTTCAGATGGAGCAAGTTTCATTTGTCTGGCCTATGTTCTTTGTACCGGGTCTTATTTTTTCTGTGAATAGACTAAAAGGTGGAAAAATAGTAGCAGCTTGGGTATGTGTGGGGGAAGAACCGAAACAACCGTCTTTGAACTGCTTGGATCAGATTCAGCCCAGCCGCAGAAGTCCAACTCCAAGCAGCTCTGAATTTGGCACCATCGGACACTGCTCCAAAACTGATGGGGCTGGATTTGTCCTGCCTGGAATTTAAGAAACAGGCTGTTTCTTGTGCTTTCTTCACTCTGCTGCTTATTAAGAATTTGACCTTTTGAGAGGTCAGTGTCTTGGTGCACCCTGGAGTCATGTAGGTAAGTGGGTGTTGGAGCTGAATCTTCAAATACAAGTCAGCCCTAGAGCTGTCTTAAGGAGCAACTTCTTCTCTTCTGCTTATGGCTGACTTGCTGCCACTCCTCTGTGGCTTTCTGTGTTGCACCATCACTCATTTCTCTAAAGGCTTTTTGTTGGGACCCAAAAGCTTTTGTCCGATTTCGGCTCTGCTATTTCAGCTCATGTTGAAATCCTTGTGCCACTTTGCCTCACTTCATTCGGAAGTTCATCTAACAGTTATTTAGTTTTTCCCATTGCTCTCTGCTAGGTGAAGCAGGGTCATCTGTTTACAGCTACGAGCTCTTCCACTAAGGCAAGTTCAAAACAGACGGATTCTTAGACATCAGCTCACGACCTGCTGTCAAGGTGAAGGATTTAAGAACGCCTGTTTTGGCTGGCATAGCAGGCTGTCGTCTGTGCACATGCCTAAACCGATCTCCTGCTGGGGGTCGGGAAGGGAATTCCTCCTTCAGGAGCAGCACACAAAGAGCCAGGAGCATTTCTAAAGGAGGGAAAAGCTCACATTCCTTCAGGGCATCAACTACCTGCCGCTTCGAGGGGAACATGTAACACGGGACCTGCCAGCCCTTTGCTCAGGGGACCAGCTTGGTTCTGGCATGTGGACACCCATCCCTTCGACAGAGATTCACTGCAGCATTTATTACACATCCTCCAGGAAGAAATCCTGATGTCCAGTTCCTACCTGCTGTATTAAATCCCCTCAATTTTCTTTCCCTCTGGGTGAGTTGAGGGCACTGTGGTCTGTAGCTCCCCACAGTGGGAAATCCTGGTAATGCTTTAGGCTTGAGTGAGTGCAGGGATTGGGGAGGGTTGTGATGGCTGGGTTTGCTTTTTTAACTATCTCTGCAATGACCTTCTGAATACTGGAAGCTCTTGCAAGCTTCCTCCTGTTAGCTGCATTTCTAGTTCTTCTACACCTCAGATTTTAGGAGTCAGTTTGTCTGGAAGGTTCAAAGGAGCAGAAGTGCTTGTAGCTTTTGTCTCCTGTTTGGGAAAGAAAAATGCAGCCCTCAAATTCCTGTTGCACTGCTGGTGAGGGAAATCTGTTCTGAACTGCAGCCATGCATCTCTAAGGGCAGACAAGAGAGCATCTCTCTTCTAGACAGAATAGAAGCACCCAGACATCTTCAGGCCAAAGAAAATCCTTAGTCATAAATGAGGGATTTAAAAGCAGATTTTCATTTTATTTGTGCTAGAACCTTTGGATAAGGTTTGACTCACATGAGGTGGTTAACATTACTCCCAGGTTTTGGTTTACTTGTCGGAAGAGCAGTGTGTACTCTTCAGATGAGGGTGCCTGGATAGACACCCCAGCTCAGCTATTCCCTCCTAGGAAGAAGCTAGGCCAATCTGTTTGGGATTTCCCTTGAAGTGTCCCAGCTAGCTGCCCAGACGGGCGTGGGATTTGTTGATGACCACAGGAGAGAATGAGGGGAAGAAGATGGGAAGAAGAATTGTGCCTTTGTCAAGTCCCACCTCCAGCTGCTGGAGTCTCAGTCTGTGCGAGGAGGGAGTACACCCCATGGCACAGCCTTTAGCTGCAGAAGACATTGCCTAGGACAAGTTGCCCTCAGAGATTAAAACTCAGAAACACTGCAGCTGGTTCCACAATGGGAAGGACACTGGTGAGCAGTGGACAGTGGATGGACTTCTTGGGACTGTCCCATGGATCTGGGTCACACAGAGTAACCAGATGAGCCACCCACCACTGTTGACCAAGTGCATTGAGCTGGGGATTCAGTTATTTCAATAAGCAACCACTTAAGTCTAGCATTGTCCAGGCTGAAGCAACACAAAATAAGACTTTCATGGTCCTTGCACTGGCTGTGTCACCCAGAACAGGGCAATCCCACACCCATGCTCCAGCTCTTGAGACTGAGATAGTCACGAAAAACAGAAGAAGAGGTTCCTCCCGATCTTCACACCATTATATTACTGTGATTTGTTTGTTTATGTCTGTATCTGTGGGCAGTGGGTTTGAATGCTTCTTCAGAAGTATGATTTACATCTTACATTGGTGTTAACAATGTGTGTGTATGTTTGCTGCCACTTGCGTTTCTGTCAGCTGAAATAACAAGCATCTACACAGGTCAGTCTTCTGTTCATAATCAGTTTTGATTCCAATTCAATTCCTTGTGTGCCCCATCACTGGGACTCCATCCCTCCATCCCTTCCTGTGCCATGCAAACAGGAGAGGCATCTTCTAGCCAGGAGAGGCCTCCATGAAGGAAAGGAGATCTCTGTGTGGTAAATTTGAGAACCAGTGCACTAGTTTAGCATTGAAACTTTTGAACTGCACATGCAACAGGAAAATAGGAGTAGTCTGAAAACACTCAGACTTTTTGGACCATTCCCATTGGGCTATTTTTTCAGGCCTGTCGCAAACATAGACAGATTCTGTGTGCCTCCAGTCGCTATTTCATTTTCTTTTTCCTTCTACCCATATATGTACTTCATATAATGTCTTTCTGGTCATGGAAGGAGGGCAGTCTTTCATTATGAATGCTGGGAATAATTCCCTAGTGTCTTCCCTTAAGGTCATTCCTGGCCTGAAGTAGCCTAAACCGGTTCTTGAATGCATTTTGTCGTGTTTAAGTCAGCTGTGGTTTGTGCCCTTTGTTTTTTTCCACTTAAGTTGAAGGAAACATAGGCACAACACATCCTTGGTTTTGATTATATGGAATTTATTAAACCCAGCTATAAAAATTGCTGATTTATATTATATAATAACTTTTGAAAAACAGATAGTGAAGAGGTCTAGAAGGTTTGAAAAATTTATTTATAGGAAAGCAATCCAACTTGTTTTGCTATAATCATACTCAAGTAGCATCAACCAGAGTAGCTGATTGAGCTTCAGCAGGGACTGTGTTTCACACACTGAGGGATTTCAAGAAGCAATATGATTTATAACCATCAAAAAGCATGTAAAGTTTTATTTTTTAAATCCATCATCATTGCATCTGTGCATTTCAGCAGCATCCCTGTGCACTACAGCTGGGAATTGGCCACCAGGCACTGAACACACGATCATTTTCAGGCAGGATGTGACACAGGTCTTTGTCACTCCTCTAATTTTTGCCACAATTTTCTGAAGTTGTAAAAGTCAAAAGCCAGTGGAAACTACATTTTCCTACAGATACAGGTTAGTAAGGGTTTTTTCCCAGGGGAGAGGGTTCATGCAGCACTGAGTGTCCAATGATTCCTGTCTCATGAACTCAGTGATGTAGTGGAAGGCTGCAATAACATCTTTGCTGCAAGCAGATTTACACAGATACACCCAGAACAAACATTTCCTGTCATTTTTTATCTCCTTTGTTAGATACAAACACAAATGTCTCCAAGGACAATCAAATGGGAACACTCTGAAATGAACCCAAGCAGTGAGCAAGTGCATTAACATGCAGGATCCCATTTTAGTTTTCTAATTAAACTCAATTGTGTTCTCTGACCTGCATTTTAAATACTGAATATTTAGTGAGATTCATACTTTTTTTTTCTCCCCTAGCCTGGCTCCTTTCAGGCTTTGTTCAGCATGTGAATAGCTCTATTAGGGAAATGTGAAAGCACTGGACTATGCATTGAGTTGCTATTTTGACATTCCAGAGGGAGATGCTACTAAGCTGTAAATTACAGAATTGGACATCATTGATTTGAATTCAGATCAGTTTGGCCTGAAAAGCTGGCTTTAGCTATTTGACCTGTCCTGACCCATTTCTGTGCTTTATTCACTAAGGTACCTGAGTTGTTTGCAAATTTCTTCCCACTCTACTGTGTACAGAAATCTGAAGTATTCAAATGTTTTAGCCCATTGCTCTTGCTTTGGTGAAATCAACGTAATTTTGTACCTCATCATAATATGAGATTTTTAAACATTTTTGTGGCTGCCCTTTCTTTTGTATTTTTCCAGCATGGCCCAGTTTCAGAAGCTTAGCTATAAAAAAAAAAAAATAAAAAAAATGCTTATAAAACCCATGAAACTTTGGACATTGTTGAAGCTAACATTTAATACAATGATTAAAGCCAGTATTTACAGTTACCTGAGATGAGATTGGAAAGATACTGGATTGCAAACCTTGACTCCAGAAAGAAGTACAGTCCTCTGCTTGAGTCATAGCCTAGTGCAGAGCTTTGCTCACATGTTGGAGGAACGGAGCTGGGGCAGTAAGACCAGCACTGATCAGTCTGTGCTGTGTTTGAGCCAGATGCTGAAGAGGCAGCAGTAGCCACCCTTAGATAGTGGGAGAGGTGGAAAGAAGGAGTGAGGTGAGGAACATCACCTGTTTTCTCAAGTGAGATTCACTTACGGAAAGTTTGGGATTTAAGAGATCTGGGGTAGTTCCCTGAATTTTCCTGTTATTTACTGCATGAACTTGAAGGTTTGGAGCATTGCTGTATCACAATAAAAATACAGGTCCTTATTTTCTTCTTTCAAAGGCTCTTAAGCTGAGTGCGTGAATACCTCAGCTGGTACATATGTAGGTGCAGATAGACTGTTGAGGCATAAACCCCAGACCTTCCAAAGGAAACGCGCTGGATGCAAATCAGACACCAATTTGCCATCCCTGTGAATGCTTTTTCACTTTCTCAAGCAGCTGGTGCTGGCCGTTGACTGAGCCAGGGGAGCAGGTTGCTGGGGTCATTGCTCTGACACCGTTGCTGTTCCAGCTGTGCCCCTGCACGTACCTGGCTGCTCTGCGTCCTGCCCGCACCTCCTGCCTTTTCTCCAGCTCTGGTAGGAGACATCCCATCTGTTCCCGCGCTGCAGTTGCCAGCTCCTCAGAAACACAGAGACCCAGCTTTGCTCCCACAGCATCCTCGCTGCCCTTAAAGGTGCTGGGGTGGGGGGCAGCTCGCCAAGCCCGCTGCTGCTGCCGCTGGACCCTTCCCTGGGGGTAAAGGCCTTTCCAGTCAACATGCTCCAACCTTCACAGCTTCCTGACTGAAGCTTTTAAAAAATAGCCTGTGGCATGGACAGATGTACTTCAGCAGGATCACTTCTTCAAGTGGTCTGCTTCTTACACCCTTTTCGATTTGGCCTTTGGAAAGGCTAGGAGAAATGGAAGAACATAGCTTAACGTTGTTATTTATCCTTTGGAAAGGCTAGGAGAAATGGAAGAACATAGCTTAACGTTGTTATTTATCCAGGTTTCATAGGGAGGCAGGAGACATCTTAGTTATTGCTGTTTTCCCTTGTCTACCACTAGGTTATTGTCCAAGTCCAGAAGAGGAGACCCTCTGAAGCATGAATTATGGTGTTTGTCCTCCCCAGCTGTAGGTTAGGGAATGGGGAAATTTTTGTTTTCACTCCCCCAGTGCAAGTCATGAATGCAACAATACTGTGCTCAACATTTGGTTTGTAGATTGGCTGGGTCATAAAAGGCCTTTGAACCAGGCAGATAAAGCTGATAGAAAAGGTTTTTCTTAGTGGGGAGAGGAGCTGGTACTCAAGCCCTGTGCATCTCTTTCCCTTTCTGTTTCAGCGCAGGGGATTTGCAGGGGAACTGTAAAAGTCATGGCATTACTGGCACTTTGCAATGGGGAACAAGTCCTTCAGCTGACTGAAGCAGCCATCAGCTGCTGCAAATATGAGCTGGCAGCCGCTTCTGCTTGCAGGCCTGAGCTCTCCTGGCTGATTGCAGCCACAGCTGAGAGATATGTCTAGAGATAGATGGTAATGCCTGGCAGCAGTGAAATGCCTGGATGCTGTACATGAGGCTGTGATGTAGACCACAGTAGTGTGAAGAAATGATAATTTAAGAGTGCTCATTACTACAGTGTAGTAACAGCTATGCCTAAGCTTAAAGGAATGGGAGGGAGAGAAGAAGCATCAAGAAGTCAGAAAAGATGTACAAGACAAAGAAAGATGTACATAGACTGCATTTCCTTAATCCATCTTTGCTTTGTTTCATGCTGTCAGAGATAGTTTTCCACCTAATTTTTATACTTTTTAAAAAATTGTGGGCCACAAATAAAACAAATCTATTGTTGTATTTTGCCTTTTCCAGTCCTGCATTGTTCCCGAGAAGCAGGGTTCAGAGGTCCTCCGACAGTGGCCGTTCAGTCACTCATAGGAACCTGCTGCTCTTTGAAACATCCAGTCTAGGATGTTTTCTCCTGAAATGTGAGGTGTAGCCAACATTTCTGGTAGTGGCAGCTGCAGTACTTACTTTTTGTTCACCTGAACAGCTTGTGCTTTGCATGTTTTGGATGCAAACCCCGTTCACTCTACTCACTGCTCTCTAAGTCCTGATGGACTGGGGAGGTTTAAGCAATCTGTATTTATCAGATGCTGATGGCTGCTGCTTACTTGAACTCCTGTGAATGCTATTGGCACTGAGTGCACTGGTTCACCCTTCCTGAGTTAACAGAAGCAAGAAGAACCTCCTGTCGTGTTCCCATGCACTTTGCCGTGGCAGAAGACAGAAATTGAGAAATCACTCCGCTAAGCTGGCTGTTAGAAATTCAAATGCCAGCAGTGATATAAAAGAGGTCTCTCTATTTTTGTGCTTTCTACTGCTTTCTGAATATGGTAGACTCTGGGTTAGCAGTGATTTTGACGGAAATTTAATCAATGCAATGCAATTATTACATTTGTTCACTACATTTGCTGATGACAACGAGCTGTGAAGGGCCTGTGAGCACATCCGAGGGCAGAATTAGAATTCAAAATGATTTTCACAAACTCCAGAAATGATGTGAAAAAGCATACATGTGAGGTTGATTTGCAGTAATCAATGGTGCAAGCACAGGCTGAGGGGAGAAACCCAGCCACAGAGCAGTTCTGCAGGAAAGGATCTGGAGAGGTTGTGGTGGATTTCAAACCAAAAAAAAAAAAAAAAAAAAAAAAAAAAAGGTAGTCTTTGTACTAGGATGTATAGACTAGAGTGTCATTTGTAAGAAGTGTTTAGTAAACCTTCTCCTCTCTTTGGCATGTGTAGTTGAGCTGGATGATGTGCCCCATCTGGGGCACTGTACTTCCAAAAAGTTGTGGCTCACGTGGCCAGAGGGTGGCCATTCAATAAAGGAGTGAGGGTAACAAGAGAGTGGTCTTCAAATATATAAAGTGGAGACGTAACAGAGAAGAATAATTTGTCTTTTGTAGCTGAGGGAGATCCGATGGGAAGTAGCAAGCTTCCTTGCAGTGAGGATGGGTCTTTCTGGAGTGAACTGAATGAGCAATGTGGAACTTGTAATGTGGGAGACTGTTAAGACTAAAACAAAACCTACATCTGGAGATGTAGGTGTAACTCACCTTGCTTTATGGTAGAAGAATGAGCTAGATGACCCTCTCATGTCCGTTCCAACCCCCTTTTTTCCCTGATTCTGGGACCAAAGGACAGTAGCTTTGCAGCTGAGCATCCCTTAGACACAAAGGGTGTATTGGCTGTGGGATATTTCACAGAAACACAGAATCATCTAGGTTGGAAAAGACCTTGAAGATCATCCAGTCCAACCGTTCACCTCACCCTGACAGTTCCTAACTACACCAGATCCCTCAGCGCTATGTCAACCTGACTCTTAAATCCCTCCAGGGATGGGGACTCCACCACCTCCCTGGGCAGCCCATTCCAACACCCAACAGCCCCTTCTGGAAAGAAATGCTTCCTAATATCCAGTCTAAACCTTCCCTGGTGCAGCTTGAGGCCATTCACTCTTGTCCTATCTCTGGTTACTTGGTTAAGAGGCTCATCCCCAGCTCTCTGCACCCTCCTTTCAGGGAGCTGTAGAGGACGATGAGGTCTCCCCTCAGCCTCCTCTTCTCCAGACTAAACCCCCCCAGTTCCCTCAGCCGCTCCCCGTACGACCTGTGCTCCAGACCCTGCACCAGCTCCGTTGCCCTTCTCTGGACACGCTCGTCATTCAATGGCCTTTTTGGGGTGAGGGGCCCAAAACTGAACCCAGGAATCGAGGGGCGGCCTCACCAGTGCCGAGTACAGGGGTCAGATCCCTTCCCTGTCCCTGCTGGCCACGCTAGTGCTGACACAAGCCAGGATGCCATTGGCCTTCTTGGCCACCTGGGCACACTGCTGGCTCCTGTTCAGCCGGCTGTCAATCACCCCCCAGGTCCCTCTCTGACTGGCAGCTCTCCAGCCACTCCTCCCCAAGCCTGTAGCGCTGCTGGGGGTTGTTGTGGCCCAAGGGCAGCCCCCGGCATTTGCCCTCAGTGAAACTCCCCCAGTTGGGCTCAGCCCATGGCTCCAGCCTGTCCAGGTCTCTCTGCAGAGCCTCCCCACCCTCGAGCAGATCAACACTCCCACCCAACTGGGTGTCACCTGCAAACTGACTGAGGGTGCCCTCGATCCCCTCGTCCAGATCATCAATAAAGATGTTAAACAGGAGTGGCCCCAACACCCAGCCCTGGGGGACACCACTCATGACCCCACGCCAACTGGATTTAACTCCATTCACCACAACTCTTTGGGCCCGGCCATCCAGACAGTTTTTTACCCAGTGAAGCGTGTGCCCATCCAAGCTGTGAGCAGCCAGTTTCACCAGGAGAATGCTGTGGGAAATGGTGTCAAAGACCTTGCTAAAGTCAAGGAAACAACATCCACAGCGTTTCCCTCATCCAATAAGCAGGTCGCCCTGTCATAGGAGGAGATCAGGTTTGTCAGGCAGGACCTGCCTTTCATAACCCCATGCTGACTGGGCCTGAGCATCTGGCTGTCCCTCCTGTGTTGTGTGATGGTGCTCAGGATGAGCTGCTCCTTCAGCTTCCCAGGCACCGAAGTCAAGCTGAGAGGCCTGTAATTTCCCGGATCATCCTTCTGACCCTTCTTATAGATGGGCGTCACACTGGCCAACTTCCAATCAGTTGAGACCTCCCCGATCAGCCAGGACTGCTGGTAAATGATGAAAAGCAGCTTGGCGAGCACCCCAGCCAGCTCCTTCAGCACCCTCGGGTGTATCCCATCCAGTCCCATAAACTTGTGTGTGTCCATGTGATGCAGCAGGTCACTGACTATCTCCTCTTGAATTGTGGGGGGATCATTCTCCCAGTGTCTCTCTTCTGGCCGAGGAGGCTGGATTCCCTCGGTACAACTAGTCTTGCTATTAAAGACTGAGGCAAAGAAGGCATTAAGGGCCTCAGCCTTATCCTCATCACTTGTTACCATGTTTCCTCCTGCATCTAGCAGGGGATGGAGACTCTCCCTGATCTTTCCTTTGCTACTGACATAGAAACATTTCTTGTTATCCTTGACTGCTGAAGCCAGATTAATTTCCAGCTGGGCTTTAGACCTCCTGATTTCCACCCTGCATAGCCTCACAGCATCTTTTAATCACTGTGAGTGCATAGCCCCTTCTTCCAAAAGCTGTAAACTCTCCTTTTCTCCCTGAGTTGCAGCCAAAGCTCCTTGTTCAGCCAGGGTAGTCTTCTCTGTCACCGGCTTCTCTTACAGCACCTGGGGACAGCCTGTTCCTGAGCCATTAACCCTTCCTTCTTAAAGAGTGTCCAGCCTTCCTGCACCCCTATACCCTTCAGGACCATCTCCCAAGGGATTCTGTCAAGCAGGTGCCGAAACAAGACAAAGTCAGCCCTGTGGAAGTCCAGGATGTCAGTCCTGCTTCCCCCTCTCTTGGCCTCTCTAAGAATAGAGAACTCCATTATTTCATGATCGCTGTTCCCTAGTCGGCCTCCAACCACCACATCACCCACCAGTCCTTCTCTGTTCACAAAGAGGAGATCCAGCAGGGCACCTTCTCTAGTTGGTTCACTCACCAGCTGTGTCAGGAAGTTATCTCCCACTCATTCCAGGAATCTCCAAGACTGGTCCCGCTTTGCTGTGTTGTATCTCCAGCAGATGTCTGGGAAGTTAAATTCTCCCACAAGAACAAGGGCAAGCGATAGAACAAGGGCAAGCGATCAGAATGCATCATCCAGAACAGCAAATACCTCTCCATTGATTTTCATAACCCTTCTTGTTAAGTCTGTACTGCATAAACATTTCTGAGCATTAGCTTTTTCCCTCCTGCCATGCAACAACCAACCACCTTTTTTAACCAAGGAGAAAGTTGGAATCAGGTCAGAATTTACTTTAGCGAACAAAATTACTATTTATGCCAAATATGAAGCAATTTAAGCTTTGCACAGTAGGGAATAAGATGGTAATTATGGTTTGTCATTTTTCTCTCGCGCATTTAAAAAAAAAACAAACAAGAGACTGATGATTTGGGATTTGACAGATTTGACACCTGTGCTTACTTCCTGGGATTGAAGGGGAGAAACAGAGTTGGAAAGTTCAGTCTCAGACAAAAAAGAAATATCTAGAAAAAAACCAAACTATGATGCTAAAAATTCCAACGTGATGCCTTTATGGTGTGTATAGGCTTAACCCCAGTCCAAGGAGCTTTAAACTCCTGAACACTAATTCAAACATGTTCATATAAAGTAGATAGTGTGCCTTAGCCGTAAATAAAAGGTATGAGGGAAGAGTCCTGGGGGTAGTTTTGAGCCAAACTTGCTTTTAATGAAGCCCCTCAATGTTTTGCCACTAACTTCAGTAAGGTCAGATTTCACCCTTTGGAAACGATCCTCCCTAGAACTAGGCTGAGGTTTTATATAGGTGGATGGGGTTTGTCTCCAATTTCTGTGAATTTTCCAGGTTAGCTTTGGGAGTTAAGTTATGCAAATAAATTGAAAGAAATGTGGAAAAGCGTGCATGTGTGTGCCTGCATGTGGTTTTAGAAAAACATGTTGAATATATTAACACTGAATTAGAGCGGAGGGAATTCATACAACGTTTTACATTCTACTAATTCCTGAACTACGCAACAGATGTAAGAGTAAACCAAGTGGCACTGGTAGAAAAAGGTTTTCGCAGAGTTCTGTGAACATCTGTCTACAGTTAAGGCAAGCTTTTTTAATACAAGATGAATATACCTTTGAAATATATGGTTCCATAGGTTCTGGACTGGGAAGGGCCTACATTAGTCAAGGGGACTATAAACAAAGATGCATGCTATTGGGGGAAGTGTTCAATAACTTGCATGTTATGAGCGTTCAAATTGGTTTGGCCCTGGATCTAAGAATCACACTGATGAGCTGTTCAGGATTCAGAAGCAATCAAACAAAAAAAGAGAGGGACCTTGAACCGTGGGGAATCTCCTCTCTTGATGGCTGCCTTCTGCCCTGACATTAGCTGCAGGAGCTTGCTGGCTTAGCTTAAGATCTTGCTCCACAGCCTTCTGGGGTCGCCCCATACTGCTGCTGGTAGGGGTGTTGCCTCCTTCGTAGGCTCCATGTAGAGGCTGATGCAAGGAGTGCAAGACTTCATACGTTACGGCTGTTCTAAGGCTGATATAATCTTTTCACATCAAAATGTTCAACCTGTTTCCATAGGACAGGAGTTCTGTGCTCCCTGATTATTGTCATTCCATTGGCTCTACTTCAGCCTATCTGAGGTTTTGCTGTGTTTTTCATCCACGTTTCTCCCTTTCTCTTATTTGCAGTTGAACTGTGCCTTAAGAAAGTCATAAATCCTTTCCATCAATTTTTTTTTTTTTTTTTTTTTTTTTTTTTTTCCCAGAAGGAACAGCTGTGACACCAGGAATTGGAAGTTAGTGGACCATATGCTGGTGATATGGGAGTTTCTCTCTTTAATAAAATTTCAAGTGCAGCATTTCTCTGTGCTCTAAATAAGGGATACATGCTGCATATTCCTGCTGGAAGAAACATTTCTAGTGACCTCATCTTTGGAAAAACTCAAAGACAGTATTCTACACCCTTCATTCTATCCCACTGTCTGCCACCTTCAGCAAAGCCCATGACATCTCTTTTCTTGAAGTCCTGACATCCTCTGCCATCTGTGGCTATTTGCCTCTACTCATACTTTTCTCATCCCATTTTTCTTTTCCTTTCACTGGTGGACTTCTTGGGGGAAGATCTTCTGCCATTTGTTCCCTTCTCTTCCGTTGATCTTTGAGACCTTAGCTGTAACTACAAATGCAACTACTATCACTGCGTATACATCTTATGTTTATATTTCTCCACATGCATGCAAATCTTTCCAAATTACAGTCCTTTCTCTCTGAGCTACAATTTTAGCCTAATTCAGATGAAATCTAATTTGACTTTTCTTAAGGGGTATCTAGCTACTAGCTCACCTCTGTGTACCTAGGATGGAGAACTTGATATTTCATTCCCTACCTTCTTTTTGGATCACTGTAAGCAGCAGCAACCTCCATTCTGATGCTTAACCTGTACTCTGTGTCTCTCTAAAGGCTGTATTCATTATGTCTGCGTGTTATCAACCGCTTTTTGTGTAACATCTCTAATGTATGGTCTTTCTTATGCTAAAATGTCACACAGCTATAATTTCATCCAGGCTCCTAGAATTCTGCATCTGAATTAACCTGAAGCATTTTTTTCTTTGTTCCTAGCTTTTCTGTCTGTTGCTGTTCTTTCTCCACTTTTCTGTAGTGAATCAAACCAGCCTTTACAGTAAGAGCGGTTCACAGGTGATTCTTGTTGCATGGCTTCTTTTATTTATTGTCAGGATGTTGACTCCCAATTCAAAGCAGCCTGCAACATGAGCCTCCATCATTCCCTTGTTTTATTCCCTGCTTTCTTTCATTTCTCCCCACATTAGAAAGAACTTCCTTTGAGTACCACCAAAGCTGCTACATTTATCGACTTTTTTTTAAAAAAAACCCTACCTTACCAAGTTAAGCTACTGATAGATCAAAATCATTGCTTATCTTGCAGGTACGTATTTGTACACTGCTGTGTGCCTGTACCGGCTGGAACTTCGTATGCTTTATATTCTATTTGGGGCAGTTTATGCTCCGTTAGTACCACCTCCAGGACAACCACTCTGGCTGTCACTAGCTGAGCTGCCTCCCTAAGGTGCCATGCCTATTCAAGAAAGAAGAAAGTTTGCAGAGTATTTGGTAGGCTCCATCTGCTTACCTCCGAGCCCTGGCCTTGGAGAGTCTTTCTTCAACCTTTTGTCCAGTATGGAAACAATGAATTAATTCCTTTCTCGTTTGAGGGAAAGTGCGTTAAACCTTTAGCCTGTGACCTCCCTGAAGGGCTGTGCTGGCAGGAGTGTGCTTTGCGTGTGCTTCTCAGCCCTTCCTGCAAGGCTGAAACTAAACATCCATGTTTGGCTGCAGTTCTTCTACAGTCTGGAAAAACTTCCCTTTGGTGCAGTAAAACTGAAAACTCATTTTGCACGTTTCAAGCCGCAGACCACGAAATTCAACTTGTGAACTTTGCATGGCAGTGATGTTGGAAAGCTGAAGTGTCTTTGTGTTCGCAGTAAAATGTATATGGAAAGTGAGCTATTGGGGGAATTGAGACCATATTTAACTTACTGTTTACTACATGTCAGATTCATAGGATCAATGATGTATTCACAAAATTTGTGGAAGAATGTAACAGGACTGAAATACAACATCCCTGGGGATGGAATATTACTACGAACCATCTATACCCTTTGGTGTAGTGACATCCCAAAACTTCTTACAGCCTCCTGACCCACGCTCACCTCTGTCTGCTTTTGACACACGCAGGGTGTAGACATCTACACCAGAGGTCATTCCCTGATCTTCCCGTATAACCAGTAGGAACCTGAGCTGAGAAATCTGCCTTCAGAGATACAGAAGTATTGCCTCTGTTAGGCTTTGTTTTCAGCTGTGAAAAATGATGTTGCTTTACCCAAACCTTAAATTGCCCAGATACCTGTTCCCTGCTAGGAGCTCTTTGGCGAGACAGAAGCCCACCATCATTAACACTGCTGAGGCATTCCTGGTGTGAAGGGTGAGAAGCATTAATCCAGACCAAGCCAGAGCCACCAGGCAAGAGAACATGGGGAAGGACTCACTCTCTCTCTTACGGAAAGTGTCTTTTTATATATTTATAAAACTTTACACAAATTATACAGGACAGAAGTTTGGGTCTCTTTGAGATATCCTAAGAAGAGTCACCATATAACAATCCATGTTGCTTTTTTTTTTTTAACTTTAGAAAGGAATGACTGATACAAACAATGTCTTTAGGGACTGAAATATCAGATTTCTGAGCATTCCAATATACCTTACTTGGAACATTAACTATCTTTTAACATTTGCTTAAATTGTAGGTGTTTACTATTTGTCTTTGGTTTTCACTCGTATAAATAGATGATCTATAACATATGCAGCACTATAACTAGCAAAGTCTGGTCAACAAACATATATAGCAGTGTTCTGTGGAAATATGCCTGTTCCAGATAAGTGCCATGAAATTACTTTCTAGTCACATGATAATTTCTCCACCAAAGAAACACAAACTGTTTCTAGCCCCACAGCTTCCCCTTAGGGTCTTCACCACTTTACACCACTTGTGTAATTCTACTTTTGGGGTTCTTAGTGTGGAGAATCATTGGCATGACATCGTTATGGGCCTCACACCGTTCTGCTTTCCTAGCCTTTTTCCTTTTGAATGTTCCTAGGAAAATTTTGGTTAAAATTTTGTGGGAAGTAGTTAGGGCTGGTCTACTACTGCTACTGCATGGTATTAGCAGGAAAAATCTCATATGGTGTCATTGTCTATTTTTATTCTGCCGTTCCTGGTTCACCCAATTAATTCTGAGGGCAACTGTTGCATATTGAGTAGCTAATGTGCAAGTAATTTTTGCTGATTACATACCTCCTGCGGCTGGTAATGCATCCCAATTATGTGAAGCAAGGCAGAAATTTGGAGAGTCTCTTGCTTGTTGTGTCTTGCACTTTCAAAGAACAGCGTGCTCTCTTTTCTGCTCTACTGTATAGATCCATAGTGTCTGTTCAATAGATATATGGTCCCTCTGAGGAAGCATTCCTTGGCTGTCTGTTAGGCTACGGCATGGGTTTCCTCCTTAGCCACATCTTTCCCCACCAGGCCCGGTTATTGCCAAAGCTGGCACTGTGAGCTCCTAATTTGCACGGCATGCTCAGCTGGGTGTCATGCAGCTCATCGGAGCAGCCTGATTTTCTATGCAGACATTTCAATGGAACCATAGGCAATAAATCAGTGTCCTATGGTGAGGGTTTTTTCTCCATGTCACTCACAATAAGAATTCAGCCAAAGATCCTCTGTGTTTTACCTCTGAGACGAATGTCATCCTAGAGCAAAACAACTTGCACAGAAGGATTACTTTAATGTAACAAATATTTTTGAGCTGACTTACCGACTTGGCTGCGGGCGTGCTGAGAGTACTGTGAGACTTGTGCTGAAGACAAAATTCATCATGCTAATCAGTCTTGCTCCTCTCTCGTCTCCTACCTGTCTTTACCAGTTATCTCTTTGGGATATAGTCTATCTTTTTTTTATTGCTTTGTTTTGATCTCCTTTTTCTTTTTTACAGTGTGCTTTGGACCCTAAGACTATGATGCATGACAAGAGCTGTTCCAATACGAATATTTTTGAGAGTTTGTTCACAGTTCAGAGCAAAAGTTTAGCATTTATGGAAAAGAAATATGTTCCCATTCTTTTAGTCTGTCTGCAACTCACAATCCTCTCCTACTACCTGGAGTGCATTGAGCATATTTGTCTGTGCTGCTGTTAAGCAATGCTCTTAAGTGTAGTCATCTATACTAAATTCTATTTCTATAAAGGGCTATGTCTCACCACTGTTGTTTGGGTTTCTGTTTTTTTTTTTTTCATAAGGAGAATTTATATTGTTTAATTACTTAAAACAAGTAAAATGTTCAAAATGCTGTAAATTACAGTGTTTCCTCCTTATTTTCAAAGGAGTTTTACTGAGAAACAAATAATACAGTACACCCTAGATTTAGATAATGGCAATGAAGAAAAGTTAAAAGTCAAGAAAGAAATACTAGGACTCCCATCCTCTAAAGAATTACACGTACACTTGACATTACATGTCAAATGAAGGAATAAAACTTGTCCAAAAACCTTTGTAAAATCAGGAGTCCTTAATTCTGGTGTTTGGAAAATAATGAAGTCAGAGGAGGAAAGATGTGCAGGGGAGTTTTCCATGAGAGAGACAAAATGCCCATAAGGAGAAGATTCAAACCAGCAATGATGAACACAATGAAAAAAATATTTCTCCTCACTCAAGTAAAAGATCTCAGAGAATCTGGATTAGAAATATTGTGTGTAATGACAATAGAGAGACATTAAGGTCACCTGGATACCCAGTCCCCATGGGTTACCAGACTTTTCCAGTTATGCCTTTGCTAAAACCCTCCCCATAACATTCCCACTCTTAGCACTACACTGCTCAACAAGCTTTAAACCAGAATATATGTACCCTATGTATATATAGTGTCTGGCGTGGGTGGACATCAGTCTTTGCTGGTGGCTGCAGGTGCCACCAGACTCCAAAGTGGGAACGCTGCTCTGAGCCTGTGAGAGGGGAGGGAACCAAATCCAGGACTGGCAAGCCCCTGTGTGATGAATTAACTGTGGCTTTTCTTTCCGCCATGGTGGGAGCACCCAGCTCCGATCTCAGGGGGAATTTGGGGGCTTTCCTTGCAAACTTAATAGCACACATGAGCTACAGAGGCAGCGCGTCAGGAGCAGAGCCGTGCTTTGTCCAAGAACGGGCTGCAAGCAACAGCCTGTAGCAAAAGTCTGCTAAAGCCTGTTCTGAGCCCCCTGACACGTGTGACAAAAGGAATTGGATACTGTGCATCCCAGATCTCTCGGAAGTGACACCTCAGTATTCTGACCATCTGCAAAGGTCCCTTTCCCTCTTCACCTGGAGGGTTTCTTTTCCTAGAGTTGGTTCTGGTCTAAAGAAGGAGCAAAGGACAAGCAGTGAAGTGGTGAAAGGGGGTATTCATATTGCCTCTGGTGCAGGCATGTCTGGATGAACTCCTGGTTTGACCTGAAGACTTCCTTTTTTTTTTTCTTTTTTTTAACCAGCATTAGGGAATTCCTCACCAGCTTGTTCTTGCAGTAGCCAGGCCAACAATGACAAGAATGTGGAAATCAACTAAGCAATTATATTCACAGTGGTGGTGAACAGCATCCCTTCATCTGAAACAAATCAGTTACAGTCCAGTGAAACCTGCTGTACCTAGTGCATGTACATAATAGAGCCCTTGTTGTGCATTTTCAGAGCTTGCCAGATCACTAAAACAGGGTCGGAGAGAGGCAACAGGAGAGAAATTTTATGTTTTATTAAGCAGAGACACAGAAACCTGGATATTATCTTATTTAACCACCTTCCACACAGAGAAATCTGCCATTGTATTTATAAAGGTATTTCTCCAGGTGCTACAAAATGTAGGAATGAAGTCCAGGAGTAAAACTTCAGAATTAGCTGTGAAGGAGAATGATGAGCCATTGCCAAGGTAGGACAAGACAACTGACAGACTTAAAATTAGTGGGAGTTTCTCTGACCTCTGAAAATCTGCTGTATTTTCTATACCACTGGTGTTTAACCTGTGAACCCCAGGAGTCGGTGAATTGCTTCTAAGAGCATCTATGAAGGTTGGTTAGTGCACGTCTGCTAAACAGCAAACAATATATGGACATTTCTAAAAGAACAGTTGCATCTCGCCAGAATATTTCCAGTGACCTACAACTCAAATGAAACTGCAAAAATGCAGTATGTTATGATAGACAGGAGCTTACAGAAGTCAGCCGTGCTGTGCAAGTGGCAAAGGGGAATGCCTGCCCTAAGGTACGCTCCCATTAATATGAGCCCTGATATACATCTAGAGCAGAAGTTGATCCTTGGTGTTCCCTTGACTAAAGAATCAATTCCTCCTCTTGGAAGTGAAAGGCATTAATGGTCCCAGGCTTTGCACCACAGAACCTCCTTAGTTATGGGGCTTTTGTTGGCTTTTTGTTGAAATGAGGGGGAAGACACTTCTTCAATGTTTTCATTGACTTCATGACTGTTAGCAGGTTTGGGAAGATTCTGCAGCTGGGTTTGGCAGTGTCCACCCAGCAGTCGTATAGTTAATGCAGCTAACGCCTGCTATTGCTGAATTTGTTGTTTGAATTACTCTCTAGTCTGTGCAATTCTCTTGGAAGTGAAAACAAGCTGGTTCCGAGTGAATTGAACAACAGGGTCCTAAATGGGAGCGCCGTGTGAACTACAGTAGCAAATTTTCATGGATTAACAGACAAATTGTTGTCTCATTAAAGTCTGGTGGCAAAATTCCCATAGGCTACAATAGGGACAGGGTTTGACCCTAAGTAAAGATTCCATTTGAAGTATTTGAGTGTCTCCCAAAAGCCAATTATTAAATCAGAGGCGCCATAATAACTGAGCTGAAATTTATTTCAGGACAAGGAAATGCAGTTGGGAGGTCAGTAAATGCTCACCATGTCATTTCTATGGTGACTTCATTGCAGAACTCAGCACTGGCCTGTGTACGGTGCTGACAGTAAGACTGAGATGAGAAAGAGCCTGAAAGACTCACATTGTAACCCATGAAAAGAAGCTGTTTCCATCAGCCACCTTGTCAAGCAACTTGGCAAAGCAGAAGCAGAAAGGTCTCTTCTGGTGACTGACCTTCACCACGTTTCTCTCTTTCAGTGCCATCAATGAGCACCACCTGGCTCCACTCCAGGCTCTAAAGAAAGCTCCAAGTAATCAAACAGTTGCTTACAAAACCACGCTAACAGAATGTGTTTGTCTCTGCGGTGCAGTTTAATGCTTGCGCATCACTACTTCCTCTTCCTCTAAACCAAAAAAAAAAAAAGAGAACAGAAAAAAATGCATTTACATGTCTCAGTGTGAAAAATGTGTTGTGCATTTATTTTTAATTTGTTTGTTTGTTTGTTTGGGGTTTTTTGTTCATGGTTAAATAGAAGAAATCAACTGGTAGAGGCATTCCCAAAATGCCATTTTATCTTAAGCACTTCTTCTAGGGACACTAACCTCCTAATTAGTGATTCTGGACTCTCTCATTAACAAAACAATAAATGCTGAGCACATGCAGGTCCTTTTAATATGCTGGGATGCTTTGAGCCTTGGAATTGCAGAGGAGGTCTCAGAAGGTGAGGAACTTGATTGCCCAACAAACTGTATGTCTGGAAAACTCTCATAGCCCTCTGAATGAAGTGAAACCCTGTAGTGGAAGCAACTCACCGGTTACAACACCACGATGCAGAAACAGCATCCAGCTGGAGCAAACGATCTGGAGGGAAGTGCTGGCTCACTGAGGGGAGATGGGATGACCTATAACCAGGAAACCTTATTTTGTATTTTTTCTTTGTTTTCCTAAATGTTCTTTCTCCTTAGCTGGCAGCATTCATGCATGTGTTTGTCTGTAAGCAAGTTCTTGTTATCAGAAGACAGCCCCAAAACTATTTTTACTTAAGCACTCAGGTAGCTCATCTAGATCCATTCATACATGTTCTTCTTTTTTCCCTTTCCAGATGTTCTTATTCTGATTTTATATTGGGTCTGTTTGGCTAGAAATTAGAGCTCTCTTTGAAATCAATTTGTAATAGCTTTTTTTTTTGTGTATGTGTGTAGCCAGCCCCTCTTAGGATAATTTTATTTTACTGAGAAAAGCAAATGTGTAAAATAAATGAAATACTAACAGCCACCAGAGAATCTGTAGTTTCTTGTTACCTTTCCAATCAGAGTTGTGGAGGTATTTAAGCAGTGCTATATTAAATCTCTGGAATCTGAACACAATGCAAATTAGAGACCTATCCCTATTAATGTATCTTTGATAATCCCAGTAGATATCTTTCTGCATCTAAAAGTACCTAAATACCCCTGGAAAATATGGCTGTTTTCATTAAGCGAAAATTTCATCTTCATTTTGACTAAATAGATTTGACTCTTATTTCTGTTTTGGTAAAAGAATGGAGAAGGAAAACAAGTTCTCCTTTATCAAATATGAGTTGGTTTTCCAACTTTGTGGTTAGCCCAAATGGAGGAAAAATACTGTAGTTCCTAGCCAAACTCAAATCCAAAGACATTTGGGGGTACATTTCAGAGTAGCAGAAGTGAAATGATTTATGTTTCGAAGAGCGTGCTTCATTGGCATTTGTTACATAGGGTGCCTAATACTGGAAATGTAGCTTAATAATGTAATATCTGTCACAGAAGTTATATTTATTTTAAAAACCTTAAGTCTAGAATATCATAGTATCATAGAATATCTCAAGTTGGAAGGGACCCATAAGGTTCATTGAATCCAACTCCCCGCTCTTCGTTGGACCTCGCAGGTTTAATATGATTAAACCTTGATATGTCTTGCTATCTCTTCAACTTTTCCTGAAAGGAGGTTTTATTTTTTAATAATAATGCAGTAATTGTCATTATTTACATTTATGATTTTGTCTAGCAAACAAATCCCAAAGACTTACCATATCTGATCTGCTCTGGATTCAACACGAGTTTTTCTGTGTAATTCTCTGGAGCCAGGGTTTTACCACTGGAATCCAATTTGTCTTAAGCTGGAAGGAAGGACTGGTCTGAGTGCTAAGCCAAACCCTCCGGCTAAAGAACAAAGAAAGCTTAGTCCTCTTTGCTTTCCCGGTCAGTACATACAGGGTATGATTTTGCATGGCCTAAATGCCAGCTTCATAATTTCCACCCTAGACTGCTGCTGAACAAAGGCCTGTGTTAAGCTCAGAACAAAACTGCAAGCCTCGGGCAGAAGAAATGGCTTTCAGAAAAACTTCTGAAATTGTCTTTAAAGTTTTGGGTTTTGAAATTTATTCTAGAAGAAGGTTAACTCGGTGCTTTTGCCTTTAGATCCTCCTAGTTACTCATCTTTAGACCTTGTATCACTGACTGCCATCCTGGGACTCAGCCGTGGAGATGCTGCCCTCCTTCCTTCGGGGAGTCCAGACTCCCTTTGTGGTTAGGCTTTCCTTCGTTGTGTTTTGTGGCTTTGAAGGGTTGAATTGACAGGGCTTTAGGAATAAAAGCTTATTTTGAATTGTGAGGTGTATAGTTGCAGAAGGGAAAGAATTTTGGTCGTTTCCAGGTCACACCCTGGATCTACTTGACTTTCTCTGAAAGCTTCTTCCAGAGCTAGATATCCTTGACAACATATACACAGCTTGCACAGAACTTGCCCTGGGATGTGATACGTTCCTAGAAAATCCGACACTGCAGTGGTTCAGAGATCAAGCTCTGCATCAGAATTCAGTCTGTCTAACCAAGGGCTCAGTCCATTGATTTCTTTTAAAAAGCAAGACCCAATGGTTGACATTGCTTTCTGGAAACCAGCGTATACACTTGAACATGAGGCTGATGGACTCACAACAACCACTGTCCCAAAGAGAACAGATAGCCACTCACTCACAACTGGAGTTATTTTGTGATCTCCAAATCAGTGTGCACCAAGTTGCCTAGAGCAACAAATGCCTGGGAACTGTCTGAAGGATCCTCTGTATTTATCACTGACATTATTCGTACACAGAACATTTTTATGAAAGTAACCCAACTTACTAATAACTGTGAAAATAACCAAATTTTAGTGGCAAGTTTTCTCTATTGTGTGGTGAAGTAGCAGTAAGGTTCATCCTGCAGATTTGGCATTTGCTTCCTTAGTTTCTGACATGCACATGTCTAATAACACCTAGAAAAAACAAAAATCTTGCTTCAGGAAGTCATCAGAGGAAATACAATGACAGTGCGTGACTACTGCAGCCCAAACACAATGTTCACTAACATTCTTGGAAGCTCCGAATGATGCATCCTGGAAATAGCAACTTCCACAAAATAATCTGGCATTGTCAGCTCTGCCACTTAACTTCTTTGGATTTTCTGTGAAAGAAAATCAGGAGAGAGAGCGAGCGACATGGTACTGAATGAGCAAGCTACAGCTGTGTTGTAGTAAAGCAGTAGAAACTGCTTTAGGAATGGAAATGCAATTGGTCTTGGAAAGGCCGGTGCCCAAGTGACTTTCTCTGGGACTCCCCTTGGGCCCTAGGGGAAGGCAGCCAGCCCTGGGAGCAGGGCATGGCCCTGGGGGAAGGCAGCCAGCCCTGGGAGCAGGGTATGGCCCTGGGGGAAGGCAGCCAGCCCTGGGAGCAGGGCATGGCCCTGCTGTGGGGGCTGCAGCATCCCACAGGCTTCCTCCTGACCCCTGCATGGTATTGGAGATGCACAGTTTGTAACCCATCAACTGCTCATTTCCCCCTTGCCATTCTACTTTTTTTTTGGTCATATTGGTTTTGACAGAAAGATCTAGGGAGTGTGTCAAGGTAGTTTCTGAACCAGCTGCCTGGACTCACTTGGCACTCGGTTAGTGTTATACTTCTGTTGCCAATACAGCTTTTCAGAGCTGCAGGATATGATCCTCTTGAATTACTGAGTGTACAATGTGGTGGCATTAACTACGTGCAGGAACTCCTCTTGCTGCCCTGATTAGGGCTTCCCAACAGAAATAATTTTCCTCAAACAGACCTCAGTTTTCTCAGCTTGCAAACCAGTCTGTGCAGCTCAGTGAAGGAAAAGCCTGCTGCTTCTCACTGGCATTTTGTACTGAGTTCTGCGTCGAGGGGGACTGGACTAACACCCTCATGTAGAGATTGCCAATTCCTTGAGTGGAGATCACCTGGGCTTTGCCAGCTGTTCTGTTGCTCTTAGGCAAGTTTTCATACACAAGGATAGAGCCTCACACACATGCTACTGAACAGTTACAGAGGTATGAAGACACAAGCAAAAAACTATGCTGTTCTTCTTAAATTGCTGTTAGGTTCTTTCAGCCAACAAAAAAAGCTGTCGGTTTCCTTATACAGGTATCATGACTGGGATCCCATCTTTAGGGATCCTGGACCTTTGTCCAGACCATGGTTTTTATTGAAGAGGCTGTTGATGCAGTTGTATGCCCATCCTTAAATAACTGTTAAATAACTCCCTGGGGTGCCATTCAGCTTCAGGCCTTCCCTCTGAGAGCATCCTTTAGTTCATCAGCATCAATAATGGATCAGTCAGTCAGAACTGCTGACCTCTTCTCCTGGGTTGGGAGAGGATGCTGTCGTGTGGCAGCAAGGCAGTGGCACAGCCAGAAAGTAAATGATGTTGGTTAACGACTGACCTGGCAAAGTCAGCACTTCTACATACTGATGAAACAGAAGACAGAGCTTTTTTAAACACACAGAAGACATGCCATACAGACACATACTCTGGCAACCATGCTTTTATTCTAAAGGATAATAAAGCAAAGTGTGACTTTTTTCAGGTTTTGTTCAATACCAAATATAATGGTTACCCAACAACTTCAGGTTTGAGTGCTCCCTCATTCAGATTTTTTGGATATTGAGATAACTTCTTATAGATGAGTTTCAGCCCCAGGAGAAAGGCAGTTGTGTCTTACAAAACATCGTATAGCCACTGGGAACTGACAAAATCATACTGATGCCAAAGTGTAGGCTTGTTGACCCCAGAATATAGGCTCATGGCATGGTTTGGGTTGGAAGGAACCTTAAAGATCACCTGGGCCAAAACCCCAGCCATAGGCAGGGACACCTTCCACCAGATCAGGTTACCCAAAGCCCCGTCCAACCTGGCCTTGAACCCTTCCAGGGAGGGGGCAGCCACAGCTTCTCTGGGCAACCTGTGCCAGTGTCTCACCACCCTTATCTTAAAAAATGTCTTCCTTATGTCCAATCTAAATGTACCCTCATTCAGTTTAAAACTGTTCCCCATTGTCCTATCACAGCGGGCCCTACTAAAAAGTCTGTGTTCATCTTTCTAATAAGCGCCCTTTATATTTTCAAAGGTTGCAGTAAGGTCCAGCTTTTCAGCTCTGAATATCCAAGGCTTCAGTTATTTCAAACACTGAGCAAGGTCAGAATCATTTTAGATTCTGCTTTACTCTGATGTTGCTGCATGACTGTGGTGCCAGGCAGAGGAGAATCAAAACCCTGGACTGAAATCTGAGTTTGAGGGGCCTATTCATCAGCTGGTCTTGAACAAAAGAAAATCAGTGTCATCAGCTGGTTTTGAACAAAAGAAAATCAGTGGCCATCCTGTTGTCCTGCATGCGGGTCTCTCACAGCTAGTCATAAATGAAAGTTAGTTCAACTTTCCCCGTCTTTGCAGAGTCCGGCTCTGCCTCCAGTGCTTCTCACACTGCCCCATGCTTTTTCAGCAAGGCAGATATTAAGTTAAAAGCAACACTGAATGACAGGTTTGAAGGTTTGATGCATCAGTTGGTGTCTCCTAACAGAGGTGCATGTGTGAAATCAGTGCTTTAGCTATTGCCTTCTCCGGATCATCCATATAGCAAATTAGTTTGGGGTAACACTTGTGTATTCAAGGAACCTGAACTCTGTTTGTTACCCTCACTGCAGTCTCGCTTCATCTTTGCATCATTTAGCCAAATTGTTTCAGTTACGAAGAATAGATATTCTGTTGGAGGAAGGAAGCTGCTGCATTGGCCTTGGATGATACTCATCTAAGCTAGGAGAGGCTGGAGTAATTGTGCGGAGGTGGACATGCAGCAGCCATGCCAAGAATAATATTATTTGCATTTTAAGTTATAGCATCTAATGGAATCAGGAACAGAATCATTTTTTTTCTAAACTCATTTGAAGGTTTGCCAAAGGGACAATTTACAGCTTCCTAGTAATAATGAACAGTTCAGCTGTCTTGACCAACATGTGGTCACGCATGTTGCAAGCTGACATAAGTATTTTATAACATCTTGCTGCAGTTCCTGTTCCACAGAGATGTTTGTCAAACAGCTCAGGGAATCAAAAGGGTTTTAATCTTGAAATTTCATCTCAGAGTAATTGTACTTTTTTTTTTTTTTCTTTTTTCCATTCTGAACTTGGATAACTTGTTTCATACTGCCCTTGATTAAAAACAGTTGGAAGAGGAGGATGGGAGTTTTCATTTTTGAACTTTTTTTGAAAAATCTCAGGAACTTTTTATTAGTTATTTGATTTATAGTCTAGTGAAAATATCTTTCTACTGCAGCGGGTGCTTTTGAAACTGCAAGTGGTTAAGCTCAGTCTTGAGAAAGTGATAAAAATTAAAGCACTTGTATGAAATTAGTGGTATTTTGTCACCTGGAATATTTGGACATAGTTCTACTCACACCATATGGAAAAAATAGATCTGAAATTTTGAGGAGCAAAGAAAGTGGAAAATAAAAGGACTATATCATTAGAAGACTATTTAGAGGTTCTGGGAGGGGAAGTTTGGTAGAAAGGATGTATCGTTTTGTATTTGTGTTATTGTACAAATTGCAGTCCAGCTGCTCCGGTATTGGGGCCAAGCATGCTGAGTGCTGTGCATTCAACTGCATATAATTTAAAGACAGCTCAAATCAAGTTGACAATAGACCAAGATAACAGGGAGAGTGCACGCAAAGGTGATGAGAGCAGTAGACACGAAAGGTCAGTTCGCACATATGTGAGCACTTCATGCATCTTCCTTTTTCCTCTCTGCACTAAAAAGGAAGAAAAACTTCTAAGTGAAATATTCAGACAAGAAGGAGGACGAGGGGCCGGGTCAGAGGGTAGTCACGGTAGGCTAGCTACTCTCCTGGTGATGCCAAAAGTAGTTTGGACAGTTGTATAACTGATCTCAGCATTTAAGCAAAACATGTGCTTGGCAAAACAACAGTCCCTGAGGTCAGCATGAAGATCATCTTAGGGCTGGCTGGAGGCTGGATTGGAAAAGGACATGCATTTGTGCTATGTATATATATATATCTGTGTGTGTGTGTGTGTGTGCGTGCATACACACAGCTTTAGCTACCTGTCAGTCTTAAAAAGGCATTTTGTGAAATACAGTTGTAGAAGTGCTGGAGTAGAGAGAGGGAAGCCAGATGCTTAATGCCACCAGAGACAAAATAAAAGACCATCAGAGGGCTGAGTCTGTGGAAGGCTGAGAAATGGGAAGAAAAATATCGTCATGGTGCAAGGCACAGCTAAATTCTAAGGTGAGCTGCCAAATGAGGACAGCACGAAGATCTCCTCTTGCCTTCCAGAGGGAAGCTGGACACTCTGGAGAGTGCCGTGCACCTCTCAGCTGGTGTGCTGCAATGCCAATGGCACTGCAGTGGGTGACTGTACCTTGGCCTCGTGCACATCACAATAGCTACGGTTTCTCTGTTGAGCCCCAGCATAAGCCGCCTGTGTTGAAGTCCATCAATGACCTCACAGTGCGGATGGACTGCAGAAATGATGAAAGAAAAACAAAACCTGTGAGAATTACTCAAATGGGAAATGGAGACTCAGACAGATTTTTTGCAGGATGCTCTGCACGTTTAGTCGTCTTCAGGTGGTGGTTGTATAATTGGAGGAGAGCTTAGTGGTGTTTTTTCTTGAGTGTTTGTTTTACTGAGATGACAGATTTCTTATTTAGGGCCTTCTTTATTTCTCATATTCCTAATTTTTAAAGGAAAGCATTGCTTTTCCCTAGAATCTTTTATCTGAGGGGGTATCTGAAGAGTTTCTAAGCATCTCAAATGGCCCATAGTGCTCTGAAGCAGGCATGTGTTACCTCTCAATAAACATCTCTCAAAACTGAGGTTCAGAAGCTGAACCTGCTTGTTCTGGATTAGATGGAAATGAGCAGAGAGCATCTGGTACTGCTCAAGAAGCTGCTTCTTCTGCAGAGCTTTAGCAGAATCATCTCTGGTAAAGTCAGTAACAATACTCTTGGTTTCATTCAGATTAAGCTTCCATCCAAGTGATTTTCCTGTGAAACAGCTCGTTCTATGGCTTGGGCAGTGCTTTTCAGTGGTGTTCAACCAAATACAACCATCAGCAATCATCCATGACCTGTAATCCAACTCCAGCCTACATTTGGAGCAGCCTCATTTGCCGGAGTGGCAATAGCGAATGAGATACAAATCGTGGAGAGACTCCCTTTCTCCAAACCCAGAGCATGGCGCAGGCTGCGTGCAAGCAGTAAGCGCACAAGCCTCATTTTATGTAATTTGCTGGAACCTCAAAAGGAAGTTAGCACTCTCTATAGCACTGAACCCAAATTATATGCAACCACGATTCACGTGACCAGCTGCTTATACAATGGGAGAAGTATCCAGCCATTGTAAAATTGGCTTTTAAAACTGTATTCTGTTAATGTTTTGGATCACATTTAAACCTTAAAATTGCTTTGATCTTTCCTCTCAGGCATATTTGCTTATCCAAATGGAGGATGAGGACTGGTTTTCATAAACTTAGGAATGCAAGCATTGTAATTTATGCTGAATTCTTCCTGTCTAGGAAAAACATCATATTTGAGAGAAATGTGTGTCTGCAGCGTCACAGAAGCTGCCATAATGACAGAAATACTGGGCTTTGTGCTTGGCAAACTTCCTGCATAAACTGATTTTACCCTGCTCCCTCTCTCCACAAGGTGAAAGAATAGCATCCCTCACAGCTGAGATGTTAGATAGCCACGTGGGCTACGAGCTTCTCATTTCTATCCTGGACTAACTCATTTCACTTGCCAATTGGCATAAAAAAGTGTGACAGTGGTAGGTGTAAAACAGATGTGGAATTACACAAGGAGGCTGGGAATCATGTAGAGGAGAGACCAGGACCAGGGTGTCTTCATTTTCTTGGGAGTCAGGAAGGCCAATCCACTGGGATCTTGTGTGCCAAGATCACGTGAGATGTTTTTGATAGGGGGCTGAGAATTTAGAGTTCACATCAGGAATCTGCCCATGTGCTTGGCTGTAGCACAAAACCTGATGTCCTCATTACTGCTGGCTCCATCAGGCCCTCCCTTCTCTACCAAGTAGTTTGCTATACATCAAGAGGCAACCTGTGACTGCTTCGTGTTTTAAGCTCATCCAGGCAGGAAACTGTTCAGAGTCTGTTACTCTGCTGGATGTGTGTATGCATGCCCACGGGTCCCACCCCGTTTGGCACTTGGTGCTGCTCTATTGCTCCTAATAATTTCTCAGGATTTCTCCATTTGTTTTTTCCCCATTACACCAAGTTTTTCTTTAGCATGGCAGTCCTGTTCTCCATGCAGTGATTTTACTCTTCTCCTTTACTGAAAGACCCTGAAGCTTGTACTTAGACACTTGATGCATGAAAAGACATTTGTGAATCTAGTGAAAATCAAAAGAAATGTCAGCCTAAGCTATTTCTCACTAAAGCCAAAAAAATATTCCCATAAGCTTGGCTAGAACTATGTGAGAATCAATATTGCTTTTTTGGGATGAAGCAAGGCATTGAATTTGGCCCAAAATTTGATTTTCTTGTACCTTGTCACCTCTTGACCATTATTGTCTATCTATTTGGGGAAGTTCTTCTAGCTCAGTTTTAAAAATCTGTTTTTCTTGTTGCAAAATACATTAATTTGCAGTCAAAATACATATAATTTCCAGCATATAGATTATTTACTTTTTCTTTTTTTTTTTTTTTCTGTGGAGGAAAAATTGCTGCCCTGGTGGCTGACAAACTGTGGGAAACAGTAATGAGTTCCCTACTAAATTCAGTATAGAGCTGTACCCCTGCAGTCTGGAGTCACAGAGCAGGGCTTGAGGAGCTTTGAGATCTTCCTATGGATTAATGAATAAAATCCTGAAGACATTTGACTTATGAGTTTTATTTATTGAGGTAATCCTCCCATAACATGTGGGAACAGCATGGCTTTGCTTCTTCTTGCCTGTGACCCTGTCACATCTTGACCATCACGTGCCCATCAGGAATGTCCTCATCAGGAAAGCATTTACTTCTGTGAGATAAACCATGCAGGATCATGTCCCTGGTCGATAAGTATTCTGGCACAGGGTCTTCATTATGTTCTAGTTCTGCTCACTCAAGCTGGTGTAAATCAAAAGTCACTGGTGTAAGACAAGGTAAAGATGAGAAGAATAATGGAAATTTGTCACTCTAATCCAGTGAAAGGAAGTTACTCACACAAAGCAAAACAGCTACTGGTAAAACCTCATTAATAGTAGGGACAATTTATGTTGTAATTGAATTAGTGGACCTCATTAAAGATTGTTCTGTAGGAACTGAAAAAACATGAAGTTGAGTTGCTTAATTATCTTTGTCTTGGAGGATTTTTAGTGTTCCCAGGCTCTGTGGGAGAGGAAGGAGCAACAATATGAAAGGATTAGAAATCCATGATTATATCACTTTGTAACAAAGGGGATGGCCAAGAATGTGGGATTTTTCATCTAGTGACTTTGAACCCAGAAAGAGTCATAGATGCGATGAGGAGAGTTCGTAAATCATGGTTGACAAAAGGTTTTCCCAGCGATAACTGCTGAGAAGGCACAGTGGGGAATCTTTCCAGGTTTCAGAGATGACACGTTGAGTGATGTCTTCCACATACCCCAAAGCACCACAGATTTGGGGATTTTCCAAGCTTAAGAGAACACACACATACAAATTAAAGGTAATTAGAAGCTACAAGACATTTAAAATGAGGAAATAAAGGATTGCCCCTCCTATGTACCTCCTTCCCTCTTTTTATACAAAAATTATTTTCAATACAGCTTTTCCGTGGTGGGATACTGTGCAGGACAGGGTCTGTGGCAGTCTATCCACACCAGCACAAGAAGCCTGAGTAACTAAGAAGGAGCACTGTGAAGAGGGTTATCAAGTCAGCCGGAGCCAAGGACGCCACTGTAGGATCTGACCTTTGTAGAAAAATCTTTCACAGTGTAGAAAACTGGTGTTTTCTCCTATTGCTCTCTGCTTCCTAGCCCCTGTGTGCAGTCCTAGTGAGGATTAGTTTAGCTTCTGGCACTCACCCCTTACGGGAGAAACTTTTGCTTGCAGATAGTCAAAGTACATCCTGGCCATAAAATTGGACAGGTGCTATTATCTATGGAAAACACATTACAGGACAAATCTGTACAGAATGAGCTTATTAAGTCCCCTGACTATTAGGACTCCACTAGCATGGCTGTTAATACACTAATTATAAAGGAGAAGCGGATGAGGTGCTCCTGACCTTGCAGCCTGCGGCGGTGATCCCTGTGTGTCTGCATTTCCCCCGTGTCCCCTTCCAACACTCTGCTTTTAGCAGCCTAGGAACTTCCCTATTCCAGGGACTGTTGCCAAAGGGTCTCGAGATGTTCACTGATCCTTGTTTACTCAGCCCAGAGGCTGCCAGGCCAGCTTTCAGTTGCACGAACTGGGAATTGTGCTCCCAGAAGGCAGGCTGAGAACCACAACTTGAGTCCTGGTGTGATGGAGGGCCATGGCCTGAGACTGTAGGTACTGCATAAAGCCCTTGGTCTGGCCATGCAAGCTGCCCCAGGGATATGAAAAGATGCAATAAGCCAAGACTTTGCTCCAAAAAGATGATGAACAGCTGGAGGTGGTCTGAGCTGCAGCAGACTCTGCATGTTCTGCACTAGGTAAGGCCTAATTCGGCCCTTGACTAAGCCCCCACTGTCTTAATGACAGTTTCCTGATACCCTAGGAACTACCGTTCTGTGTCTTTGTTCCCACCTACAAAAGTATGATCTATAATGAGTAAATTATAAGGCTAAGCCATGCTTGCGTCCCTCCTGCTTGTATTCATCCCCGAGTGAAACACCACCTTCTCACTGCTGGAGACTGCAGGTGGTGATAAAGCTAATCAATATCTGTGAATTGGCTTCACCCTTCAGTTTCTGAAATAAGTGGCTTTTATGGGCTTGAGCTGCAAAGAGGGAGCTGCCACATAACAGACTTGGTGCTGTCAAATACGAAAACAGAAGCATTTGGGGTTCTTTGCAGCAAGCCTTTTTCAGCACAAACCCCCTTGCTTAGCCCCTACGTAGCATGAAGCCTTGTGGGCAGCTGATATTTTTGCCTTTGTTTTTGGGTAGTGACATAGCATCTGCCCTCTCCATGACAACTCATTTCCCACACATTTAAGAATGAATCGGAGCACCTGGCTTTAGCTCTGCAGGGCTGTGGCTCACCATCTAATCATTAGACCTTTCAAGACCAGAAAAAGAGTGGTACAATATGGCTTTCAGGGAGTCTTAAAAAAAAAATAAATCCAACCCTAAAAGCTTTAATCTTAAACATAGCAATACCTCAGTGAATTCCAGCTTTTGATCTGGGGCAGAACGTGTTTCCAAATTCATTTCACGCTGAGCTGTTTCAGTGAATATAACCCCTTCGCCCAGGGGTCCTACTCCTAGACCTTCTGAGAAACTTCAGAAAGCAGCCTTCAAAGTTAGGGCAGGCAATTTCTGCTCCGCTCCCAACACCGCTGTATGGTGGACCAGCTCTGTACTTAAAAGTGTTTTGAAGATTTAACTGGTTGTGAAGGCAGCGACTTCCTCATCACACATGGTTGCAATTGCTCCAGTATGAAGCTGTTTATACCGGTATAGCTCATTCAGATGCAATAAATGCAAAAGGGCGGTGAGCTAGAGATGTTATATATTATCATGACCATGCTTACCCTTAGACTGTTCACAGCACAACTGTGGTTGTATTTAAACAGTTTAATCTGCTTTTGCAATCTGAAAACATGCATTTATGCACATAGATCTCCAAATTGCTTAAAACTCAAGTTCAGAGTCTTGCATTTGCTGTGTCTTGGAATAGTGAGTTGGTGCTGGAGACCGAACTCCTGGCACTATGCAGACCTAAAAACTAGCCAGAAATTAAACGTCGAGCAGAGCTGTGCCTGAGGTGTGCTCGAGTGTCCCTCCCCGCCCAGGTTACGCAGACAAACCACTCTACAGCCCCCCACTCCCTTTTGACCCCGTTCAGTCTTATTACATTAATTCTCAGTACCACTTCAAGAGGTTTCCCAGCACACTCCTGAACACTTTGCAGTGCCCCCAAAAAGGAGAAAAAAGCCCCAGTGGGTCTGAAGGGTAAGTGCTCAAATACAAATGCTTCACCTTCATGGCAGCTGTAATTCCATCGCAGCTCTCACGCTGCCCCTGGGTAAAGAGATGCTGGATGCTCCTGACCACGCTGGGGTTTTGGAGGTGTCATCCAGGCAGGGCCCAGCCCACTGGAAAAACAAAAAAGGAGTTACCAGTGGCCATGCAGACTGCTGTTTCTGTAAGGTGTCGTGGTATTACTTTGAATAGAAATGAGCTGAAATACAGAAATTCTTTCTTGTATTGGGTGAGTGATCATTTGATGAAATGTTGAAAGTTTTCACTATTTAATGCATGAAAAATAATTGAAATGCCTTTTTTTTTTTTCTATTGAAAAAATACTGCAAGAAGCTTTTTAGTGGTTGGGGCAGCAATGCCTAGGATACGGTGTTTCTGCCTTTTCTGTCTTTTAGGAGAGTAACCACCATTGGTTTACTTTTATTGCCAAGCTTTGTTTCTGTTCCAGGGGATGAGCAGGGGTCAGGTCTGTGACCCTGATCAGCCAGCCTGTGATGTGACTTTCTCTAGACAAGCAAGTGGAGTATTTACTGCCAAATATATCTGTCTCCCACTATCTTATCCTCTATGTTCAAAGGTCACAGATAGGAAATGGTTTGAAATTGTATCTTTTTTTTTCCATTCACTGAAGATAAACTTTGACATTCACAGTAGCTGTATTTTCCCTGCCGTGATGCAATATTGTGAGTGTAAAGCCAAATACTGACATAGAGCTCATGTCCAGTGTTGATCTTAGTCTAGTTATTCTGAAGTCTCCAATTTGGAGAATACAGATGGTTGTAAGTTTTCTGATGAGAATTTTTTGGGTTTTTTTTTTAAATTCAGAAATGATGAGTCACAAAAATTCAAACATTTTCTTGTGGGAACGTACCAGTTCTGCTATGAAACTCATGTGGGGGAAGGCTTCTCAGATCTAGGAAGGAAATTTGGTTCGGAGATGTCAGGCACTTCAGCAGAACCAGCCATGTCCTGGATACAACATTCAACAACAACCACAGAGACCTTGGTGCTGTTTCTGGGTTTGACAGCAAAATCTTGACCTTCTGCTTCCCAGGCAACTGCTGATTCCTCATCTGCTGGCTGGAAGAGGAATGATTTCTCTCTGCCATTTTCTTACATCAAAGATTTTGCAAATACTTGGCTCTATCCTGATACAGCACAGAAAAAAAAAAAACTATGAAAATGGGGGACTTGTGAGATAAAGATTAATTTCTTCTCAGATATCCTGGAGGCTGAATATCTTTCCTGAAATATATGAAGTTGTTGGTTTTTTTTAAATTTGTGCTAGTGCATAATTTACTAATAAAAGTGTTGCACTATGTACAAAGCATGGATCTGGCAAACAGGAGAATACATTTCAGTCCTTTCCTCTGTTCTAAGCTACTTGGCATCATTTGTAGTTTAACAAACGTTTTCATCAGCACCTGCACCACTTACAAGTGAGCGGCTCTTCCAGGGGTCCATTCCCACAGCTGTAGGTCCCCAGTGGCTGTGCCCAGGTTTGCCAACATCTGGTGTATCATCAGCCAGGGGAGCTGCTCTGACCTCAAATGACCTGGTTATTTTTAATCCAGGTACTTCCTCTAGCTGATTAACCGTGTGACTGCACACATGCTTCTGCTGGCACAACCAGTGGGATGGCACAGGGACAGGAACAAGCAACAGGAGGTGAGGGAAGGCTGCCAAAACCAAGTTCATCGAGATATGCCCTCAGTTTTTCTGTGCGACAAAAATAACAGTTATTTGTCATAGAGAAACACTAAATTAATGGAAGAAGAGAGCAGTTTAACAGTTATGCAGTCATAAAGCTGTTCATTAAGGTTTTTTCAAGCATTGTCTGTGTGCTTGAGTAGATGTAGTCCAATAATTATTGATTTTTAATATTTTACTGCCAGTGTTCATGAAGATATGAATCGGTTGGTTAGTTATGGGTGAAGTTTTCATTAGGGTTTAAGCTCCTTAGATACTTCTGAAAATGTTTCCTTCTGTCCTGCTGTCTAATCTGCTATCAGCATAGCAGAAATCCCATTAATTAAGGACTAAGACGTTTTCTAATCTTCTTCCCAGACTGCAGAATGCATTTACCATTGCTCTTTATCGGGCTGAGTCCAGCACAGGGCCCTACTGGTTGTGTGGAGCATCAACCCCTGCATGCATGGGAGCACGCTCAGGATTCTGCCTAGGAAGGATGAAATTGTCCTGTAAGAGTGAGTTTATCTCACACAATCTGGCATTCCAGCTTCAGCTGTCAGCCAGTGTCAGCTACTTAGTAAGACTTGTGGCACTATATGTGCTCCTTGAATAAAAAAAAAAAAGGGACTAGAACTAAGAAAGCATCTTACATGTCATGTCTGTCTTCTGTGCTGCTAATATGCCATTAATATACTTTGTTGGAAAACTAGAAGGTAACTGAGGCTGATAAGTTGGGTACGTTAGGATGAGTTGATGAGTTGGGTATACTATTCAGTATGCAAATCTAAATCTTTGCTAACTGGAGGTTAGGAAATGTGATACCAGCTACCAGAAGGGCCAGAAGGAAGACTGGGGGAACTACAGGCCTGTCAGTCTGACCTTGGTGCCAGGGAAGGTCATAACCTTCAGATCATCTTGAGTGCCATCACGCGGCACGCACAGGACAACCAGGTGATCCGGCCCAGTCAGCATGGTTTTATGAAAGGCAGGTCCTGCTTGACAAACCTGATCTCCTTGTATGACAAGGTGAGCTGCTTAGTGCACATGGGAAAGGCTGTCCATGTTGTCTACCTAGACTTCAGTAAAGCCTTTCACACCATTTCCCACAGCATTCTCCATTGGCTGCTCTTGCCTTGGACAGGTGTACTCTTTGCTGGGTAAAAATCTGGCTGGATGGCCGGGCCCAAAGAGTTGTGTGAATGGAGTTCAGTCCAGTTGGCAGCCGATCACAAGTGTTCCCCACGGCTCAGTACTGGGGCCAGTTCTGTTTAATATCTTTATCAATGATCTGGACAAGGGTCCAACTGTATGAGGTTCAACAGGGCTCAGTGCCAGATCCTGCATTTGGGTGCAACAACCGCACGCAACTCTACAGGCTTCAGGAAAAGTGACTGGAAAGGTGCCTGGCAGAAAAGGACCTGGAGGCGTTGGTCAACAGCCGGCTGAACAGGAGCCAGCAGTGTGCCCAGGGGGCCAAGAAGGCCAATGGCATCCTGGCTTGTGTCAGCACTAGTGTGGCCAGCAGGGACAGGGAAGAGATCTGACCCCTGTACTCGGCACTGGTGAGGCCGCCCCTCGATTCCTGGGTTCAGTTTTGGGTCCCTCACTACAAGAACGACATTGAGGTGCTGGAGCATGTCCAGAGAAGAGCAATGAGGCTGGTGAAGGGTCTAGAGCACAAGTCTTATGAGGAGTGGCTGAGGGAACTGGGGTCGTTTAGCCTCGAGAAAAGGAGGCTGAGGGGAGACCTTATTGCTGTCTACAACTTCCTGAAAGGAGGTTGTAGTGAGGTGGGAGTCAGTCTCTTTTCCCAAGTAACTTGTGCTCTAGACCCCACTGCCAGGGGAGATTTAGATTGGATAGTAGGAAAAAATTCTTCACCGGAAGGGTTGTCAAGCATTGGAACAGGCTGCCCAGGGCAGTGGCTGAGTCACCATCCCTGGGGGTATTTAAAAGACGTGTAGATGTGGTGCTTAGGGATACGGTTTAGTGGTGGACTTGGCAGTGTTAGGTTTATGGTTGGACTCTAAGAGCTTTTCCATCCTAAATGATTTATGATTCTAAACCTGTTATGTGATTTGTAAAGGATTGTCGGATCTGGGCTTTCAGGAAGGCCATTGAAACTAGTAGGCATGAGTTAAGTAATATAAAAAGAGCATAAAGTGAAAGAAACCCTAAAAATATGTACACTGTGAAGTTGTATGCACTATAGAGACCAACCAAATTCAAATGGCAAAAAGAGTGTGAATAATCAAAGCCCTGCTGGCACTGGGACTGCTAATCCAGAAGCTGCAGGGGTGGGTGGTCTGGCCTCCAGGCCCTCAGGGGCTGCATGGTGTTGCTTGCTTTCTTCTTGGCTATCCTATCTGGTGGTGCATACCCTGCATTTGAATGTGCCTTCCTCTTTTCTTCACAGGGAATGGCTTTTACACTTGAAGAGAGGCTGCAGCTGGGAATTCATGGCCTCCTTCCTCCTTGCTTCTTGAGCCAAGATGTTCAGGTCCTCCGTGTGATGAAAAACTACGAGAACAAATCTAATGATCTAGACAAGTATGTCAAAACCATTTCCTTCTCCCTTCCCCTTTAAATTTCAATTCTTTAGAGCCCCCAGGAAGACTTGAGGATCCTACTTCAAGGCACACAGCTTTTCCTCAGAGTCACTTTTCTCCAGCTGTCCATACTTTCCATCACCAGGAGTGTCTTTTTTGGCCTGCCCACCTTCACCTCAGTTACCTGCCATCCCAAATTAACACGGGTACTACTTTTTTCTTCCACCACATTGCTGGAGAGCTCTGGTATTAGCCTAGAAATTCACTATACTTTGGGTACAAATGCACAATGAAAATGCAGTCCCAGCCCCAGAGCACTGGAGGTAGAGTGAAAAAATGTTCTGCATGTACCTATCTGTACACTCATCAATACATTCACTAAAATACTGGATGGAAGAACAGGAAGAACCTGCCAAGTGTTAGGGGAAAAAAAAAAAAAAAAAAAGAAAAAAAAAGCCAGAAGCAATGATATGTATTGACTAATCTTTCTGTTCCTGAGCTTCCATTGCGTCCAGTATTGTTCATCAGGGTTACTGAGGGAAGATGGTGCTTGACTCCCATTGTGACAGACAATAGGGTTTACATCTCCATCTGTCTCAGCTGCCATTAATCTAGGGATGGAGGCAGCAGGACTCTTCCCCTGTAGAGCAGTTGCATTGGCTTTTCTGTGTCACAAATGCCTCCATTGATCTTGCAAATCATATATTGTTGTCGGTGTGTGATGTCTTTTTGAAGCCATGCTGCAAGATTGGGTGCTGAACACAAAAGGGAGTTTGTCAGCACGTTCATGCAAGTTTCTCAGACAGAAATTCATTTGCAATTTCTCTTGAGTTTACTGAGTCCTTTGTTCTTCTGGCTTCAATTTGAGTCAGTCTTAGTCAATGAAGGATTTTCAAACAAGAAAAATCTTTGGTGAAATGTAACGTATTCTAAGTCATTAAGTGGCCACATAAACCCAGTGGACCTAAGTCTAGACAACAGTAAGAATACAAAGTTGATTTAACATTTTCATTTTCTAAATCAATAGTTCTGTCTTTTTTTTTTTTTTTCAAAGATGGGATTTAGCTATCGTTCTGTGTTTCATGATTAAGTAATTGAGAATACAGGATAATGTAGAGAGAGATTTTGAGGAAATATTTCAGGAAAGACAGTGCTTTGACATGTGCATATTAACATTTGCATATATGCATATTTCATCTTACTAGATTGCATGATAAATTTTGACAATAAAGATAATTTTCCACTCAGTCCCAGGTAGTCCTAAAGTCTACTTTTGACCTTTTCCATTGCATTTGTTTTTAATGCACATTCCAAAATTCTGAGGCTATGCATCAGCCTGACTTCCAGCCCTACTGAGTGTTTGTGAGCTGTGGGTGAGGATGGTGGAGCTGGTCACACCCTCTGGGAAATTTTGCTCCAAGTATCTGCTCGTGATGTAGCACTGAGGAGTGCTGAATGTAGCACTGGGGCAATTGAATACATACTGAGTGAACCTGCTACAGCTTTTTATGAAACAGACAACAACCAAAGATACTGATATATATCTATTTTATTTTACTTTTAAGGTATATTGTTCTTATGACATTACAAGACAGGAATGAGAAGCTTTTTTACCGAGTGCTGACATCTGACATTGAGAGATTCATGCCCATCGTTTACACCCCAACAGTTGGCCTGGCTTGTCAGCAGTACGGTTTGGCTTTCAGGAGACCGCGGTGAGTGAAGAGACTGTTCTTGCCCCTTTTTTTTTTTTTTTAATTTCATGTGAATATTTCTTTTGTATCGACAGTCCATCTTTATGTGGGTGGCCCAAAACATCTAAAACTCGATCCCTCATCAAAAGATGGACCAGCAAGCAGCTTTGTGTGTGTACATTTGATGATGAGCTGGGGAGTCGAGAATAGCTCTGCCTTCTTCCTATAAACAGCAAACAGAGTGGTTTTGTTCTCAAACAGTACTGTACAGTCTGTGCAGCTTTAGCTCCAAACAGCTCTCTCAACTTATGGCTGCACCCCTCCCCATCTGCTGTCTCCAGAGCACTGAGTGCCTTCTGCAGCGCTGGTGTTTGAGTAACTGTTGGATTTTGGATACGTTGTGCTGATTCTGAACTTTTGTATGCACTTCCACAAACCACTCCACAAGAATCATTTTCACAGGAGGCGGTGCTCTGCATCAGTGCCTTTCTCACTGCTCAGAACAGTTACTGTGTAAATTCATGCAGCTTTAAACAGTCTATACCATCTTAGAAGGCCCTGTTCTGCATAATTCTTTTTCATAACTAGCGTTTAGATAAAGCCCTCATTAGCATTCTGAAATACATTTTACTCCCAGCCTGAAAATTCAATGTTAAAGTTTGGTTTTCTTTGCAAAGTTTTAAATTTTTTTTTGTCCTTGAAATGTGCATTTCAGCTTTCGCTATAGAAATATGCAAAGCAAAGGAATAGTAGCATTTTAAAAGCATTTCACAAGCATAAGGTTTAATTGCAGTTTCATTTGAGAGCACTGTGCTAGGTGGGGAAACTGAGGCAAGGTTCTACTAACGGACTCAAGGTCACAGGGGCACCCTGAGGCAGATCTCGAATACGTAAGGGCTGCGTAGACAGATAATGAATAACGTATTTTGGATAAGATTATCTTGGTAAACATGCTTGCATCCTGCTTGTCATCAAACCTTCTAGGAAAGCCACTGTATTCCTTCACTGCACCAGGTAATTGTGATCTGTTCCCTAATACCCAACTTGTGGATCTGCTGGGCTGTGGTGGAGTCATTCATCTAGTCAAGCCTTGATCATATCCCTTCCTCCTCAGTGTGTTTGAGGAAACCAGAAAAGGAATGGCTCTTTGTACGGTGGGAGGAAACGTAACGTCTTCTGGGAAGGAGTAAAAGGTAGCAGAGATAAGAGAGGCCAGCCTGTCTCCAGGTGTTGAGCTGTGAGCACTGTCAGGCAGGGAGGAGCACACTGCTCTTTCTCAGCTAATCAAAATTCACAGCAGCAATTCCTGCTGTAAAACCACTGTATCTTTGCCTTCAGACTGCCTTTACCTTGTGAGAAGTTAAAACAGTATTTGGGAGCTTTGCTTCTTTTCTTTCCATCCCTGGTGTTACGCTCAGGAAGGCAGGGGTGTCTTTCCATATACTGGACTTTATCTGCAGTTGTTGCTGAGAATTCCCCTTCCTGTAACTCACTTCTTTCTCGTGTTTTAACCCCACAGTATTTTACCAATGCGGTAAGAACATCTGTTCTCGTAGTCTGACAGTTTTGCTGCTGAACTTGGGCTTAGAGCTGTTCTGGATTTCAGCCCGTGGCTTCTGCAGGAAAGGGCAAACTTATGCCCTTAGTACACTGAAATTCCTATGGCAGGGAGTTTGTTTCCCTGAAGATGTAGAGTGAATTTCAGCCTAGCCTCAGATTTGGTTTTAATCAAGGTTGTTTTAGCAAAAGAGTGTTTTTGTTGCAAAAACAAGAGAGCTATTCTATCATGTAAAATAATGAAATTAAAATGAGAAGCATTCAGATGTGCTTTTTGTCAGTCTGACTCTTACTGTCTTGCAGTATATATTTTCTCTCCTGGAGCATATTATGTACATCAGGAGCTGGCCTGCAAGACACTTAGTTCAGGGTTGGATGTCAACACTTTCTGTTAAAATCACAGGGACCTGCAGATTTGGGGAGCTGAGGAGTTAAGATCTAAGTTTGAATTTCTAGCTCTTCCCGTATTTGTTATCCTTAGATGCACTGGCAGTCTGAAAAGCTGATTCTTCTAACCTCATTTTTGTATTGGAAGGTTTTTAAAACAAAATGACACCCATGTAAATATATTTCACTGATGTTTTAGGGAGAGCATAGCACCTAGAACTGGAGAGGATGTCCAAGCCATTCAGTTTTGCTCTGTTGCCACAGGAAGCCTTATCATATATTCCCCTTCATTAACTGATGATGTTTTGGTTTAAATCTGCAATAAAGCTGCCCTACACAGCCCATTCCAGTACTTTAGGAAGTAGTTTCCAGTATGTAACCTAAATGTTCTTCATCAATGTCATCCTCTCTACAGTAGCCTTTTCACTGTAGAAGGCTGGTGGTTTTCTTGCCTGTAGTTCATGCTGTTCTGTCCAGGTTGTCCCACTCTGAAGTCTCCTGTTTGGGTACATTTCTCCTGAAATGCACCACAGAAGAGTGAACACTTCTTCACCACAGAGAACTGGCAACATCGAGGATACTGGGGCAGTTAGGTTTTGGCTTTTGCTAACAGCTCCCAGCGTGCCCTCACCTTTTTTGGCATTATCTGAGTAGTCTGGTCACTGTCATTCATTTTGTCATCTCCTTGTGAATCTTTTCTTTGACACAATTACCCCAGCAGGTATGTGACAATCTCTAATTGTGCTTAGCATTTCTCCTCACTACACGTCCTGCTGTGAACTCTGTCCTGTTGGTTTTGGGTCATCTCTCCAGTGAATCAAAGTCTTTCTGAACCTGTTCTCTGGAGTGCTGCACCCCCCTGCCCGACTCCTTGGATGACAGGGAGCTGGTTTGGGTGTTTGCTGCAGCAATTATGTTTTCATCCCAACTGTCACGTTTAATGCTGTCGGATCAGGCAGGAGAAATGAGATAGCTCAGTTTTAAAACACCATGTGGTGCTCCAGCATGGATGGACATGCACGTACAGCACAGCTTATGGTGAGGAGGGAAGTTTACAGAATATTATGCAGTCATTCTGCAGCCACCGCAGCAGCAATTAGTGACCTGCGGACACAGTAAACTTCTTCCCTGTGTTGAGGTCTTTCTCAGCCCTATTAGTGCTTCACTTTCTATTTGAAGGTTGAGCCTGGAAAGATTAAAGCACAAGTAACTTGCTTACAAAGCAACTCTTGTCCAAGAGCATCTGAAAACAGTCCTACGAGGTCCAGCAGGGGTTCTCTCATCAGAATACATTTATCAGTGTTCGCATGGCTGCAGATTTTGTTGGCCAAATACTGCTGTCATAATTGCAGGGCTCAATGCCTCTTTTACCTTTCCTGGTCTCCATATACAAACTCCTAAGTGTGGACTTTTTACCTGTACTTTTACAGGGCTGGTGTCCAGAGTTCTCCTTCCAGGTCAGGGCTCCGGCATCCTCTCTGTCAGCAGGTTTATCTGCTCCAAATGGGATCAGACATCTGCGGTTCTTCCCTTTTGAAAAGCTACCCAGCCAGCAGTCTAAAAGCACAGGCTTTCTCTGTTTACCAGTAGAAAAGAGCAACTAGGGAAAAACCCCTTGCAAACATCCAGCTCTTGGCATGCTTATCTATGATGCCCATAGTCTCCCCACTTCTGGTGGGCCAGGCAGAGCTCCTGATGCCCCAGCAAGTTCCCGTCTCTGCCTTCCTCAGTCTTTTGCTTCAGGAGTCACTTTAAATTCTTCTGGCAGGCTTTTTTTTTTTTTTTTATTCTGTTTCCTCAGTTTTTTCCCTATGTGATGAAGACTCAGGGTTTTAGAATGATTGGATGAGAGCTGGAACCATCAAATTATTAAAAACGGCATTCTGGCACTGTCTCCTAAGAGCTCTGAAGTTTTTGCTGGAAGGTGTCTATGTTGAATCATGTTTTTCCTATCTTGCTTTCCAGGCAGCTCCCTGCTGATTTACCAGTATTCATTTATTGAGAGTCATGCAATAAGCATTAAAATCTTCAGGCCAAAGTACAGAATAATTTTATATTTTGATTTTTTTTAATAAAAAAAATAAATTATTGTGTAATTTGTAAGTACAGGTTGAAGTATGAAGCAATAGCACCTCTGTCACACTTACGATTAAGGACCCTGTCAAAATCTCTCTTCTGAAATCAGACCACATTAAATAAGCACCAGAGAAGAATGACCATGTCCAAAGAGAAGTCTTCCTAGCCACAGATCCTGTCTGCAGCAGTGGCCAGTTACAGGAGGAGTGTAAGACTAGGGTAGGCAAATGTGCTGACTTCTTGGGGGCGTCTCAGGCTATGCTCCTCCTCATTTTGTGTCTCAGGGTCTTGTAGTTTTGTTGTTAAAAAATCTGCTGCTGTGCTTGGCTTCACAGTCCTGGAATGGTGGTGAGGGGACACAGATGTATGCACATTGTCAAGGCCAAAGGATATGACTAGACAGTGTCCCAAGGTGACAAGAGTTGTTTCACATTATAGATGTAATTCTAGACGATCAAGGGTGACCCAGACTTAAGGGAGATCTCTTGCAGAGTTGTACAGTTTCGGATCCTGTGGTTGCACATGCACAGCTTTGCAGTCTGTCTCCTGCAATCCATCCCTGGTTATTCAGTCCTCCTTCCCACCACCCCTGCGCTTCCACAGATGTCCATGCAGCTGTGAAATGATCTGGTTCAGGAATAAATCTGGGTAGATCCAAGTCTTTTTGGGGCCATACTAGCAGTAATCCAGATAGCCAGTTCACTGCCAGCTGCAACATGACTTGTGCTGATGTGATGAAGGGGATGTGCAGAAGCAGGAGCAAGCTGCACAAGGCATGTGGAGAGCAGGTTTGCTTATGTTCAGCAGCAGTGATAACATAATGGTAGCTTTAAGCAAAGGACAAGTGACCCTAAGTACTAAGGAACACAGGCCTTGGAAGTGTTTGCTTTTCAAAGCCCAGGGATCCTTTATCCACATTGGAATTTTGGTAGGAGGCAGGAATGAAATGGAACAGTGCAAGGGTTGCGACTTTCTGAGACACTAAAAGAGGAAGAAGGAATCTTTGTTCTTTGATCCCATTAACAGAAAGAGTCATCATTATCTTAGGAAATGATGATACTAGCCCTAAAAGCTTTCAGGCTGTGGTTGAGAGTCCTTTTTGCTTTAGAGAGAAGATATAGAGTCCTTTACGAAGAAAAGTGCATAATAGTGTCATGATCCTTTTTCCTTTCTTTTTCTTTTTCTTTTTTTTTTTCAATGTAAAAAGTGCTTAATGAATATCATGGGGGTCCTTATGCAGCACAGGACTGAACGTGCGCAGTTCTATTTAAAAGCTGGTTTTGAGCTGGTGGATCTCTTTTAATTGTGGCAGTATCTTTGGAAAGAGACTTTATACTTTTTCACAAAGAGAAAGCAGAGAGGGAGCTTATCTGAGGGCATGGAATCAGGGTTTTATTTCTTTTGTGATAGTGAGGGATACTTTATAACAGTGGCATAAGACCACAGACTCTCAAGACACTGAGTAATCATGAGCATACTGGTATTTGAAAGTTGTCAGCTGCTCCTCAAAAGCTTTTAGCATTCCCTGAGAGCAGGACTGGAACAGGTTGGTGCGTCACCATTGGAGGAAAGCTATGGAGACAGAAAAAACTTGCTTAAATTCACTCCTCTGGAGAAATAAATATCCCTGAGGACTGGCAGAACAATGCAAAACATGTTGGGGTGAAGCCTAACCATGAAAGCTAACAGGATGCAGATGGTGCAAAAATTAAGTGTGACAGAATAACGATCTGTGTCTCTGATGAAAAATGAGCAAGTGAAACATCAGTCAAACTACAGAATTGTCTTGTCAACAGATCTGGCTCTGCTGAGGCACTTTTTTTTAATGGTGTTGCTCAGTCTGAGCAGCAAGAGAGAAAGTTATCTGGCATTTCTAGACACTTCAAACCTGAACCAAATGGAAATCAGAACAAAGGTGTAAATCCCATAGACTTGTCCCTGACCATAGAATTTTCTGTGCTCCCTCTTCTTATAACACAGTGGAGACCGAAAGTGAGTGGGAAGACTGGATTTTGGATTATTGTCTGTGCTTTGAAATCCCTTTACGCAATCTCTACTTCTTGTAAAAACACTGGTTGTCATAACTTCTCTTGTTGCCACCAGCCTGGTTCAGCAGGTGAAGTCAGTGTAAGAGAAGATGGATGTGTTTAATGATCTGTGTTTAGATAGCATCACCATAGGCAGACTGGTCTTGTAACAGACTGAAGGGGGGGATCTGTGGAAAGTATAATGGAGACAGTGTGTAGCCAGGAAGCCCTGAAGAGGTTGGCAGGAGATACCAGTGGGAGACAGTCCTTGGTATGGGACCATGTTGGAACAAGGAGCAGGAGACCCTGGTTGGAGTAGGTGAAGAGGAAGCAGTTAGCTCACAGAGAGCCCAGGGCTGCTGAGAACAGCTCAGCCTGTCTGGAACCTCTGCTGAGAGACGGCAAAGTATTTCAAGGGTTCCCACTGCTTCCTCTGTGCTGACCCCACTTTTTCCGGGCAAGTCTTTTCAGCGTGCTTTACCCACATCCTTATTCCTTCTCTGTTCCCCCTTCAGTTAAGTGGTTGTCAAAATGAGGAGAGGAGCACAGGTTGGCTTCTGGGTGTACGGAGAGAGGAGCCGGTGTATCAGCATGGTCTGAGGGACCATGAAGGCTGGGGGAATAGGGTGGACAGTTTTGGTGTTGTGAGGCTATACCACAGTTACTGCATTGCAATGTGAGTGAAAAGGGGCTTAAATCCATCTTCTCATTAGAAACCAACCAGTGTTACTCTTTCCATATTTCCAGTCATCTCTCTCCCCCTTACCTTTCCTGAGCAAAATGTATGTGCAGTGGCTCTGAACAACCCAGAGAAACTTCCATGGGAATGAGGTAAACTCTGAGGCCCCCTCAAGTTAACAGCAAAGTTTCATATTAATTTATGAAGGTCAGTCTTTCTCCTGGAACTTAAGACTGTTGAAATTCCCCGATTTACCAGGGGAAGCTCAAAGGAAGAGGTGGAGTTGGCCAAAAGAAAGAAGTTGACCTGGTGAAGGAAATTCAAGAGGATGTGTTCGCCTTTAATCTGGCATAAATCTATGCTGCTGCCACAAGGAACAACCCCACCTTAAACAAAAAATGCCAAAGACAGGGAGGAGAGAGGAGAATTATTTAGAATAATGAATACCAGGATGTAAATTGGAGGGGAAATAATACCTACTATCATGAAAACCTCAGACAGCAATATACACTGGGCTGTGGGAGAGCCTCCCCTGGACAATGCATCGTGACTTGGGGATACTTTTTATGAGGAGTAATGCTTTTTTTTAACTGTTTAGTTTACGGAATAATTATATTAATAAATGACACATTTTTATTATATAATTTATATTGACTTTTATATGCCACTGCCAGGTAACTGTGAGATGCAGTCTCATGTTGCTGTGTAGTGGCTGTGTCAGAGCTAGCAAGCTAGCACCCTTCTCCTCGAATAACAGGGCATCCATTTCTGAAAAAGAAATCAATACACCGCATAAAGAGATGCTTTGCATTTGCCAAAGACTTCCCGAACAGGTCTGCACAGAGCGAGGGTTTCTGTGCTTTCATACTGTAATTCTTACCTTCCTTGAATTTTGCTGGTTTGGGTTTTGTTTCTGGAGGACTCTGTGTGGAGGTACCATTCAAACATTTCGACAAGGCAGGCTGCACACATCTTCAGTACATGATTATGGAAGATCTGCTGTAAAAGCTGCTGATATTTTCTGTATTTGCTACAATTTATGACAAAAGTTAAAAGTTTTTATTAGGTGGATTCACTAAAACACAGTATACCAGGTTAGATTTAATTTATCTGAAAGCCGATTGCTCTGGTATTGTCAAAATAATATTTCTTTTCTTTGTCAAACTTTGTCCTAATTCTGTGTTCATTCTTGGGGCTCCCTGCAGTGCACTTCAGAAGTGAAGGTGTGGGTCTTGGACAAATTTGCACAGCGCAGGAAGGAAATATAATCAGGGTAGGACTTCATTTAACTTCCCAGGGATTTTTGATCCCCCCCTTAACCACTGTACTACCATGTAAAACAAAATACATTATGTGCTTAGCAGTGAAAACAGATAAGGGCTCCTTGGTCAACATCCTTGAGCAACAGCACTGATTGCCCATCTCAACACATTTCTGTTTGCAACCAGATCTTCCAGTTACTGAAATATTGCCAGGATCCAACGTACAGGCAGGTTTAGGATTGAGCCTCCAAAAAGGCAGAGAAAAATCAGGACTGAATGGGATTTTCCTACGCTTAAAAGTTGTTTTTCAACAGAAGACAATGAACAGATGATGATCTTAAATGAAGCAAAGGATACTGAATTTGAGAAATGCCCACACTTGCCAGTTGGTGGGATCCCTGGTTGGTGGGGTTTTATGTCTCACCTCAAAGCCTGGTCTTTACCCATGAGCATCTGTAAATTTACTCATGGGCAGAAGAGTAGTTCTGAACAGCCTGTTCTCTCCCTCTCCCTCCTGCACATCAGCAAGAAGGGAGCTCTGAGTGCTGATGGTAAGCAAGAGTCAGACCCTGTGCTGCAGACCTGCTTGGCTCTTACCCAGCCCTTGGCTTCAAGGGCTCAATCCTTCTCAGAGGTCTTCTTAAACACCACTGTTGAAACACCACTGCCGAAAAGGACACTGAAAAAAATTGGTTTCTGAAGTTTTCAAGGCAGGATTTAACCACTGAATTGTGCTATGAAGTGACAGTTCTCTGGTTAAACCAGAGAATCCCATCCTGAGAATCCAGTAGGGACCAGCAGCTCATGACAAGCCAAGAACAACGTGGACCTGTTTGCCTGCTCCCTTAATCCTAGACTGTGGATAACAGAGAATCACTGGGAACCAGATACCGACCCTCTGCATTTTCACATTGCTGCATAATGACCAGTAGCAGTTACTGAGCTGATCTTCCTCCATTGACTCCCCCTTGGAGAGGAAGAAAGGACGATTTATTCTTTAGGCTGTTTCCCAATGAATCCAGGTTTCCTCCTGGTTTCTGTCCACTATCCCCTAACACTTCACATCTCTGATACCTTTTGTTCCCTTCCACATCCCTGTCATCCCTTCTCCATATCCACCTGTGCTCCACCACAGCTACCCACACCAGCTTGTGTTTCTCCCCTTCCCTCACCTCTTCTTTAGGGAGCAGCAGGCACAGCTTCGAGTGCTCCACGTCCTGTCCCCTCTGGTTAACCTATCTGTGAGTTTTTGATCCTGCCCCATAACCATTGCCTTTTTTTCATTTGATTTCCTCTACAGTCAGCTTTTTCCTCCTTTTCTCTGTCTTCTGCTTGGTCCTGCAGCCTTAGAAGGCTCTGAGGGCTGGGCTAGTGAGGGCTCAGTAGGAACTAGGTATGAAGCCACCCATGTGTCTGGCTGCAAGCTATCTTTTTGTCCAACTGTCAGAACAATTGTCAGAAAAAGGTTTGTGTTTCCCTCCCCAGAGTGGTGGAGACATGAACCCCATTATCTTTTCCCTTTAGCTCAACAGTGATTTCCATAAAAGGTTGTAGGAACAAACATCTTTGAGACCTTTGCCTTTCTGATAAATTAGCTTGAAATGAGCTAGCAGGTAAGAGAGGACAGAGTTATTGTATAAGCTCCCTTTTCGGGCGGGGATTTCA
>NW_020799091.1:6970980-7029240 GCF_003259725.1 Athene cunicularia | reverse complement strand
GGGGAAGAAAAAAAAAAGAAACCTGCTAAAAATAGTTCTGGGTAACTTGGCAGACTAGGAGATGGATCCAAAAGCTTTGCTTTGGGCTCTGATCTGGACCTTCCCTCTGTGGCAGGGGTTGGGCTATACCAGAGAACTGGGAGGGCTGCAGCCTGCACTGAAGCCTGTGTGCACTGCTCTCTGCTTTTGGGAGCAGTCGCTCCTGTGTGCTCATTCAAATCTCTCTGTTCCTGATCCTCAGCAGTTTCCTACAGCTTCGCTGCTTGCCGTCCCTTAGGAGCATGGAGGTTTCCCTGTGTGGGTTTGGGCGGTTGGTGTGGATAGTCAATCTTTCATTATATACATTGGAGCCTGCATCTTCTGGCTCCCACGAGGAATTTTGGTTTTCCTGTCTAAAATATATGAAGACAACTTTAGGGACATTTATAATATCACTGCAGTCATTCACCTTGCACATTATTTGAAATTAAATCTCTTAATGTACTTATAGGATGTTGCCTTATAAATCTCTGTATAGATTTCATTAATAGTTGATTGTGCTTGCTTTCTATTAGTTTTTCATCCATACCTCAGGGTACTGTTCAGCATCCTACAATTTACAAAGAAAATTATCTAAACTAACAAAAAGTTCTTGGCTTTTATTATAAACAAATCTGCAGAAATAGCTGATGAATCACCACAGAGATTTTGTCCAGTTTGATGATTAATTGTTCTGTATTTAGACAGATCAGTGCATGCTAGCACATACTTTCTCTCCAAAGCCTGTAGCCCACAGGCATTTATAATCTCAAGATCCCTAAAAGAGCCAAGCAATTTCAAATTTTATTTTGTTATTCTGAAGCCTCTTATCCTGTTCTGGCAGAGACCTAAACCAAGAAAATCAACAATAGGGGTGCAGCTGGTGGAAATGTCTCTAGAGTCTCATATTGCTCAACCTGTCAAATTTGTGTATGAGTCTTGAGAGTGTAAATAAATAAAACCAAATGCAGGGGTTTACTGTAACCACATTTTACTGCATCTCTAGCACAGACTGGCCTTGTCTAGAGCAGGTCCTCCAGCCTGTTCTTCTGGAACAATAGTGACAATTTTCTGTGGTTAGCATGCAGCAAAAGCCAAGGCCATCAGCTGATCCCTCCCTTGCTTGTGTCCCCATTGCAGTCACAGACAGCCAAAATACCTACGAGTCTTCTAGGCTTGGGATGTAATTCATCCAAACTCCAAAGAACACAGAATGGCTTGCAGCAGCAGTCAGCATCCTTCCACAGTGAGAAACCAACTTGTCTTTTTTTTTCCCTCGGTGTGAAGATCATTTTGCCAGGTGAACTTCAACCTTACTCTGAGACGGTCTTGCTCAAAGCTTTCCAAAAGCATCATGCCTTTGTGTAGGGCAATGGCTGTGATCGCTGCAGAACATCACCTTGTGCCCTGCCTGGCAGAACCCTTCCTTTCCTGGGCAACCTCTTCCCTCAGCGTAGGTTCCTGACCGTGTCTCACAACCTTTTCATCGCTGTTCAACAGCAGCTTCATGCAGACTCAGGTGTTGGCAAAGATCTGACTCATCTCTTTTATTTGTTGCTTCTTTAATCAATGGCTTCCCATGGACTTCCTACCCACTGTGAGGGAAGTCCAGGCCCTACTAAGTTAAACCACTCAAGGATTTATATGTGGGCAGGATTTCATTGCCTTCAGGTTGTGAGTAGAGATGCTTAACCTTTGTCCTGAGCATTTTTATTCTGAGAATGAGCCTTTCCTAGCCAGATGAAAACACTGAATCATGATGCCTCCCTGTCTGATGTAAGTATTGTATGTTATTTTTTTTAATGCTGACTCACCCAATGATATTCTTTATCTTCTCCTTGCTTGTGGAGCAAGTTCCACTCCTAGCACCCAGACTAGTAGTTAATATGTGGAAAGAAAATGAAACAACAGCCTGAGTTTTGTTGCCATATTCATAGCTTAGTCTTGCAATTCATTGCATGCTAGTACGGCAGCACGCAGATGAGGAGCCAGACTCCTTGGAAGCACCCTTTCTTGTCTCTTGGATGACAAGGAATGTGTAAATATCTGGAGAATTGGGGACCTTAGCTGATATTTCAATCTGCTTCCCCTCATCAGTCTGTCTTCTCAGGAACAAGTAATTGTATAAGGCAAAGACTGGTAGCCCATTAAAGAAGGTAGCTCTGATGTTTCTTTTCTGAGGTCCAATAAACAAGATTGATGGACTGATTACTGTGGATAAAGCATGTGGAACTTGCAGTTGGGGTTTTTGTGTTCTTCATGCTATAGACCAAATTCTGAGCAAGCCTGACCATTGCAGTATCTGTAAATACTGGAAATCTTGTGGGAATACATTCCTCCTCACTGAGCAAGTGTCTTCACTTCTTCTTCAGAGAGTAGTCCTTTTGGAGGAGTGAGGGAGCAAAAGGATGAATCTGCAGTAGTTGGGGGGTAGGGGGGTGGAATGGGATGTTTTTCAACTCCTGTCAATTTAGGAGCTTTTGAAATCCTTCTAGTGGTGTCTCCTTTCCTCCACGGGGACATAAATAACAAACATAGTCCTATCTCAGCTAGTAAGGGAAATTCCCGTGAAGCAGAGTGGTGTCCTTTTGATTCATGTTCATACACAGATCAGTGATCCAGTGCCCTTCTGTGGCTTTTGACCAGTGTGGTAAAGTTGGTGGATATAATTGCTGACTGTTATTCATACCTGGTAAGCGTAAAGAGGCCATTAGTTTTGTAGATGTAAACAGGTAACTGAAATCATGGGAGTACTACCCAGAACCACATGACAGGACCAGACTGTAAGAGGAGCGCAGCACTGGCCAAAGATGTCTTACATGGAGCTTGATAAAGCAAAGACATTGATTGCATTTGCTTGTGTTGGATTTCTGTTTGATCGCATGTCAGAGGTATCAGCAGTCTAGAAAAGTGGGGCAAGACAACACCATGAGGGTTGCAAACACAGCCACAAAAGCACTGGTAATTGCCAAAGAAAAGCTATTAGGGAGAGGGAGGGAGACCTGGGTAGAAGGGAAGTGAGGAGAGATTTGGAGAGGTGAGGAAAGAAGTTGCATAATCTTTTTCACTCCCCTCTGTGTTTTGGGAGATGAAGCATTGCACATTCTCTGTAAATAAACAATAGTGCTTTAGAGATAGCACTGCTGGCTCCACTGTACAGTATTTCTTCTAAGGCAGCATTATAAGCCATGAAGATCAGAAAGAACACTACTTTGCCTTTTTGAAGAAGTAACTGCTCATTGAATGAAAGCGTTAAAAAATATCTTTCTTACCTAATACCTGAGACACGTTAAAACTTATTTCTTCCCAAATGTTTAAAAGAAACGAATGCTATTCTAAAAAGCCATCACCAGTGTCTGGCACTGCTTCCTCTGGGCACCAAATGTGCCCTGTCTCCCTTGTCCCTGAACGCTTTCTAAAATGAGCCTTGCAGATCTGGCATTGCCTTCATTGTGGGTCTTCAAAAATGCCTTTAGGATGGCTGAGATCTCACTAGTACTGAGCACCACAGCAGGATTCTTCCCTACCTCACATGGTGTGCTATGTAGCTTTATAATTCCTGGAGTACTTCCATGAACTCAGACAGGACAAAACCAGAAAGGAAAACATAATGTCCCTGGCTTAGGGATGAGAAAAGGTCTTGTATGGTGTGAGTGAACATACCCAAACCCTTTGATGGATTCTGCAATGATGATCTGCATTCTGCTAGATCCTGCAGACCAGTCTGGGCAGCTTGACTTGATTTGCTGAAATCCAGACAGAAATACTGCCTCAGTGGCAAATTAAGGAGCTGTAACTCTCCTCAAAGTTTCCTGGAACCTTACAGATGTACTCAGTGGCATGATAAAATCTGGTTTGACTTTACCTTAACTAAAGGCAACTGTAGCAAAACCTATGATGTTAATGGGCTGAAAGGAGACTGCAGCTTTAAACCCTAATGAATGCAGGTTGGAGCACTCCCCACTCTTAACTACCCCCACAAAAGTAACAGCTCTCTGAGGGTTACTGTTTAGCTAGAAATAGTGCCTATGTTCTGGGTTGACGTTGCTGGGGCAGTTAATTTTTACTAAGTTCTATTTCTGGTATTTTTGCCCCTGTGCGTGTGTGTTTGGCTTCCAGCTAACTGTGTGAGTGGCTGCTTCTCTATAAAGACCTACAATGACTAAGCCCATGTAGCATTGCAGGCTCCTGGGCACAGGTGAGTTTTCTGCTCTGGAAAAACGGATTGCGTGTTTGCCCCACCCAGTGCCCATGTTATGTGACTTGATAAAATACTTTATCTTTTTAGCATTTTATTTTAATGGAATCATTTTTATCAAGTCCCAAGAAGATTAAAGGAAAACTGCCTCATTGTCTTTTTGTTTCTCTGAAGCAATTTATCAGCTGTAATCCCAAGAGCGATGGAGAAGTCATTATGATAAAGGCAGAATCTGTTGCTTAGCTTGCATCTTTTCCTCAGAAAATTCCAAATTAATTGGGTTTATTGCCGCTTGGATGATTCTTATTTACTACTGGTCCACATAAACCAACCTGCCCTTCTCAGTATTCAGAGCTCTACCTTGCTGTTTTCAAAGGCACAAATAAGTTTTTGTTTCTGTTACCTCTCCTATAATCTGTGTACCCTTGAGAGAAGCCTGGCTGCTACTATTCCCTGTTCAGTCATCAGCAAACCTTTTCCTGAGTTCAGTTTGCAGACTCGTCTGTTCCTTCTGCCTGCTTTGCAGAAGGGATTTTAGAAAATATTAACCCTCTGTCAATTTTGAGCATCTTATTTCAACAAGTTGGCCAGCCCCTCTCTGTGGGTAACTGTTGTGAGGGGGCAGAGCACAAGTCTCCTGGAGGTCATACAAAATGAGGACTTACCTGTGACCCCTGACTTTATAGTCTGATGTGTGTGTGTTTCCCTTTGGCATCTCCTTAAAAACACTGAACTTGCTGAACTGCCTGTCACAGTTGATCATTTCATACTTGGCCTACAAAGGGACTTCCAGCTCACCACTACCAGGATCTCCTTCTGAATGACTGAACACCTGATGGAGCTCACCGTTCCTGGACCAAGTTCAGGAACGTGCTCCACCTGGGTGCCTAAAGGCATTAAAAACTTTTGTGTTTTGTTGAAACTCGGCCCTTGGCTCTCAGATTCAGCATGAGGGAAATAGGAGGCTTGCTTAGATATGTGCCCAGTTCCTGATGTGGCTGTAACACTGAGAGGTCACTTTCCCCAGGTGGATCACCATTTCAGCTCCTGAATGTTTCCCTTCCAAAGCTGGTACTGCCATTAGTGTGTTAACTGTTAATCTAAATTAAGCCATCTGATTTTGCCTGGAGTAAAGCAAGGAGCAGGTTTTCACTGAATTGCTGCATGCATGTGACAGCAGAAATAAGCAGCTAGGACTAGGGATCTAGTCAGTGGCATGGCCTGAAGGGAGAATGAATGTGTGTCGTAACCATTTTATTTTCTGGAAAGGATCCGCAGAAGTCAGCATACTCGATGGGAAGGCCTGCTTAACATCAAATAAACATAATATTACGGAAGGAAACGCAAATTCTGAGAGGGGTGCCTCTCTGTGCTTGGTTCTCAGCCACCAACCTGGCTATGTAAGCCAAACCAGTCCTTCCTCAGGCAGAACATGCCACGGTGATAGCCGTGAGAGCCCTTCTCCCAAGTAACATAATGAGAGCAGTCATCAGATTTTGGAAGACCCAAGCTGAACTCTCTCTACTGCCAGATCCAGAGCAGAGATTGGAAACCAGCCTACAGCCCTCCCGAGACAACGGTCAGAGTCAGGAGCTCTTCAGAGGCAGCGGGTATCTGCCCTCTCCACTTTGTGTGAAACAACTAGCAATTCATCAAACCACAGGGCCAGCGGTGGGTAGACAGTTGGGTTTCAGCTTCTCCTGCAAGCACTGAATGTCTTTCAAAGGTTAAATGGCTGGTGAACTCCCTTGGGCACTGAAGAGATGTGAGTGTATGAGACACACAGCTAGACACTTAAGTAATAGGTGTCCTTATCATGGATGGAAAATGTTACATTAAAACAATAGCATTCTTTTTAAAAGCAAGTCATAACTTGAAGTATCTGAAATGATGTTACTAATTTATGCTTTTAATTCCTGGTTAATAACTTATTTTGTAAACATAGATGGAAGCAGTACAGTACCCCTTTTTATGACGATTAACATCTGTGAACACTGCCTTTGAGATAGGCCATGTGTGTGTGATTAGTTTGTTGGTTACTGGGCACAGTTTTAAAGACTTATGCTGAATAAATGAACCACTACTTTCCTTTTTTTTTTTTTTTTTTTAATTTTTGATCTTTCTGTGTGATTGCAACTTGATCAGTGTTGAAGTAAGCATTTTTATTTTTCTTCTTTTCAAAGTAAAGGGCTTTTTGATTAGGATTCCCACAGTTAACTGTGGGAAGATAGCTGCCCCCTATAAGAGTCTTGTGAGAGAAATCCTTGATGTAGAGAGTAGCCCAATTATGTTTGATTATTTATCACTCAGTGGAAGTTGTTTTCATTCTCCTCTAAAAATGAGACCTTTTCTACCTAGTATTTCACATTAGAACCCCAAACCATGAGCTGATCTGAACTTACTGAGGCTGAGCAATAGTAGAGAGATGTAAGCAGCAAAAATGCATTTCTCTGTTGTACTGGCTGATATTAATCACCATTACAACTCCTGCTTTTGTGAGCAGATAACAAGGCAAGGAAAATGGGTACCTCCACCTGCTAAGAGGAGTCATCAAGTTAGAGCCCTTGATTTGTGCTGATTAGAGAGCACTGTGAGCAACATAAGCAATTTCCCCTGTGACAGATATGGAGGAGGTTGTTCTTTTGGGCTTAATGCTGCTAAAAGGAGCTTCAAAAAATCCCAAAATATCTGAGTGGAGATCAGTCAGTGAGAATACTACTGTCCTGCATATGGGAAGAATCCTTGCTAAGGATACTGTTTTTGATAACAACAGCTGAAAAGAAAAAAAAAAAGCTACAAGTCTCAAACACGTTTCAAGAATGCTGTCTTCCAGTTTCTAATTTTATTAAAGAGGTCGTTTTCATTTAAACCTTGAAGACCTTTGTGTTGAGAAGTGATTAGCCTTAGTACAATTAGGTATGCTATTGTCCATGCAAATACTTCACACTGAGGTTTTATCCAAACATTCAATTTTCTGTTTAGCTTTTCGTAATTTTGGGTGTTTTTCATTTCGTGAATGCAAGTCAAAAACTGGGGTCAGATATTCAGGAGAAAAAAATGTGGCAAGGGCAGGTTTGGCTTGGTCAAAGCAAATGCCATGGCAAATACTGATCTAATCGAATCCAGTTGGAGCTCTGTTGACTAGAGAGGGGATCCAAAATGTCTGGCTCTGCAATAGCCATCCACATCATTGACGTTGGTAGCTGAGTGAGAAGGATCGTGCTTTCACTGTTTGAACTGCCAGCAATAAGCTCCCCTGGAAAGCATCTGCAACAAGATATAAGTTAAAACCATCAGCCTCCACTGCATTTATCAGAATTATTTTAACTAAAAAGCTCTTCTGCACTAAAGCAGGGTTTGCTCTCTGACACAAAGGTGAAATGTGTAGCACCAGTTGCTGTTGACTGAAGTTGCCATTAAAAATCTTGAGCCTTTGGGGTTTTGAAATGAGAACCAAACTTGTTATTAGCAGTCCCTTGAGGTCTTGTTGCCATGCCAGTGAATAGCCTGGTTTTGTGCTCAGTAGCTCATTTCCCTGCATTTTCAAGTATTACCTGTTTTATTTTACCTTGGAGTTCTTCATTTTATGACAAGGCTTATTTTTCTTCTTTTTTTTTTTTTTTTCTCTTCTTAGGGGGTTGTTTATCACCATCCATGACAAAGGCCACATTGCAACAGTGCTAAACTCTTGGCCTGAAGAAGATATTAAGGTATGTGCCATATTGTCTGTGGACTGGGAAACTGCTGGGAATTGAGTGGAAAATGGGATATTGAATGGAACTACTTGGCAGAGTTCCCTATTTAAAATTACAAGCTAAGAAATATTCAGAAATATTCCCTCCCTCAGAAATATTCCTCTTCCTACAGAGACTGGTTGGACTTCAGAGACTCTGTAATATGTGTATGTGGTCAAGAACATCTTTATCAAAGGTAGCAGGATGTTGGGCAATAAAAAAGAGCATGCATGATAACAAATTTGTACAAAATAGAGGCCCCAGCAAAGAAGTAATTTATGTGTGTATAAGAATTCTGTAGCTAACTCACAACTTGTTAGATGTACCAAAGCTCTTTGAGATATCTCTGTGACCGACTTGCTGTAGAACTCCTTCCCAAATCTAATGAGTCGTGCAGCATCCAGAACACTGGCAACTTCAAATCATGTTTGATATCCAGCAGCTGAAAATATTACTGATGCTCCAGCCAAAAAAGTGATCTTGTGAAGTGTTTTTCACTAGAGCTCAGGGCTGGGCAAGTCCCTGGCACAAAATGAAGTCAACACTTACTTAAGACAGGTCTTGCCAGTCACCTCCTTCCATTAGTCTGCAAGTACACGCGCCTGGGAATTTCCCTGGCTATTGACAGAGCTTCGGTCCCCTCTCAGTTAGCTGTTTCTTCCAGGAACAAAGGTTTGGCAGCTGAGAAAATCTTGCAAGCATTTTCCATTTTTAAGGAAAAAGAAAAAGAATTTGATGTGTTTCCAGAAAACGTAATCATATTCCTCTAACCTTGTCTTTAGAACCATGAAGAACAGATGCAAACTAGATATTTTGTCCTTGCTCTGTCCAAAGATCTCAGTATTTCCATTTGTTTCTGACTCAGGACTGTGAGCAGAACTCATTATGGCTAATAGATATGTTTTTGCAGATGGAGAAACTGGCACAGAAAGATTAGAGATTGTTGTTGAAACAGCCCCCTCTGGCACCCAAAACAGATCATAGGAAGGGCAGTCATCCATGGAAGAGATTCAGACTATCTGCTTTCCAGGTTTGCCAGACTACAAAGGCAACTAATTTCATCAGTATCGCTGGTTTGGAACACAGGGTTCCCTGTGTGTTTGTACAAGACTTCATGTCTGAACTGGTAGGCACTGAGATTCTCACACTTGAGATTTTGAAATTAAGTAGTGAGGCACCTGGACTCCACCTAAATCCCTGCAGGAATCCATTTTTTTAAAAGGCTTTGGACCATACTGAACACCAACAAGAGTAAGTCCCATGAAAGACAGTGAAAAAATATCTGGAGATGCTGCCCCACCTTTTGCTTTGTGGCTCCTTAGAGCTTCGTGGCAACAGCATTTACTGCAGAAATGGGAAATTTGCATTGTAGGCCTGGATCCTCTGCCTGGAAGGGCTGGAAAGTGCTCTGCTTAGCTTAGCAAAGCCTCAGCCAAGCTCTGGTGAGACCCACCTCCACCCCTCCTGTTGAAGCTGGGCTGCTCTGAGAGAATTCGAGTGCCAGAAGCAGAACAAATGAAAGAAGCCATTTCTGAACATACTCATGTGGGAGTGTGGGGTTTTTGTGTCCCTTCCAGGGTTGCTATTGAATCCTGCCATGAAGAAACATTGGATGAAATGTTGATAGTCCTCATCAGTGCCTCCCCTTGCTAATTTTCTCTCTGGTTCCCTCATCTTGTACTCTTTTCTGTGTGATGACCCAACTAGAGCAGGAGGAATGCAGAGAATCATACAGGGTAGTGTTGTGGTATGGTGTCATCCTGGGGAATGACAGCTATGGCTTCAAACCACCTTGAAGTGAGAGTAATGTAGAAACCATATGTCCTATTCCTAGACAAGTGTGCTGCCCTGCAAGCTACTTGGACTGGCCTTCCTACCCTACTTCCCTCCATCCTTCCATAGGATGCTCACCCCGAGAAGTGCACTCAGCATCTTGAATCCCTGTTAGGATTACTGCTATACAGGCCTGTTCAGACTCATCCTTCCATGTAGCATTTTCTGTTGTTCCACTCAAGGCAGAGTATTAATTCATCCTAGAAAAGTTGATCTTGTGCAAACAGAGAAGCGGGGATGCCAACAGCCGCACTTGCCTCTCTGCATTGCTTCAGCAGCTTGGAGATCAGCGTGGTGCTCTGGATCACTCTGCTGGGCCAGATATCTCCTTGTGCATTGCAAAACTAGGCTAGCTACCTGCAGAGGCTCACTGGATACAGTCTGTGGTCCTGAGTTGTCTCAGTTAATATCAGCAGCCCGAAGACTCAGTCCCTAATCTCAGATTGGGAGTACTTGATCAATGAAGAGGAAGATGAGCATCTTCAAAGAGAAATACCCCTTTTATCCCTTCCCAGAACAGCTGCTGGAGGGAGGAGATGCACTCTGGAGGTTTCTGTCTTTCCCCATCAGCTATCAAAGAAATTTAGAAACCAGTTAGAGGATTGGCTTAAACTGCACACCTAACCTTTAGCCAAAAGCTTGACTAGAGTCATCAAGAAAACTTGTAGCACAGCTGGAAGCTGAAAACAGGTTCCTAATTGTTAAACCAATGGTTCAGTTAGAAAGGTCTGTCCTGCTCAGCCAGAGATTAATGTCCTGTTTGTTGAGTCTGATCACATGAACATGAGCGATTAAAAACATTACTTTAACGTGCTTGTATATCAGGTACCCACTGAAACTTTGTGCCTTTTTTTCTGATGTTTTTCAAATCTGAAGAGTCACAAACAAATGTGAACCTGGTTTCCCCTCTCTGATACAGACAGCAGTGAATGTCTCCCATGCTGTATTTTCTGTTCTCCTGTATTTTTCAGTGTTACCTTGAGGAGATTTTATATCTATAGAGTGCAGCACATCTGAGGCTGAAGAAATTTTCTGTCTCTGATGGATATTGCGAAGTTTTTAGGCTTGCCTGAGAATGCTTATTTGTTTGGATGAAAGGGGATCTGTGCTCCAGAGAAATACTTTGATTCATTATAACTTAATTATTTTTTTTTAAATAATACTCTCCGCATAGTTAGGATTTTAACTTCTTTTCATATACTTTTCATCAGCTTCAGGATAAACCTGTAGCAGTGCATGTGCTTGCTGCTTTCCCTGTTCCCCTTACTGCCTTCCAGTCCCAACTGCATCCTCTGGGTGTAGTAAAGAAGCGAGCGCACACCCAGAAACAGATGGAGCCCACCCAAAAAGGGACTTTCCCATTGCTAACACTTCACATTGACTCAAAAGGAAAAACAAATAGGAAAATGTTCAAAAATGGAGGTGGATTAAGTGTATCACTGCCATGGCTGAATTTCCCATGCCAGGGATTGTCCAACCTCTAGCCTAAGGATAGGTGTATAGACCTTTGAGTTTTAATAGATTTTCTGTTGAAGGATCTCTTTTAGGAATTCTGACTCTCAGTGACAAGACAGTGGCACAGCACAACAACAGATATTCTACATATAGGAGAACCATTTCAAACTAATCCATATTACATTTTGGTTGTCACTATTGGCACGTGCATTACAACCCTCAAACTACCAGAGGTTTTTCTTTTGCTAGAGGGCAAAATAGTTGTAAAAGGCAGAACAGGTGCACATGTCCTCTCTATCTGTAGTTTCTCCTCAGGCTTATTCCTGAACTATGCAATGTAATGTAATTCTGCTCTGCTGCTGCAAACAGGGGTTTAGGTTGAGGGAAAAAATAGCCTTGGGATGTGTATATAGTTTATGTTGAATAAGAAAGGGCACTGAAACAGATGAGTGCAATTCTTCCTGAAATGGTGAAGTACAGCAAGAGGTTTATTTCATTCCTAAACAAAATGCTTCTCTATCGCAGCAATAAACCAATGCATCTTTATTATTCTCCCCCCTCCCCCAGGAATTCCATCTATTGAGATGCTTCTAATTTCCCATTCTCTTATTTCTCACTAAAGCACACGCATGTATATGTCCTCTGTCCTAAGTTTAGCGTTAACTTTGCTAAAAGTTGATAAAGAGCTTTTATGCAGTCTCCTCTGAAATCCAAGCTAAACTGTGCACATGATTGTCTGATAAACCATTTGAAGTGAGCGCTCAGTTCTCTGAAGTGCTGGGACAGTGCTGAAAGTTGAAGTTTTTTATTGTATTTATAGATTTTCTCCCTCAGTGGGACTGGACTCCAGTATATTCTTGTCTTACTAGATTTCAGAACTGCCCCAAAAAGTGCCTGACCCCGGGGACAAAACTGATACACAGTAGTTAACCTAAAAATAGTAAATTTTAGTCAGATCTGCTTGGTAATTTGCCTCCTAAGGTCTCAATGTTGTACGGTGTAGGTTGAACAGCTCAATTTTAGGCTTCTAATTTGGACAACATTAAGCAGACTTTTATTTCCCTTCTTGTCACAAAGAAATAATACAGTAATAAGAAAAAACTAAAATTATGGATCAGAGATTTTGGTGAGGTAACACATTACAGTATTGCTGAAATGCCAAAGGCCAATTGCACAGCAAGTTAAAAGGCAATTTTTTAACTCACATCTGGGTGGGGAAAAAAGTCTAATATTAAATACACAGAGTGGGAGCCTCTCTGCAGTCCATGCTGCTGCCTGTGTGGATGGCTTCTGTCTACCTGCCTTACAGTCAGAGGGACCAGAGACAATGGGACCTGGTTACAATGAGTTTTGTTCTGGTTATCTGATGTTGGCTACTCCACAGCTACTCTACAATAGCATGAAGACATGAGCTTGTTACTTCCACAGATACAGTTCATAAGCACAAACACTTTTGTACAGATCTCTCTTTCCAGAACAGAGAAAAAAAATCAAGGTCAGATCTCTTTCATGATGATTCTTGTTATACAGCTGAGGATGCACAAAAAGCCGTGCTGGTTGGGCTCTGCTACTGCTGCTCTCCCGCACTGTAAGCAGTTACCCATCAACCACATTCTCTCTATCCCCCAAAACGAAAATCCCTCTCTCACTAACAGCTAGTTAGCATGGTGTCACATAGAAGGTGCAAATATCCAACTGCATAATGGCTTCAGTGTGGATGATGGAGCTGGCTTTGCTTCTAGAGCCTTGGCAACACCATACAGCAGTCTGTTTTGATCCTCCTAGGCTATCGTGGTGACAGATGGAGAGAGGATCCTTGGTTTAGGAGATCTAGGAAGTTACGGCATGGGTATCCCAGTCGGGAAGCTTGCTTTGTACACAGCTTGTGGTGGAGTTCACCCACAACAGTGTCTCCCCGTCCTGCTGGATGTTGGCACAGACAATGAGGTAAGACAGTTTTTCATAAGTCTGATGGGGGGAGAAAGAGTTCAGATTAATGCTTAGCTGAGGCCACTTCCCTAAATGTGCAGGCAAAGCCAGAAACATCCAAAATGAGATGATGCTAGACCAGCACTGCAGGGAAGTGGTCAGATTTCATTCCTGTTGATGCTTGAGAAACTTTTGCTTTTACGAGGAACTGAAATAAACACTAAATAGCCTCATGGTCCCCTGGTCAGAAGACTCAGAGTGTTGCCAGTTGGAGCTGAAGGGTCAGCTTCAACTTTCAGCATGGCAAGGTGAGTTGAAAGATTTTTACAGGAAGTCCCGGATTTATTCTTCTTCTGGTAGTTGTGAGTAAACAGGCAGATACTCATGTCTGCATAGAGGTGACTGTATTCCAGAAAATGGAGAATCCCTGGTGGGTGGTTTGGGAATAATTAATTTCAGTGTTTTGTCAGATTGCACACTGTACTGCACACGATAACCAGACAACAGGACTCCATCTGTTTGCAGATTTTTGCCTTATGACTCTGGCTCAGAAAGGCCAAAGTGCAACAGTTTTAGCAGTGCCAGAATGGACATCTGTGAGGATGTCTTTTTAAAAATGAATATCCTATAGTTATTTGTGATGGCCCAGATTTGTCCATTTTTGTAAAATGTACTCGTGCTTCACTTGACCCCAAGTAAATCAAACACATGTTTCTTAAGAGGAATAATAAATCTGGGGTATAAGAGCTTTGAGATGGTGGATGAAGACAAATGAGTACCAACATTTTTGGACATGCCTATGCTCACCGGAAAGCTACATTTTCTGCACCTCTTTCACTCCAGCCCCAAGTGTCTCACACTGGACACTTGAAAAGAATGAAAGAAGCAAAATCAATGGCCATAGCTGACATCTGGGATGAGATTCCCCATTACCTCTTTGGTCTCTGGTCCCAGGGTTATTTTATCCCTTTAGCACAGAGGCCTGTCATAGACGGGTGGCATACAGGTGTGCTCATCTCAGACTGATCCATGGTCTTTCCTGGAAAGTGGGAACTCCAAGTTTGGACCATTTGAGGTTTAAGTAGGAATTATGATTCTCAATCTCTCGCTTCTTGGAGTTTCCAATCAATAGAGCATTGTACTTGACTTTGTCTCCTTCATCTCTTCCTTCTCCTCCATGCTGGTCTGCACACCACTGAGTGCTCTGAGCCCCCCAGCTGGAGTTTCCCTCCAGAGGGACCTGAGTGAAAGTGCTTCCCTTCCCATGGGAAGCTTCTGACCATGCATGACTATCTGTTTCTACCTCAGCATCCAGGAGACACTAAAATCCAAAGTCTCACCAATGATTTTTAGGCATCTCCAAGGGTCAGTTGGTGTCAGAAAAAGACACTCCCAGAGTCAGTCTTGAGCACTTTGCCCTGCCCAATATCAAGTGTAACTTATGTGTCCAGGAACTTCTCTGTGGAGACAATTTCCACATCTGGGATTAAGATATTGAAGTTGCTGTTTTCCAGTAACATGAACAATATATTTCCTCACAATATAAATAATTTTTTTTTTTGTTTAATGGCTTTCTCATGTGCATAAACCCAGGTTAACAGAATCCTAAGCACATCATAGGAGCATTCTGCCCCATGAATAAATTAATTTTTCAGTGCAGAAATAAGACACATCTTATAGGCATTCATCCTGTTCATCTCTGCCTGTTAATATATGGTGACTGTGTTGCTAACACAGGAACCTGAGGTAGAATGGAATAAATTCTACCTGAGGCGGTGGTATTCTATTTTTAGCATCAATTCCCAGCTTGTCTTTCTGACAGTCCATAATACTTTATATACTCTTTCAGCAAATAAGTCTTTTTTCAAAGCTTAGAATTTCTAAGCTTGACATGGGAGAATGTTATACTCCATGAACCAGCCCCAGAGCACATGGCACTATAGGAGCAATCAGTGAAGTGTTGCAAACAGATCTGCTTTCTGTTTCATGGCCAGGAAGAGTTAATGTATCAAACTCAGAGGAAAACCTCTTTTATCTTTCCTTCCAAGGCAAAACAGCTGTAGCTGTAAAAACAGATCTAATTTTAACATACCTGCCAATATTTAGGGCCCGTATGGCTACAGGACAATGGGTTTGTGATGGCTCATCCCCTTCTCATGCAGATGATTCAGTTCCTGAAAATGGAAGGGAAGTAGAGTTGCTTTGCAATGACTCACAGAGGCGTTGGCCCACCTGTCTCCTGCCACTGTTTGTCCTGTGATTTTCCCCCAAATATATGCTGTTTCCATGCTGACCCAATGCTTTTTAGGTGGCTTAGGTATCCTGACTTAACACTTGCTGAATTGGTCAAGGGAATGGGTTGGTTTTTTATTTCCAATTGGAGCCAAAAAATAAAGCATTCTAGTTTATGAAAATACCTTGCCTTGACACGTGCAGATAACTGGAAGTGAGTGCAAGGTAGGTACAAGAGTTGGGAACATTTTTGGCATCTCATCACTGGTTCTGGTTAGCTCAGAGCTGGCACCTAAAGGTCAACATGAGAGATGTCATGTTACTCCAGGTGATCTTCATTTCTTGAAGCACTGGTTATGGACAACAGCTTTCCTGGAAACCCCAGGGCAAAATTAAGAACTAATTGAACAGTAGGCACTCCCCACACAAGGTCAGTTTTACTCACTAGGAGTCAGTCACTTTGTCAGAGAGTCTTGGTAGAGCTCTTCTGGGGATGCAGAGCTCAAATTCCCATGGCAGTCAAGAAGTATTACATCCCTCCAACTCTATTGACACAAAAAGAAATCCTATAGCTTCTTATTGAAACACTTTCTGCTGAGGAAGAGCTGTGTGAGCTGGCCTTCACTGCATAGTAAGTAAAAATAATATGACTACAACGGACAAACTTTTTGGGTAGGCTGGGACATAAATCTCTGTCCATCCATGGAAGAGAAGATGTCAACAGAATTGCTTTGTGTCCTAGGCTCTCCTGAGTGATCCACTCTATATTGGACTGAAACACAAGAGGGTTCGTGGGAAACAGTACGACGAACTGATTGATGAGTTTATGCAGGCAGTTACCAACAAGTAAGTGGGATTATATACATGGCTCCTCTGGGCTGCTTCCATTTAAGAACAAATGTTGCAACTCGTGAAATAAACATTAGTATAATTGATCATCCAAGCAAAGAAAGGTATTTAAATGCAAGTCTCCTGGGTGGTCTACAAATGACTCTTTGTGCTTGAGCACTCTGTGTCAAAAATATTTGTATTCAGAGAACTGAAATGGGACTGACTATTTATAACCATTTCCTGTCCATATAGGCCAGAGGTGTCAAGCATATGCCCCGTGGGCTGTATCTGGCCTCCATCATGTATTTATGAGCCTCATTCATCATAGGCAGAATCTAAATTTCGGTTTGTTTACATTTTGTAAAGGAAGTTTCTAGCTTTAACCATTGTGAAGAAAATCATCTAAATGGAAATGGCATGTTACACCACATGGTGATGTCTGTGTGAGTGTGCAGACTGCTTGTCTATCACTTTGTTAAAAATAGGAGCTTCCCTGCTGGCATTTAAGTCTGCAGAGTGAGAAGGAGGGATTATAAGCATTGTCTTTTTAACAGTGGGACAGATGAAGTGCATATTTCCATTCTTACTTACTAGCTGGGATAGGGGGTCTCTGATGTACCAGGGAGTTTGATAAGGGAAGAGCAGAACCACCACCTCAGCACTGTATGTGTACCTCTTGCACTGCACTGAGTTCCTCTTTCTGAAAAAAAGAAAATGTCCTGAAATCTCTCTGACTATCTGGAGAGGTTGCCATAAGAAGGAAAGTGAAAACTGTTAAGGAAAAAATAAAAATATTTGGAAAGCTCCAAGCTCCAAAGCAGCTTTTTCTGTCTTTCCTAAAGCAGCAGATGACATTGACAAGGAGTGGCAGAGAGCTGCAGTCTGTGCCTGATTAACGGATTACTGCCTGTCTGTATGTTGTAGGGTCTTTTCTACACAGCTGAAGGAGCTATGTTTGATCTTCCCTCTTTCTGTGCCTCCAGCCAGCTCTGTGTGTGTGTGTGTTCCTGCAGAAATGGAAGGCAGTGGGTGGTACGAGTGTCATCAGTTCTCAGTTCATCCTGTCCCCCTTGAGGTAGGAGGCATCATGTCCACTGGCTAATGGCAACACCTACCCATCCACCGAGAAGCGTATCTTTACATACGGTCTGACTGCCCAGCTGGCTGTGTGGAGGGATGTAGGAAATAGGGGACGAAATGCTGGGGACCATTCAGCCACAGCTGACGAGCCACATTTTGAGAGGGATGAGTGCATCATGGAGAACTTCAGCATCTGTTGATTTGTGGCATGCAGTGCTGCTGTTAGGACAGGAGTCTCTCCTCAGCTCTTCAGCATCATGGTGTAGACAGACATGTCCCACAAGACAGCCAGCCAGTACATCAACCCGCCCAGCTGCAACTGCCCACTTACTGTGTAAAGATACTTGCTATCAGCCAGTGATATAGCCCCTGTATCTGTGAATGTGAACACAGTAACACTGCCTTACTGTTGGATTAAAAATACCTAAGGGTGACTGCAGAGAAGAGAATTTTGTGTTTGTGCTCTGGTTTGTCCTTCTTTGTATTTGGTAAGAAAGCTTGACTGAAATGTCAGTTGATTACAGTGTAGTATTATGTTAGACACTTGTGGGTTATCTAAGGAGAAGAAATTCTTGAAGGCTAGAAAACTGGTAAAACACAACTAGGAAATCACAAGAGGGTCTACAAGTAGAAGAGATTTAACAGTTGTCAAGGTTGATTTGTGGGGGTTTTGTTTGTTTTTATTGTAGCAACTAATTAATCCTTCAAGGAAACTATCCCACTTCCTTCTGGCCAGGAGGCCGCAGCAGTATTACAGTGTTGGTGTTGATAGAATGGGAACAATAGAATGAGAACTCAGATAATGGTCTCAGCCGTTATAAATTTGGCTCTGAGATTTATGCTTGTGGTGTTAAATGCAAAGTTCATTGCACCCACTACTCCTGCGATGTCAGTGACAGGGCCAGAAAGACAATTTGCCTTTTCTGTGCTTGCTGCTGGAGAGGAAGGATTGGCTGTTATTTTCCTGTGTTTAGTTTACATGAGGTAATCTCCACATTGAAGGGAGAAGATACTCAGCCATGAAACAATGAACTCTTATCTTGTGAGGTGGTGATGTCATGTCTAATGCTTTCATCCAAGTACTGGGAATCAAGTTCCTGGGGCTCCTGTCCCAGCTTTTCTATTTCTTTTAGTCAGGATGAACCTCTTGAACATGGTAAGCCCCCCAAATTCCCTGCAAAGTGAGGCTGGGAAATTTCACTTTGCACTTCTCCATTCACATCTGTAAAGTATTTGAAGATCCTTGAGTGAAAGAACCTGGTACCCTCGCTTATCATCCTGACCACCAGCATGCTTGAAAGCACTGTTGGAGTGTGATCCTTTGTGAGCTCTGGGCTGGTGAATAATCTTGCTATCAGCCTGGATTTGGCAAACTTACATGGAAGAGATTCATTTGGTCTCAAATTTCCACTGGAACGACTGGATGCAACTCAGTAGGAAGCTCTCACTTCTGTTACGAACGGAAGCAGAAATTGTTCAGAAGGTCAAGAACATGCTGCTTTACTGTAGCCTGCTTCCACGTGTGAGGAAACCTGTGAGTACAAACTGCTGTGATCTTCAGTCTGCTGTGGTTTCTTATGCAAGTCGGTGATGCAACATGCAAATTCAGATATTTGGGGAGGCACCTTTTGGGTTGCCACAAATCTCTTGCAATTTGGGGGTTTCCTTTTCCGCTTGATGTTCATGCAGAAATTCTGTCTGCTTCCTGAGGGTACTTCACCTTTTCATGGAAACCATTTGTCAGTTCCTCTGCAGGAGTACCTCCCACCCTGTCAAATCACTGCTGGCTCAAGGGACATTTGTCACTGAAGTGGAATGTGTCAGAGCCCACAAGAAAGCCAGGGGAGTGAAGATTTACTCTTCTAATGGAATAATAATATCAAACAGATGTCAAATTTCTATAGCTGGAGACCCCTACAGTCAGCAGAAAGGGCTCCTGGTCTCATAATAGCCACCTTGTAATGAAATGAGGAGTGTGTCAGAGGCTTCAGAGTTAGCACTTACAGTATTTTGAAATAAAGTGTGACTTCTGGGCAATTTTAGAAAGAAAAGTCCTTTCTGAAACAGCTGGATAAATTTCTGCATTTTCCTGTTACCTAAATCTCCATTCATTATTCCTTCACCTAAAACACATGAAATGACTGAGCTCTTTAACAAGAGCTCCATGCTTTGCATTTTGCTCCTCTTGGGAGGCAACTGCATGAAGAATTTGACCCGTTGAGCCTAACCTATGACTGAATGAAGCAGCCTGACAAATTGCTGGTTTTCTCGCAATGAGTAATATGCTTTGTATGGAAAAATACTCTGCTTCAGTTTTCCTTCTTCTCAGTTACCATGGCAAAGGGCGAGTCGGTCTTATTCTTGAACTGGTACATTTTTGTAGGCTAGAATAAATATTCACCTAAAGTGTCCAAGGACTTTCTGGAGCTTGCCTGTGTGAGCAAATCAAGGACAAAATCAAAATGTGATGGGAGATGCGTTGTGCTGGAGCATGTTCTCTGCACTCTGCAGAGCTTCAGCCCAGCCTCTACAGTAACAATGTTCTTTAATCTTCTCTCTTTCAAATTAAACTATCACTCAAAATACCTTTCCTCCTCTTTTTCTCCTAAACTGGTATAGAAACTGGACACCAGTTCCTTATCTGTCTTACTCCATTCAGTCCTCCTGTAGTTTCATCATAGAATGCTGCTTGGTGGCTCCAAGTGGCCAGAGGTGTTGACAGACACCCTGTCCCCGAGCCCCGGTCTCTGTTGTGAATGCTGGCCTCAGTCGCTTGCTGGCACATGCTGAGCATGCAGCCTGAGACTCTGCAAGAGGCACCTCCACACACCAGCAAACCATGTCGTAGAAGCCTCATTAAACCGTCATAATTTCACTCCCCTTTGCTTTGCCATCAGTGCTCATTAACAGGGTTGACCAGGGAAACAGAAACTTTCTGTCAGCCTGGGCCATATGGCAGAGCACAGAAAGCATCATGACATCAAGCACTCAGTTTCTCAGAATGGAAGAAGGAAAGTAGCTCTGCTGAATTTGGTTTTCTTTGTGCTTGTTTTATACCTGATTTCTCTTTGCCGAATCCCTTCCCAGTACTTTCACCCACAGACATACCAAGTCAGGTCTCATGTGCTCTCCGATGAGCAAAGCCTGCTCCAAAACAAGCCACCTCTCCTTCAGCAGTTCTCCAGGGCCATGGATCACAAATTCACCAGCACCTTTTCAAAACAAAAGCACCAGTACAGGTGCCCCCATGTCATTTCTTCAGATGCTGTAGTTAACTTGGCTAATTGATCCTGAAAGGCTAGACATAAGTGTCTAGGCATCACTGGCCTCCACAGAGCCCTTGCATGATGCTGCTAACTGAAGTCCTCCCTCAGCATCTGTGTGTCTGTTAGGAGACCTGCACGACATCACCAGTGCCTTGGCAGGGCTGATGGTATAGGCCAGCTTCAGCCTTCATGGGACTACGAGGTGGATATTCTCCTTGCCCATCTACCCAGATACCAGTTGCTTGATTTTCTGTTACTGAGGAAAGATTGAGCTCCAGATGTGCTGCTATGGGATCACTGTAGTAGTGGTCTTTTATTATCTTGCCTTTAAATCCTTCAGGATAATGTAGTTATGTTTGTTGCCCTAGGCTTTCTGTCTGTGCTTTCCACTGAAGCCAGATTTACCACAGCTGGTTCAGAAGGGTGTAGCTGGAGAAGATCTCTTTGTGTGGAAGGCAGGTGGTGAGGCTCCGTTCCTTGTTGTCTGTCAGAGCGTAGTTCAAGGCTACATCTGAGGGTCAGCACTAGTATGGTTGCATCTCCTGCTTATGCCCTGCTCTAAGAAGCCTCGTACCTCAAGCTGCAGTCTTGCCTCAGACCCACTGCAGGGTGGATGACATCATTTTGCATCAAAACACAATGGCCACAGCAGCCATTAGTGCTGGTCTTAGTGCTTGGAAGTCATGAGATACACTGCGCTGAAGAATTGGTGGGGCTTCTTTTCTGCTGTAAGGATTATAATGAAAGTTGACTATGATTTTTCAAGATTTTTTTTTTCCAGTAACTTTGTGATTGATCTTGGCTTGATCTAGCCCTGTATCCTGTCTCTGACAGTAGCTCATAGCAGATGCCCTAGCATATGACTAAGAGCAGCCAGCATGCAATCCTTGGCATACCCTGCAGCTTCCAATAATGTGAGATTCTGGGATTTCCTGCTATCTTTGTGTTTCAAAGGTCACTTTCATTGACTTAGCTCTCACTGAATCCACAGCAGGCCTTATGCTTTGGAGCGTGGTGGCTGTGTTTATGTTGGCAGAAACCTAGTGAGACTCCTACCCAACGTTAGAAATTGTCTGCAGCCTAAGAAGAAGGTGAGGCAGGCAGCAGGTCCTGTTAGGTTCATGATGCAGCTCCCTGGCATGGGATTTATAAACCTAGGACCCAAAGTTCTAGATTTCATATTGGCTACAATACAAAAGGCTACAAGATTTTGCAAAACTTCCATCTCTTGCCTGAAAACACACATTCTAGGATAAAAGCAATTGCGTTTTTGTCTCAGTCATGACAACCATCATAACTGTTACATCTGCTGTAACAGTCATGACCTCTGATGTGGATCCTTGGGTCCAACTTTCAACATGCTATGATTAACTTGGCAATCCATGAAACTTACTCATTACATTTCCCTTTCAAAACAAAGTAAGATATGATCATGTTTTCTAACTTATCTCTTCATCTCTCCTTTTAACACTATTAGAACTATTTAATGAGTGATACAAATAGTGCTGTTACATCACAGTACTGAGTGAGGGTTTGAAGGGTTGTTTCAGCGGATTCAGAACCAGAAGGTCAACTTTAATTTAACAAAATTTTAGTTTTCATAGTCAGATTTTTAAGGTAAAACTTGCCTTCAGATTTTTAAGGTAAAACTTGCCTTCCTCTTAGCTATGTGTAAGTCTTCAAAATTAAAGGCTTTTTTTGATGTTAAGTATAACAGCTGGCTGCAGCCTGTAAGGACACAGATGTTGTAATCTCTCCCTGTAAACAATAGTGCATTTGCCTGGCCCTATGCCTCCAAGTAGTAAACTTGTCTTGCTGTTGTCACTTTACCTCTGTGGGTTTCCTCATCTTGGCCACAAAAACATACAAATTTGCAAACTGTGCAATCCTGATGTGAAATTTCTGAGACAAGAATGACAGAAGAGCCTTAGCTTTCTGGGATGTACTTACGCTTTTGTGTAACCCTGCCTACTGCAAAGAGCCCAACCACGCCAGAGCTGCCACTTGGGCTTTCAGCAGACTCCGAGGTGGGAAGGAACTGGATCTCTCAGCAAAAATGAGCCTGGGCCTTGCACCCTTTTTCCATCGGGTGAACAAAGGTACTTTTTTCCCTCTATGCCTCTTCTTAGCTTGGCACCAGTGTTTACTTATTTAAGATAAACTGGTTCTGTCTCTATTTCTAATGTAGGTGAAAGCAGATCTGTGCCTTGAGTCAACCTTGGTGTCAAATGGGACTACAGTCTAGTTTTCTTCCACTGTTGTTTGTGAAAACTCAGTTTGCAAAGACCTTATGGGAATGACTTGCCTTTTGTCTGAGTCATAGAATCATAGAATGATTTGGGTTGGAAGAGACCTTAAAGATTATCTAGTTTCACTAGATCAGGTTGCTCAAAGCCCCGTCCAACCTGGCTCTGAACCCTTCCAGGGAGGGGGCAGCTACAACTTCTCTGGGCAACTTGTTCCAGTGTCTCATCACCCTCACAGTAAAGAATTTCTTCCTAATATCTAATCTAAATCTATGCTCTTTTAGTTTGAAACCATTACCACTTGTCCTAGCACAACAGACCCTATTAAAAAGTCTGCCCTCATCTTTCCTGTAGCCCTCTTTAAGTGCTGCGAGGCCGCTCTAAGGTCTCCCCAGAGCCTTCTCTTCTCCAGGCTGAACACCCCCAACTCTCTCAGCCTGTCCTCACAGGGGGTGCTCCAGCCCCCTGAGCATCTTCGTGGCCTCTTCTGGACCCACTCGAGCAGGTCCGTGTCCTTCTGATGTTGATACCCCCAGAGCTGGACACAGCACTGCAGGTGGGGACTCATGGAGGGGAGGAGAGGGACAGAAACCCCCCCCCTCAACCTGCTGGCCACACTTCTCTTGATGCAGCCCAGGATGCAGTTGGCTTTCTGAGCTGCGAGCACACATTGCTGGCTCAGAGTCCAGTTTCATCCCCCAGTACCCTCAAGTCCTTTGCAGGGCTGCTCTCAGCTGGTGTCTTGAGGAGGTGTCTGACCAAACTGACCCTTAAACTGTGGCCAGGAATTGTATGGCTGGTCTGACCAGAAGCCTGCCAAGGATCATGCTAACAATTTAACAGTAAGAATGGCCCCGGGACATGGGCCAGACTCAGGTGCTAGTGTTTAACTTGCTAAAGTGAACTTTGTTTTTCCAATCCTAAATGCTGATCACTTGCCACATGATTTTTTTCTGACGATGGACTCCTTTATGAAAAATTTCATTTTTCTTGGAAATTTGGTTGCTGGTGTATCAAGCAGCAGTAAGAAGATCTCAAAGACAAAGGCAAGGACAATTCGGTTCTTCTCTGCCTCGTTTTATCTAAGACTCTGAATAGGAGTTGCAGTGCATCAAAGCAGATTCCTTACATCATGAATGACTGAAAGCAGTGCTATAAAATGCTGAATTCAGAGAAGGATTGGAACCTCCTTGTGATTCTTTCCATAAAGGAGATGGTTCTTCTTGCAAATACATTTTTTTTTTAATTCATGGAGGAATGTTTTATACTCCCTGTTCACGGTGAAAAAAACATGCCCTGTTGATACTGATCTGCAAAGGCACTGCATAGGTCCTCAGGCCACCCTTGAAGTTCTGACTTGTGCAGTTTTGGTCAGATGCTTCTCAAATGCTGCCTCATGAATTCTCTCCTCTCTGACCTCATGGCTTATAATGAGGCTGGATGAACTCGAAGAGGTACATAAAAATGAGGATGAAAGAACAAAGTTGCATAATGAGATTGTTTCAGCAGTTGAGAAGTCTCTTGAATAAAGAAGCTAAAAGCAATGTGATCAGGAAAACATCTGCCTTCCTCCTCTGGGATTCACACTCTTTTGTTCCACACTTTGTGCACATGCAAGATTGATGTGTATCATCCTCTACAGGGGATACAGACTTTACTAACAACATCTTTCCTGTTATCACAGCCAGAGAGTCGGTGTAGCTCTAGGTTGATAGGAACAGTACCAGAACAGTATAGTGATAAACAAAGAGTGAATCCTATGTTCTTTGTGTTCCAGGAAACGGAATAACTTTTTAATAAAGATTTTTGAGTGGTAATTTTTACCACAGAGTTGTAATATTGTGTGTGTTTAACTCCTAGAGTCATCTTTCATTAGGTTGACAGTCTTACACTATTATTTTAATCAATAGTATATTATTTCATTACAAATAATGTTTGTGCAAAATTTGTTAGGCAGGGACTGGAAATCAGACTAAAGTGAGTGTCTGGGACCATTCTATAAAGCATTTCCCAGTAAGGCTACTTTTACAGAAAGGTTTTTGCAAGGTAGGGGAGAGAAAGCCAGAATTAATTATTATAATATGGCACAAAACCCCAAAATATGCAAACTAATAAGACAGCAATATAATCTTTACTGTTAAAGACCAGTGATTTTTGATGAGGAAGAACTGAAAAATCTATAAAATAGCTAAATTAATTCCAGAAATGGTAGAGAACAGGGTTCCCAGATCATGGTCTGGAAGCCAGCAGTGAACCAGAAGACAAGGTGATGGTATTAAATAATGACTCTTGTAGGGTCACCAGTTACCAGTGATACCAGTATCAGTATTCGTGCTATTGTAGCTCTGATAACATGAGGACAGAAGTGAGGAACTGTTTTTAGAGAGAAATCAGTGTTTTATTGGGAAAAAAAAGCACACAGAGTCTTCAGCAAAGGATATCAGAGTTTGCACCTGACATTAACCTGCCATACAACAACAGTACAGCAGATTGGCTTATAACCCCAAAAGGTTTCATTTTTGATGAAAAGTGTGAATGTGTTGTAGTGGTTGAGGGGTGGGTGTTAAGACATTAACCTGGATAATATTTTTTGACCATAAAAGATTTTGTTGTTATAGTGCCTCCCCGTTTCTATACAGCATCTCTGAATTCTTTCAAAACCACCTCTGTCAGAGAGATAGAGAAATTAACTGTCAAAGCATCTTTTTCCACAGCCTGCAAATGTTAAGAATTACTCATGCTAAGGGGAAATCTCCAGTTCCATAAAGAGACGTAGGACTGCAGAGATCCCTAGAAATGCACACAGTGTGTCCAAGAGAAATGGGAACAGCTTTGAATCCAAACCAGAACGTCAAAACCCAAAACCTTCCCTTTTTGAAAGGAAAGGAAGGAACTGGGGCATGGAAGAAACCAAACTGGAGATAGGCCCTTGCTCTGTTTCAATGTACTTTATCAGTCTGAAATCCTGATAGTCTACATTTGAGCTTTCTTTTTAAATAAAGGCAATTAGATCCTGGTTGTTTAACTACTAATGTCCTAGATGCCAAGAAGATGATAGAATGCTCTAGAGAAGATGAGTCATTGACAGTCAGGATGAGATTAGTGGAAGGAGCCAACCTTAACTGGCCATGCTTTTCCTGGACTGGAAAACATTCAGTCCTGCTGCTCTTGGCTTCAAACTCTCCTTCAGGCTCTGAGCTGAAAGTTAGGAGATGAGTCACATGGATCGGTGGAAGCATGGAAGAATCTGTGAGAACTAGCAACGTGCCAAGCAGCCTGACCTCAGGAGCCTCTTCCTACCACAGCAGTTTGCAAGGTCTCTCTGCAGGGCCACCCTCAATTCTAGCCACAAATCTAAGGATATTTAAATGTGGCAGAGGGGATCTTCAGAACTCCTTGTTCAAATAATCACTTTTTCTAAGAAGAGGCATCCTGCACCTATAGATGGCAAGGATGGTGTACGTGCTTTGGTGTGTACTAACTGGGGATGCATTCACCTCACAAGTTAAACAAAGTTAGACAAAAGCATACCTCACTAAAAATTATTTCACCAACAAGAAATCATTAATTTTGGTTTCTTAATGGAAACTACAGCGTTTCCAATGAAACACAATAATTGTACAAAATCAGTTTTGTCAAAATCCAGTTTTCATTTTTAAAATATTGTGATGGGGGGGAGACTGGCCAGTATATTTCATTCCATCCTGAAGTATTTCCATGTACTCTGAAAGGGGACCACTTGGATACCATAGACAAGAGATGAAACAGGGCAAATTCTATAAAGATCAACAAAAAAATTACAGGCTTTGAAGGACAGCAAAGCCTTGAAGTTGAAAGGTGATAAGCCACTGACTTAGGGTGCATGACATATAGTTAAGAACTTCCTAACCAGCTGTGATAATTAGTTAACATTAGATTATCTCTCCTAAGTGTCTAAAGTTAGACATGTAAATTTAAGTTGGTCACCTTTATCTTCACAGAGACAGTGGAGAAAGGAATCTCCAGAGATGTTATCTACTTCCATTTTCCACCTAGACTAGTTCAAAGAAGGTGGTATTGGACATGTCTCATTTTCTCCATTGTCTGAGAAGGCAGCCAGAGTTGTCTAGCTAGGCGTTACACAGCCAACTTTTAGACATGTAAAGGTAGTAGAAGAAATCCCATTCTGCACTGTTTTTTGTTGGCTGAATTCCAGTATAAGTAGCAGCTTTCTGGCCACCCTTTCCCTCTGCAAAAATAACTATTCTCCACCTTCTCTCCTGAGCTGGATTTTATATTTAGCATTGTTGCATATTAAAGCGCTTCCGTGCTCCAGTCCCAAGTTGGCTACATTTTCCTTTTGGATGCTATCCAAATACTCTTTGTAGAGTGCTCTGAATTCCTTTGGGATGAAACAGGTTACACAAATCTTGAGTTAATGTGCTGTGGAGGAAGGACAGTAGAACTGAGTCATCATGTTGATACTCACAAGGATGTTACTGCAAATGGCCTCAGTAGCTCTTTTGTTCATACTCCTTGCTAAGGAGTATTTATACTTAGGCTGCTCAGGTCATCCTATAACAGAGCATTGCACACAGCCACCAAAGCACTGTTAGGAAAGAGCAGTAAGCATTAACTGGTGGATTTCTAAGATGGCTCAGTATGTCAGCTGCCTAATTCATGTTTAATTTCAGTGACTTTGAGCAGCACAAGTTCTTTAAAGTTATTTCAAAACCCCAGTAAGGTGGGTAGTCCTTGAGGACTAGGATCATCATCTTTAACTGTGAATCTGAAATATTTGGCTCTTTCATTTAAAGCATCCAGTCTTAGGGTCTTGCTGTGACCAATTTGTGGTCTTTATTAATGAAAACTTTAGTTCCCATGTTATGCAAAGATTCACATAGGCTCAAAAATGTGGTTTATGCTTAAAAAAGCTCAGTGGACATATTGCAGAGAACAAAAAAAAAACAGCTCAGTGAAGAGAGTTTGCATTCCATCACTGTCCTGTCATACTGAGGGGCAGGAAGAGAAATGAAGTGTTTGTGGGCCACCATATTTTCCTTGTGCTCTCCTTAATAAAAAATCGTCAAAGACAAAAATAGGTAGAAGTGACTGTGCACTATTTCATGCTGCAGACCACAAATGTGAAGTGAAGAAAGAACTCTGTGCTCAAAAGAGGAAAAAAATGTTCAGGTTCATACTCTTGCAAATTTGAGTCTGTAGTCAGGGAAACCCACCCACCTACCCGATGCTCTTTGGAGAGCTGGTCACACATACATTAATGCTGGTTGAGATCATTGATTTTATTAAGCAAGTCAGTAATGTTACTTCCTCAGTGATACAAATAATAATAAGACTGGTGTTAGAGAAACAGTTTCTATAGCAACTGAAGTTGCTTAAAGATTTGCTAATTCTTTGCTGTGAGGTGTTAGCAGATGTTCTGGATGATGTGTCATCTCCCTCTTAGCCATGTTTTCCTTACACATTCAAACGATGGGTAAGACGATTGTCCACTAGAAAACTGATTTTCACAGGCACTTTTCATAATGTTTATTTGCACAAATTACTTGGATATCCAGTGTTCATTTTTACTTCCAAGAATTTACACAGAAAAGGAGACTTGGGAATCTTCATCTGTTGCTTTTCACTGTTGCTCAGCATTTGAGAAGAAATTTTGATACTGGCTATCTCCTTGACAGCTGTGAGAATCTGCAGTGGGGAGGCAGTCTGTCCCTCAAATAATCAGTGTAACTTGTAACTTAGCAGCACACTGGGAACAATTTCAAAACATTTTATAAAAAGAAATGCAAAATTTCTGTCGTATTGGGTGCAGGAAAGAATTTGTCCTGTTCAAAGTGACAAAACCAATGGGAGCAGTTGTCCAGTCCTTTTTCTAGGGCTTTTTTCCTTTTGAAGTATGGCAAGCTGGATTTTCCCCATCTGAGCATCTGAGCATCTAGATCCTGCTGAATTTCAAAGCCTGTTGTCCTCCTGGAAAATCCATGCCTCAGCCTCCATACCCAGGGTGAGAGTTGTGGTACAGCTACAACAAACACTGCACAGGGCTCCTTTCAGCACAGTAACAAGAGAAGTTGCTGCCTTTCTGGCCAGTGTGACCAGTCACACTGGCATCTGCTTGCCTAGAGAGGGCTCACTGGACTCTAATGTTGCAGAGTGAGAAGTCTACTTCATAAAGTAGGAGCTATCCCATGGCGCACAATAAATACAGACTAATGTTGAAAGCAATTGTTAACCCCTCTGCATTGTATTATCTTTCAGGAGAGATTGGGGGCACTTCATACAGTGAGGACTGGGCATGGTAGTTCATCTCTGATGGTACCCAGGTGGTAGAAAGGTACCCAGACTGCACATGAGATAATTTGAAGATGCCCTCAGTCATTGAATTCCACATAAGCTGGGAAGAAAAACACCTGCTATGGCATGTCCTCTCTCACAGGTGTGCCACATCCATTCCCCGCATCACCAAAGGAGCTGAAGAGAGCCGAGAGGTGCCCAGGAGAAAAGAAACAGCACCACGCTCTGGCAGGGAGCTGTGCTGTACGCAGTCAGGGATCTCTGGATACATGGCTCTCTAAGGTGGACGTGAACCATTCTGCTGTTCTTCGGTGACAGGAGCAGTGACACTTGCCTCTGGGGATGACACTGTATTGCAGACCCCACAGAAAAGTTTCCACAGCCTCTGTGTCTTTGATTCAACAGATTCCAATATTTCATTGAATTTTTTGCAGATAGTATTATTATTATTTTGCAAATATTAAGCTTAGTAGGATATTGGGAGACTTCACTGGAGCATTGAGTTGAATGCAAGCTTTTTGTATCTAAGAGAGTCATACGCGGCTCTCAAATCATTCATAGAATCATAGAACAGTTTAGGTTGGAAGGAACCCTTAAAGGTCATCTAGTCCAACCCCCTGCAATAAGCAGAAGCATCTTCAACTTGATCAGGTTGCTCGGAGCCCCGTCCAACCTGACCTTGAATGTTTCCAGGGATGGGGCATCTACCGCCTCTCCGGGCACCCTGTTTGAGTGTTTCACCACCCTCATTGTAAAAAATTTCTTCCTTCTATCTAGTCTGAATCTACCCTCCTTTAGTTTAAAACCATTACCCCTTGTGCTATCGCAACAGGCCCTGCTAAAAAGTCTGTCCCCATTGTGGTCCTTTTCTAAAAACAAGTACAGAGAATGTGAAGCAAGTGTAAGAGCCAGCCCTTTTCCCTTTTTGAGACCAGAGGGCTTATGAAGCAAGAGTTTCTCATGATGGAGAAATAAAGAACAATGCATGTGCTATTCATTGTCTCCTTGCTGACAGACAAACTTGAAATTGAAAATAATAAAAAATTCAAGGCCCTTCCAGGAGAGCCCGACTGCTTGCACTGCAAGTGCCATGAAAAGTGTTTTTCATGACAGGAGCCACGGTTCTCAAATTAAGCATGTTTTATCCAGCATCAGTTTCTAGTTTAAAACAGGGGTATCCCCTAACTCAGATTTCAGTGGCAAAGGAGGAAAGTCTAAATGGAAGGTATGTAAGGTGATGCTGCCTCTGCACTGCTTACAGTCCCAGAGAGGCTCAGGTCTCCAACACAGTGCAGCTATTTAGAGCCCTTTCACCTGCCTGCAGCCCAGAGGTTGCTAATAGTTGCATTACTCATTCCCCAAGCTTCTCCCACTGCCTTATCCCATTTATGTGACAGAAAAGACTACTTAGAGCCCTTTTAGATTTTATTTGCAAAGCTTTAATGCAACCTAGAGTCACTAGAAGTGTATGGATATGAAGCAGCCTGAATATTACCCAATTTTTAGAATCTGCACACTTGCCCTGATATTACTGGACAATTATGGAAAGTCTGCAATTATTTCCTGCCTTTTGACTCTACGGGTCACTAGCTGTCATTGCATGCTGGTTTCCTGCAAAGCAACTCAGTGGAAAGAAACATTTCCAAAGCACAAAAATGTGGCTATGAAATCACACCACAGTCCATGGGATCCTACAAGCAGTTTTCTTCTCATCTCTTGGTCACCTACAGTTGAAGTGGGCACTTGGTGTCCCTTTAACTGATGTTCCCTTTTCGGTCAGATTTGCTGTATTGCAACATAGCAGTTGGAATATCCATTGCAAAAGAGCATCTCCTTCACTTGGAGAAGCTCTTTAGTAAATACATCACTGAAAATTTGTCATACCAGTAGTCCAAAGATGCATAGGTACACACATATATATATATATATATATATATGTATGTATATATATATGTATGTATATATATATATATAAGTATATAGGCATACATATTGAGAAGCTCCTTGAATTATGAATACAATTTATACTTGGTGACTCCACATTTCTGAGTGTATGGACCTTGGGAAGGGTGTGATCCTGTTTGTGATATACTTCTCTTACGATACTTTTATCTCTGCACTAGCATCTCCAGCTGCATTGTCCTGATAAAAGATGTATATATTATCCTATGTTGTGGAAATATTTGTATCCATTTTTAATTACCCTTTAACTTGCAGGTATGGCATGAATTGTCTGATCCAGTTTGAAGATTTTGCAAATGCTAATGCTTTTCGTCTCCTCAATAAATACCGCAACAGATACTGTACATTCAATGATGACATTCAGGGTAAGTACTGTTAGGAAAATGCAAATTTAACCTTCACCTTGTCATGAGGAAAGGTGATTAAGATCACAAGACTGTTTATTATACTATACTCAGATGTGTCATAAATTTTAGAGTTTACACATAAGCATTTAAAAATATAAACAAGAGCAGAGCAGTCTAAGTTGAAAAGTGAGTCTCCATTGTTTTTAGGAATTTTGTTGTTCACTGCAGAAATGTTATTCAGGGGAGAAAATGGATCATGTGCTTTAGATTATTAAGGTAATTTAGAGAGTTCCATTAATTTTCTAGATTTTAACTAAAACAATGGTGATGTTTTAACAGTTATGCAAGGCTTTCAGTTTCCATGAGCCAGTGGTCATTAGCTGATCCTGGCATTGTTCCTCTATTGTTATGCTTCTTAGTACATGCACAAACGAAAAGGTAGACAAGCTCTTTCCCCTCCATGGATGCTAACTCCTCCGTAATCTGAGAACAGATACGTTCTCTCCTACAGTGATTAATGTAACTCTTCCAGCACCAAAGAGAAATGACAGCAGCAAAGCTGGGGCTATAACTACCTTGTCTCCCAGGCCCTGTGAGGCTCAGCAGTCAGCAGAATTGCTCAAATTCTCGGAGGGATGCAAGCTGCATATTGGTGGCATCCTGGTCTGGTGCTGACTTTGCTTTAAACCATTGGAAGGGCTGTTTGCCCATCTCACTGGGACAAGATCTTCCCAAGTAATTACAAATAACCGGTTCTTCTCCTGTGGGTCCCTTTATCTTTTCTTCTTTTGTCTAGAACTGCTTGCAACATGCAGAAATTTCCAAAGTTTGTTGATTTAATTATTTGCAGTTAGTTGGGCTTATCCTCACTTGTACTTGAATGGGCCAGTGACATTTTTCACACAATGCTTGTTCTTTTGTGAGTAGACTTTCTAGCACTATTTCTGCATCTGCTACCCATCTAGCAATACTTGGCCAGTGTGTGTAACAGCTTGTTCATATCTGTCATGGCACAAGAGAGAGTAAGCCCCTGGCTTGTGGGAATATATTTGGTGTGACCGGATGCATAGTCCTGCTCAAAGACACTTTCATGAAGAGAATTTGGAAGTAGGGGAGCTTGAGGCATTTCAGAAAAGGTGAGATAGGTTCTCTTGTACAAGACGACTCATTAGGTGTTCTTGCCACCCACAAAAGCTTTCAGTGGAGAGAGGGGCACAGAAACAGGAGATACATTTTTGAATGGAAATCTTGAATGGAGGAACCAAGAACTCAGACTTTTCTGGAGATGGACAGATGAAGCCCATAATAAAAAACCACTGATGTAAAGATTTATTTTGGATTAGTTGTTTTCTCTGCAGTTGAAGGGGATTCAGCAGCTGAAAGGAAAAGAGACCAGAAAATGTGGCAGGTCTGTGGGCCTGGATGCAGGTTTTCTTGACGGAACTAGAATGAAGGAAAGGTTTCTTGGTGAATTGGAATGGTTTCTGAGAGAGAGAGAAGAGAAAGAGGATATTAAAGCAAAACCAAAAATTCTGAGCGGGAAGCAGGAGACTATTTTATAGTGGTTTTTAGGCCATAGGTCATAGCCAAATGCCTCAGACAGTTCCTGGGAATTACTCCCTCAGAGAGGCAAGCCACATCTAGGAGGATGCTGTTAAATGGCATTGCCATAAAATGGACCTTGTCTCCTTCTCCCCAGTTAGATGTCTGTCACAGTGCATGGGAGATGTCAAGTCCCCTGAAAACTTCCCAAGAGTCCCACCTGTTAAAACAATAGGATTTTTACCTCTAACTAAACTCCCTTATATTCTCGAATTTTTTTATGTAGCTATCAGAAAGAAAAAAGGGATTCCAAGCCATGGTCATAGTCAGGAATGAGTTTGGGGGACCTTTGGGAGGCTGACGTAACTTGGATCTGATCAGTTACTCTGTCTTAGAGTCATGTTAGAAGTTAATGGAGTTTCAGCTGGGATGAGCAGTCTGATCCACCCACCCTGATAAACCCCTCTGTATCCCCAGATGATATGAGGAAGGTAGGAAGTGCCAGCATCTCACTTACACTCCCTTGTTCTTTCGTCTTGCCTCAGGCTCTGTCTTTTCTAATGTGCTGCTGTTTCATGACTTGCCTACTTTTAAAAAGTGTGAGAGTTCAATGCAAATTGTGTTTTAGGTTATTAATGAGAATTATACAAAACCTTGTTTAAGCAGGCCTGATTCATTTCACTCAAGTCAGGCAAGAACAGACCTCCTGAAGCCTGAATTATTCCAGCTTCTGAGTTGGCATTATTTTAAGTATATTGATTTAAAAACACATTTTAGGCACAAACAGTGCAAGTTAGATCAGGCCTGAGCTATGCTCATTTAAACTCATTGCCCATTGGTTAGTGGGACTCTGAATGCAATGTGCCAACACACACACACACACACACGGGATGTGGGAAGAAAGTATAAATTGCTTCACTTAATCTCCCTTAGGCCTCCCTTTTGCTGCCCCAGGGCCTACACAAACAGCAAGCAGTTTAAAACACTAACACCTACCTTTTTTTTTGTCACACAATTTACTGTATTGCCAAATCCATCCTAACCCCACAGAAGTAAAGTGACTCAGACCCCTTCCAGTTTGAGCCAGCCTGCTGATGCTGAGTGGGATGCCTGCCAGGTACCACAAACCGGACGAGGTGATTGCTCTCACTCTGAAAGACATCAGCCTGGGAGCTAGCAGGAGCTGGCTCGCAGTGCCCACGCGTGGGAGCTCCCCATTAAGGGAGTGCTTCTCCTTCCTCTATGGCAGTGATGACATCAGTCCTTTCCCAGCTCTGTCTGGGTTCATGCAAGGGGCAACAGCTTCAATTTCAGCTCTACAGGAGAAAATTGATTGTCACTTCTTCCTTTTTCTCAGTAAAGTACTAGGGCAGGCGGAGTAGCACATATGAAATCGGAGGAAGCTTTAGACCCTGCTCTTTCTCTTCCTGCTGTAACTTTGCTCCACTTAATTGTGCACGGTGATAAACAGAAAGTAGTTTTACAAAGGTGCCAAGTCTTGTGAATCCCTGAGACAGGCATCTCTGGCTTCCTGCTTCATACAAGAAAATATATTAAATCACTGAAGAGGTTAGTTTGGAAGGGACCTCTGGGCATCACCCAGCCCTCACTCAAATAAAAGATTATTTCAAACTTAGATCCAACTTTGACATTAGATCAGGTTCCTCAGAGCGTTGTCCAGCCAAATAATTTTCAGTATCTGCAAGGATGGATATTCACAATCTCTTTGTGCTACCTGTTCCAAAGTTTTCTCATCTTCCTTGTGTATTTTTTTCCCCTTATATCTAATTGGAATTCCACTAAATGCAACTTGTGTTCTTTGTCTGTCATCCTTTTGCTGTGCACCTCTGAGAAGAATCTGGCTTCTTTACAAACAGTCAATAAATACTTGTGGATAGAAATTAGATGCCCTTTGAAGTCTTCTCCAGCCTATTCAAACCCAGGTCCCTCACTCCTGTTTGTACACCCTGGTCATATTTATGGCCCTCCTCTGAACTTGCTCCAGTTTGTCAATATATTGCTCGTGCTGAGAGCCCTGAACTGGAGTTGCTAGTCTAGAGGTGACCTCAAAAGTGCTGAAATACAAAGAAATGATCACTTGCCTTGACCTGCTGAGTAGACTTCTGTTGACACGGTCTAGCAGGCTGTTGGCTTTCTGTGCCACAAGGATGCATTGCTGCCTCATCTTCAACTTGTCCACCATTACCCCCAAGTCTTCTTCTGTAAAGCTGCAGGACTTTGCATTTGCCTTTGGTGACCTTCATGAGGTTTTCCTGAGCCTGTTTCTCCAGCCGGCTGAGATCCCTGTGAATGACAGTTATACCCACCAGTGTATCAATCACTGCCCCCAATTTGTAATCATCCCTGAACTTGCTGGGGGTGAACTCTATTTTATCATCCAGGTCGTTAATAAAACTTAAATAGTATCAGCCTCTTTGTACCACTGACCAGAAGCCTGTGAACCTAGCAGCCCAGCCACTTTTTCACCCACTTGATACTCCACTTGTTCAGTCTGTATCTCTCCAGTTTGTCTACAAGGATGCTTTGGGAGATTATTTTAAAGGCCTTATGCAGCTCAAGGAAAGCAACACCTTCTGCCCTCTCCTTGTCCACATAGCCAGTTGTCTCATCATAGAAGGCAACTGAGTTGGTTGGGCATGATTTGCCTTGGGAGATCCATACTGTTCTCAGTCACCTTCATGTTCCTGGATGTACCTTCTAGAAGACTTGCTTTGTAATCCCCAGGTACTGAGGTTAGGCTGACTAAGCTAAAATTCCCTGGATCCTTCTTCTGACCCTTCTGAAGATGGGTGTGACATATGTCTTTTTTCAGGAATTGGGAATCTCCCCAGTTACCAAATCCTTTTGAAGAATGACTTGGTAATGCTATTGGCTACGAATCTGATCATCCTTAGATGCATCTCATCAGGTCTCATGGACTTTGTCTACTGAATATTCCCTGCTAAATAGGCAGGAGCCAATAGAAACCCTGTAAATTTGCACACATAAGGCTCTCAGCATGGGACTAAGGCTCTGTGTGGCACGTACCTCACTGTCCGTGTGGTAAAGACCCTATCTAATTCCAACACAGCCTTCAAAGTTGTCCACTGAGTAACCAAAGAAGCAACAAGACTTTGTGCCTGGGCTAAGCAAAGTGGGATCAAACTTATCGACCAGTGATTGGAATTGGTTGTCTCGTCTTGCTGAGCTGGAATCTATCCTGCAACAGAGATCCTTCAGTATCATGCTTCAGTTATCTAATCAGATGTAACAGAAAACATTATTCACTATGAGAGTGGTTGAACACTGGGACAAGTTATGCAGAAAAGCTTTGGGACTTTTATCCTTCAAGAAGGCCCTAAGCAGTCTAATCTACTTTTGAAGCTAGCCCTGCTTTAAGCAGATAGAGGACTAGATGACCCCTAGACATCTCTTTCAACCTTATTTTTTCTATGAAAAGTTAATTCTCCTGGTTGATCAGTGTGTTACCCTCCATATTCACATATCAAACATGAATTCTTCAGACATAGGTCACTTAGTACTGAAGAGCAGAAGTTGTTCTGCAAGTTTAGTCAGAGTTGCAGAAAAATGAAGAAATCTCTAACATGTTAGTTAACTGTATCTGACCATGTCATTCAAAAGCCTTGCACACATATGAACAGGACAGAGAGAATAGCACACAGAAGCATAAATCTACTGTCTCCTAGCTCTGGGCATCTTCAGCAGTCTTTTAAAACTAGACCCAATAGAATATAACATTGATACATTCTCAAAGAACCATCAATCTGAGTGTTTCGGATATATCCATATGCAGTTTGAGACACCGTAAACAGACAGGATTTCTAAAACCCTGAATACCTACCTACACTGTGCCAGTGAGACTTCTTCAAGGCACTTCAAGATGGGAAACCCCAAGTCACTAGCCACATTAAAACCCCTTAGCCTTCTGTATTCCCATAGTCCTGCCACAACTGAAGTAGTCTACAGGCAATGCACTGGGTCATCACTTTCACAGAACCTCTCTGAGTTTTCCCAGTCATTAGAGCAATGATTCCCCTTTGCTGTTGTATGTGTGACTGTTGATGATACCTCCTGACCCCACCAACCAACTTTTCTCATTAACCAAGCAGATAACCTTTCCATAACCTTTCCATCACACTTCAGGAAGCAGTGTCTCAGCCCGGAGGAACACTGCTCCCACACCTCTGCTGAGGCTGGGAACAGGCTGACTCCAGCGCCACAAATCTGAGCAGCTTCAAACATTTGGGCAAGTTAGAAATCAATCATGTGCAAACGTGGCCTATTTTGCAGGCTCATTTCCATGTGCTGTGTGAAGCAGGCAAAGCAGTTTTTGGCTCAGTATTGACTAATTTCAGCAGATTAAAATGGTACAATATCTTATTTTGTTGTTTCAGCTGGTGTGGAAAACGCATCAGTAATTATCACAGGAAACTAAGGAGGGGGGGAAGCACAATAGGAAGGGAGCGCTGGATGATACCCTGCTGCAGAACAAAGCAGGCTATGTCCTGCCAGGCAGCTTCTGAGCAGCACGCTTTCCCTGTGGGGATTTACCCGGCCTGAAGATAGATGTGAAGATGTTCTCAGTCATGTAGGGGTTCACCATTAGCAGGCCCTCTCAGACCTGCTGTGCCCTGCAGCAGAAGCGCTCCTGCATTTTCCCTTGATGCTTCTACACTGCAGCAAAGAACAGCATATGATCACCTCTTTGTTAAGCTGTCTGTGATCTTTAAGTCCAGGCTAAGGAGACAAAATGAACAGGGGAACAGGGCTGTGCTCTGAGCTGGTTTTGCTTGTTGGTATAAAACAGCATCTACAGGGCCTCCACTGCTGCGATGGGGATGGGGATGCTTTTTTGCGAAGCGCTGGCAGCTGCCTGGCAGCCTCTGCCTGTGGGGAGGAGGGGGTTGGGTCTGACCCTTGGCACAGCCCGTGTGCTGTGCGCTGGCTGGCACTCTGTGCAGGCAGCAGGGAGGGCAGTGTGGCATGACAGCACGGCAACATATTTTTAAGGCACTGCACTGTACAGTCCAAGCACTTCGCAGTCGAAGGATAAAAATCAGGCACCTAGAGATGACCTACATCAGGAATTTACTTTGAGTTCTGCATCTCCATTATCAGACATCTCTTCACCATACCACCGCCTCTTCTGGGTCACCAGTGTCCCTAAATCTGTTCGTGGAGAAAGCAAGTTACTTCCCTGAGCATCAATGCTTTGCGTTTTACTGCTGTTCTTGTCGACTTGCTCCACACCACTTCTAGGTTTATTTTCTTAATGTCGTATAGAGGCCCTTTGGGGGGAAGGCTAACACTAGCCCGCATCCATGGAGGTAAAGACCTTGAGCTGCAAACACTTCGGCAGCTCTTTGCTTCAGCTTTGTTGTGTTTGACTTTTGATTATGTATTTGGAGTGGATCTGGACAAGCTCCACTCTGCTTTCCAGTAACAGGCAGAACTGCTGCAGGGACTTCTTAATGTGAACCAGGATTTGGAAAAGCCCTATGCTTCCTCTGCATCCATAAACTTAGATATATTTTCTTGGCTGCCCTTTGCTGGAGCTGTTAAACGGGTGTTTGCCGTTCCCTGGGCCCTCATCTTGGCATGGTTTTGATGAGGCAAAGTGTAAGCAGTAGGGCAAGGGTAAAAAATAAAAGATCAGGCTGGATTTGTCCATCTCTTCCACCAGTGCACTGTGGAGAAGGGGGAATCACCCACATGGGTGCTGTGTGAAGAAACGGGCAGCGGTGTGGCTGTGTGCTCCCATCGCTGCTGCTAGCAGAAGGATTTGGCATGGTGGTGATGCTCTGCCCCACTCAGCCAGCACCCAGGCCAGGTGGCAGGGAACTGCCAGCCCTCAGCAAGGGGGGATTCCTTCTCCCAAGCATCTGCAGGGTCTCTGCTTCCCCCCATGTCCCCTGCTCACCCCTCTGCTCTCCCCACCCTGAAGGAAGGATAATGTCCCTGGGCATGGGTGTCTCTGTGCAGTGTCTTTCAGCTGTGGAGCAGCTCTTTCCCCTGGGTTTTGCTCGAGTGTATCTCCACTGACATCTACTGGGGCTTGTTCTTACACTAGTGCAAGTGGAACATCAACCTCAGAGGGGTTTTCCTTAATGTTTTACAATATTCTGAATGTGCTCGAGATTAATTCTTATGACATGGCCATTTTCCTGAGTGTATCTTAGTTTTAAATGCCTCTTTTTTTTTTCTCTGGTCCTGCTACTCTGAACTCCCCAGAGAGTCCCCTGAGGCCTGCTTGCTATTTTGTGATATTATGTGGAGCATTCAGTTGAGTCTTGGACAGATGGGATGATTTGCGAGCATTTTCCTTTCTTCTCTCTGTGCCCCTCCATATCTCACCTCAGATACAGACCAGCCAAACTGGCTCTTGCTGATTACTTAAGGAAGTAGTTATCTGCAATAGAAGCATTCAGCCTCTTTGGAAAACAGATAGACCAACGTGTTGAAGGGTAGTTGTTTTTTTCTTGTCACAACTCATGGTGAGGAGTTACGCCCCCCCATCTCATTTTGTGGTCTTTTCAGAACTGAAACACAATGATTAGCCAATTCCTTACAAGAACCAGCTGTGAACTCCCTCCATAGAAATGCTCTATTGTTCCATGCTCAGAAATTGTAATTATCAAAGAAAAATATTAAGCTGAGGCCAAGGTACGGTAACTTTGTTACTTGAGTAATGGGAGTGAGGTGCAGTTTGGGAGATGTGGAGGGATTAGAAACACATTGGAAAGAGAGGAGGAGGATTAGGAATGGCAGAGCTGAACAGAGTCCTGCTGTTAGTCAGAGCTGCAGTGCAAGTGCAGGGGGATGAGTAACGGCACACCCAGTCCCACAGGGCTCTGCTCTGCATAATGCACGCTGCTCTGCAGCCTGAATCTGTGCACCCTTTCCTTCTGTATGCCCCACTTCTCAAATTCCTGCTAGTAACATCTTTAAAAAGACCATGAATCCCTCTGCTGAATGTCCCACAAGCATTTTTCATTTAAATGGGTTTGCAGATGACCAGTATTTGTGCCATCAGACTTCTTGACAGTCACAGGGTAATAAAGCAATTTTGCCTGGGTCAGGACCAAGAGAAACAAGATATTTCTTTCTTTTAAATACTTTCCAGACATCTATTGTTGCTAATGCTGTGACCTGACACTTACACTGTCACACTATAACTGTTCTACTTCTGGATCTTTCCCTCTGATCAGCTCCCTACTCCCACCTACATGGGGATTTGGGGACTTCTGTGCATAGTAAGCCTGGGAGATAGCGTGTGAGCATGAGTGTATGCATAGGGGTTCGTATTCTACTGCATATCACAAGCTTGGTGTCGCTGACAGCTGTGAGACCCTGGTCTCTCCCCACTTCTTTACAGTTCAAACTGCCAGGGTGGAATCCTTTCCTCCACAGTTTAGATATCTGCAATAGAAGTGTCTACGTGTATTCCAGTTATCTTGTCAAGCCAAGCAGTCCTGCTGATCATGGACTTACCAAAACACAGAGAATGAGCATGGGCTAGCTATGTGACACCCATGAAAAGCAAAATCTAAAACCTAGGCAATTATCTGTTGTTCCTTTAAATTCCTTGGAATTTTCTAGTCTGATGGCATGGCATTTTGCCAGGTAAATACATTACTCTAAATACGCTTTAAAAATCAGAGATTTAGTGTGGGAGAAGTAAGAGGAAATCCTTCGTGTACATCCTTCAGTTGTCTGACATGTTCATACTGAAGCAGCAGACCACTCAGTGCCTTGTTCTGTCCCCATTAACTCCCTTTTAAACTCACTGAACTCTGATGGTCTGGGTCTGGAAATAAAATGATACAAACTGTTTTCTGAGCTAATGAAGGGAATTCATCCTTGGTGCTGAAGCAAGTGTCTTGAGTGATTCATTGCAAGACAGAAGTTTACAAAGCCGCCAACCATTAGTCTAGACCGTTTTGTGTTTAAGCCTTGCTCTTCTGATACCCTCATGAGTAAGAAATGATGATGGTTCCATTCTGTACCAGTGTGCCTGTGTATGGACACCACAATGCTAATGTTTGCTGCAGGAATGTGTCCACTGTCACCCCTGCTAAACGAGAATCACTCTTAAGTGGCACTAATTATTAATATTTGGAGAACTAAACTCATCTGAGTTATAAATGCAAAATGTTGGTGAGCTAATGGTACTGCTGAACACCTCTGCTCTGGGCAGCAAATTTTTTCTTTGTCAGAGTACATATATAGGTTCTTTAAGCAAAATAAACCTTGTCAATAAAAGTTACTTCTCTGCCAGAGTAACTGTGCTCCCACTAAGTTTTCTGCTTGCATGGAAATAATGAGAGAGTAAATCATTGCCCAGTGCTATAATATACCAGTAGATCTCGTTTAACTATGGCTTTTGCGCTAAAGAAAAGGAGCAGGTAAAGCTGGATTTGTTTTCTCGGTACTTGACAGATGAGGCAGCACCATCTGCTGGTTCCACTGCTCAAAGCCACCTTTGCTCATGAGCTGCTGGGCTGGTGGCCGATACCCGTCAGCACCCCAGGCCCTAAGGACCTTTCAGGGGATCCCACTGAAGCACTGGTTGATTCAAACCCTGAAGCACTGACTGATTAAATGGGCAGGAAAATAGGAAATGCTAGAAATTGGGTGAAATCGGGTTTATAAACCTAAAAGAGTTTGTTGTCCATCCCACCTGTGACCACTCACACAAGACTTGGTACTTGTGGCCTCTGTGATTTCTCACAAAGCTTCTGAAGATGAGAATGGAGAGACCAGCATTAGAGCTGGGGACAGCATCAGAGCTGGGGCACATCCAAACTGCTATCCTTTAAAATGCTGAGGAATAAATCTAATGGACACAATGATTCTTATGGGTCCCTTCCAATTTGAGATACTTTGTGATAAAACTGCCTCCTTCATCCCTAGCTCACTGTAACACTTGTGTCCAGCTTGCCCAGGTGACATGAGATACCACCAGTGCCTGAATCCTCATTAGTTTGTGCCTTACTTGATTTCTTCCCACCATGTTCCTTCACTTGGGACAGGACATTAGATGAATCCTATGTGTGATTGATGTGGGGTGAAGGTTTATTCAGTCTAGACATCTGCCTCCCTTGATGGATGGGAAGCTGTACATATCACAGTGGCTGTAACAGCAGGACTCTGCTCTCCATGCACTGGATTCTTTCTCACTAATCTGGGACCAGCTCATGTTCTCAGTCAGGGAAGTTAAAAAAAGAGAAGGTGCTGGGCAGTGAAGGTAAATGAGAAGAGGGTGGTAATTCTGTGATCACAGGGGATTTTGTGGCAAGGGTGTGCAAGTTCAGACCACCATTCTGCTACAGATATCTTATGTGACCTTAGACAAGTCACATGCATCTTAAGCCTTGAGGATTAACTTTTTCCAGCATTCTAGGATTCAGCGTCCCTTTGACTCTACATAGGGGGAAACTGGCGTTCTCCTGCCTTGCAGGGGTCTTCTGAGAGTTAATATTTCAGAATAGAGAAGGCACTCTGATCCTTTAGTGATAAGATCTAAGAGAATGGTTCCTACCACAAGGTTTCTAACAGCTTATCAGTAGGGTAGACATTCCATTTGCCAGGATGTCCATCTCAGAGTGGTTTTCTCTCTTTTCAGGCACTGCGTCTGTTGCAGTCGCTGGCATCTTTGCAGCCTTAAGGATCACAAAGAACAAGCTCTCTGACCATAAGTTTGTTTTCCAAGGAGCTGGAGAGGTATGAATGTTCTTGAGTTTGTTCCTAAATATGATCCTAAATTCAAATTTAGAGAGATAAAAGTAAACCATGCAACTTCCTGCAAGGCTTGGCTTCATAAGAACAAAGCACAGAAGCAGGTTCCTTGTCATTGGGCAGGAGTGGGCCTCACAGGTGGATCTTGATGCTGCGTAGAAGTTGCCAACAATCTTTCAGTGACCTTTTGGCCCATGAGTCCTGGGCAAATTTCCTGGATGCTACAAGGCTGCCCATATCTCAGTGGGGCTTTAAGTACCTTGAGGGAAGTCCCTTATGAGGCAGGGTGCTGCAGGAATATTAATAAGTCTGGTTTGAATCCTCAGGGTTGGTATTTAGGGTAAACCAGAGCCTCTTTAGCAACAGAGTCAAAAGGAAGGACTCAGATTCAAAGAACTGTAAGAACATAACCTCACTTTTTGGAGTCAGTCGTATTGCCCCCATGGCAGAAGTCAGGTAGTCTGTATGGTGCCCTTGCTCAACAAGAGAGGGAAGAAAAAGTCTCTGATGCCTGGACTGTGGACTAAAGGCATTGATCCAGGTCCTGGCTCAGTTCTTGCCCACCTGTGGGACTTTGGGAAAGTATGTTACTCACTGTTTGTCTATACTTTTGTGAAACAAAGATTGTTCTTTCTCCACCCCTCCTGGCAGACATGTCTGTACTGGGCACCATCTCTGTAGCACAGAGACCCTCCTGCCTTGTTAGTCCCTGTCTGGGCAGGAGGTCCAGGCACAGCTGTAGGACCACCAACACACACAGCATGTCCAGGGCTGCCTCCTCGGGCAGGAAAGGGCAAAGATTACTTTCCTTCTGGAAGTACCTCAGATGCAGCAATCCCACTCTGCTTTGAGTTCCTCTGTACTGGCATCGTCACCAACGTTTGCTCAGTGTCTGCCCCTTTTCCTCCCCTGCAGCAGTGTTTTAAATGATGGACACAGCCTCTACCTGTCAATATATTACCTCCACTGCTCCAGCCTCACATCCTGCCTTGCTGGATGATTGGGGTTTTTTTTTATTTATGGCAGCACCTACAATGCTAAAATCATCCCCATGCCATGGCACTGTACAGCCATGGAGCAGAAAGCCTCCCTGCTTTGTGCAGTGCTGAGGGATGATCCAACTCATTTAAAATCTTCCTGCCCCAAAAGATGATGGTACACCAATGAAATGTTCAAATACTGTATTCCAGGCTGCAATGGGCATAGCTCATCTCATCCTCATGGCCATGGAAAAGGAAGGAATTTCACGAGAGGATGCCATCAAAAAAATTTGGATGGTAGACTCCAAGGGACTGATTGTGAAGGTAAATTTGTCTCCAGAGCTGAGCTCCACCCTCATGCCACCTTCCTGCAAGCTAGAGAGAGACCAGAGCAGGCACATATCTTAGACCCCTGCTCAGCCCCGGAGTAAGGCCTGCAGTTTTCTTGGTGTCAGTATAGCTGTCCCTGCTTTCAGAGGACTAAGTCTCAGGGTAACAACAGTGTACCAGTAGCATTGGCTGCCCTAAAGACAGTGCTTTGGGCTGGACCTCTGAAGAGGATACACTGCTGGCCGTGGTCTCAAGCAGTGCTGGAAGGCTTGTGTGTCATATGGAGTATCACAACAGCAACGCTGTGCCCTGCTTGATCCAGCCTGGCCCAGCTCTACTCTGCACCCCCTGGGTCCTCGGGGCCCTTGTCCCTCTTCAGATTTGAGGAGACTTGTGCTGCGGGTATAGCTTCTCTGCCCTGGCAGCCAGATCCTTCCTCCACACAGTCGATGTACTTTGGAGGGTGAGAGGAGCAGAGACCAGCCCCATGTGACATTACACCAACAGCTCAATGCCTGACTGGCTGATGCTGCAGTCCTGCTCTGTGGAATCTGGTTTAGGTAGAGGGCCAAGAGATTAAATGAACTGATGAGTTACTTCGTTGTGTCTCCACCTTTTGCCAACAGACCAAAGTTTGATTCCTCCTTTTTCCCCACAGGGCAGGAGCCACCTGAACCATGAGAAAGAAATGTTTGCCCAGGACCACCCCAGTGTGAACACACTGGAAGAGGTTGTGCAGAAAGTGAAGCCTACAGCAATTATAGGTGCAGTTCCCTTAGCATGACCTTTTCACATCAATTCAGCTCTTAAGGAGAGTTTCTGCCTTTCTTCCAGAGCCTCCTTTTGTTCTCCCAGTCAAAACAAAATAAGCTTTTTATACCCCTATTTTGTCAGTTCGGTTCTCCACATCTTTTCCCCTTTGTGGGGCACAGGCTTCCTCTCTTCTGGAGCTGTAGGAGGTTCTGGGGGAGGCAGGATCTGGGGCTGTCGGCAGCAAACATGGCCCTGACAGGCTGGGCAGAACGAGGATGACAATAGGTAGCTTGGGCAGGTCTATGGAAAGCAAAATGCTGAGCCTGTGGGAGGCATAGTGCTGCAGTCAGACTGGCCTAAACACTGATCCCTGCTCTGCTCAGAGGAGCAGGGGGCTTTGTTTTGAGACAAGCTTTTAATCTCACCACAATACAAGAAAGAAACATTCTGACATGAATCTCCAGAGATGGAGCCTGTTCCCTCCCACAGTTTATTTACCAGTGGAGGCATTCAAGAGGGATCAGCCCAATGCACTGAAGTCAGACAGTCGGAAAGCACCATCTCACTCTGCTGTTGTTGTTTTAGGTGTCGCAGCCATTGCAGGAGCTTTCACTGAGAAGATTTTGAAGGACATGGCAGCCTTCAATGAAAGGCCCATCGTGTTTGCCCTGAGCAACCCCACAAGTAAAGCAGAGTGCACAGCCGAGCAGTGCTACCGCCTCACTGAGGTACTGGAGCTCAGCATAGGGCAGCTGGGTGCTCTGGGTACACTGTGGCCATGACTGTACCAAGGAAACCACAGTGGTGCATGGTGGGTGAACAACAGACTATGGGCATAAGTTGAAATAAGAGAGGTTCAAGCTGATCATAAAGAAACACTATGAGGAGAGTCAGGAGGTGGAACAGGAGCCCAGATTGCTCATGCGGTCTCTGTCTCTGCAAGTTTACAAGACCAGGCTGGATAAAGCCCTGAGCAACCCAGTCTGATTTCATAGCTGGCCATGACCAGGAGCTGTGAGCAGGAGTTTGGGTCCCTACCAGCATGAATTACTTTGTGAGCATCTAAAGAAAGTGCTTGACTCCTTCACCCATAGCTGTCCGAGATGTCCATCCTCCCAGGTTACTACCCCTTGTGTTTTGCCAACCTAGCTGTTTATGTAATGGCTTCATCACCCGACTCGGACCCAATGTCACTGAAGAAGTATTGTCATGTGGATTGTCTTGGTGTGAGAGAGGAGGCCTTTCCTCACTCTCCCCTTTGCCCTCCCCACCAACTGCTGCTGACTAGAGCAATCACACAGCCCCAGACCTTCATGCTACATGAGTCTGTCTTCACACTCCATAGATAGTTAATAGAGGAGGAGAGACTTCTCAGTGGCCCTGTCCATGTCCATGTTCATGGCTCCAGGGACCAGGCCCTCCAGAAGTGTCACCTGGAGATGGCTCTGGTGGAGATGCCTCTTGCTGACTGGCTGGAGATTTGTCCACTTGGTCACCAGAGTGCCCTGAGCACAGACCATTGTGAGCAGCAGAAATGTAAGACTTCTGAATTTGGATGCCTCTGTCTCTCTCTTTGATCAGGGCCGGGGAATATTTGCAAGTGGGAGTCCATTCTCAAAGGTAACCCTGCCCAATGGACAGACCTTCTTCCCTGGCCAAGGAAACAACGCCTACGTCTTCCCAGGAGTAGCACTGGGAGTCATTGCCTGCGGAGTCCGGCATATCTCTGACGATATCTTCCTCATCACCGCAGAGGTTTCCAACCAGCATTTAACTAGTGTTTTTTAAAAGATGATAAGTGGCACAGACACCTACTTCAGGTGTTTTCAAGGCCCAGGGCAATGTGTTGAGTGAAAATGGCACAGCTTTGGCAAAAAAGCTGCAGCCTTTTGCAGCGTCACGGAAAGCTCACGCTTCCATTGCACCTACAGAGGTGCAGGAGCCATGATAGGGTTCTCATTCTCCACAACTGCTGCCCAAGTACAGCACTTCTGCCTTTCTGGCTCCAGTTTTAAGTCTGTAATGAAATGTATACACACATGTATTTCAAATAGTTCAGCAGTTCCCATTGAGAATTAGTCCCAGCTCTGCAGCTGCTGACGTTCAGCCACATTTCCTGCAATGCTAGTGAATGTGATATGTGCTTGAGACCATCACTGTAAAATACCTTTCTCTTTCTAGTCTATTGCTGCCGAGGTGACAGAGCAGAATCTTGCAGAAGGAAGACTCTATCCCCCCTTGGACAGCATCAGAGAGGTGTCTCTCAAAATTGCTGTGAAAGTGAGTATTTCCACTTCATTTCCACCTTCCATGGTAGGGAGGGCAGGAATTGTCCTGGCATCATTTTTTGCTTTGTTTTTTAATTCAACTTGTTCTGCAGCTGAAAGCAGTGATTCTCAGGAATCCTTCCAGCTTTGATTTGTCCCATCATTAAAGCCTAAATGTGAAATATACCTTCTGATTCTGGGTGCCTCACAGCTCACAAAGCTCTGCTTTATTGCTTGGAGCTGTGAGTGCTCAGCACTTCAGAAAATCAGGTTGAAGTTCAAATTCAAATATGACACAAGCTGCTGAAAGATTTTAAGTTCCAAATTGCTATTTTGGAACCTCTCCTCCTGTATTTGATAGGGGCCTAAGTACCTAAGTACCTATTCCAGATCTGAGCTTCTTGTCCTAACTGTGGGATTGGTGCCCTCTGTACATCAAATTTGTAATTCCTGTTCAGGGGACGCCCACTGAGAATCACACTTGCCTGCTAGGAGTTACTGGCAGATGTACAGTGTAGCTGAGGAGCTTAAGGGTGTGAGTGGAGGTGGCTGAAGAGCTGCTCTCCATCTTTAATTGCACACTCCAAGCATTCTGGCAAGCCAGGGGTGTGCATTTCTAAGCAGCCAGTAATTGCAGACAGATTGCATTCCCTCACCCAAAGGATGAAGTGCAGCTGACTCCAAAAAAAAAAAAAAAAAAAAAAAAAAAGGCACAATTCTGCGGGGAGGAAGGAGGGAAAATACAGCCAGAGCCAACCTGCAGTTGGCTTCAACTTCATAATGTGCCAATGTTGTTTCATCAGCTCATTTTGCTTATCTTTTTTCAGATTGTTGACTGGGCCTACAAGAATGGTCTTGCTTCTTGGCACCCTGAGCCAGCAGACAAGGAAGCCTTTGTGAAACAGCTCATTTACAGTCCTGATTATGATTCATTTGTTATTGATGATTACAGGTGGCCCCCCGCAGCCATGCAAACACAAGATGTTTAAGTTTTTGTGAAAATTGTTCCCTCATTTTTACCATCAGTTCCCATGGCTCGTATCGTTGCTGATATAAATGCACCTCCAGGCTTGCAAAATGATAAAAGTAAATTAATCCAAGGAGTTTTTTACTTGCTGCTGCTTTTTTTCTCTGTTGGAGCATATCAGAAGGGAATAAAACAGAGTCCAGGCTGGGCAGTCGGTACTCTTAAAGAGGGAGACAGACTATGCAGCCTGTCCCAGTCAATTAGCACTGCATACTGCTGCCTGCTTAGCACACTGTCTGGCTCTTAGCTTGGGAGAAGCCACGTGGGCCATCTCAGAAACGAAGAGTCCCATTCCTAGACTGTGGGAAGCTCAAAGCCCTATGGACAGCTGTATATGTGATCATCCCTCACACACAACAGCCCATGGCTCTCTGGATGTGATGAGAAGTGTGTGTGTTGCCCTGGGAGAGGTGCACGCTTGGGCTCTGAAAGTCCCTAGTGTTAGAGGAGTCTCATTCAACCCAGGCTGGTTCATAGGCCACACAGCCTGGCACTGTTCTGTGCCCCATCCCCCTTGGAAACAAACCCCAAAACCTCCCTCAGTCCCTCAGGGACAACAGACTCCTTCCCCTCTGCAGTCCAGGCTGCTCACCAAGGGCACAGGAGCCAAGGTGCATACAGGGGGTAGCCGAGCTGGAGACCAGGGCACCCCCAAACCCACACACAGCCACACCACTGCATCACTGCATCTTCTGCAGGGTGCAGATAAGGAAAAAGGGCCACCAGCCAAAAGCCCTCTGGGGGGGGTCTCTCCATGTCACAGAGTCCCAGGAAGGCTTCCTCTAGCCCTGCAAAATCATCATACCCCACCAAATACTATTCCAGTGGGATGATGGTGTTCCTGACCATAACTGGGAAAGAATAGAGGGGCTTGCTTCTCAGCGTTCACACACACCAAGGCCAAGGCTGGTTACTGCAGTCTTTTATCTAGTAAAGTGGCTTCTAGCACCAGGAAAAGCATCTCACCCTTTGCTGATGAGCCACAGTCTCTCCAGTGTCCAGGTACTTGTAATGCCAGCACCCTCCATGCTCCTCACAGAGGTAGATCTTCTCACCTAAGCTAAGGAAGGAAAGAGGAAGCTGTCACATTTCAAGTTCAGAGAGAGACACTGAGAAATATTTGCATTTCCTGAGCAAGAGACCTTGAAACTGAGGTTTCCTTGCCTTTTCCATGACTTCTGAAAAAAAACCTAACTGCTTTTGAGAAGGAAGGTAGCAGGGTGGCACTTATGTTTTTTGTTTCAGAAAGGTGCCTACACAGCTTCTCTTAGTTTCTTCCCTCTTCTCCTTCCCATCCACCTCCCTACTGCTCAATTAAAGCTTTGACCTTTCTGTGTGTTCAGCTTCTGGGCCTGACTTCCAAAATATTAAGGAAGAATGGGAGGGAAAAAAAAAAAGTGGGGGTGTGGGGTGTAGGAAGAGTTCCATTTTAAGTGGAGCCATGAAGAGAGGAAATTTTCCTGAACAGTTTAGAAGCATCAGGTAGTGCTCACCTGATCTCATGACAGTCACCTCTTCAAACACTGCCAGAGAGGCCTCATGCCACCACCAATGAAACCAAAGAACAAGACATGTTTTGATGGGTGGGTTGAAAGTCTTAAATCTTCACTGTTCCAGAAATGAAACTTCCAGAAGCATGGTTTATTCCTCAGAATACTGGTTCTGGTCCAGCTAGTCTTGGCCAGGCAAATAGGGAGTGCAAGGGAGCCATGCCCTTGCCACAGAGGAGCCTCCAAAATCTTTTGGATTTGTCTGATACCTGTCATGCCTTTTAGCGATGAGGCCAAACAGAGAGACAGCAGCCCCTGCCTGGCTCTTTGGAAGCAGCAATACTCCTGGGACCTGGGTACCTTCAGCCCTCAGTTCCCATGGTGGAGGCAACAGCTGTTTCGGGGGAAGTCTGAAAGAGCCTTCCAAACCTCAGCCCATCTCCCTGTAAGTGTCTGAGCCGTTTCTCATCAGGCTCCAGGAACAGGCCAGAGTGTTGAACAAGCTCAGACACACACAGAGTGATCCCAAGAGCATGTGGCCTCTCCCCATATCATGAACTCAGCCCTATCACTGATACCATCTGTTGTTGGTTAAAGATTGTAGGCAGCTAAGTATCTTAAACGGCTTTCTCGCTCCCTGGAAGTGGCATGGGGAAGAGAATCAGAAGGGTAAAAGTAAGAATACCTCTGGGCTGAGACAAAGGACAGATTAATAGTTAAAGCAAAACCTGCTCACACAGGCACTCCCAGGAGCCAGCTCTCACACTAGTTGTTCTGTTAGGTCTTACATCCATCCTTGCTTCTTTTCCACCACCTGCCCCTTAGGAGTCTGGAGAGATCCTTCCCCAGCAGCTTTTACAGGTGCTACATGGAGCCCAATCCTGGAAACAAGAAGACAACAGGATCCAGGCCTTGGAAATGTCTCTCTCCGGCTCCTTTCCAAGCTGTGGGCAAGTCCTGGCACTACCAGATGGCACAAGAGAAGTTGCTGACGCGCTCAGCGGCCAAGGGCTGCGGGCAAACGGACTCACCTGGGAAACACGAGGTCACTGCCAGAAGCCGTCTGGGAAGGGGTGTTCTTTCTGCCTGATGCTGCTGAATCTCTCGTCCCTGGCCTCTGCAGGAGAGAGACACCCAGGTGAGACCATTGCCAGGAAGGGATCCTGTTGTTAACCAAGGCAGCTGGCCTGTAGGCTGCTAAGGCAGCAAGCTGCCTTCTGGCAGAGCCCCCTGTCCTCAGCGTTAACCCTCTTTCTTAGGAGCAGGAGCTGCACAGTGAGCTCCTGCACCTGGGTGATAACACTGCCTGGCTTTGTGCAAGGGCAAGAGGCAGCTGTCTCAAGCAGGAGGCGAGTCAGACGCACGGGGAGACATCACTGCCAGTGGCCTCTCGGGACATTTCCCAAGAACCCACGGCAGTGCTGGCGGAGAGACACTCACGCTGAGGAGAGATTTCAGCAGGTGGCCGGTGCTATCCAGAGCGTGAAGAAACTGCAGAAAACTGCATTTTGACTTTTTTGTTCTGGAAGCGCAGGCAGCCAATGTCCTTGAAGATGAAGTCCACGTTCTGCTTGTTTGCCAGGGTGTAGGACAGAAAAAGCACGGTCTCTTGAACACAGTGCAGTACAATTTTCTGAGGGAAATGGGAACACGCAGTACTGCACCATATCCCAAGGAACATGGGTGTCCAGGGATACTGAGGCATAATTCAAGAGAACAATCATAGAAGCACATGGGGAAAAACAAATGGGGAGCAAATTTAGTTAGATCTGATGTGGAGGACTTCAAGTTTGGGCAAGCTGCTGAGCCAACAGACAAAAATCAGCTAGAGAGCTGTCTTGCAGATTCCTCTGGTACAGCTCAAAAATGAGGACTGTGTAGCCCCTTCCTGCTCTCCACTCAAAGCGTTCTCTGGGCTGAAGTTCCCAGGACACAGCAAGGATTTCTTAATAACACCAAGCCTGGGTTGCCCCCATGAGGAATCTTCTGCCTTCCCACCACACCCAGCGATTTACTTTCCTGGGGAAGTTGTCCCTACATGGCACAGTTTTGGGGGACTGAGTCCTGTCCCCCAGAATATTGATCCCTGACTATTAGAGCGAAGAGGATCGACACTGCAAAGAAGACAGTCTCTGAAAACAGGCTCCAAGGGCCTGATGCCTCACACCCATGGTGCATTGCTGGGGCCTCAGCACATCCTCCCTGCTGCCGCGAGCAGAAGCAACAGCCAGTGCGGCAAGCAAACAGTGCCGAGAGGGACCTTTTCAGGAGCTGCTTCTTGGCAGACAGTGGAAGGTGGGGGCCTGTCTTTGCCTGTGAGGAGCTCAGGCTGCTGTAAGGACCTTCTGACGGAGCTCTAGGCTCCTCTCAGTCCCCTGGCAGCAGCAGTTCAGCATGTGCTCCAAATGCCCTGTAAGAGAAATCCATCCAGTTCATACAGAACCACACAGAATCATCTAGGTGGGAAAGGACCCTGGACATCATCTAGTCCAACCGTTCACCTAGCACAGTTCCAACCTACAGCATATCCTTAAGCTCCAAATCGACCCTACTCTTGAACACCTCCAGGGATGGGGACTCCACCACCTCCCTGGGCAGCCCATTCCAACGCCCAACAACCCCTGCTGGAAAGAAATGCTTCCTAATATCTAGTCTGAACTTTCCCTGGTGCAACTTGAAGCCATTCCCTCTTGTCCTGTCACTTTCTACTAGGTTAAAGAGACTCATCCCCAGCTCTCTGCACCCTCCTTTCAAGTAAGTTGTAGAGGGTGATAAGGTCTCCCCTCAGCCTCCTCTTCTCCAGACTGAACACCCCAAGTTCCCTCAGATGCTCCTCGTACGACCTGTGCTCCAGACCCTGCCCCAGCTCCGTTGCCCTTCTCTGGACACGCTCGAGTCATTCAATGGCCTTTTTGTAGTGAGGGGCCCAAAACTGAACCCAGGAATCGAGGTGCGGCCTCACCAGTGCCGAGTACAGGGGTCAGATCCCTTCCCTGTCCCTGCTGGCCACGCTATTGCTGACACAAGCCAGGAAGTCTTGGCCACCTGGGCACACTGCTGGCTCCTGTTCAGCCAGCTGTCAATCACCCCCCCAGGTCCCTCTCTGACTGGCAGCTCTCCAACCACTCCTGCCCAAGCCTGTAGCGCTGCTGGGGGTTGTTGTGGCCCAAGGGCAGCCCCCGGCATTTGGCCTTATAGAAGCTCATACAATTGGCCTCAGCCCATCACTCCAGTCTATCCAGATCCCTCTGCAGAGCCTCCCTACCCTCAGCAGATCAACACACCTGCCCAACTTAGTGTTGTCTGCAAACTTAGTGAGGCTGCACTTGATCCCCTCATCCAGATCACTGATAAAGATGTTAAACTGAACTGGCCCCAGTACTGAGCCCTGGGGAACAACACTTGTGACCAGCCGCCAGCTGGATTGAACTCCGTTCACCACAAGTCTCTGGGACTGGCCATCCAGACAGATTTTTACACAACAAAGAGTACACCTGTCCAAGGCATGAGCACAGTTTCTCCAGGAGAATGCTGTGGGAAATGGTGCCAAAGGCTTTACTAAAGTCCAGGTAAACAACATCCACAGCCTCTCCCTCATCAGCTAAGCCGGTCACCTTGTCATAGAAGGAAATCACATTAGTCAAGAAGGACCTGCCTTTCCTAAACCCCTTCTGCAGTTGGGCCTTCTTGCCCACCATGCAAGATCATTCCTCGGTCACAGATCACCACTGCTGAGCAGTTACACTTTGATTTTCCCCATCGCTGAGCATGAGAACCCCTTTCTATGGCTTCTGGAAAAAAAAAACACCTGTCACAGAGTCACTGTCACAGAATCACTGAGGTTGAAAGGGACCTCTGCAAGCCATCTGGTTCAGCCCTCAGCTCAAGCACGGCAACCTAGAGCTGGCTCAACTTCTTTGCTGCAAAAGCCTGCCTAGCAGCGATGTAGTGAATAAATTTCATGAGCCATGCTATCTCTTCAACTTTACACCTCAATCTGTAGGGTGCTTTTAATTCCAGTCCAAGCAGCCTCTCCATCAGTGGTTACATGGGCACAGTTTTTCCATGAAACATTATTTTTATTAAAGAAATAATTTCATGTTTAGAATATAGATTCTCTGGAACATCTTTCCTTCAGTAGCTCACAAAAAAAAAAGTAGCTCGCTGTGTACTTCATTATTGAAACAGCATCTAAGAAATACCATAAGCTGAGACATGTCAGAAACATCTGGACTTTCATCCAGCTGCACAGCAACCCTCCCACATGGCCTCCCACAAATTCTTCTTAATACTGGGGTCTTCAGCAGTGTGTTTGCTGCACCTTCCAACAGTACTTGCTGACAAGGGAATGCATGTTAGTTTGTTGCCATACCATTCCCCTGTATTCTTTCAGCCATTTTTACCAGGGCAAAAAGAACAAATCTTTCACCCAACAGTATGTGGCTTTTTGTCTTTTGCTGTTAAGAAACTTCAGAGGAGGATTCTCTATCAGTAACCGTAGCGTGGCTTCTCTCTGCAGACCACACGTCCTGCCAGGAGCCTGCTGCAGTGTGAGGTCTCCACAGGATCACAGCTTTCTTCAGGGAACATCCACTGCTCCATTGTGGGCTCCTCCCCGGGCTGCAGGTGGGTCTCTGCTCCCCTGTGGAGCTCCATGGGTGCCGGGCACAGCTGCCTCCCCATGGGCTGCCCCACGGGCTGCAGGGTTGTTCCTCTCACATATTCTCACTCCAGCTACTGTTGTGCAGCAGTTTTCACCCCTTAAGTATATCATCACAGAGGAGCTACCACTGTTGCTGATGGGCTCAGTTGTCCAGTGGCAGGTCTGTCTTGGAGATGGCTGGAACTGTCTCTGTCTGACATGGGGACAGCTTCTGGCATCTTCTTGTACAAACCACCCCTGCAGCCCCCCTCTTACCAAAGCCTTGCCACATAAACCCAATACAGTGAGCATGGAGGTTTCTACCTCTTCCCCACTCTGTCCTGCACCAAGCACCTCTTCATCCAAGCTCACCAGGTGCTCTTCTTCCTACTCATTGACTCCACCGTGTAGCCCGGCACTGCTCCTCCAGTTAGCTCTCTTGCCCAAGGCCACAGAGGTCTGGGGCTTCAGGGAAGGACAAGGCTCTTTTTTTTGGAGGAAAAGCCATCTTTGTGGCAGGCACAAGAGAAGGACCAATGGCAGGAATTCTTCCCACACTAGATCACTCTCTCTTGACCTCTCTCCCAACAAGAATGCCCCTTAAGAACCCACAGCAGCATTTTGGACCACCCAGCAGTGTCTTTTAGAGGTGTCAGGAGAGGAGGGATGGCCACCCCCGGGTGCCTGTCCCGTGGAATGTCAGTATTGGTCACTCTGTCCCAAGGGGAAGGCCTGCATCTGAGCACGCCAGGCAGCAGTCCACAGCCGAGCAGCACAGCTGGAGGCTACTGCTCTGTGCCATGCACCATTTTTCAGCAGCCATGCCTTCTGCTGCACACGTGGGTAACCTTGGGCTGAGCACAGGCTGAGGAGGAAACTCCTCCTATTGTGTGTCTGCAGACTGCTCCCATCATAGGAGGGCAGCTCCGGCGGGATGCCAGAAGGTCAGCAAGAGACAGAGCCCAGAGGGAGAACTTTGTCTGAGATGGGCATAAGGGAGCTGGAAAGGCACCTTCTATACCTCTGTGGCATTAGTGTCTGTATTTCACAAATGATGAGGAGTGTAATAAAACCTATATGATATTTGTTATTCAAATCTCAAGTTATGGTTAAATATATTATTCAGTAAATTAAATGTAAAAAGAAATTGTGTTAACATCAGATTGTATTGTAACTGAACTTTGTTGTGGTCAGACGGTGTTATGGTTCTACATGTAACCTAAGGTTTAAAAAGAGATAAAGCATTATGTATATAGTTTTTTTTATGGTTAAAATCACTGGTTAAAATCGAGTTAAAATGGCCACCGTCTTCAGGCCAAATGGTGTTCTGTCTAGACATGTCTGGACTATGGATACCTGCACACCTGTGCTGAGCCATCCCCCTCCTCCCCCACGGTGGGAAGCCGGCGAACCTTCCCTGGCAACAAAAACCTCGCGAAAGAAAAGCCCGCGAAAAGTTGTTGACGACCTGCAAACCCCTCAGGGAGCACCCCCACCCTCATGAATATTCATGAAGGCTGCACTTTAAAAGGACTCCGTTTCGGGATGTAAGGTGTGTGCCTTGGTGGAGTAAAGCCTCCCCGGCACACCCAGCGCTGTTTTGCTCACTTTCGCTTGCTAATAAATTTTACTGACCACTGAAACAAATTTGAAGGTGGTGATTTCATTTTAAATTATGATTAATCCATAACAAGGAGCAGCAGTAGAGAGCAGAAGAGAAGTATCTCTGGGCTGATTTCCAGGCTCACACGCAACACTTTTAGAGGGAGAGGGCACAGGCATGGGAGGCACTTTGAGATGTCTCCCAGAACAGCCATTGCCTCCTCCAGGGGAGCTGGCGGCTGAAGGTACCCATGTTCCAGGGGTATCGTTGTCCTCAGAGAGCCCGGCAGGGGCTGCTGTCTCTCTGGCTGGGCTCATCTCTACAAGGCATGACAGACATCACCCACAAACCCAGAGGGTAAAAAGAGGCCCCTCTGTGGCAAGGGCATGGCTTGATCCTCTCTCTCATGAATTCCATCAACCCAAGAATTTGGGGCTTCCCGGGGGTGGGCTGACCCCAGGGGAGAGACAAGCAGTCACTGGAACCCAAATGCCCTGGAGGGGCCCAACGGCAGCTCATGACAAATTCCCCCTAATTGTGACGCGGGGGCGCTGTGACAATGAGGGCAATTGTCACCTAGCAACACTTGGCTCCAAGGCCTTCAGGAGAGAGGTGCTGGCTGCTGCTCAGACTGCCACTTGGCTCTTGAGGAGACACCGTGCAGTGAGGAGCAGAAAGCACCTGGAGGGAATGAACCAGCGTGGCACAGCTGCTCGGCGGAGGGTGGAGGAGGTCTGGAGCCAGATGGAGGCCAGGAGTGCTCCCATCCTGCATAGAGGACGCCTCATGTTTCCAACACTCATGCACCTCTCGGATGATGGTGAGGCCATGGAGAGGTGTGTGATGAGTGCTACTGCAGGACAGGCTCACCCTCTTGTGGCAGCGTTCATCCTGGGGAGGGGGAAGGTGTATCCCAGGACACTGGCACCGGCCACCTTTGTGCCTTGGGCTGACAGACAGCATGAACTCCCTTTCTCTTGCTTTCCAGACACTGTGAGAATTTGGGATGGGGTATCCCGCTACATCCGCCGACAGATTGCGCTGAACAAGGTGGGTTTTGCCATAGCCTCATCTCCTCCTACCCTGCTTATCCCAGGAGTGCTCAACTCGCAAAACACCTCCTAAAGCAGAAGAAACATCCCGTGGGGTACTACTGCTTTGACACTCGGGACAAAACAAAGAGCCCAGCTGCAGCAGAAGGAACTTATCCATGCTGCCGGCAGCTTGCTCATTGCCCACGACCAGTGTGGGCAGCCCAGCATCCAGCCTGAGCCATTTCTCCAGGCTTCCCCTACTTGCTGGAAAGCCCTTGAGGGGTCCTCCCCAGCTGAGGGTGTTGCTCTGCTCTTATTATGGCATCTCTTCTTGAGAGAGAAAACTGGAGGGAGGTGAAAAAGGCCCAGAGGATGAGGCCATCTCCAAAGCTCTCCACACTGCTACCATCCAACCCCTTCCCTATAAGCTGGGCTGCAACAGCCCATCACTTGCTTGCAGAAGCTATGTGACATCTCAGAAAGATTGAACCCCGTTCTGCCTTTGGTCTCTTTTCAGGGTGTCACAATACCTGGGCTGGGCACCTTCTGCCTTATTCCATACACTTTGCCCATGAGGAGCTCTCAGCTCCTGAACTTGCAGAGGCCCATCTTCCAGCTGTCGGAGAACTTTGCATGGGTTCACGGGCTCCAGTATGAGGGAGAAATTTTTCCAGGTAAGAAGGCAGATGAATACGATGGATTTCTCTTACAGGGCATTTGGAGCACATGCTGAACTGCTGCTGCCAGGGGACTGAGAGGAGCCTAGAGCTCCGTCAGAAGGTCCTTACAGCAGCCTGAGCTCCTCACAGGCAAAGACAGGCCCCCACCTTCCACTGTCTGCCAAGAAGCAGCTCCTGAAAAGGTCCCTCTCGGCACTGTTTGCTTGCCGCACTGGCTGTTGCTTCTGCTCGCGGCAGCAGGGAGGATGTGCTGAGGCCCCAGCAATGCACCATGGGTGTGAGGCATCAGGCCCTTGGAGCCTGTTTTCAGAGACTGTCTTCTTTGCAGTGTCGATCCTCTTCGCTCTAATAGTCAGGGATCAATATTCTGGGGGACAGGACTCAGTCCCCCAAAACTGTGCCATGTAGGGACAACTTCCCCAGGAAAGTAAATCGCTGGGTGTGGTGGGAAGGCAGAAGATTCCTCATGGGGGCAACCCAGGCTTGGTGTTATTAAGAAATCCTTGCTGTGTCCTGGGAACTTCAGCCCAGAGAACGCTTTGAGTGGAGAGCAGGAAGGGGCTACACAGTCCTCATTTTTGAGCTGTACCAGAGGAATCTGCAAGACAGCTCTCTAGCTGATTTTTGTCTGTTGGCTCAGCAGCTTGCCCAAACTTGAAGTCCTCCACATCAGATCTAACTAAATTTGCTCCCCATTTGTTTTTCCCCATGTGCTTCTATGATTGTTC
>NW_020799091.1:6968275-6970930 GCF_003259725.1 Athene cunicularia | reverse complement strand
GGGCAGGCACTCATCTCAAAACAAAGTCTTTCTGCAATGGAGTTTTCTCTTAGAACATCCAGCCAGCATTTGGCAACACTTTTGATTAAAAATGGCACTAGAATTACGTAACCTGTTCTTCAATTCCACACCCACCATATTTTGTACAGAGGGGCCGCACGGCTCAGCCCGGCCCAGCCTGCAGTGGCGGTGGGCAGCAGTGGTGTGCCCCGTCGAGGCGCCTGGGCAGGCATCAAGAATGACATTGCTGTGGAAAGTGAAAATGGTAACCGGGCGTCCCGTCCCGACCTGGCCCTGCCCGCGGGGTGACGGTGCCAGCAGGGTGGCCCTGGCGCACAACCCGCCGCTCCCCGCAGCCTCGCCAGAGCCGCTGTGCACTGCCGCCTCCCTGCTCGTCCCTGCTCAGAGCAATGCTGCCTTCCCCAGGAACCGTGAGCCCCTGCCCTGAGCCCGGGAGGGCCTCAAGGGTGCTCCAGAGGGGGGGAACCCCCACCCCCGGAGAAATTGGGATGCGTGGCCTCTGTTGTGTGCTTTTGTACGGGTAATCAGCTGGGAAATGAGGAGGCATCGCAGCACGTCTTCACTTCAAGTGTGGAAGACGTTGCGCTACTTTTTTTATTATTATAATTTATTTTTTTAACCCGCTTTCTATTAGTTGTGAGTTTTAAAGCCTCGACTCCGTAAAGTTTTTTGTAGCTTGGAATAATAGGTTTTAGAAAAGCAAACCACAAGCGCTTTGGATCCCTCCTGTCAAAAGAAATAAAAGAGCACAATTCAGGGCAGGGGGAAGAGGTGGCAGAGGGAGATGTTTCCCATGTCACCCCAAAAAGAGTGCAGATTCAGCATGCTGCCAACAAAGGGGCACACTAGCTAGGCGCTGAAGGGGACGAGTTACCTGCAGAACATACTGTCAGCCAGTATGAAACACACAAAATCAGCACAATAAAAGCTGGAACTTTGGAGAAACTTGTGGAGAACCTTCTGACAGCTTTTGGGGATAATGATTTCACCTACATCAGTATCTTTCTGTCAGCATTCCGTGCCTTTGTTTCGACTAAGGAAGAACTGGAACTTCTTGACAGATATGGAAACCTGGAGACATCAAGCTGTGAAGAAGACGGAAGCCAGAATTCCTCTGAATCCAAACCAGTACTCGACAGCAATAGCATCAATCTTACGAGCCTGGCTTGATCAGTGCTCTGAGGATTTCAGAGAGCCACCCGACTACCCGTGGTTGATGAAGTTGCTGGATTACCTGAAGAGGAATATCCCTGGCTCTGACCTGAAGAAGAGGGCACAGAACCTCTTGGATCAGTTCCAGAACCAAGAAGTGGAAAATGACGATGGGTTCTATATCACTTCCCTCTGTAACCTGTGTGATGAAGAGGAATTGGAGATCAGCAGTCCAGACGAATTCTCTCTTTTCCAAGCAGGCCGTGTGGCAGAACAGTTGACATACATGGAGGCAAAACTCTTCAAGAAAGTTGTGCCCTGCCACTGTTTGGGATGCATCTGGTCTCAAAGGGATAAGAAAGAAAACAGGCATCTGGCACTGACCATCAGGGCTACCATCTCTCAGTTCAGTGCCGTTACCAAATGTGTTGTCAGCACTATCCTGAAGGACAAGGAACTCAAAACACAGCAAAGAGCCAAGATCGTTGAGAAATGCATTACTATTGCACAGGAATGTAGGATCATGAAGAATTCGTCCTCCTTGAGGACCATCATTTCAGCACTGCAGACCAACTCCGTCTATCAGCGGAAAAAGACCTGGGGGTGTGTTTCAAATGCTGATGTTCAAAGGGCTGTCTGATATCTTCTCAGACCATGACAATTATTTGACAAGCAGGGAGCTGCTGATGAGGTGTACAGGAGAGAGATCAGTATTTTTATTGATTGATTTATTAATTTTTATTAATATTTTTATGTTAACAGCTGCTTACCGAACTTCAGTCCCAGGGCAGCTGCCTTTGGCTTGTTTGTGGTGGCCTGCACCAACAAACCGTGCAGCAGCGGTTTGCTTCAGTCTCCATACAGTTGTAGGTCTCCAGAGGGAGAAAGGAGGCAAAACTCACTCTGCTGGCAGGCCTTGTCTCTTGCTTTTCTTCTGGATTAAAAACAAAACAAACCAAACCAAAAAGGATTACCTTGAACTTGCTGCACTGGAACATTGTGTTAAACACATTAGTACTGCGGCGAGTAGTGTAACTGGCCAGATCCTCTTCTGATGTAAGCCTGTATAATTGTGCTGAAGGCTGTAACCTTCACTTGGCATAATGAGAAATTACTCCCTTGTGGGAAAATTATGTCCTGGTCATACCGTCTCTTTAAAAAAAGCCACAAAATGTGCTTAAAGATTTCTTGGAAACGTGAACTAGATGACCTCCCGAGGTGCCTTCCGACCTGATTTGTTCTGTGTTTCTATGCTGCTGCTGTTTGTTCATACAGTATTTGGCAGGATAGAGTCCCAGTTCCTAACTGAAGCCACATTGTGCAGGGCAGCGATACATCCCACTGAGCTGGAGGAGGTGGAAGTGGAGTGAGACACAGCCACAAGATCAAGTGGTGTGTTACAGCACAGGGTGTGTTACTGTCAGCCTGGATTACTGAAACAGCTTCAGCCTCTTTTTCCTCTCTGTGGCAACCCCAAATCTG
>NW_020799091.1:6960411-6968225 GCF_003259725.1 Athene cunicularia | reverse complement strand
AGCAGAAGGAACTTATCCATGCTGCCGGCAGCTTGCTCATTGCCCACGACCAGTGTGGGCAGCCCAGCATCCAGCCTGAGCCATTTCTCCAGGCTTCCCCTACTTGCTGGAAAGCCCTTGAGGGGTCCTCCCCAGCTGAGGGTGTTGCTCTGCTCTTATTATGGCATCTCTTCTTGAGAGAGAAAACTGGAGGGAGGTGAAAAAGGCCCAGAGGATGAGGCCATCTCCAAAGCTCTCCACACTGCTACCATCCAACCCCTTCCCTATAAGCTGGGCTGCAACAGCCCATCACTTGCTTGCAGAAGCTATGTGACATCTCAGAAAGATTGAACCCCGTTCTGCCTTTGGTCTCTTTTCAGGGTGTCACAATACCTGGGCTGGGCACCTTCTGCCTTATTCCATACACTTTGCCCATGAGGAGCTCTCAGCTCCTGAACTTGCAGAGGCCCATCTTCCAGCTGTCGGAGAACTTTGCATGGGTTCACGGGCTCCAGTATGAGGGAGAAATTTTTCCAGGTAAGAAGGCAGATGAATACGATGGATTTCTCTTACAGGGCATTTGGAGCACATGCTGAACTGCTGCTGCCAGGGGACTGAGAGGAGCCTAGAGCTCCGTCAGAAGGTCCTTACAGCAGCCTGAGCTCGTCACAGGCAAAGACAGGCCCCCACCTTCCACTGTCTGCCAAGAAGCAGCTCCTGAAAAGGTCCCTCTCGGCACTGTTTGGCCCCTGATGGCCGCACTGGCTGTTGATTCTGCTCATGGCAGCCAGCACAGCTGCAGGTGCAGGCTGGCGAGAGGGAGGATGTGCTGTGGCACGAGTGATGCACCACCAGTGTGGGGCACCAGGCCCTCGGAACACTGTGTTTTCAGGGATTCTCTTCTCTCCAGTGTTGCCTCCCAGCCTGGAGAGTGCTCTGAGCTGGGCACAGCATGAGGCTGTGAACATTGCATTTTGGGGCTGCACCACAGCAGTATGCTAGAGAAACTCTGCAGCAGAGCTTTGCCCGTGGGCTCAGCAGCTGCCGATATTTGCCCGTTGTCCACCTGAGCAAAGCTACTTCACTCCTTGCTTCTTTCTTCCTAGGTTCTTCCCCCAGAGTATTGCTGAATTACACCTCAGTGTCCTTGGACACCCGCATTCCTCCGGACACGGTGCAGCGCTGCATTCAAGAGACCCTGCTTTTTCTGTCCTACACCCTGGCAAACAAGCAGAACGTGGACTTCATCTTCAAGGACATTGGCTGCCTGCGCTTCCAGAACAAAAAAGTCAAAATGCAGTTTTCTGCAGAGTTTCTTCGCACTCTGGATAGCACCGGCCACCTGCTGAAATCTCTCCTCAGCGTGAGTGTCTCTCCGCCAGCACTGCCGTGGGTTCTTGGGAAATGTCCCGAGAGGCCACTGGCAGTGATGTCTCCCCGTGCGTCTGACTCGCCTCCTGCTTGAGACAGCTGCCTCTTGCCCTTTCACAAAGCCAGGCAGTGTTATCACCCAGGTGCAGGAGCTCACTGTGCAGCTCCTGCTCCTAAGAAAGAGGGTTAACGCTGAGGACAGGGGGCTCTGCCAGAAGGCAGCTTGCTGCCTTAGCAGCCCACAGGCCAGCTGCCTTGGTTAACAACAGGATCCCTTCCTGGCAATGGTCTCACCTGGGTGTCTCTCTCCTGCAGAGGCCAGGGACGAGAGATTCAGCAGCATCAGGCAGAAAGAACACCCCTTCCCAGACGGCTTCTGGCAGTGACCTCGTGTTTCCCAGGTGAGTCCGTTTGCCCGCAGCCCTTGGCCGCTGAGCGCGTCAGCAGCTTCTCTTGTGCCATCTGGTAGTGCCAGGACTTGCCCACAGCTTGGAAAGGAGTCGAAGGGAGATTTTTATTTTTTCCAAGGCCTGGATCCCCCATTACTTCACACTTGCTCCTATTTGTTTCGGAACAGGGCTGTATTCACAGCACAGCCCACGGGCTAGTGATTGCCCCTTCCTTTCCTAACCCACAGCAAGCATCTCTCAGAAGGTGGCACCGAGGCCAAAGCCCTGCAAGCCTGGGAGGGAGCACCCTGGAATCAAACTGGTTTTGTTTACTTGCTTCCAGGGTCGGGCTCTACATATCACCTGGAAGGGCTGCCAGGGAAGGGCCTCTCCAGACACACAAGGGGCAGCTGGAGAAGAAGGGAGAAGCAAGCAGGAAGAAGAGGCTAAGAGATCAGGTACTGTGAGAGCTGGCTCCTGGCAGCAATGGCTCCTGCAAGACATCTCTATCCTTCTTGCCTTTTGCACCTTCTCCTAAGGGCAAGGGGTCAGAGCCATGGCTGGAAGGCTGTGCGTTGTACAGGATGAGGTCCTCCTGCGACTGATTCCCTGTGACAGTCGCTGTGCAGGGCCTTGGTAGGGACCAAGATGGCGGGGCAGCCCAGCGCTTCCAGTTGCATTCAATAACGCTCAGGTTCCTTCTGCAACGGGCTCCTGTATCTCCTGTCTCCTGACAACTCCTGCGTGGGCTTGATGTGCCCACTGGGACACTCTGGGGCCATGGCAGCAGCAGAGACCCAAGGCTCCCTTCCTGTGAAATGCAAGGAAGAAAGAAAGAGCAGTGGGAGCACTGTCGGGCCACAGAAAGGAAAAGCTGGGCAAGGTTCAGAGGGAGAAATCTCCAGGCACACATTGGCGTGCAAGAGTGTCCCTGTGCCCCTCTGCTAGCCCCCTTCCCCGCTGGCATGCAGGGAGGCTCGGTCCCTTCCTGGCCGCGTGGTCACCAAGGGGCTGCTCTGACGAGCCTTTTTGTCGCCTTCTTACAGGGTCTCTCACTGACAAGCTCCAGCTGCTCTCTCTCTCCGGCCAGACTGCCGCCGCTGACAGTGGAAGGAGAGCTGGGCAAGGCTGCCAGGGCAAGAGAGCCTCTCAGGTGAGACTGGTGGGGAGCTGGAGGAGGCAACCCCAGGGCTCTGGTCCTTGAGGCAGCGACAGCCTGTCTTTGGACAGAGGGTCTTGGTGAACTCCAAAACCACTGTCATGTGTCCTGGCAAACCCCCTTTCCTTGATGGGCAGCGAGCAGAAAGCAGGTTTTTGCCAGGGTTGCTCTCCTGCCCCTGCTGCCAGCATGAAGCCCTGTTGGAAAGTGTCTGCAGAAGCTCTCAGCAGAAGGCTGCAGCTGACTTCACATTCTCCAGAGCTGCAAGGGAGCCTCCTCTTTTGATCAGAGGAGAGCAGGGCTCAGGGACTGGCAATGGAAAAGGTTCCTCTGGAGGGGGTCTGGATCTGGGCACCTGGACTCAGCTTCACAGGGGACCTGGTGCCACAGCTTGGGTTACAGCTGCTCCTTGGCATAGAGCACAGAGAAGAGAGGAGGGCTGATCCACACAGAGAGCTGCCAAAGCAGCACCCAGCTGGTGAGCACAAGCCATAGCAGAAACTCCCCTCTTGTGTGCTTGCAGACTGCTGCCAGTGCTCGAGGAGAGCTCTTCAAGGAAAGGAGAAGAGGGGAAGTGCAAGCCCTCTGCTACGGCCTGGCCCCAAACTTTACCCCCATTGTACGAGGGCCACCACAGAGCAGGACAGGTAACCCCCGTGGGCGGCATGCCTGCCGTGTCAGATGGATACTGATCCCGGGTATTTCCTTCTTTAACATCTCTCTCACCGTTTCCTGCATTTCCTCCCGGCAGGCAGTACACTCCCTGTGCATGCAGCGGGATGAAAGAAAGCTCCAGGCGTTACTGGCTGAGGAGCGGCTCCAGAAAAATGAAAGGAAGAGCACATTCGGGCAGAGTACCAGGCTCACAGGGAGAGGAACGAGGCAGGGAGTGTCTGGGTATGTCAGGCCTTTTAAAGCACTCCAAAACCTAACTTTTCTCTGCCCAGGGGCTGCCTGTGCAGAGACCTTTACCCTCTCTGATTCTGATCTGTAAGCTTCCCTCCAGGAGAAAGACCAGCCTCTTCCTCCTCCTCCCTTGAGGACAAGGTCTCCTTCCAAGCCCATTCAGGGAAAGCCTTCTTCCCCTTGGCTCCAGAGGCTGTGGGCTGAAGCCTTTCCTTCTAACTTTCTTGGAGACAAAAAGTAGCAGGAGAAACCGTCCTGAGCGTGGGCAAACCCCTGCCACGCTGTCGAGTGACAGCTCCCGGCTTTGTGCCACCAGTGAGTTCTGTGCTTTTGCTTGCCCCGTAGCCGAAAACGTAGGCTGGCAAGCTGAAGCCGCATCCTCCCCGCGGCTCGTAGAGCTGGAAAGGAAGGGGAAGGCTGGCCAGAGCACACCAAGTTCTGTAGGTTCCTTTTCTGGGAGGGAAGGCTATGCCTGCCCTAGGAGCTTCCTTGCCAAGGCTGCGGCATTGTCTTCCCAACGTGCAGGATTCAAAGCGAACCACTTGAGGGCTGTAGAGGACTTCTAACCGTAGCTTTTGCCTAGCCGAGAAGGTCCTTTCAGTGGTACATCACATTTTACCAGGGACTGAAGCAGGGGCAATGAATATTTTTTTCTTGTCCAATCTTGTACAAGTAAAACTTCCTGTAGAGGCACTCCTTACTGAAATCAGAAATTGCTGTGTCGCTGCCCTACAAGGACACATTAACCAGTAAAAGATTAAATCAGCGAAGGAAAAACACAAGCTGAATATTGGGGTACTTTTAGCTGCTGTCTGCTTGTGTTTTGCTTTCTAATTTACAGCACATAATTATGGATTTTTCCATTTTCTCCCACTTTTACTCTCAGCAGCAGCAGAACAAGTCCTCTATTCCTAAAGTGTTCGTTTTCTCTTCCTTTGAAAAATGAGGTGATTTGAAAGCAGTGACAAAAATAGCATAAATACAAGAAAAATATATCAGTACAGGTAATAATGTGGCAATATTAATACCTATTTCAAGCCCAGAAGGGATCACTGTGGCATCCTAACATGGTGCTAAGCCTAGCAGTTGACTGATATCTGAATTACATCTGCCAGGAAAAACTTTCACTCCTCTTTGCCTCATCATTCATATCTGTCCTCTTATTTAACAAAAATTTTTTATAATCCTAACTGGTCTGCATCAGTCAAGTAGCATTTATCCCATACTAAAAGATATTCTTCCTTCCCTGGCAGGGCCCTTCTCTCAGCCAAGCCAGGACATCGATGGGAGCATCTGTGGCAGGCCGCAGCACCGGCTCATCCCCGGCATCCAGAAGCCAGCGTGTAGCTCAGACGGCCAAAAGGTCTCTGAGCAATACAATAAAAATAATTTAGATTGAAGTCAGGGCCATGCTCCTCTGGCCCGACTTTTACTTCAGCCTTTGTGCCTGATGTTTCTGTCAGCTGGCTCTAGGCCTGAAGGGCCAACTAATCCAGAAAAAATATCAGTCACCGATTCTGGGATACAATTCAGGTTATCTGATCATCCCATTCATGCTTAGCACACCAGGCATATTCTTACAAGCAGCCACCCCAAATTAAAGCTCTACTCTTCAAGTCCTTTTCTGAGGCTTCTTACTCACAAGGCTTGACTTTGTGTGCAAATTGGAGGTACTTGTCTTGCCCGCACTGCAAGGGTGTGCTGACATTTTGGTCCTGACAGGAGAATCTTGATAAAATCTCTAATTAATGACTGAGTTTGACTCATTTGTCCCAGACAATGTGGATAAACAAAGAAGCTAAAGGTCTGGCTATTAAACAGGAAAGAAAGGTTTTTCTTCATAGAGTGAGGTTCGCTGTTCAAATACCTAAAATGGTGGTAATTGATTTATATCCAATTATTTGAGTGCAGAGAAGCAATTATAGCTATTCTTCAAAGTCCAGCTCTACTGTGAAGTGTTACTATGTGAAAAATTATTCCTTATTAGTTATCCGCTGATGAAAAATGGTGGTAGAAAGATGGAATTTCCCTTTTATTTAGAATTCACACCCAATTTTACCATCTGATCTCTGCTCTCTGTATACTGGGAACCAGGCTCTTTACTCCAGACCTAACGAATCAAGCTAACAAACCACTGACAGGGAAGGGACTGATAGAATTGGGAGGGGATTTGATCACAGAATTGTAACACTGGCTGATATTATTCAAACAAGATCTGTAAGAGTCCAACTAACTCACCCAGGCTGTATTCATATAGTCAGCAGACAGAACAATAAACAGTTTTTTAATCTGTAACTCCTGCAGATTGCTTTGGAAACTCACTGAGATTTCCAGGGCTCTCACTATGAACCTCACATTTAACTGTTGGAAGGAAAGAGCCTCAATACCCAGAGAAGCATTCCAGCTAGTTTAGGAGCTGAACACATCAAAAAGACATGGCAGGAGAAGGAAATACTCTGTATGTCATACTAAGGCAGGGTCCAGGATAGCTCTCAAGGCCACCCTGCAGCATTGTCTCAGCCTGAATCCACAGCAGAGACCTGAGTACACTCAGCACAGGCTCGAGCTCTTCTCCGTGAGGTTTGCACAACTACCTGCAAAAAGGGCCATGTCTGCTACTTATCAGTGAAATGGGTCATGGGCATCAGTTCCTATAAACTCATTCTTTACCCTGTAGTGTAGAAAAGCCTGTATCACAGTCTGCAGTTAAGAAAATGAGAAGAGATAAAATCTGGGCCGCTGCCTCTCCTGTACCATTATCCCTTGTCCAGCAGCCTGTGTCAGAATTCTTTACATTTGAAGAATGTCTTGGCAACATCAAATTAAAAATCATTCACTGTATTTTCACCACTGTGGAGGCACACACGAGGTCTAAGCAGTGGGCCTGTATCTTGTATAAAGCTGAACAACAGAAAAAAAATTAGTAATGATAATGCCTACCTTCTACACAATCAGAAAGCAGTGTTCCCTGTCTACAGCTGCTAGTAAAGTAATACTGATGTCACCCAGTTTCTCAGGTTTAACTAACTCCCAGTCTGCACAGATTTGCTTAGCTGAGCTGTGGCTGAAGCAGCTGAGCTGGACTCCAGCCATTCCTGAGCTAATTGGTACGACCCCCAGATCACTTCAAACCACCCTTGAAGATGGAGCTGGGCACTGGGCACAGGGTAGAGTAACGGAGGCACAGGCACAGTTCCCTTCAGTACACACAGCCAAGGGATGGCAAAGAAACAGAGCAGCAAATGGGGACAGTCCCCTCTTCAGCTGGCACAGCAGGATTTGCCAGAATTTGTTCAGCCGAGCCTGCAGACTGAATAACAATTAGCTGCTAAGACTGAGGCAGTCTAAAATGCCCAGGAGGAGACACCCTAACACACAGAACATGCACTAACAGGAGCACCAGAACCCATCAGTACAAAGCTTGAATCCTGTCCTCCTTCCCTTATTACAGACCTATCCACATTTTCTTATATGCCCAGCATTGATGGGGAATACCTGGAGGGAGAACAGGGTAAAGCATGCAGTTCTAGCTGCTTCTGGGAGGGTCACAGAGATTTCCTAAGAAAGACATGACGCCCCCATTTCAGAGGAGAGATGAAGGATCATTTGAGAAATGCTGCATATTCCTCAAATCCTACACTGGGCAATTCAAGTAATTAAAAATATTTTCCATGGACAGCAATGTGGTGATGTTGAGTCTGTGATCTCTGAACAACTGTGGGTCTGTGGCTTACAACCAAAATAACCACAAAAAATAAGAGTTTGACAGTGCCAGTGCATTTACATTTGACACAGAGGGGGTCCAAAAAGCATAAAAGGCTAAAAACCTCCAGTCTAGTGAAGAAATTCTCTGCCAGGGAGGGGAGTCACCAAGGATAATCAAGGTTACAGTGAGGTACTGAAAAATATTATAAAACACGTAAAATAGAAGTGATCCCCTCACCTTTCATAACAGCACCTTTCAGCAAGCCTCTGCCAATCTTTACCCACAAAGATTTTTGGGGGGGGGG
>NW_020799091.1:6956264-6960361 GCF_003259725.1 Athene cunicularia | reverse complement strand
GGGGGGGGGGGGGGTGTCACTGCAATACACTCTATTTTTACTCTTTTACGTAGACGTGTTACAAAAACCACTGGATTTTAAACAAGTGTTTACCAATCTTAAAAATGAGAGATGAGTTTATTTGCAGAGAGGGCAGGCTGCAGTCTTCAGTCAATATAAAACTATCCTAAAAGCATTCCCAACTCTCATTTCATATAGTCTGGTCTGTAGGCTTGAACTCTCACACTTCCATCTTAATTGTGTGCACATCACTACAGAATTGCTCTACCACCTTTTTCCTCCTGTTGCCAGTAACTGCAGAATGACCTTCAGATTTTGCACTGTTGCCAAAAGCAGTTTATTCAGAAAGTCAGAAAACAAAAAGAGTTTACAATAAACTTCTGTGTCTTTTTTACTAACATTGTTTGAACAACTACCTAAGCTCATCGAAGACGACTCATCATCGATGGTCAGGTTGTATGATGAGAGCAATCTCATGGTCAGGTCATTAAATAGTTAGTGAGCCTGTTTCAAAGAGAATAAAGGAATCGTTCTGCTTTCTTGAAGCAGCTTTGGAAAAGACCCAGAACGTTTAAGTCACAAAATACTGAGACATAGTAATAACTATTCATGGTGAACTCTTTGTTATTGATCAGCAAGTCACTGTTAAGGAAAGGTAAGATTCACTCACTTAAAAAGAGAACACAGGGTTCTTGTTATTCCCCTTTATCATCCTTGACAGCACATGAAAAGTTACTAAGATGTACATGCTTTTCCACCAAAATGTCCTGTAAAATCAGATAATATGTGTAAAATACACCAGCAACAAAATGGAGTTTAGTGTATTTGAGGAACTCAGTGCAGACTTTGTAAACTAGTTTGATAGTCTGATCTTGGTCCAACCAAACAGAACCCCCTTCCATTCAAAGAGACACACTTCTTTTAAGACAGAAAAGCTGAAAAGGCTCGGCTTTAGTTCCTAGGGACAAACTCCTCGTAAAAGTGCACCAGATAAACCAAAATATCTTGCTCGTTTACAAAAGGTTTTATTCTTACAGATGCTTAAGATGATGCTCTTCAGTGTTTCAGCGGTGAAAGCAATTTCCCAAGGGTGTTTCTGAGTGAGACGCTCATGTGGCATTTTCAGTGCCTGCACTATTCAACTGGGGGCAACAAGGGCAACAAAAAGAGCCCACACATGCACAAAGAAGATAAAGGATGCAGCTCCGCTAGATGGCAATCCCTGGTCTGGTAGCGGTGCCTCCTCCGCAGCGGGGAGAGGAGCTCCACTGCTCCTCCCAGGTTGTACAGAAGTCCTTTGTCTGGCCTCTGCTGTGGGAAAAGCTGCCGAGATCGACCCAGCCATTGTTAGCTCCTTTCCAGCCTTATCAGACTTCCCATAGCAGGTACTCCTCAAATACACCCTCTGGCAGAAATGCAGCAGTACTTCGAAGAATACTTAGACTTTTTTTTTTTTTTTCCCAGTGAAGCTCCTACAAACTGAAAATCCTCCTTTAAGGAACTTTTGCACAATAGAGGCTAAACTGAAGCAACATCTGCAGCTGCTGCTCAGTTAGGCTGACTCCTGGAGCCTGCCCCAACTTTTTGCAAGAACCCTCCCAGCCTGGCAGCATCGGGAGCAGGCTGCCACGCCACTTTTATACCAGCCCAGCCCAGCTGACACCCACAGAGCTGCTTCTCCCACTGGTTTGAGACAAGATCTCACCCAAGAAGGCTGATGATGCTCAGCTTCTGAGCACCATATGTCACCATCTACAAGGGAGCAGAGCACCACAAATGAGTGAATGCCACCGGCAGGTCAGATTTGTGGCATTTCACACTACTTGTAATAAAAAGGTGAGGCCTGTGGGCAACCAAACCACTCAGGTTTGCAACGTCTACCCAGCCTGTCCCAAAGTCTGTTCCTGAAGACCTCTTTCAGAATTTTTTTAAGCAGTCTCACTGACGTCTGTGAGATGGCTGATGGGCTGTAAGGTCTCCAGGATTAGAGTCCTGGTTAATACATATTTGCATATTGACCTTGAGAAGTAAATAAAATGCTTAGTGAAATCTTAAGTGAAAGAAGGTGTTTTCTTTCCTTAGCAGAGACCAGAGCATTATCAGCTTCCCCTTCATTTGCTTGGCCTGCCAAAAGCGCAGATCCCAGGCACACAGCTCAGGTGAGAAAACTGTTATAAGATACATTAGTGCAGCACCACTGAGCTGAAATACTCCAAGCAGCTACCAGTATGTGCTACAAATTCACATGAATTGAAGCAGTTGCTAAACAAACAAACAAAAAACCCACCAAACCCACCTGTCCAACTGAAATAACCCCCCAGTTGTCTGGATAATCTAAAACATAGTTATACACAAGCTCTGCTTGGACCTGGCAGAGCGGCTGCTTGTGGATGCAAACTCATACCGTCTTCCCTGGGAAGTTTGCCAAAGTGAAGAAAGCAGGACTGAGTTCACAGAGTAGGACACTGTCCTGTCATCAAAACCAGCAGCGGGGCAGAATTAACCTAATTTGTAGCTACCTTGGCTGGACTGGCCGCCCGTTGTTTCTCATACTTGTGAAGCTTAAATAAACTACAACAAAATCATACTTGAAAAGAGCATTTCCTTAGAAGCATTCAGCTATTAGACACTGGAGTGTTGTGGACATTCATCCATGGTGGTTCCTTTCCATACAGCTTGTGGAGAGCTTGGGCAGCTTTTCAGGAGGAAAGAGGCAGCGTAAATTACAGCTCTTGCTGCTTAGAAGTAAAATTAAGCCAATTTCCAAAAGAAATTATCTCACGGTTTATTTTCAAAAGATCTTGCTTCTCCACACACATCCCAACATCTTGACTCCGAGTCTCTTTAAAGTTAAACATAGGCTGATGTATGAAGAAAGCTGTTTTACCTTTCACTTTATCTTTTAAAAGACAGAAGGCACAAGGATTTGTCGCGGCCGAGGGTAAAACCTCAGGCTGATCCGTATGTGGGTCCCGTTACAAAAACAAACAATCCACTCGCTACTGGCGGGGAGCCAGACTGCAGGATTGCCTTTTAAGACTCGCATCTCAATAGGAAACCTCCGAGTATTTTGATCTGTTTTCATAACTGTAACAATTTTCATCCCTTGGCTTTGTAACGTATTATCATTCCCTTCTTTCTAGTAAGTTAAAGGAACAGCCGGTACAAATGAAGGCAAAACAAGCACGGGTCGCTGTGGGTAAAATACAGCATTTCAAAAGATTTAGGAAAGACAAAACCCAGTGCCTGTCTTAACTCCTGCCAAGAAACCATTACAGAGGACGGAGGCGCAGTGAAAGCCCCTTGAACGCTGCATTTCAACAGCAGTAACAACCACAGATCTAAGATCTATTGTGTAGCTTTATTTTTATAGGACCTATCATAGACTCTTTTACATAACTTAAATGATTATCAAATAATCTCCTGTACACAATGAGACCGAGCCACATTGCTTTCCGAGCTTTGACACATTCCTGGAAGAAATCCAACGGTCTGTAGGAATCACATCGCTGCGGTGGCTACAGCACGTTTTTGTCCCGAACTTACGCCATCAATTGACTTACATATCGCTGTAAAACGCTGTTTGCAAGATCCTGCAAGACATTGTTAAATTTCAGGACACTAAGTTTTGGTAGCAGCATTTTTAATTTTGCTTCACTTCAACACCAACGCTTTTTTTTTTTTCCCCCCTCGACTTTTGTGTCCTCAGCGGAACATCCGCCAGCACTTGCGACGCACACGAGCCTGGGAAAAAATTTAAATGCACCGCAAGAGTTGACGGAGTTTTAGTTTTAGACTGAAATTCTTTACAAGTGGTCACGGCTGCCTTCAAGAAGAGCAGCCCCCCGTTGCAACGGCGCCTAAGACAGGGACACCAAGCCACGTCTGCCTACAGTAAGACAACACCTGACCCCTAAGGCTAAAGGAAAGGTAGTCACCGGCCGCTAGAAAAACACCTGAAGGAACCCAGTATTTCACATTTTATTTGCAGCGTCTCCCAAACCGCAGGAAGAGGCGACTGGCAGAGCGCAAGGGCGAGTCCTGCGGGCGCCGTGGCCGTGGGTGCGGGTGGGACGCGGTCACACGCACACCCGCAC
>NW_020799091.1:6900871-6956214 GCF_003259725.1 Athene cunicularia | reverse complement strand
ACACCCGGGGACAGGTACACACACCCGGGGACAGGTACACACACATACACACGGGGACAGGTAGACACACATCCCGGGGACAGGTACACACACATACACACGGGGACAGGTAGACACACATCCCGGGGACAGGTACACACATATACCCGGGGACAGGTAAACACACATACACACGGGGACAGGTACACACACCCCGGGACAGGTACACACACATACACACGGGGACAGGTACACACATATACCCGGGGACAGGTACACACACATACACACGGGGACAGGTACACACACACCCCGGGACAGGAACATACACACACCCGGGGACAGGTACACACACACATCCCGGGACAGGTACATACACATGGGGACAGGTACACACACACACACACACACACACGGGGACAGGTACACACACACCCCGGGGACAGGTACACACACCCCTGGGGACAGGTACACACACACACACCGGGACAGGTACACACACACACACGAGGACAGGTACACACACACCCAGGGACAGGTACACACACACCCGGGGACAGGTGTACACACACACACACACACCGGGACAGGTACACACACACCCGGGGACAGGAACTCACACACACCCCGGGCAGGTACACACACAGCCGGGGACAGGAACACACACACCCCCTGGGACAGGTACACACACACATACACACGGGGACAGGTACACACATCCTCGGTGACAGATACAGAGCCCGCGGGACAGGCTGATAAAACTGGGTTTGTCCAGCCTTGAGAAGGGTCAGAGGAGACCTCATCACCGTGTTCCAGTTCTTAACGGGGGGCTACAGAGAAGATGGAGATTTCCTTTCTACAAGGAGTCACGTGGAAAAGACAAGGGGGAACGGGTACAAGTTACTCCTGGGGAGATTCTGACTGGACACGAGGAAAATTTTTCATAATGAGAATAATCAGCCACTGGACACAGTCGCCCTGGACCAGGTACACAACATCCTCTGAACCCCACCAGTGTGGTCCCCATCACCAGCGTGCAGCCACCCCCAGCGCTGTGCCCCCCTACCGCAGCTGGCACAAAATGTGTTCCTCTGCCCGAGGTCACGCTGGATCACCTGCACGGCTCTAGGTGCAAGGGCACGGTGGCACAGTCTTGCTCTGACACCTGCCAGGATGAGCGAGCCTAATTTAATTTGCAAAGAGTTTTTTTTCCAAGCTCATAGCTATGTGCATTACCCGGCATATTGTATTTTCCTAGCCAGGTCAAGTCCTGAGAAAATCCAGCACTCTGCTCCAGTGGAGATTTTAAATGACAGGGCTGCATTCAGTTAAATCTGATGATTTTTACTTGCAGGGCTTTAGTGAAGCAGCAGTATAAATCTTCCATGTGGAAGGCAGAAAAATTAGTGAAATGACTAGTGGAAGTACTGATAACTGCTCCTGAAAGAACAATCCTGTCTTTTGTGGCGGGAAAAGGTGTTTGGTTGATTTTCCTTTAGAAAAATTTTACACTGATGCAAAACAACCTCAAGCCTTTGAGCTCCAGATTTATTTTCAATTATTTTAGATTTCCAAAGATGAATAAAAATGCATATCTGATTTTTATGGAAATGAAGTGAGCTTTCTTAGTCTACGTCGATTCATTAGAAATGCAGCAGTTTTGTGTTGGAAGGAAAGAACAGGAAGCAAAACTGCAGAAGAAAAAGGAAACAGACTCCTAAGACTGTACTTAGTGGTAAAAACCGGAAAAATCAGCCACATGCACCTCACTGTGGTTTGAATGAAAAGCAAATATTGTAAGGAAAAGAAGAGGAGAAAGTACTTATTTCATGAGAGGGGAAAAAAGGCTCAAAATCCTCTACAAAAAGAAAACGCTGATTTTCTTCATCTCTCACCTGCATCTGAGCAGGTCTCAGCAGGGTCCCAGCGGCAGGCAGGGCCTCACAGTCCCAGGGGCAGCCTTGGCTCTGGTGCCCGCACATCTGGACTGGGTCTCCTTGCAAAACCTGCTCAGCTGGAGCCTCCCGGAGTCTCTTACTTGGGGAGCTGCTCTGCGTGCAACTGAAGCAAAGAACCCTGGTAGGCAGAGTGCCATGGGAAATCTGTGTCCCTTCATGTCAGAACGAGTATGTCTACATAGAAGGTGGATTTAAACTACTTAGCTCCAATACAAGTGACATGGATTAGCTACCCAAGCTTTTACCCTCAGGTCCTGTCAAGCCCTGTCAAGCTTTGCAGCCTGCTCCTGTATCTTTATTGATGGGGAAATGTAAAGAACACATATATATCCCCTGTGTGCTCCACTAGATAGTTTTGCATCCACCTTGAGGTCATTTCATACTGCAAATGGGCCTAAAAAAATAGGAAATCACTCACTGTCGCTGGATGTGCAGCCAGTTTGGGACCATTTCTTAGCTGAGCAACATGAAACAACTCTAAATAGAGCAGCAACTAGTTTGTCCTCAAGTTAGTATCTGCTTCAGCATTATAGCGGCAATATTTCATAGCCTGTCTAAAGGAGGTTGTTAATGAGTCTGGGTGGTATTATATGCAGAGTGGCTAAATATCAAAAAAAAAAAAAAAAAAAAAGCTGAAAGCCCTGGCTTCTCTTCTGTAAGGCTGAATTCATTCAATTAAACAGCTTTGAGAGCTCAGCTACGGTTTAGCGGGAGACTTTATTACCTCCTAAAAATTGGAGAGTATTAAAACAATTGTCAGGCATGCAAAGGAAAGTTTGCATTCAGTTGTGCTAAGCAGCTGAATTTACATATTCTCAACCAGATCGGGAGATTTAGAAAGCCTTCATAATTGCATTAAACATGCTTATTCTCTGTGTTCTCTCAAGCAGAGCTGATTACCCCAAGTTGGGCAATGCCTGGAGGGAAATTTGCTAAGCCACGATGTCAACAACTCGCAAAAGAAACTTAATTTTTCCAGGGAAATAGTGGTTTGGTTATTCCTGCAAAACATGTCTCTTTCCCAGCGGCTGTATGAGCCAATGCTTGTCTTCCGCTTGTGCTCTTTTGGGATGACGATGCTCAGCCCGCGCAGGGTGGCTCCCACGCCCCACCAGCCATCCACCTCAGCTCACTGGCAAGGTCTAGTGTCCAGGCAGTGGTGGCATTAGACCCACAGAATAACCCCAACCCCAGGAAAATGTTTGGACCAGATGTCCTGCTCCCTACACACTTCCCCCATCAGACCAAGATGAGTGAAGTGGCTACAGAAATGCTTTCCCTGCCCCAAACCGCCATCCCACAGAAGAGCTTTCAGTGCTCACTAAGGGGCTCTACTGCTATTTTCTTGCCCACTTTTGTGTAGGAAATTTATCTAGTTTTGTTTATGTTCTTGCTCAGTATAGGTAGCAGCATCTCAACCAGCTCTGGGGATTAAACCATGGCTTTCCAGAACGATGCCCTTGGCATCAAGCTTGGCTTTTTTAGAGGGAACCGCAGCACGGTGACCCTGTGAATCAAAGGGAGCAGGGACACGCCGTGCTCACTAATGCTTTGCATAAATTGAGCTCATAGCCACACGATCAAGCCCTTCGCAAGAACAATTTGTTATCCTTACAGACCAAGCGGGCCAGAAAGGAGAGAGCAGCTTACGCAAACAAGAAAGCCTTGCACAGCTGAGGGCTGTGTTACGATGCCAGCACTTATGTGAAGCAGCTCCTCACTGGAGGCGGTTGCAGAAGCTGAATCTGCCCTCCAGATGCTCTTGGGACTGCCCGTCTGTGTCCAACACCAGGGTAAATCCTCTGCAAGGCAGGCGTAGGATCCCACTGGGATCCAGCCTGAAGCATCTCATGCTGTGCCCCAACTCTATAATAGGGTAGATTCAGGCTGATAAAAGGAAGACTTTTTTACAATGAGGGCGGTGAAACACTGGAACGGGTTACCCAGAGAGGCTGTAGATGCCCCATCCCTGGAAACATTCAAGGCCAGGTTGGACGGGGCTCTGAGCAACCTGAGCGAGTTGAAGATGTCCCTGCTCATTGCAGGGGGGTTGGACTAGATGGCATTTAAAGGTCCCTTCCAACTAAAACCATTCTATAATTTTATGATCACTAGCAAAACCTTCCCTTGCAGAAGGCAAACCAAATCCAGCGCTGAGCCCAGCCCTCACAATTCACAACACACGTTTTCCTTCCACCACGGCATCAGGAAGGCAGCATGAAAGTAAGACAATCTCTACAACCAGGGAGGGAGGACTTTTTTTTTTTTTTTCCCCTGCCTGGTTGTATGGCCCATATGGTTATCGAGTTATGGGAAAATCTGGCTGCCCAAACAGGTGTCACCGCTCACAACCTACGGCCTCATTTCCTGATCGCATCTTAATCGGCGAGTTGGTTGTGAAAGTTGATTTCTTGCACATTCTTATATCAGTGGGAATTTCTGCCCTTCCCTGACAAGTATTATAGGCAGCCTTTGACATACAGCCCTACAGGACCTAAATAGGCTGCTATTCTTTCCCTACGCTGAAAGGAAGCTTTGTGCCAGGGATTCATTAAACTGCACTGCACAGCCCTTCATAAATGGGCTCAATAATGAACAGTCGATTTAACTGGAAAAGCTGCTGGAGCTGTTAAATTAAAGGGAAATAAAGTGCACTTCAGGCTCAGTCTGCCAGAAGAAAATGTTGACCTAAAAAAAAAAAAAAAAAAATCTTCATTTTACTCAATCTCTTGCAAACAGGCTAAAATCTTCAGGAAGTTTATACTTGTAATAGGGGGAGAAATTTTAAAACATACTGGTTTGTTTCCCCACTAACAAAGAAAGCAAAACTGACAATAAAATATTCAATAAAATCAGAAGAAGGGATGAAAGGCATATTCTGCTTAAGCCAAATTTAAGCCACTTAACCCAAATTTAATATATGTGTGTAGCTATAAGTTTGTGTGGCTTATGTAGATCCAGCCCTCACGTGTCTTCAGTCACTATAGCCCCCTTCAAATGATGCACGTTTATGCATGTGCATATACATGATTCCTTCCTTTATGGTCTTGGCTTCTTAGAGATGCTATTTTATTCAGATGAAATTATTAGTGGACACAGGACTGCAGACCTGCCACCCTGTAAACAAAGCCCTGTTTTCCTCCTGTAGCTTCTGGATGCCTTTGTCTCAGTTTCCCTTTCCTGCTTTCAGTCTCAGGGTGTGTTTCATGTTCTCCTGGGATATATTCCCTCCAGAATAAAGGGCAAGGCAGGCTTGGATTGTTCTGTCTGTGTTTAGGGGATCGTCACTCCATCAGGAGATCCTGTAAGGGCTCTCCTGGTCCTTGCCTGGGCTGGGCTGAGCTCTGAGATGCCACTGGAGACTTCTGGGTTTCAGCAAACTATTGCTGAGCTGGACACAAGTGTCTGAGGTGGACTTTAACCATTTAACCTGAGATTTTTTATGCACTTATTTTAAGCAATCAAGGAAAAAAGAACATATATGGTTTAGAACTGGAAAAGAAATAGTGGGTCACTTAGAGCCCTCGTCCAATCAACTTTGTGTATCCAAAGTTTCCACTGAAACTGAGTTAATAAATTCATTAGGGAGAGACTTTAATTCCTATTTGCCAGTGTTTTCTGAAATCTCAGGGATTTACGCAGCCCAGTCCTGCAGCACCCGTTTCTGGGATCATGTTGCTCATAAGGCAATGGTTGTTTCACCCACGTGAGGAGTGCAGGACCCAGATGAAACACGGACCACACATGGGGGAAGTATAATTAATCTTCTGGATGAACAGGAAAGTCCATCATTCAGCTGAGCCTGACCCAACTCTTGGTTTTAGAAGCGTGGAATTCCTTATTTCAGTGAGGTTACTTCAGCATAAAACTGGGGTTGCTTAGCAGTGACGCAGCTCTTCCATCACAGCCATCTCATTCTCCTTCATCCCAACAGACATAAATGCTGTTCCACAGCTGTGGTATGCCCTTTATATATGATATATTGTGAAGGAAATCTATGGGAAGGTAGACTGGAAGCTTGAGGACAACAAGATCAGAAGCAGCAGGCGATGGGGAAGGGACCATGCCCAAGTCTAATTCCTGGGGCAGCTCATCTGAAAACAGACCTCAGCACCAGCTTAAAAAATTGTGTGTGGCTTTCACAGATTGTAGATCGGTTTTTCATTATATAAACTTCCCAGTTGGAGAAACACTCATCTTCTTCATCCTATTGTGACTTTTGTTCACATCTTCTACATAATTTTAAATGTGACGGCAGCAGGCTTTCAGCTCTTCACTGAAGTTGCCTTTAGTAGGTTAAATATTTTTTCATACTCCTGAAAATATGAGCATTAAGGAGGAGTATTAGCTGTAATATATGAGTCTTCCACCTAAGTTTTGACTAATTATGTATGGCTTGATTAAAAATTACATGGTATAGATCAAAAATCTCACAAAAGTTGCAAAACCATGAATTTGTCTGCCACTTTATGAGTTTTGTGGGCTGCTTGCTTGAGCGCAGCACTTGGGTGTATCGCTGATGGCTCTCTGTCACCACAAGAGCTGTGCAAAACCTACTACTTGCCTCTTCAGGAAAGAGTTTTGGGGGTTCAAACTGCAATTTAATTTCACTAAATCCTGCTCCAAGTCCAGCATTTGGCTACTAATATGAATATGCATCGAGGAAATATTTACAGATACTTGAAAAGAATAAGAAAGGAAGTTATTTTTCATGTTATCGAGCAATGCTTTTTCATATATAATATGATAATACATGTATTATAATATATATAATTCCTCAGTTCCTGTGTATTCTTTGAAATCTGCAGAGTTTTATCTTCACTCAGAGACATTTCTGCAGGTAAATGGTGAGATCAAACTCATTCCTTTATTTTCGCTACAGGTGGTTTTGCTGAGTGGAAATGTGAAATGCAAACAAATAGCAACTAATGATGTCGAGCGCTGTCTTGTTTGCTGCACACTATCCTTCCACTAATGTCTGTTTGCTTGGTAGGAACCAGTTTATCTGATCTCATGTTCCTGACAGGCTTTGCTGGGAGGTGCCGCATGGCTTTGGGGAGGGACAGGAGCTCCTCAGAGCTTACCTGAAGCAAACAGTGAGGATTTTGCAAATGCAAATAGTCTTCATGTATCTCAAAATGGTCACTGAAACCAAAGGCTCAGGGTGTTTCTCAGAGGTCTGACCATACACCATCCACAAAATGGGGGAGGGCTGGATGCTGTTTGGTGTGTGGTCCGTGGTCACACACTAGTGTTTCAGACAGAATTGTCTTCTCATTTGTTATTTATGCTCTGAAGTAAGGATCCGGTCCAACTCCCAGTGAAGCCATTTCCACTGACTTTCACTGAGTGATGAATAACCCTGATTTATGGACCTAATTTTCAGAATTGCTGAGCATCAGCAACTCCCATGACTCCGATGAGCCAGTTCCTGTCTCTTTGCTCTCCATTTGAGAATAACCAATTTTCTTGGGCCAGGAAACCCCATGCCAAAATCTTCATGCGACATGTAGTATCTTTCCTCCATGTAGCTATTTACTAAACTCTGCTTGTCTTTCCAGGTCTCCCATGGCCTGGGCTCAGCCCTCTCTCCCACTCCAGGTAGCTCTCAAATGATGCTTCAACCATGCTGAAGAGTCTCTGACTAGGAGGTAACTTCAGGTACCTGTGATCACAGCTATGCTATCATAACTCTTTTTATTCTTTATGTCCCTTAAACAAACCAGGTGCAGCTCAGCTGATGGATTTGTAATGTGATGTGGCAACAAAGGGGCCTCTGCCTATGGAAGCTGCTCTGGCACCACCTCATCTGTGTCCACACCAGGGAGACAGCTGGGGCTCGGGTGCTGAAATGGTGGGGGCTGTGTGACCCCATGGCAGACAACAACATCCTCACAGGTATTTACCTAAAGGAATTATTTTTTTTTCCTGGGGTCATCTTTTAAAATGTTGGTCAGCACCGTGTCCCTGTATTTAAATGATTAAACCCTGTTTCTTTCCAACATTTTTTTTTTTAAATAAACAACTTTCCAATGTTGTGGGGGTTTTTTTTAATAAAAAAAGAACAACTGTGGAATTTTTAATTGCTTTATTTTTAATTGAAAATACTATCAAAACTGTGGCCAGTTTTGTCTATTAAAAAATGACCACGAGAAAGGTTCAAGCAGTTTTTAATAAGCTTAACTAAACAGGCAAATATGATTTTCTCTTCCCAGCCTCACCACCCATCCACTGCAGCACTGGGCTGCTCTGAGGAGGCCTCCAAGACCTGGAACTGGACCAGGTATATGTTTTTGCCATTGTGACAGATTCATGTCAAAAGGGACAGATCCATGTTAGATGTAGGACAGCTGATGCCCCTTGCTGAGCTACTGTGGGGAAATCCAAATCTCAAATGAATTCCATGTTCTCTTGATACCAGCACCAATTTTATTAACTCCCTTTATTTATTTTTTTCACCATTTATTTTCTCCCCTGATGAAGTATGTCTGAAGGGAGTTTAATCCCATCAGGAGCACCGATTGTTCCCAAGACCCCTTTCTTCCAGAAAAAATAACCTTCTTGGTGGTGCAGCACAGTCTGCAGGCTGAGATGGCTGCCCGTCCACAGGACTTGGGGACGGCAGGAATCCCTGCTCCTGCACAAAGCACTTCTTTGGCCCACCCTTGGCCATGATACGTTCTCACACGGAAAGCCCCAGACCCTAAATCAGCACAGCACAAGCATCAGCCAGCCAAGTCAGCCTCTGGATTTCAATGGGTTTACTCTCATGCTTAGGTTTGGGCGCATCTTGCTGAACTGAAGATTTTATCCATAGCAAGAGGGGTCCAAAACCACTCTGTGGGGCACAGCTACCTTTTAAATGTTCATAGGATTCATTAAGAGTTTAAATCCTAATATTTCACTTGTCTATAAATTATCTAGTTAAACACATAATAAATCATTATATATACATACATACCCAGAGTGGGCGCATACTGTGGTCGTATGCTTTGCATACAGCTCTCTAAATACAGGCTAAAAATACTGTAAAAAAAAAAAAAAAAGCCTTCTTTTAAAAAGCTATAGGTAAAAAAATGTTGGGTTTTTGGTTGCCACAAATGTTTTCTTAACCAGATGTTTTCAGCCTTTTCTTAACGGAGCCATTCGGAGATTGTTCCCTGAATTATTTCACGTTTAAAAATGGTGTCTTGTTGAAAGAGAGAGGGAGACGGAGGGAGAGAGTCGCACAAACTGCCATTATCATGCAAATAGCCCCAGAGGAAAAAGGACAGTGAAAATGATAGCACTGATCTAATTATCTGCAGGCCAATATAGCTAAGTCACTGAAAGAGGCCCACAGAAAAGGCTGCCACAGAAACACAAAAAACAGCCAGAAAACAATAAGGAACTTAGCAACAGTATAAAAACGGACTTCTTTCTGTGCACAAAGAGTAGTTTTATGAGCATTTTTCTTGCTTTCAGTTTGCAGAAAAGGTTAGAGCACATTTTAAATTCTATGCCAGGATTTTTTTCCCCCCCTCTCAGCCCCTAAAGATCCTTTGGCACGCTGTCATATCGCTCCACGCCTGGCGGTGGGAACGCGGCCGCTCCTGCTTAGCGTGTCCGAACTGCCATGCGTGTTGGGAGCTGCTGAGTTTGTGCGAGGTGGATTTTGGCAGCGCCCGGCTCAGGGGCTTGGATTTTGACCAAGACGTTCAAGCTTTGCCCTTTTTGTGCGTTAACGCTCTTATCTTCCTTCTGTGGCTCCCAGAGGGTTCCCAGCTGGAGGATAGAGGTTTGTACGCTGCCCACCCTCCCTCCGGTGACTCGTGCGAGGGTCTTGGTGCTCCCTCCATGGGGAGCCACAGGAGGAGCCCGGCTATTGCAGCCTCAACCCGTCCACAGCCATCCCCACAGCCATAATTCACCTCTGTAAGGACTTAGTAAGGACCACAAGATGCTGCCCAAATACAGACACCAGCAAGCAACTATAAAAAACCCAAAAAAATGATCACAGTTGTCGAAGCTGACCTTACATAAGCTTCTCACCCTCTTGTTTGTGGAGAGAAACAGGCTCCAGAGCAACTTTTCTGCCCTATTTTAGAGATCCTGCCTTGCAATGGCCTGTTTTCCTGCTGAGCTTGATGGGAGGCCCCATAATCAATTTAATTAAACTAATCCCACCCAGATCTTAAAAGCTCAGGGCACATGCCAACTCGGCCCAATGTCTTCTGGAGATACAGGTGTCAAACCAGTGCAGGGCAATTGCCAAAACTGTCCTGAAACTGCTTTTTAGCCACTCAGAGGTCACCAAACTCCTTTCTGAGGGGGAAAACTCCCAGCCAGTAACTGTTTCTGTTCATTGCACATTTAAACCGGACTGGGACCAAAGCTGGAAAGAGAAAAAATGCAGAGCATCTCTGTCTCCAAATTCTCCAAGTCATCTAATACCTCCTACTCCCACTTTTAAACTTAACAAGCTTAATAATATCTCAAAATATTCACAATTAGCCTAATGTCAAGAACGTACAGACACTACAACAAATACTTGTCAGGTGAGGTAAGCCTTGTCCATATGGCTGGATGCTCTAGGAGGGTGAAGGTGAGGAAGGGCAATATCTTCTCTGGGGTATGGCTTTGAATTTTTTCTTTGGGGCCTATGGAAAGGACTTTTAAGAAGAATCTGAATGGGAACATGGAGCACTTGGATGGGGAGAGTCATCAATATAGGGAAAATTCAGTCTTCTGGCAGCACCACAATGAAGAAGAAAAGCCACTGGGAAACCCTGAGGCATGAGGGGATTCAGGCTACATCCGCAGGGGTGGGCACTTTTGCCATCAACTCAAGTCAGTTCTGAGCCTGGCACCCCTCACAAACAGCCAGACATGCAAGATATGGTAATACAAACATTATGCACTCAATTTTGCCCAGAGACAAGTTTGTTTAGTCCTGCACGGGGGAAATCTGATGACTTTTTTGTAAGGGACCATCTTTAAGCCATTCCTCTGCAGTCTGGGGCCTTCAGCTCTGATCTTCAGGTGAGGACCACAAGGTTTGCACCACTGCAGAGTGAACCTGGCCCGGATGCACTATTTAAAGGTGGATTTTCCTTAGAAGAGTGGTATGGGTTCATGGGATGGTATGAGCTTCACGGAGGAAGAATCAGAAGGAGAAAGAGGGTAGAAAGACTCAAATGAAAAAAAAAAAAAAAAAAAGGACTTTTGGAAGGGATGAGCAGATTCACTTGAAGAATTAGGTATGTAAATGCTCAAGTGTGTAAAAAATCAATTGTGGATAAGGGTTCCTCTATCTAGCCAGCAAGTGCTTCTTGCCCTCCTGCCCAGTCTGTGTCCTAAGAGGACAAACTGGGGATTCAAAGTGCACGTGACTTGAGTGGAGATCCACGGAAACACGAGTCAGTAAAGGGTATTAGTCTGGGCAGCATAGCCCTGTTAGATTAGAAATCTGCTAACGGCCACAGAAAGACCTGTGTGCATCTGCCCAGGTCCTCCCTTCCTCTCCTGCCTCAGCTCCAGCTCCCACCATGGAGCAAACATCGTGTGCAGCCCCATGGTGAACAGCCTGAGGAGCTGCTCGAAGTTAAACCTCTCCTTTTTCAATCTTACCAGGTTCATCTGAACCCTGATCAACTCCCCAGTGCCCTTCACTGCATCACCAAACACCTGTACCACCTTTTCTTTACTTCCTGAAAATACAGCAGAGAAAGAAAGAGCAGAAGTCAAGTTGGCATGAACAGCGTGGCACGTAGCTCTTTCTCCAGCATGGCCATCCAACTGCACAAAGTCCTTCTGTATCTGAAGGTGCAACACAACAAAAGAAATAAATCAGATGACAGAAACTACGACAGATACTAAGATGGAGAAATAAAAAGCACTCAGCCCCTCCATCCACCTCTCTGGAGCACTCATTACATCTAATTTAGACTTTATAAAGTGTCCCCAAAACTCACCTATTTCCTAGGAGAGCTTTGCTAGCATTTATACTATAGGAAGGGGGACTGTCATTTCTGTGAATAGTTGGTAAAGGTCAGAAAACAGATTTTGGTGGCAAAATTGGCTGTGTCAGATAAATGTTAGTCATGGTGATTATCTGCCAGGAACGTGAACAGGCTACAAAGCGATAAGAGGAGCTGCTGGCACCAGAGATCCTGTTTAAATTTGTTCCATGTACATGGAATTTAATTTATGCAGGCTTTGCAAACAACATCTGATCGCTGCGTCAGATGGTCCAGCAGCAGATCAGCAGCCACCAAACTTGTACCCAGTCAAACTCACCTCCTCATCTGCTGCACTGCAGAGAGATGGAAGGGATTTGAGCCTTCTTCCTCACGACTCTTTGTGCATTTCTTAGGTCTTCCACACAGCAAGTCTCTCCCCATCTGATCTCTTTTGTGACAGTATCTACCCAATACACATTCTTCCTTCCCTGTATTTTTTTTTTACTTGCTGCTTTCCAGGCCACTCTGTTGGAAAAAATTACATCATCAGAGAAATATCTGACATTTCAGCTGACCTAAATTCAAAATACACTGAGTATTGAATAGCATGGCACAGCACACGAAGACCACTGACAGTCACAGGCCATAGCAGATACATCAGGGAGGAACTAGATGAAGAGCTACTTTGGTTAACATGGACCATGAAAACTAGACTTAATTGTCAATATCTAAACCACACCCTTATAATTTCAGTATGTAGCAGGTTTAATTCCTTTCTGTGTTTCCCAGATGCAAAATACACACCAGTAATCTGCTGTGATGGAAGCACAGAGATGGGCCTTGCAGTCTGATATCCACAGTCCATTATTATCCCGTAAGAAGGGCTATATAGAAAGGTCCAGCAGTAACCCAAGGGGGTAACACTTCCTTAGGACTCCTCTGTAGGACTCCTCTGGATTATGGGAGGAAGGGAGCTGAGACCAGAGGTGACATTGTGAGGATGCCCTGGGCCAGGCATCATCAGCATGCCTAGAAGGGCTGCCCATCTAAGCACCCCAGCTCTTCCCATCACCAAGCAAAAATATGACCTTTTTTTTAAGTGCCTGGGATACACAGATCCCTTTCAGAGAGCATGGAGGATGTGTTTGTGCTGGTAGCCAGGAAGCTGTTTTCCAGCCACTTTGACTAATAGTCTGATTTCTGGCTTGCCCTAATCCTTGCCCTGGTTGATCCTGCTGGCCCGGGACCATAGTCACTGGCCAAGGAGGGGGTGGTTATGCCCCTAAGACATTAGCCATAATTGGGCACTTGGGGCCACAGGAGCTGCCTGGGTGGTGTGTTTAGATTTATACAGGACCAGAAGACACTACCTGGGCCACAAAGCCCAGCCAGCTACGCAGTAAGAGGTCCCCAAGTCACAAATTGGACGAGGATGGGGACAGTCTAGGGGGAGTGCTGCTCTGAGCTCATCCCATTCTTATGGCTCTTCCCAAGGGTCTCCTCTGACATCAAGTTGCTATAGCAGTTCAGAAAGATCTGTAGAGCATCCATTTCGCTTGCCACTACACGTGCTGGACCATAGGAAATAAACTCCATCAAAAGACCAAATCAACAACTGTAACGTGCCTCAGGAGGAGAGGAGGGCAGACCTGCAGCATTAGTGTCTGGGCTTCTACAATAGCAGAGAATTCATGGACTAAAATCTTAGATGATGCTATGAAGTGCCCCAAGATTCACTATGCAGCAGATGGAAAATAAAATGCTATTTTAAAAGCACAGTGCAGAAGAAGTTGACTTGCACTCCTCACACTGGTGTCCTATAATTCAGGATCCATAGGGACAGAGAACAGAAGTGTTCTTGCAGCTTCATTCTGAAGGTACCTGCAAGGGAAGGGAAGCCCTGGGTTCAGGTATCTGCCTCCAGTGCTGCTTTGGTATTTAACATGAAAGACCAAACTGCTGCCTCCTCTCACTTCCATCCTCCCCATCTCCTCCTCCATCAGCAATGACTGATGGACGTCCTTGCATCCCCAAGACATTCCCTGATGTCGCCTTCAGCTGTGACAGCAACCCTCTGCCCTGAGGATGAGCCCCAAAGACAAGGGTGTTTTATCCATTGGGGTTTTAGCTGGAGATCAGATATAAATCCCTGCCTTTTCTTGGGACATTTCTTGGGCCAAACCTTGAGGCTCTCACCCCTAAATGTGCTCAATCTCTACCAGTTTCTGGTGTGAGCCAGGGAATATTGCCTGAATTCAGAGATGAGCTGTGATGGCAACTGTCCAGGACTGTAAGACTTAAAGGAGAATATGTCACACTTGGTCAGGTACAATCCCTTCTAAGTAAATTAAATCAAAAAGAAGAAATAATTTTAAAAAAATAAACCACCCAAATACTTTAGAAAATTTATCAGGCTTTATCTATATTTTCCAGTTTTTCTTTTTCTATTTGCCACACACAGTATTATACTTTTGCATTTGAAAAAGAGAGAAAAATGAAGTAGGAAATAGTAAAAGAAACCATTTGCTATCTTGTCAGGGAAACAGCCTCTCCATTTAAAAAGAATAAAAACATCAGATTTTTTTATTCTGAGAATAACACTTGATAAAAGCAATCTGACTCAGAAGTCTCAGCCAGCTCTTGGTAACAAGCTGCCCTAAGAGCAGCGCTGTATTCCCGTGTCCATCACCACGGCAGTTGCACGGGCACATCATTCACACCGCCTTTCTTCTTCCCTGACATAACATCGCTGCAAACACAAGGGCGAGCAGCTCGTGATCTCCCAGAGCTGCCTCCCTCCGCTGGCCACCGCCTGCCCTGGTGTGGGTCAGGGCCAGCCTTGGCCCTGTGCACGTGTCTGCATGGGCAAATCCCCATGCCAAGCACGGGGCTGCTGTAGCAAGTTAAATTCCCATGCTAATCAAGGGGCTTTCTCTTAATAAAAGATGTGCACACCTCATAACTTGCTGCTGTTATTGTCCTCTTTTTTTCAGTGCAAAAACTTACCCAAAGGCAGTTCTCTAAAAGATGTAATCAGCTAATTCCTTATAACTGCAATAACCTGGAAAGAGCAAAACTGGAGGACCGGTAATGTGGGATCCCTACCCATCCTGAGGGCACAGACCACTAAGGGGGGGGCCGAAGCTGCCAGGTAATTTTTGGGAGCCAATTGTTTTCTGACTGGGGTTACCCAGGGGTAAGAGCACAGTGGTCATTGCACTAAAATCCTGTTCTTCACTCTGGATTTGAGCTTACCATGTAGGTCCCATCCCCAGAGCAGCCCCACACATGCATCAACAAACCCACCAGGACATCACTTATGTCACCCTCGCGAGCTCTCAGGGCTGTTTCTCCAGGAGCCACTTATTGACTTGCCTCAACCCAAAACAATGACGTCAGTCATCATCCCTCTTCCTGGCTCCATCCTCCCCCCAGAGTAAGGAAAAACGTCGAATAATCCTCCTCCGTTCGGTGTGTGGTCTGGTTTTCCGTGTCGTCATGCAGACAGTACAGAGACGGGGGGTCAGGCGGGTCATCAGAATGCTAATAAGAAATCTGATTGATGAGCCGGTGCCTCGGGGATGAATGGGATACTTAATTAATGACTTCTGCTCTGTTTAAGAAAAAGTTTCCCTTAACTCCCATCCCTCTTTTTCTTAAAAAAAAAGAAAAAAAAAAAAAAAAGAAAAAAAACCTCTATAATCCCAAGTTTTCCAAACAACATAAAGGGAACTTCAAAGACAGACATGGTCAGTTTTTATGTGTTGGGTTGGTTCAGTGATTCTTTCCTTTCTTTGTTTACAAGGGCAGCCAGGCTTGATTCCAAGGCTGAAAAAGAAAAGGCCACATTGTTCAACCAGATTCTGGATTTTTACAAGAAATTTCCTCCTTCCCAGTAGGGCAATTAACTGCTTCATTTCTGGGTCTGCGAGTACCAAACCACACTGCCAGCCCTGTGAAACTCGGCAGCGGTCAGTTCCTGCCAAAACACAGCTCTGCTTCGGAAACAAGACGTGCTATGGAGACGCTATTGTCCCCTTAAAAGCTAACCAGCAAGCCAGGACTTGGGGACGGAGTTACGGGAAAATAAAAGCCCGTTGGGGAAAATACCTGATAGACACTTAGCTTAGGAACATCAGACTGTATTCAGAGCGATTCGAATGGGATTTCAAACCAGCAATTAGCAATGGGAAAGCAGCAACACTTTCAAATTATCTCTTCCGGATTCATTTGGAAGGTTATTTCATGCTAAATGAATAGCAGCAGGAAAGAAGATGAAAAGGGAAGAAAAAAAAAAAAAAAAAGAAAGGAAACCCACACAAATGAATTTTTTAACTCTGAGGTCTTTCTTTAGGAACCAGCTCAGCTGCGGCATTCAGGGTAGAACAAGCTGCAAAGTGTCAGCGCTTGGGCAGATGGGAGATAGCAACAAAGCAACGCAGGGGACAGCTTGGGACCCATGAGTTTCCCACCCAAATTCGGTCACTCCCAGCTGGCAGCTCTGGCCACTCTGTGGGTGCAAACACCACGACACGCAGCCAGGCCCACGGCTCAGCAGAACTGAGGGAAGGAAGCGGGGAAGGAAGTGTCACCCTTCAACCCCACATGGGCTTCATCCACCCGTCGCTTGGGTTTAAGGACATCCTAAATGTTAGGCGCATTGCAAGCACATTTTGGTAAGCAGGAGCTGCTCATGCACTTGAAGTGTAGATTTAAGTGACTGTTGATCTAAAGGGGGAGGAAGAGATGAATCCTGCCCAAGCCAGTGGCTTCCCCTGGCAGCAATGCTCAGCCCGGGCTCACAGGACCTGCAGGCTGCCTTCTGCTACGTTGCTGGAGCTGAATTTTGATGCTGATGTCTTGTTTTTCACTTCTCCTTGCAGTAATCCTGTGTGTACTTGACATAACCTGCAGATCTGTTCAGCTGTAGCTTTAAAAACAATTAAAAATAATTTGTTTTTAAAAAGTCAAGAGAACCTGAGGGCACAGAGAGTCCATATCAGTCTGCAACTTGGGCACGTAAGAAAACGTGCCAACTGAAGAAGAAATTGCAGACATGGCTTCAACCTGTCAGCCTAGTCTACTATTTGTACTTTTAGAAATAATAGTGCATGAATTTTCTCAGTGAGTAAATACCTACTTTGACTTAAGGGTTCAGAGCACCAGTTACTCTCATCAGCTTCATTGGTTAGAATCCCACTTGTCCAAATCCCACTCATGGGTGATTTAGGAGCCCCTCTTTTAGCTATTTTATTACCTAAAAAGCACTGACCTGTTTTAAAGCAATGGGAAAGTTCAGAGTCACCTTCTTCCCTCTGATCTCAACTCCCTGCAGCCATGATGTCCTACTCGATTTTGTCCAGATGAACCCTGCAGAGAGGCAGCAAAGTAGGAATATAAAGTGCCCAAATGTTCTAATCTGGGACATGTGTGGCTTGCTTGGTCATGATTTTAGGGAATTTGAGTGAGTCCTAGTTTATTTTTAGCCCTTCAGCTCTTTCTGCTCAAGGGGTTAATAAACAAACGGGCTTTAAACAAGTTAGGCAACAGCAGGAGGAGGAGGATGAAGAAGAGAAGGGCAGAGGTGTGGGAATGGAGCAGGTCTTTGACCCTCCTGAGGACCTTGCTTCAGACACACGGGCTAAAGGAAAGGGAGGAAAAGAAACAAGTGAGAAAAGACCTGCCAAGCAATGCTGGGCAGCCAGGAAAAAAAAAACAAACCCAAACAACAAACCAACATTTACCGCCTGGAGCTGATTTGCATTTGTATTGGGCACTTGTGGAATACGGATAAAACACTCTTTTATTTTTCAGGGGAATTCAGGGAATATCAGCAGCAACATCCGTGCATAAGCACAAAAGGGAAAACAGAAGTATTTTGGTGATCCTGATCTTAGGCAGCAACAGTGATAACAGAATAACACATCTCTCACCCCTTTTTCCTGGGTCTCATCAAGAAAAGCAGCACAGGCACAAAATTACAATTGCTTCTGGCAGTGACACGTGTGGGAGAAGTCAAAAGGGAGGTTCATCGGGGAGGGTGGATGTCACTAGCAATTTATTGCTAAACTGCAAACAAGAGGCAGGGTCCAGAGTCTAAAACTAACATCAGAGCCCTCCGTACCTCCTGTCATCGATGCTGGCAAGTGCTCTGTGGCCCTCCTGTCTGTCAGCTGGGCACTGGCAGCCTAAAAGCAAAGCAAAACCAAAAATTGAAAGAGAACACCAGCCAAACACTGAAAAAAGCCACTGAAAGAGGAGTCATTTGCAGCCAGTGAAGCAAGTTGTATGGCTGAGCCGCTTCTTAAACCTCAGGCTGTGGCAGCTCACCGTGGGTGTAGGACACAGTCGTTGACCCTGGATCCCCCCAGTTCCCAGCCAGGGATGCCATCTGCATGTTTCCATAGATAGAATGGTTTGGGTTGGAAGGGACCTTTAAAGATCATCTAGTCCAACCCCCCTGCCATGGACAGGGCTATCTTTCTCTAGATCAGGTTGCTCAAAGGCCCATCCAACCTGACCTTGAACACTTCCAGGGAGGGGACAGCCATCCAGTTATAGGACTGTGTATCTCTGCATTGCCCAAACACATTAAATGCCTTCTTGGTGGACTTCTGGGGCTCTTTAGCCTGGTGGATTTGCAGGTTCAGGGGCACCTCTCCTGGGCAGATGGACTTCTATCAACTGCTGGACCTCTGCTTAATTATGATTTCATCAAACAGCCATCTGAATTCTACCTAAGCTATGAAAAAGCAGTGAATTGGCCAAAGTTGTGACAGATGGAAAAGGGGAACCACGCTGTGTGCTTCATTTTCTTACAGGAAACATGAAGACTCGTCCCAGGGACTGCTCCACTCTGTCTCCACTGGGGATGTGACAGCATTCCAGACTGTGTTCTGGCAGCCCCTGGTCCAGTAACACAATTATAGTTTTTTTGACAATGGAGTCAGTCTTGTTACAGCTGTAAGTGCTTTGCCAGACAGCTGAGGACAGACCCATGTTCACTCCTCGCATACCAGACACTCCCAGTGAAGGATGAACTGGTCTACCAGGTAAGGTATCAACTACCACCAGGCAGCTTCTTTTTTGTGGCACAATTTTCTGGAGATTTACTCATTTTGCACTCTTAAGGACCAAAGAAAACCACTGAGTTCATCTCATACCCCAAGTCAAAGTGTTGATGCTCCTACTCCTGTAACCACCTCAACCTGTGGCCACAGTGATGCCCCAGGAAGAGCAGGGCACCACAGGCACAACAGTCACCTCACGGTCACCCATGGTGACCTATCATCTCCCACACACGTGATGGATCAAATGAGGACATGGGTCTACCACCTCAGGTAGTGGCTGAGGCATCAGCCCAGCTCTATTACCATGTTAAAGGAACACCTCTGAGACAAAAATCTCTTCTGCTATAAACCAACATTTGCTATTTATTTTTGAGATGATGGCCAGGAAGCCTTCTCTGTTCCTTTAAACGCCCTTGAGAAACATTTACCCCCATGTTTAAATAAACTATGTGCTCCTCTGCATGAGGAAGGGTCAAAACCAAGGAAGTTTTTCTTGTCTTCTTGGTACACACTGTACCAGATCAAAGCAAGGTAGTAAGTAGCCTTCCACTATCATTTCCCAGCTGAGAAACAACTCACAGGTTACTTCAGGCTTGATTTGCTTCAGGCTTCGCCTACATAATTCCTTACTGCATCTTTGCAGCAATCTTTAGGCTACGTAGAGCTTCAGTTGGGTGAGGAAGGGTCACCAGACCCAAAGCAGTGCTGTAAAATGGTTTAAAATTGCAGCTGTGGCAATGTTAACCTGTCAACACTCACATCTGCTGACACCTGTGTGCCAGGGTCCATACACATCGCAGATGATGTCGCACGCTACTCCTGCTCTAAGGTTTTACATATGTCCTCTTCATCCAGGAAGTCTCCATTCACAAAAAGAAGTTTCTGCTGCCATTTCTAAATGTTTTGGAGGATGGGGGTTTGGAGGAGAAGGGAGGGACTGAGATAGCAGAGGTCGAGCCCCCGGCTTACTCCGCTGATCAAATCCCGGGCTGTGGCATTACCTTCCTTTTCAGCTGACCCAGTTCGAGCGCTGTGACTGCCTATTCCCACGCCACGTCAAAGAGAAGGTTTACATTGTTCACTGGATATTAATTTAAATTATTCTAGGGTGCCTGGAAACCACCTCCCCCCCCCGCCCCCATTCAGTCTCCATGGGGACTATCACAGAGGCTGGGAGATATAAATGAGCAGCCACTGACACACCGATCTTCCTCCCCTGCTGAAAACTGCCATGTGCAATTTTCACTGTCGAAGGGGACACATTAATATTTCGTTGAATGACTTGCTAGGACAAGATAGACAGATTTTTTTACTCGTTAGAGACTGGTACAATATCCTATTAATACTATTTTCCATTTGTTCCTTAGGTTCACACGCTTGTGTTGTGGTTCTTTTCTTCACACCAACATCCTGCTGCTTGTTGATGGTATTAATAATACACCCAGCAGGAGGCTGTGCCCCCCAGGGTCCGAGCTGTCTGGATAATTATTGAATGACATTAGGGTTGTTCTGTAAATTACTTCGTGACCCAGGAATTCAGCAGGTTACCGCTATAACTCAGGCTCTCGCAGTTGATTGCACTCACCTCCCGCTGCCCTGACATTTATTAGTCTAGTTTGCGTAGCAAGTACTGACTTCATCTGTTGGGAGGAAAGGTGGGAGCCTCCGCTCTCCTCCAGCGTGACCTGGGAGGGCCTGGCCTTTTTTAATGGCCTTGTTCATGGTGACTGAGAATGGGCGACTGGTCTTTGCAGGGAAATAACATCCTTTGCTTCATCTCCTGTCCTCTCTGGCACATGGTGAAATGTTAAGGGGCAGCCAAAGAGCCCAGTTTGCAAGGTTTCAAGCCATCAGCAGGCTGCAAAGGGGGAGGAGGTGGTAATTCCTTTCTTTCCAGAGGAGGAACACTATTTTTTTTTCTGTGCATGCTCACACATATATACACTTTTCATGAAGGGGGTCCCACCATTCTCCCCTTGGACCAACGGAATGGGGCTCCACATCACCAGAGCCTGCCTCAGCCAGGAAGCTAAGGGCAGCCAGTGGATCTGTGAGATGCCTGGAGGATCACCAACGGGTGTTAGACACAGCAAGAAGTTGAGTTGCTTCCTATCAAACTGATGCACATGCTGGTGTGGAAGCAGAGCTCTGGGTGCTTGGGGAAGCCCAGTGTTGGGAACAGTGACCCACTGGACCATGCTTGCCATCCCTCCTGAACCCCTCCCAGCATCTGCCTAGTTGTACCAGATAACTTCCTCGGGAGGGCTGAGCAGCCCTGGAGCATCAGTCAAGATTTGGGCAGTGATATTACATGAAAAGGTTTATAATTCCTCCTGAAGAAAAACAGTCAAGACCTCTGGTCTTATTCTGGTCCCAATTCCTCACTTATGAAATGGTGATATAATACCTGTGATAAAACAACAGTGATCCAAGGCATAGTTCTCTCAGACTCATTTGACCACATGAACCACCCTCCAAAAAAAATCCCTTGCTGTTTGCAAAGAGATAGCCCAGGCCAGTCTTCTTCCCCATGCCAGTTGTTTGGACAGTGCTTAAATGTTAAACCTGTTCCACAGACCCATGCAGAAATGACTGGGTTCTGTTTTCATTGCAGCATGGAGGCTGAGGTGACTCCGGCACTGCACTGGACATCAGGCACTGCAGCAAGGCACACCTAAAAGCCCTGATGTACGTCACGGCTCGGAGGACAGAGCAGCATGGGGCTTTCCTCCCTCATCCTGGCAGCTGGTCAGATCTCAGCTGCAGAATCCATGGCAGAATTGATGTAAGGATGCAGAGAGCAAGAAGGTAGTCAGGAAAGATATCATCCTTTCAGTGGAAGTCCTTTCAATCCTTTCTGGCCTCTGCTATACAAAAAAAAGCTGTGGACAGGCTGGAGAGGGTCCAGAGGAGGGACACAAAGATGATTAAGGGACTGGACAGCCTGTCATGTGAGGAAAGGCTGAGAGGATTGGGTGTGTTCAGCATTGAGAAGAGAAGGCTTAGGGGAGACCTTAACACCATGTTCCAGTATTTAAAGGGTGGCTACAGAGAAGATGGAGATTCCCTTTTTACAAGGAGTCACGTGGAAAAGACAAGGAGGAACGAGTACAAGTTATTCCTGGGGAGATTCTGACTGGACACAAGAGGAAAATTTTTCACAATGAGAATAATCAGCCACTAGAATAATCTCCCTGGGGAAGAGGTGGATTCCCCAACACTGGGCACTTTTAAGATTCAACTGGAGAGAGCTCTGGGCCACCTTGTTTAGACCATGCTTTTACCAAGAAAGGTTGGACCAGATGATCCTTGAGGTTCCTTTCAACCTGGTATTCTATGATTCTGTGATTCAATGCTGTGAATACTTTAGAGAACAAGTGCTTTTCAAGCCCAAGAGTATCTTCTACAACAGAGATGAAAAAGAAACTGTTGTTCTTTCTCAGGTTTCAAGTTCTTTGGCATTTCTTAATCTTGCAGCTGACACCAAGTTGGAAGGAACAGTTGATACACTCAAGGAAGGGTGGCCATTCAGACAGACATGCTGAAGGAGACAAGAACCTCATGGAATTCAGTGAGACCAAGCACAAACTCCTGCCCATTTATGAAGGAAGGACTCATTGCAGTGGTGCAGGCTGGGCACTGACAACCTGGGGAGCAGCTCTGTCGAAAAGGTCCCAAGGGTCCTGATGGACATCAAACTGGGCATGTCCTGGCAGCAGAAAGACCAACAGCCTCCTGGGCCACAGGAACAGAGCCAGGAGATTCAGGGAAGGGATCATCCCCCCCCTTGTTGGTGCTTGGTGGCCACAAATCAAATACTGCATCCAGTTTGGGGCCCCCCAGTAGAAGGCATTGTTCAAGTTCAGTAGAGTACCACTGGGATGGTTGGGGTTGGAGGACTTGACCTGTGAGGAAAGTATGGGGGAGCTAGACTTGTTCAGCCTGGAAAAGGAATAGCTTTGGGGGCACCTAAGAGCAGCCCCCAGTTCCTACAGGGCTCATCAAGACAACAGAGCAGGGTTCTTCATAATGGTGCATGGTGGGAGGGTAAAAGCACATGTAAACTGAAACAAGAGGTTCAGACTAGATACAAAACATTTCTGCTGTGCAGACAGTTGAGCACGATGCCCAGAGAGGCTGTGCAGGCTCCGTCCTTGGGGGTTTCAGGACCCAACTGGATATATCAGTGAGGAACCCTGTAGTCGACCCTGCTGTGAGCAGGAGGTTGGACTGGAGACCTCCTGGGGTCCCTTCAACCTGAACCATCCTACTATGACTGATAGTTCAGCAGCCTGCTGGGAAGATGCCAGGGCCTCATCTGTACAAATTGCTTTCCCTTTTTTCAGAAAATCTAGTTTGTTACCATCTGGGACTGGTTTTTAGGTTGTGCACAGTCCTTCAGTACTGTCTCTCTCCACAACAGAGAGCCCAGTGCCAACTCCACAGCTGGAGTAGCCAGACAAGCATGTAGGGCCACAGCTCAGTGTCTGTCTCTGAAGAGGACACGCTGATGTTGAGGTAACTCTTTTCCTTGTGTTACTCTGCTGGGTGGTGAGAGGAGACAGCGTGTTTTCACTCAAACTGGGAAAGCAGCTCAATATCCTTTTCCTCTTTATGTGCTGTTTTGAGGATGTTTGGATAACAAATTGCAAAAGGCAACACGTTTTCCTCTGATATAAAGCCAAATCCACATGCTAAAGTCCCAAAGCCATGACTTGATTTGTTAAATACACCGGTAAGGTAGGGGGTCCTACCTATCTTGCTAACTATTGCAGACAACGGAATTTCCTGATGTTTCTAAGATCTGTGTATCCAGATGGACATGCGGAAATCAAAGATTCACAAGCACAGATCTATGAACAGTGGAGGAGCTGAGCAACGCGAGGCTGGTACCAGGCAAGGTCTAGCTATGGCCGCATGCCACAGCATCACCCCTCAGTGCTGTCCTCCCTGTCCGAGCAAGGGCATGTTCACCCCTGCTCAGGCGTCACCCTGTGAGAACTTAGCAGCAGGTCCAAGCCTTTCCAAAGGGTTGATAGGGAAAACAGGACTAAAGCTGTGGATCCGCGTGGGAAGGGCTGCTCACCCAGCACACAGAACCAGACAGGGTCCTGTCATCCACATAACTGCAGGCAGCTTCCCCACATGCTCAGAAAAGAAAGCATTGCTGTATTTCATGTTGCAGAGAACGTGGTTTTGCAGGGGGGCAAAAGGAGAACCCTCTATTCAGGTGGCAGTCAAAGGGAGAGGAGGGTGCTCGGCTGCCTGCCGGAATTGGCCCCGTATTGGTTACACCCCCAGCTATATGAGGAAAAACTTGGCCTCTCAAAGCTCTCTGCCTCTCTCCTTCGCCTTTGTATTCTCTAGAAGGTGAAGCGTAAGGGTATAAAAAGCTGCAAACAAGTTCCTACCTCTGGAGACCAGGCATTTACTCTAAGAAAGAAAGACCAATTGCTTCCCAGAGCATTGTCCACCCACATTAGAGAAAGGATTAAGCAGATACATTCAGCTATTCTAACAGATTTTCTTTAAACCTTGAATACGCCTCTCACACTTGGTAAGATAATCACATTAGTTTTGTCATTAAAAGATCCCTTTTATAGAAAGTACCTAAACCGCTTAAACCACCCAGAGAGGTCGCATACATTAGAAAACAACAAGACAAACGGAAGGGATTTGCTATTCCCGGTCTCAGTGTTTCGCTGCCCCTACTTTCTAAACTGGGGGATTGAACTAAAAGATTTTGCAAATCACCAGTGGAGGGGAAAGCCCCTGAGAGCTGGGCAGCAGCCGGCCCTGCCCGCCCCGAGGAGCCCTTGCTCCCCACGGAGGAAACACTTGGATATAGCACTGAGGGGAATGGAAAATACATTTTCCATGTGGAGGCACTCCCATGTTACAGCCGAAGCACCCCAACAGCCAGCTGATTTTCCTGCGCTCAGTATCTGGCACCCAAAACTCAACTGCAAGATGAGCAACAGCTGACGTAGCTTATTACTGCCTTGGAGGGCACAAACATGGAGCGCTCCACGCTGAAGGAGCACGTTCTTGCTCTTTACTGCTGTGGGCATTTGTTGTCTCTGCATTGAGCCCCAAGACCAGGGGGACCTCCACTGTGGGGCTGCAGAGAGGACAGAGCAGGTCCCCACCTCAGCAAGGCTCAGAGTAGCAATGTAACTAATGCTATAAAGCAATTTCTTCATCAGGCTTCTAGTATTGAAAGGACACAGAGAAGGAAACCACCCTAAAGCATGTGGGTCAAATAGTTTCAGATTTGCTGGTGAAAATGAGTTGGGCTGGTGGAAAAAAATGAAAGGCTGACTTGGGGCTTCAATGCTTATGTCTCTACACCTGGAGGAAGCACTGTGAAATCAAGGAATCAAAATAATATAGGGGCACAAGTCTATTCATACCAGTTGCCCAGCATCTTAAAAGCAATAAAATCAGGATTTTTATTTTTTTTTTAACAATACAAGGGGAAATTTGGAAAGCATTTAAACACTATGAATTGATCCCAGATATCATCCTCAGTTCAGATGTTTTGCCATTGCTTCACTGCTGAGGTAACATACAATTTCTGCTAACCTGTGCTGCCAAAACAGGCCATTTTAGATTTTTAACAGGGACCATCTTAAAAAGGCCAGATTTGTAGTCAGTTTTGCAAGACCAAGGCCTTGGTTTAAAAATATACAAAGAGGCTAGATTATAAAAAAATCTAGAGGCTACAGTAATAACACCCAGTAATATGCTAAACATCACCAGTAACACTATCACAAATGACAGACAGAAGTGTAATAGGACTCTAACGAACCCCTCCTAAGGAGTAGAAATCACATACAAGATTTCAACTGTAGAAAGATTTCTATTTTAAGGAGCAGCAGTGTACTTCAGAAAGATGAGACAGATCAGTTACTCACCCAGCTCTGTGAAGACCTATTTTATTGTTCCAGTGCGAGCACAAGTCTGTCCCCATGGTGGTCCTTTAGTACAGGCAATTCCTTCAAGCTGGTCAAGGCTGTGAGTGCAAGTATCACTGGGTCACAAGTCTGAGCAGTTTCAGGCATTTTTAACTACCACAAAAATATTTCAATTTTTCCCTCTGAACACATAGTTTCATGAACACGCATCCCAAGTTACTGCATAGTGATGATGATCTACTAAATCAACAGGGGAAAGCAAAAAACGTGAGCTTCAAGTATATGATCCCCTGTGCCTGTAAACCCCATGTTTATGGGTTTTGTAGCATCATCCTGGCTGTCAGAAAGACACAATGATCCCACCATTAGTTCTGGAAGGAGCTAAGCTATCCCCGTGTCTATGTGCAAAGTCTTTAACATAGAAAAAGTTCTTTAGGTCATTTGTGTTTCCTTAGAGATTAGATTCACAACAGTTAAGTATCCTTTTTAAGAGCAGAGGTAGAAAAAAAATATCCCTTTATTTAAAAGCATACTGACATTTGTCTGCAACTTATTTGGTGGACAGACAATATGGGAGACAAAACTCGATTCTCACTTTGCATACACTTTTCCTGGGATTAGAAGCCAGTTTACAGGTTCCTGGAGAGGCTTTCCTTTCTACAGTCTCCTCTGATGATCTTCAAAGTTAAAATAACCTACAAATACAAGCTGCAGAAGCTATTTAGCTCCTTCCCAAGAGCCTGTAGCCTTAGCCCTGCCCGGTTAACTCCTTGGGCTACACATCCCAGTTAAAACCTCCACTTGCCAGGTCAGGGAGTGTTATGGATCCATTCACACAACCTTCACCATCGCTGACACGTAAGAACCGTGTGTTTGCTTGGGACTGGAATCAGCTCGCAAAAACAAAATGGATCTTTCATCATTATAGTTAGTTTAATTGTATTCAACATGGTCATCTACAGAGAATAACCAGGTCATACACCTGCTCCTCACCAGGCAACGAAACCTCTGAAACGAGAAAGTACCAGATGAGTGCAGAGACTCACCATCTGACATCCTGACTGCTGTGTGTGTATAACTTGAGGATTACTTTAACTAGTTTTCCTCCCACTCCAGAGTCAAGCACAAACAAGACAATGTTGTTTGCAGAACTCTGAATCTGCCAAGGGAAAAAAAGTCCATTTCCGTGCAAAACAAAACAAAAGCCAGTTCCAGAAACTCTTCATTATTTTAATGCATTTTTATTGATACAAACTGCAGTTTCACCAGTAAGATTTGTGCTTTGGGGAAATCATTCATTCTTTTCCTTTTTGCATTTTGCCCAATGAGTACAAAACATACATTTTAAAATTCCAATGATTCAAGACACATGCCAAGGACATACATAAGCCTGAGATGAAGTATGGCCCATCATCATTCACCTGGAAAGAGGAATCAGCCATTTCTCATGGCCCATTTCATTCTCACCTGGATGAATCAAGCAGGAGAGCTAATACTTATGAGGTAGCCAAACCACAGACAGTCCCTCAGCAGCACACAGAGAGGTGTCCATAGATTTTCAAGATGAAGCCTGAAAGCTTGGGATAAATAAGACCAAAAGTTTCAACTACTCAACTTGAGGGGAAAAAAAGTAAAAAGAAAGAGCAATTAAAAATAACAGAAAGGCAGTCACCTAATTCATAAGCTGGTCCAAGCAGTAAGAACCTGGTCCAAAATGCACTCTCACTGACAGAAACTGAATGGAGTAAGATTATTAAAAAATAAATAAACAAGGAAAAAAAGCCCACAAACAAAACCACACTGAACAATTTTTGTCTTTAAACACAACTTCAAAATTTACAATTGAAAACTGCGTGGTTTATGTTTTATTAAAGGCATTTTTTTCTGCTTATGAAGAGTGAAGAAATAAAGAGGAATGAAAGTTTAAATTACTTATGCTGATTGAAACTAAAAAGTGTTTTCCAAACAACAAAGCAGTTCTTTCCTGAGACAGTAAGTTAGCTAGCATGGGAGAGAGGAGGAGACACGAGCTGATTAACAATATACAGGAGCTGTTAATTTGGACCGTTCACAGCTCAATGCACGAATATCCCCACATCTTTCTCCACACAACATGGAAATGTTTATCCTAGAATTTGCACTTGGAGTAGCACCCTGAGCAATCAGCGGCAGCAGCTGGACCAGGCTCTTCCTTGCCCAGTTAAACCAAATTTGTATTTACTCCTGCAGATTCCATTCCTTGCCTTGCAGTAAACCAGGACATTACCATACATCAATTAACACATAAAAAGATACAACGGTATTTCTAAAAACTTGACTGTAACCTGCTTAAGAAAACAATAATTTCTGTTTCTAAAAAATGTAAGGCCACCATGTTATTATAAAGTACACGAGTAAGAGACTGGAGTATATTTACAGGAGAGTGACAAAAAGTAGAACTACTGGAAAAGGTATTACCAACAGCTTTCAGTTGACAGGTTTCAGGCAAATTCTATGTAGCTCTTCCTTTTCCCCCTGTGGTGGTTCTTTGGTCTTGTTCTCTATACTCTGTTAAGTAATTATCTTGTTCAAGAGCATGAGAGGTTCAGATTGTGGAGTCTGAACGTAAATGCCATGTTTAACACAAGACAAGGGAATGCAGGAACTCTACTGGAAGGAAGATATACAGGAGTGTGTTTTAAAAGATAAAATTTCAGTGTTGGGTTTACATTGTTCCCAGAGGATGGGAAGAGACTGGAAACAGAAAAGGCCACCTGGTGTCTTAGGAAAATACTATCAGGCATATCAAAGCTGAGAAAACTTTTCAACAGAATTGGAATTTTAAGAGTCTGGGGACAAGAAGCCTTGCCCAAGTCTTTCTGAAATGGAGTTGTCCTTTAAACTGCAAAGACTCCTTTCTGAAGAAGGGCTTCAGTGTGAATGAAGCCAAAGCTGGAAAATGAGGGGGCTGCCCCAGCCATTTATTAATGTCAGATATGCTGTCTCATGAATCAGGGCAGTTTGTCTGTTTTGGAAGCCTTACAGAAAGCCCAGTGCACCTGGCTTGTTGAGCTCAGCATCAGGCTTTAGGCTGATCCAAGAGGATAGCTGCATTCTGTGTTTTGAATAGTTTGTCCTGCAAACAATTTTTTTTTAAAGGCTTTTATTGAAGAGCCATCAGCAAACAGATCATGCAGAATTTGAACAATATACAGAATGGGGGAGGGAGGGAGGAACCCACACAAGGCACAGCCCCAATTATTTGTCACTTCATAAAATCTAGCCAGCACAAGTGTCTCCAAGAGAATAGCTTCGAAAGCTTCCTGATTTGAAAAAGCTAACTGTTTGGGGGGGATACACACGCACACACACAAAATATTGCCAGAGTTTTCTTTGGCAACCATCATCACAGTGGCAGATATTTCAGAATTAGCACAAACAGCAAAGGAAGAAATAAAGCCCTGATGCAGATTGTGCATGCTCAGCCAGTTATCAGCAGAATGAGTCTGGGCCCAGCCCTGACCATTCAGTACAGCGCAGAATGGAAAAGCCACCTGAGGCAGCTTTGATTAATAAGCTGCCAGAAAACTGAGGGGGCAGGGAAATATATCTACTTACTCTTTTTCAGCATTAGGGCTGTTTAGTTTCTGTATGAACAGCACAGCCAGCTTCCCCATGCCTTCCCTACCTCTCCGCCAAACATCACAGTAAGATGTTATTTCTGTCCTGCCATTATCTTCATGCCCCTGCCAAGACAGTTTACACCAGCTGAGGAGGTCTTGAAATTCAATCCCAATGAAATCAGCAGGAGTTTCATCAACAGCACTGCCATTTAATCCACTGGATATACCAGCAGCCAGGACAATCACCTAGTGCAGCAAGGAAGGCATCAAGCCCAGAACAGGAACTCTTTATGGCAAAGTACAGCATTTGAGAAGAGCAGAAGAGGAAAGCAAGCCAGGGCAGGCAGCTCAATCCATGCACTCTGACTAAAGTTCATTATCTGAGAACGCTCTCCACCCATATGCTGCCTGCTTCTCTCACGGGCACAAGCAACGGTTAGCACTGCAACACAGGTGAGGAAGCGGGAGTGAAATGTTCAAATGACCATGTGATAAGGCCTGGCCCTACTCCCAGCAAAGCCAGCAAAGGTATAATGGCCACAGTTGTCTCAGGATCACTTCAGTGGTTGTGCCTGGCCTTTTCAATCCACTGCTTCATGTAGCAGATTTCCAAGGCTCGAGCTTGCTGCACAGATTTGGGGTCCAAAGGGTTGCGGCTGCGCAGGTCCAGGTGATGGGCTCCATCCGGGATCACAATTGCCACGAGGGAATCGGTGATGTTCTGGGTCACCCCACCTGCAGACCACGGGTCCAGGCCACCATTGCTGTCAGGAAAGAATACTTCATTAGGGTACAGCTGCATTAGGGCTGCAGCTCACGTCAACGTATCCGCACTGACTTTCAACTAGTTTTGCAAGTGTACTGACAGAAACAGACCTCAGCTCTGTCTTAATGTCTTCTGCCCACTGCTCTGCTGAGAGAAGCCTTCTTGACAGAGGCACAGAGATTAGCAGCTCAAGCAAGGCTATGATGCTGTTATTAATTATCTGCTAATTCAGATAATAACCTGTAATAGTGTCACAGACTCTGGAGATAGCAACCTGTCACTGTCATAAAAGGTTCAGGTTCCCCTGTACCAAGACATGTCCAAATTCCAAAATCAAAGCAATTTGCTTTCCTTCTTCACAGTCTGTCAAACTAATAATCAGCTGGACCCTTTTGGGCTGCATTTTCAGGAAATTCTACCTTTTGCTGTCTCAGCTGGGTGTCAACCTGTTTTTGCAAGGAAATGCTCAGACCTTCCATTAGTCTCCTTATTTCTAATAATAACCATATTAAAATAAAGTTTTTATCCCTCAGGAAGCTGTCTAAAATGACTCTTCCTCTATGACAGGACAATTTAGTGCAATTTACTCCTTCTCCCTCACCCCAAATCAAGGAAAACATGCCTTGCACTATAGATCTGGCTCCAGATAATGCATGGGACATGGAGCAAATCAATGGCTGAACAGGGTTGAGAGTTTTTCATCTCTCAAAGCATTCCTAGCTTTGGATATGGCCCAGAAACCCCTACCACATTTTTTTTTTTTTTTTAACTGCAAAGTTCTTATCACATGTGGTCCATCTTTCTGCACAGAGAAAGCAACATCTGTATACTTATGGAACTACATAAATCTAGATCTGCTACTCATTTAAAACACTGGACCTACCCACAAATTTAGAGATGATTATTCTATGTCAGTGTAAGTTTCTAGGAGGATCCAAGAAATTAAAACATCCTTGGACATTGAGATATGCACCTAGAAAAATGCTACAAAGGCAGCACCAGAAAATAACAGAAAGAAATAACAAGTAAAAAAATATTTTAGACAGAACTAAGAGTAAAAACCTGATGATGTCTGAGCTAACACGTTATTTATTTCTCCATTAAAAAAAAAAAACAACAAAATAAAACAAACAACTATCCTGAATCTCTGTGGTTCTTTATTTTCAGTGATTCTAAATATGACTTAGGAGAAGAGAAACATTTTGTATCTGCAAAACAAAAAGCATACAGAACTGACCAATAAGCAAAAAGCATCTGATTTAAAAGGTCGCCTGAATCAGCAGAGCACCTTGGCAACAGGGGGATGAGTTGCTGAGAGACCCAAGATGTACATGAACTTGGATCTTTTGGTCCCAGTCATGTGGAAACTAAACATGCCACAAGAAAACAACACCGTCTCTGGCTTTTCTGGGAGCTGCTGGCTGCATCCTCTGCAGCTCCTGCCAAATGATGGCACTAGAGGCACTGACGCAGTTTGGGAAGTCATACTTGCTGTGAAGAGGGGGATGGAGGGCTCACCACAAAATAACTGTAAATCTTAACAGTTTAAGAGAATAAGGTAATTCAATACCAACTGGATTATTTATGTGTTAAAACTAAGTATGCACACAAATATTCAGTTGCCCATCTTACAGGACAAGAGTTTCCCAATGTAAACAGAAGTAAAAGAAAGGGAAGAATTAAAAAAAAAGTCAGCCATTCCTTTCTAGCAGTGGTCAGGCAAGCAGGGCTTAAGAAAAAAAAAAACTAATGCAAAATATCAGCACACTAGTCCTGTTTTCAATTCATATTTTCTTGACAGCATAAATAGGGTCCTACCTATCCTACAACAAACAGTTCCCTTTCCTATCATCTCTTCAGAGCCTACTCAGCCCTCCAGCTCTGCCCAGAACAACAAGAGGTTTTACACAATCTCAGGCAGGACGTCTGTGCATCTGTTTTTAACAGGTCCACTCTCCACAACTGCCAAGTTCCCTTTTATTAGCTTTTTTCTCTTGCCTTTTCTCTTCAGCCAGGCAGCAATCTGCCTTCCCTTCTCCTCCATTCCCTTCCTTTATGCTAATAATCCCTGCTCCTGCACACAGCTCTGGTACCTCTCTCAAAACAGAGCCTCTGCTTTCTGTATCTCTCCTGCCAGTGGAGAACTGGATAGGTCGCTGCCCTAACTTAGAAGCATACAACCTAGGTGTGATCCATCCAGATTGAAAAATAGCAACTTTTAGACTGTGCACACCAAATTTTGTACTGTCTGATATAACCTGGGCTGATTTTGACTACCACAGTATATTGATGATGAGACGCTACCAGCTGCTACAAGCTCTTAAGGCACCACGTGCATGAACAGTGTTAAAACATTTTCCACCACTGTGCAGCACTTCCACACCTAGTACACAGCATGTTCCAGTAAGAGTATCAGGGTGGAAATTGCTGGAAGAGAAAGGGCTAACGGGGTTCTGAAAAATCCCAGCTTCCTCAATCTAGTGTTTTAATAAAGATGCACTGCCCAGGACAGGCAAGTAATACCTGCCTACAGCCTAAGTAACCACTCACACACTACATACACACCTTGAAGAAGGTACCAAGTGGCAATGGAGATTCATGTGTCGATTCCACACGATACATATGACATGGTGTGAATCTGCAGTGATGCACTGGTCGCAGAGCAAGAACACTAGTTTAAGCATCCTGGACAAATGCCACTGCAGCTGGATAAATCCACGCTACAATGTCTCTCTTTAGGTGAAGCGTTCTTCCCTTCCTACACTAAACTGTTGTGCAAGTTGCCTGACAGTGCTTTTTACCCCACAGGCAGCCACATCCTCTGGTAAACATAGGGATATTTTTTGTAAAGCACTCTGCAGTGTTTGAGGATAAAAGGCTCTTATATAAAACGTACAGTGTTGACAATGTATTTGTTTGAAGAGAAACAACCCAGCTTGAGATCCAAAGCTTTGTGTGTACAGCAATGCTTCTTCATTCATTTGGTTGCTTTCAAGCTTTTCTTATTTCAAGCTCTTTCAGCTGGCATAAACACTTTAGATTTGTTTGCTTTGTATTGGTTACAAAGCAGATTTCTACTGTACAGAGTTGTGAAGCCTTGGAAATAATCAAACACTCTGCAGAAATTAAGTTAAACCAACAATTAATTTTTTTTATTAAAAAGTTTTCAAAAAGTTAGAATTTCTCACTCTAGAGCAGATATCCTGCTGGGACAGAAAGAGCAAGAGGCAAACAAGAGGAAAGCAACAAGCCTTTGGAGCCACACAGACCAACACTCACAGTTGAGAATATGGAAAATAATCCCCAATTCAAGTGAGGACTTTCTACTTTTAGAATACACACCTATTTACCAAGCACAGAATAATTTTGAGTTTAGTTTAAAAAAGCGGCAGGGTTTTGGGTTTGTTTTATGTTGTTTTCTTTTTTAAATACCTTGCACAGTATTAACCAGAGCACAGAGGAATTTTTTTTTTTTCCAGGAGCTGCCTGCCTGCAGCAGGCAATCTGTACAGCCTCAGAACTTCTGAAGCAAAATGTCTCCCTACTATGTAACAACCCCATGAACAGCCAGTACCTAGCTGTTCAAGATTTTGTATCACCTCGCAGCAGAACGAACATCTCTTTAAAAAAACAGTTTAACCTTAAAAGTAAGGAAAATGAAGACTGAGTAGAGAGCAAGTAGCATGTAGTAGTCTGAAACATTTCTTTCACTTTTTATCCACATACAAAGGTGTTTCAGGCAAACTTCAGTATGCCTTGCTAGAATGAAAACATCAGTGTCTGCATCTTACACAAGTTTGTTGAAACTTGCCTAATTATGACTAAAAGGGCAATTAGCAGTGATACAAAAGCACCTCAAGTCACTTCCCTCTTTTCTGCATCAAAGGGAAAGAACAACGCCACACCAGCCCCTCTATAAGACTACTACCCTGAGCAACAGTTTTAGTGACCGAGATCCTGTGTTACAGATAGAGCTTATTTAGACTTTCCTTTCATGGGGAAAAAGACAGTGCTTTGGCTTCATAAAAGCTAAACGCACTTACCAGCACGGGAAACATGGACTTTGGACACAAGATAATAAAGAATCCACATGGGAAGAAAATCACATTTGGTAGAATCCCAGTTCAGATTCTTCTTTTAGAGTCACACAGTGACAGAATAGTTGGCTTTTGGCCATTGTAGCTTGACCATTTTACTCTCAAAGCAACACAAATCATGCCCATCATTTATTCAGCTGGAGGGTTGGAGACAGATCCTTTTTCTACATAGGGCAGGCTCTCTGCACTGACAACCCAAACTGGTTTAAGACTCTCCAGAAGCTGAAACAAGACTCACCTGAAGACAATGTTGCTGTGTGAACTGATGTTTTTCCCTCCATACATAGAAAGAATCCAAGAGGGGCGAGGCCTCACTCCCCACAGCCTGTAACACTCTTCTGAAAGTGCATCAAAGTCCCATTTCTGAGGCTCGAACATGTCATTAATGCCATCTGTGCACATGGGCATCACCATCTCGGTGCAAGCCTGAAAGAGTGAGCAGGGCAACAAGGTGTATTCCCAGGATACTGTCCCATAGCTGTTACTGCGGTATTCAAATAAACAAACTCAAACAGGATTTGATCAGTAATTACCATCAAACTATCATAGAATCATTTAGGTTGGAAAAGACCCTTCAGATCACTGAGTCCAACCATTAACCTCACACTGCCAAGCCCACCACTAAACCACGTCTGGAAGCACCACATCTACATGTCTTAAATACTTCCAAGGATGGTGACTCAACCACTGCCCTGGGCAGCCTGTTCCAGTGATTGACAACCCTTTCAGTGAAGAATTTTTTTCTAATATCCAGTCTAAACCTCCCCTGGCACAACCTGAGACCACTTCCTCTTGTCCTGTCGCTTGCTCCTTGGGAAAAGATACCAACCCCCACCTCGCTACAGCCTCCTTCCAGGTAGTTGCAGCATGCGATGAGGTCTCCCCTCAGCCTCCTTTTCTCCAGGCTGAACAACCCCAGTTCCTCAGCTGTTCCTCATAAGTAAGACAGCTCTAGACCCTTCACCAGCCTCATTGCTCTTCTCTGGACAATGTCGTTCTTGTAGTGAGGGGCCCAAAACTGAACCCAGAAATCAAGGGGCGGCCTCACCAGTGCCGAGTACAGGGGTCAGATCCCTTCCCTGTCCCTGCTGGCCACGCCAGTGCTGACACAAGCCAGGATGCCATTGGCCTTCTTGGCCACCTGGGCACACTGCTGGCTCATATTCAGCTGGCTGTTGACCAACACCCCCAGGTTTTTTCCCACCAGGCAGCTTTCCAGCCACTGTTCTCCAAGCCTGTATCACTGTGTGGCGTTGTTGCACCCAAGTGCAGGACCCAGCACTGAGCCCTGTTGAACCTCATACAATCGGCCTCAGCCCATCGCTCCAGCCTGCCCAGGTCTCTCTGCAGAGCCTCCCTTCCCTCAGATCAACACTTCCACACAACTTGGTGTCATCTGCAAACTGACTGAGGGTGCACTAGATCCCCGTGTCCAGATCACTGATAAAGATATTAACCAGAACTGGCCCCAGTACTGAGCCCTGGGGAACACCACTTGTGACCGGCCGCCAGCTGGATTGAACTCCATTCACCACAACATTTTGGGCCCGGCCATCCAGCCAGATTTTACTCAGTGAAGAATACACCCATCCACCATGAGCAGACAGTTTCTCCAGGAGAATGCTGTGGGAAATGGTGTCAAAGGCTTTACTAAAGTCCAGGTAAACAACATCCACAGCCTCTCCTTCATCCACTAACCCTGATCACCTGGTTGCCCTGTACATGTCATGTGATGGCACTCAAGATGATCTGCTCCATAACCTTGCCTGGCACCAAGGTCAGACTGACAGTCCTGTAGTTCCTCAGATCCTCCTTCCAGCTCTTCTTGTAGATCATCCAGAACACAGATACCAAGCAAAAGTTTTATCTTTCACACAAACTATTCTCTGACACCTTACTCATACTAGCAAAAAAAAAAAGAAAATAGATTATACCCTAGAAGCAACATAGTCCCAACTGTAATCTAACCCCATCTGTTCCTACTTGCCCCCTTCCCACATGCCTTCAGAAGCAGTCAAGGAACAAGCTGCAGAGCGGATGTGTTATTTTGATGAGCCCAGCTGCCATATTCTTTGTTACACATGTGGCATTTTCCCCCTTTCTCAGAGGACAACTTATGAAGACTGCAGATCTCCTGGGGCTGTCTGGCACAAATACATAGGAAACTAGTCAAGAGCAGACGGTCATGACCTGAACATTGATTCCTAACACCTTATTTCTGGAAGCAGCTGCCCTGCTCCTCAGAAGAAAGACTATATAACTATATTGCATGTGTTTAGTAAATGGGATACGGAGAGCAGAATGCCCTGGACATCAGTGATCTTTATTTTTGTTATGTACTTGATAGGAAAGGTTGGGTCTCAGTGAGCTACAGGATAAACAGCTTTAGTTGAAAGAAATTAGTCTCAACATATCCCCACATATTTGCTTGCACAAATTGAGGTGGACAGCTGGGATGGGGGGATTAGAAAACCAAGATGCTGCTGCTGCACATCATTTTCAGTCAATATGAAGAGCTGAAACTCAACAATTAGCTAGATAACAAAGACACAACCTAAACCTCCTGGGGAAGATGCTTCTTTTTTGCAACATGCCCTCTCCACTTTAATCATACTTGCTTCACACTTACACTTGTCATCAATACATCAGTTACATCTAGTGCAATATATTGACAGTTAATTGACCTGACAATTCTCAGCAGCTCCAGCCCAAAAAACCTCACTAAATTACAATGTAGAAAGGATTAAGCACATACCTGATAGTACCAACCCAACTGGCCCAGATTCTTTGTTGCAGTCTCAGACATGTCTAAGCATGAAGCTTGTCCTGAATAATTGTAGTATAAATTTACTGCCTGGAAAACATTCTGTAGCAACAATTTGTCAGAGAGACTGGGATCCTTCAAGAACTTGCAGACTTCCTGCAACAAAGAGAGAAGGAGGAATCTAAATCTATCAGAAATAAAAATTAATATATGATACCTAATGGGATATCAATTTCTTTTAAAAGTAGTCAGACCACTTCCAGAAAGTGTCTTTCTATGCAATTATATACCTTGAGCATTATCATAAAAATGAGTTTGCATGGTGCACGCTACTATGAAGGCCCTGAAACTTTACATTTCCTGATTAAGCCTTTAAAAACAGAGCAATATTAATATTTCGATCACCAAGCTTTTCAATCAATTTCCCATTCTTTACAAGAGATATTACTTAATAAAGAGCATTTAGCTCCTCTATAATGAAAGATAACACATGCGAGTATGTGACGAAGAAGGTCCAGGTATAGATTTGTGTTCCTTGTAGGTTGCTCTAATATAAATGTAAGGCAAGCTCTAATGTTTTTAAAGTCCTTTTATACAGCAGCATTGCAAAATTCTTACTTCATGTTCAGAAAATAGGAGGTGGTAGAACAAGGCACTGTTTCACCAGTGAAAAATTAAGAGCAATGTCAGGCAGAGTTTAATTCAGAATCTTAACTGAGGACACAAGTAGCGGAAAAAACAGGACAAAAAACCCCAGAAAACACAAAAGCTACTGCCCCAGAAAGTTTTTTCATCTTAAAACAGTCTCTTTGGCAAGGCTTTCTCCTTACCCCTGCTCCCATAGAGTTGGGACTAACAAAAGAACAGTGAAGGGCAAAAGCTGTGAATCTGAGCTCCCAGCCCACTGGAAGAATCCAAAGTTACTCTCTGCAGGGAGCAAAGGAGGCACTGCCACTCCAGTGCTGTTCAAGTACAGGGGCACAGCTACATGGACATAACTGTGCATCTTCCAAGGAGTGAACTTCCTATCCTTCCCTCTCCTGCATAATCTTTTTCCCTCATTTTCATTGTGCAGCCTAGGAAACCAATCCCTCTTGTTCCCTATAGACAACACCAGAGCACAGCTTCCACATCTTCCCATTCCAAGTAGGTTTTATGCTTTGGCTAGGTCAGCCATCAGTTCTTAACTCAGCATAGATGTTTGGAAAGCTCACTAATTCATGCAAATATACACTGCAGACAGATAACAAAGCAGAAATAATTTTCAAGGTGTTCATACTGCCCTTTGCGGACAGTCACAGAGGACAGATGAATGTCCCTTCCCTTCTCCATCAGGCAGCTCTACACAAGGGAAAATTTTATTTTATATTTAACTACTGCTTAGCAGCCAAAAATACTAATATCTTATCTGCCTCACCTGCCAGACCCAGTAACCCAAAGCCATGCAGGGAATTCAACCAAGATCTTAAACCCCAAACACTCCAAGAAAACAGAAATCTTGAAGAAAGCACTTCAGATTAAACAGAACTGCCCAAGTGAAGGTTTTCAAGTGTGAAAAGTGATTCTGCTTTGAGAAGTGGCCCTGAAAGGAATACATATGTGGGGATCCACATCTACTCTCACTTACTTCCCCCACATCAAAAAGCACATAGGCTCAAAACCTTTTCTTTGGCTGCAAGCTCTGACAGATAATCTCCCATCAGAAGTTCTAATTGCATGTGCTTTCTGGGCAGCATTTCTGCTCTTCAAGAACTCTGTAGGACACCTGTTTTTCAGTCATCCCTGCCACTTTTCTTCTGGCTCTTGATGCAACTTATTAGCCCTGCAAGTGACAGCCAAACCAGCTGATGCTCACAAAGATATTACCTTGGTTCTCTTTTCAGCCATTGTGCTGGTTTCATGTGGCGGGGTTTTTGGTGCCAGGGGAGGGGGCTACAGTGGTGTCCCCCTGTGAGAAGATTCTCAAAAGCTCCCCTGGCTCCAAGTCAGACCTAGCTCTGGCCAAGGCCAGGCCAGTTAGTGATGGTGGCTGTGCCTCTGTGATAACATGTTTCAGAAGGGGAACCTGAGATGGTGTTGGGACTTATGAGAAGTGGTCACGAGAAGGACACCTGTGGGAACACTGAGGTCAGTGGAAGGAAGGAGGAGGCAGGAAGGAGGGGAGGTGTGCCAGGGGACAGAGTCCCCCTGTATCCTGTGGTGAGATGACAGGGCCGCCCCCCCGCCACCCACGGAAGTCACCGGAGGAGCAGAGATCCGCCTGTGGAGGACCCCTGGGACTCTGTGGGAAGAAGCAGCCCCCACTGTTGTTGTCTGGCACTGGGAGGACTGGGGTGACCCACACTGGAGCATCTCGAAAAGAATGCATCCCATGGGGAGGACTCATGACAGAAAGAGTTTGTGGAGAACTGTCTCTTATGAGAGGGACGTCACGCAGAGCAGGGGAAGAATGCAGAGAGTGCTTCCCCCCCTTGGAGGAAGAAGCAGCAGACTGACTGCACCCCTGCCCCTGTGCTGCTGGGGACAGAGGTAGAGATATCAGGAACAAAACTGAGCCCAGGAAGAAGGCAGGAGTGGGGGCAGGTGTTTTTAAGATATGGTAACACTTCTCACTGTCCCATTCTGTCTGTTAAGCATTTTTACAGTTAATGTTTTGAATTAAAGCAATGTCCTTTTTCTTCCCCTAATAAGTCTGTCTTTTGATCATAATGGGTGAGCGACCCCTCCCAAATCTTGATTCCCAGGCCTTTTGCTTCATTTTTTCCCTTCCCAGTGTGGTGCTCAGTTGCCCTCTGGGCTCAAACCATGACAAGCCATGTTGGTTCTACAGATAAATAAAGGAAAAGATGCAGGCTATGAGACAAGGAGAGAATTAAACCAAATGGTCAATTCTACAGAACACTTATTCTCGGTTACCTGTATTGGCCAAGCTGGCAGAGGCTGCAGAAAGTCAGCTTTATAGGGATAGTTCACCATAGCCAAGTTTACCCATGTTTCACTCAGCCAATTTTTCAATACAGCAGCATCCTGAAGACTTTTTAATGGGCTGCACAAATGAAAAGTGTTGGAAAGCCACTGTAAACCTGCATCTTCAATTAAAAAAAAAAATTAATGTATTGTACCATTAACACATAGGACACTTTCTGCTGCTAAAAAAATATTTTCACTTAGCATAAATAATTTGGTGAAATTATTCCATGTACATACAAGCGTAGAGATCAAATTTTAGTCAGCACCTCTAAGTGAAGGGAAATACACTCTGCATACTTCAGTGTATGGGTATGTCAAAGCTAAAGTAACATTATCTAAAAAAAACCAGACACAGATCTACAACACATTTAGCATTTTTCTTGATAGAAAGCAACATCAGGGCACACTTCTTCCAATGAAATAACAACTTCAGACCAGCTAGCTCACAGTGCAAGGACTATTAATAGATCTCTTGGGACTTTCCTGGACTTTCATTATTTTATCTGGTCTAGAACTTATTCAATTCAGCTTCCTTGATTTTAATTAGCTAACTCATCATACCAGGCTTTCTCTTTAGGACACTGGACTGAAGTAGCAAGATTTTTTTTTTAAATTTAATTCCTTTGCTATACAGTTACCTCATCTGATACAAGATTATAGAATCATTTAGATTGGAAAAGACCCCTCAGATCATTAAGTCCAACCATTAACCTCACACTGCCAAGCCCACCACTAAACCTTGTCTCTAAGCACCACATCTACACGTCTTTTAAATATCCCCAGGGATGGTGATTCAACCACTGCCCTGGGCAGCCTGTTCCAATGCTTGACAACCTTTTCAGTGAATAAGTTTTTCCTAAAATCCAATCTAAACTGCCTCCAGCACAACTTGAGGCCATTTCTTCTCATTCTATCACTTATTACTTGGGAAAAGAGGCCAACACCCACATTGCCAAACCTCCTTTCAATTTCAGTTAGAAAAGACATTTCAGACTGTTGAGTCCAACAGAGACCCTAGCACTTAATCCATAAGGATTGCTGTTATTTTTCCATATCTGACTGCCTCAGTTGGTATGGGTTTGGGGTTTTTTTTCAGACCAACAACTGTCTGGCCTACTTTGTTAAAAAGCAATACAAGCCTTGAGGCTCTGATCTGGAGTCACCCTGTCTGACCTTAGGGACATTTGGACCTGGATTCTGAATCACACCAGGCCCGAATGAAGCTTGTGATTCAACAAAACAGACATTTAAATAATAATGCTGAGCTCATTTGGCAGTTTTCAGTATTAAGAGTATAGTTTCAAAAAAACAATACATATATACAGGTAAAAGCCATAACACAAGCTTGCTGATTTTATGAAGTCATAACACAATCCTGAGCATTATGACCCTTTGAAAAAGTATTGAGAGGTCTTACCTGTTGAGGAAAGGCGGTTAATGGCATTCCAGGAATTCCGGATGCTTTCTGAGCAGCCTGTCCCACTCTTTTTGAAATCATCGGTCACTATGCTGAAATAAGCGCCACATGGAACCAGATCACCAAACTGCCAGATTGGGGCAGAGGCTGCCAGAGCTCTGCAAAGGGACATAAAAAGATCCTATAAACCCCTGCAAAGTGAACTTCCATCCTCCAGTCAATACCCTCCCCACAGCCACTATCTACACAGTATTTATAATTCAGCTTGGACACTGAGCCCTAGGCAAACTAACCATAATGCTGCAAAACTATTTCACAGGTCTGCATGCAATGGCTGTTGAAGGTTATAAGTCTTCGACACTAGCACAAAGATATCAATAAATACATTAAGTAGAAATTCAGACTTGGTTATTTTATAACTTTTCATTCTCATCTAATAACCAGGTCTTCCTCACTAGGCACTGTGAAAACTCAAGAGAGCCTCTGCCCACAAAAATCTACTGTCTAGGAGGTAAAGATAGGGAAGTTACTATTCTTGTTTCCAAGAAGGGAGCTAAGGTACTGAGGACATTGAAGACCTGCCTCAAGTCACTAGGAAGTCTGCACCTAATTTTTTTAGGGTCACCAAAGTCAGTGTTCATAATAACTGTTTTCACAAGAGTAACAGATAGTTCTGAAAATATACAACCTGATGACCTACAGCTGTCTATTAGGCAAACAGTGCCTCTTCCCAAATTCAGGGTAACTTCATTCCTCCTCTCAATAGTGAAAAATTCAAGTCAGTATGAGTTATGGTACTTCTAGTGCTGTAATATTTATAGCACGGAAGTAACAAACGCATGCTCTGTGTTTGAGAGGGATGAGTACACTCACCCAACTACCACATGGGGGTACTTCATCCTAAACCAGGCTGCAAGCATTCCTCCGTAAGATCCTCCTATAGCTATGACAGGACTGTAACGGGCTCCTGGAATGGTCATCTTTAAGTACTCAATTAGTACTGCAAAGTCTGCCAGAGCTTGTTCTGACGTCAGGTAATTCAGATGCTTGGAATCCTGAGACAAAGAAAGCAGGTTATATACAGTACAGGAGTGACTTCCAGCAGCAGTCTTTCTATCCCCACAGCAGTTGCAGAGTTTTAAATCCATGCCTGATAGCAAATGAAATGTTCTTTGCAGGTGTCTCTAAGTGTTAGAACATCTCAGATTATTTTTTTTTTAATCCTAGAATTGATAGTTACAAAAAAAGAACAGTTGTGTGATTCTAGCACGTTTAAATCTTACTCAGGCTAACAGTCATTGCACTGGCAAGAAATACAGTAGGCAAAATTATGTTTGTATAGAGCACATTTAAGAAAGACAAAAGATGACACTTACACTGAAAGACTCATTCCCAAAGGGCAAAGATTCTCCATAATATCTATGTTCAGCAAATACTAACATGGCATTAAGTTCTTCAGCCACATCCCACATAAAACCCTGGTTGGATGAAAGCAGACATTTAAATAACCAGAATCAATTATTTTCAAAGTCTCTACTTTCAGTCTAGTCTATTCCAACTCTTATTCTTTGATTAGAAAGATATCGCTATCAAAATACAACTAGAAAGACTGAGTGCAATTTGGTTTTAAAGTATTGCTGAAGAAAACACACAAAACAGATATCCACCCAGAGACAGGGACACATACAAATAAAATATGTACATTTTAATGCTGAAAAGTATTAAGCAGTATTGTTCTGTGAGTATACAGATGCAATCCTGCCAGAACCCCTATGGCACAAGCTTAATCCACAGGAAATAACTACAGGAGAAAAGCATGCATTTGAGTTAGGACTACATTACAGAAAATACAAAAATTGTTTGGCAATAAGCAATAATCTAGAGCACTGCAATACAATTATATTCAACTAATAAATAACTACAACTTGTTATTACTTGTTGACAGCAGCTTGTTACCACCAGTTATGGAAACAGGCAGACAGAGATCGCCTGCTGACAGAACAAAGTGCGTAAGCAGTCCTTGGTTGCTTTGAGCTCAGCACATGCCACCTCCTGTTGTGTTACTCCACTTTGTATTGAAGTGTCTGAAAAATACCCACACACTTCATTCTGCATTTGTGTCACTCAGGGAAGTAAAAACTTCCACAGGATTGTCAGAGAACAAGAATCATCTACCTTTGATTTCCAGTCCCCTTCATTTCACTTCATATATTTATTACAGAAAAAAAAAAACCCACCAAAACCCCACAACACCAAATCTTCCCATTTTACTTGGGGAATCTAAAGTACTAGGATAGGTATAATTTGGTCCAAAATTTTGCATTCTTAGCTTGAGGGACCTTATAGTGTTTCCTCTAGAAATTTTCTTCACTACTCCAGGAAATTAATACAAGTGTATCCCTTTGATTTCTGCAGGCTTCAAACAGGACCCCAAACCCCCAAAACTTTCTCTGTGCCTTTATTCAGCCTCATCTTCCTCCTATAGAAATCATAATAACCATTACAAATGTCTCTTTAAACGATATTCTGACACTGTCTCCATGTTCTTACTTATTTTTCTAGTACACCACTATTGGTAAGAAGGACTGTAATTCAATAATTTATTTTCTACGTACTGTATTGTTGCAGAACCATGTGATGTCTCCTTCATTGCCTGTATAAAATAGTATCGGTCCATTGTCTTTCTTCCAATGCTGATCTGCTACTAGATACCGCTGCTGGAATGTAAGATTTTCATCAAATCCAAAATGATCAATCTGTAAGAACAAGAAACGTGCTCAGAAAGTTAAAATTGATCCTGGAGTCCACTGGAAGTGCTGACAGTCACTTTGCAGACAAAAAATTTAAAAAAGAAAAAAGTTTTACTAAGATTAAAAAAGAAAAGACATTGAATTAATTTATATTCTTAATACATAAAAATTCCGCTTTATGAAGAAAAACAGCCAAAATTACAGGTGCATACACAGAAGAAGAAATGTTATTTTCAGCCATAAAAAAAAAAAATCCATGCACTTTTCAGAGTATCATACTTAACATGAGATATTCTAAATATATTTAGGAGATCAGACAAATGTGCTGAGGGGTCAAAGTATCTGATGTAATAAAACCGTATCAACAAGTAAAAAGAGTCACTGTCCTGCAATGTTTTAAGTCTTAGGGAAACTCCTTACTAGCCTTATTTAATAAATAAAAAATCCCCAAACCAACCAAACAGCCAAAACCTCCCAACTCTTCCTTCTCTCCCTTTTTGGCATAAGATTGAAACTGAAACAGATACTTGTTAGAAAGTGGAGTTTTTTATTTTAATGCTTAGAAAATACTGATTCTCTGTAGCTATTGTGCTATTGACAGATTTTTCAGATAGTTTTGAGGAGCGCTTCTTCTCTCCTTGCAATTGTCACTAATCCACATGCCCTTCCCAATTCTTTCCACTGCCCTACAAATATTGCAAGATGAGAGCAAGCCTATGTATATCACTTAACCCAAACCCCACAATGTTATTAGCTTTATTCCTTCATTAGAAATTCAATTTCAATTCCTAAGGTCAGTTTTTCAGCTTTTATTCACACTGCTTTGTATGCAGTATTCCCTTGACCCTTTCTCAAGCATTCATCCCTACTGGAAAGTTGATCAATTGCTTTTACAAGGTAACTCCCAGTGTGGGCATAATCTTATTCTGGAATACCCATGCAGCTTTTACTATAAAAAAAAACCCAAACCAAACCCAAACACAAAACTACTCTGTAAGAGCTACACTGTTTAAATACCATGTATTCACAAATCAAGACTACTTTTATTCATCAGCTGAAGATGAATTTTGACTCCCATCAGCACAAAGCATCATTTTTTCCTTTCACAGTTCCTTGCTGGCAGTAACAGCCTGACATCTGCTGGCTTGAACATCTCTGCTCGCCCATCTGCCTTTACACCAACAACTCTGCCAAATCTTTCAGCTGCTTCAGGAACCAACCTTTCACGTTTCCTGTTTTGAGAACATCTGCAAGTTCATGTTAAAAAGCAGCAAATCACACACAAACCCAAGCACTCGCTGCTAATGTAGCGACCTAACTGCCTGGCAGAGTCCTCCAGACAGCTCAGGAAAGCCTAACTCTTGACCTGCAGGTTCCCACTACTCCACACCATGTACTTATATTTGCTTTGGGCCAAAGAGAGTGCAAGAACTTAACATACACGATCTGCTGTCTTTTCCAAACTCTCTCAAAACTTACTCGCTCTTGGACTGAAGTGAGAGTACAGCTGTGTTGAAGCTCACTGCTAGCAGAACAGCAGGAGTGGTTGAAGGCTGTGCACAGTCTTGACAGACATGACACAAGGTCTTCACCTTGAGTAAGTTAACTTTAGTGACTGCTTTCAGACCCAAAAAAACCTAATTTATGTACGTTCTACTGTTTTGCTCAGTGGGACCATTTACTACCTAGTCGTAAGTATGTGGTGATGTTATCATGTGCATATTTAAGATATTCTTTCACTGAATTCAACTGCTGACAATATATGCCAGGCTTATTTTATACTGACAAGGTACCTGCTCCTTTTTCATTTGCAGTTATTAATTTTAGTTTCACTTTCTATATCAAGCATAATTATGAGGGATTAGATGTAGGGAGTAGATGCAGAAAGGCCAAAACAAGGTCAGCACAGCAACTGAAAAAGTCTTTGGTCATAAGACCTTGGGACAATTAAAGAAAAGGATTAGGTAAGGCACATCTAATAAAAATCATACTATAGTTTAATAAGCTCAATCACCATCAGAAAGTACAACCAATACAACTTTTGTTTCAGGTCTGTTTGTAAAGGGGAGAAGTTATCTTTTTTCCATTTAACTTTTCTAGTTAGGCTGCGAGCCAGAAAGCTGAAAAAATAGGCTCATGTGTCCTGTATGCCTTTTATGGAATCATCTAAAATTAAATGTTTAGCTTTAAAACTTGATTCTGCATCCTTCCTGCCTAAAGCCAGAGCACCAACTACAAGACTACACAACAGGAAGTATTCAACTTTCCCAAACTACAAAGATATGTACCAAAATTTTCTCAGTGCAGGCACCTTAATATGCAACAGAGCAAAAACATATGGGGGTGTGGGGGGGGGTGGGTAGGAATCAAAATAGTTTAATGGATAAGCATCCTTTTAGCACCAGGCTCAGCTTATGCAATGGAGTATTGTGCAGAACAAATTCTAAAGCCCATCTTACTACTCCTATTCCACAGAAGCTGGAAAATTAGGATAGTAATAATCCAGTTAGGATAGTAATCAACCAATATGAATATATTTTCACAAATGATGGCTAATTTTCTTTAGAGATGATTAACTATGATTTCCTTGTGATCTGTCAGTCTACTTCCACAAAACAGAAGCCAAAAATCCCAATGATCTAGCAAGCCTGCCTCAATACCAAGAAGAAGAAAAGTACAGGAGTTTCAGTTTTCTTTTGCCAGTTTTAGTAACCATATTGATCAAAGTATCATGATTCTCCATCTTGATGCTGAACCATGCTGTAGACCACTCACTGCCATCAGTCACATTCTTCTTTCCCATTCCTCCCTCAATCTGTAAAATTCTGATAGTCTCACAGCAGCTAAATTGCTTCTGCTCATCATATTCATAACACATCAAACCATGGGCATATGTAAGATCCCAAGCAGCATGGTGTCACATCCTGCTCAGACGAGGGGGACAAGTGACTCAGATTTGCAAATCCCCAATTGGAGCGGACAACAAGTCTCCAAGTTCAAGCATTTATTAACTACCTACAATGCACTAATTGAACACACGATAATTGGCTAAGTACAGAGCAAGTTGTGGTGAGCAATATAATATGCCTCACATTTCTTAATGGAAAAATGAAAGGAGGGCTATAGAGGGAATGGGAGAATACAGATCACCGGTCTGGGTTCCTGTGCTGATCCCACTGGCAAGGGTTCCAGGAGGCGGCCCTCTTTTTTGCTGGCATCAGCCTTCTTTACTTCACTGCTCTCTCCAGATGGCCGGCAGGCAGAGGGGGGGCAGGGAGAAGGGCAGAGAGAGAGCCCTTTCTTTCCCCCTTTGATTTATACCCGCTTTCCTTGGGTCCGTCCCCTAGGTCAACCCACATAGCTATCACGTATGGGGAGGGGTCAGGTGTTTCATGGGATGATGTCACTAGCATGATCATGACAGCCCTCGTTAGCATATTGAGGGGTGATAACTTTAATATGCATTTCGTGGATAATGAAGCAAAGTTCATTCACTGGACACATGGCCCTTGAAATCTGCCCAGGTGCCCCAGAGGAGAGCCATCCTGTCTCCACAGGGCTCTCTCCCCCAGATACATCAGGCGGCCTTATCAGCTTCGGCCTCCACAGCATGCACCCTGGGACTCATGGTTTTGTCTTGCGAGTGTTTGAGGCATTTCTTCAATCAGCCTCAACTTTTGCTTTCCCAGGTTGTTTTTCTTAGTTTCTCACAGGCCTGGTTTCTCATCTCTCACACAGACACAAGTCCAGACTTCACCAGAAAAAAAGTCACAAGTACCTATTACTCAACTAAAGAGCAGCAACGCTTTTATTGCTAGATGACGGGGCTTCATACCTTGTAGTAACCTTCGTTTACAAGGGTAAGACACATAACTAAAAAAAAATAATGTTTGTCAAGCAGACATAGAAAGACAGAGATGTCACAACTGCTACTTATTGCCAAGAAATTCAAAGAAATTCTGAACCCAGAACATCAAAACAGTTTGGAGCCATCCCAAGGAGTATCTCCTCCCAAGAGTAAAAGCTCTCTGAAAATTTACTAAGTCAGGAGGAAGAAGCACAAGAATCAAAGGGAAAGCTGCAGTTCAAGAACAGCAGATGGAGCTGTCGTGTAGCCAAACGGTGCTGAAGAAACCTGCAGGGCTGCGATTGGGAGCTGCTGGTTTTCATTCGACAAGTCCTTTTCTTCCACCATCCTTTATAGTACAGGTATGCAAACAATAAACCCCACAAACTGTGTGACGTATACTTTATAACTCAAATCACCCAGATATATTTTTTAGCTTTAAGTCAGATTTCATTAAAAAGTTGAACCAGAAAATTTCTTTTCCACACGTACATAAAAGGAGTAAGACAAGAACAATGGCTTGCACAACCATACTTAATAAGAATAGACCACAACAAAAGAAAAAAGCAGTTAAGTACACATTTACAATACCTTAACTGTTGGTTAAAAGTAACAGTGGTAAAGGTGTACTAGCACATATGAGGTGTTTCTAAATTCTAAATTTCTAAATTCTAAAACCATTTTCATAATTACCATTATTGCCCGGATCTCAGATGTAGAAGGTCCTGAACAACCTAGTACAACTTTGAAATTGGCCCTGATTTGGGAAGGAGGTTGGACCTGATGACATGCAGAGTTCCCTTCCAAACCTAAACTGCTCTAGGATTAATCCAAACCAGTTACACAGCCTCAAGTTTTAATGTTCTGTAAACAGGACTACCTAGCAAGTTTTGTTAGAAATGAACACAGTCATCATCAGCAATACAACCGCCATGTTACACAAATGAAAGTATGATGTACATAAAACACTGACACAGAAACAGTCAGTCTGGTACTAATAAAAGGAAAGATAAAAATAGAAAAAGGAGTACTGAAAGTAATATATGAATAAGTTTAAGGGAAGTCAGCTGTGGTAGGCAGGATGGGAATACTCTGGAGAGCTACAGCTGTGAGGTAAAGAAAGTGAGCAACAAAATTTCAGTTCCATGTACAAAAACCTTCATTCATCTTGTTTGATTAAAAAAAGGAATCACTTTGTATTTTCCTGTACATCTTTGAGTCCAAAGACTCTCAAAGCATTTGAGGAAAATACAAACATGCACACAACAGATTGCTTAAGAGGCAGCCAGCTCCAGATGGAAGACTGCAGCCACTACCCAAAGCACAGCTGCCGAGAACAACACACACTGACTTTGATTTAAAAAGGCAGTAGGCAGCACGAGACATCGTGCCCAAGAGGCTAACGAGAGCTCCAGACTGAAGGTTCAAGTCAGTAGCTTTGATACTTTAGCTCAGAGAAACTTTCTACAGTGAAGCACAGCTCATGGGCTCATCACGAGACTGGTCCACTCAAACTCACACTGGAAGGAAGGGCCAAAACCCACCTTGCTGTCTTCCACTTGACATACACGGCACATTTCTTGGACTTTACCTTATATGTGCACATGTAATTGTGCTTTTGTTGAGCTCTCAAAGATGACTTATCTCAGGGTGGGTTTTTTAATGTGCTTTCTGTGGTTTTGGAAATCCATTTAAAATAAAACAAGCCACTCTGCCACACACCTCCCCTGGGAAGGAGACAAAAAAGGCAAAACAGATATTAGTTACTTATTGTACAGATGTTAGTCTGCTTAATATACTCCTGGAAGTATTCAGGAACTATGGAAATGAGTAAAATACAAAGACAAAACAGGACACGTGGGCTAAAACCCACTTCCTCCTCAGCAACATCTTAAAGTCATTAGTGATTACAGAGACAGGACAGCAAGAGACAGGACAGCAAACCCAAGCCTCTTCCAAAAAAAGACTATAATTCATGGGGTAGCTTCTAACCAAAAGCATTTAAAGTCATTTGAAGTGGTAAATCAACACGTGATGGTTTTGTATGACTGAGTTTCAGGCAAGATTGTGAGTGTCTGAGAGCCCTTCTGTCACATCTTGAAATTTAATCCTCTATAAAATAGCTTTATTTTCCCAAACGTGGATATTCCACATGAAATCAAGTCAGTTGTTCTACTGGTGAGAAGCCAAGGGACTTTAAGAGTCATGCTCCAACCTCCACACAGGTTCATGGAGTTGTTTTGCGTGCTCATCCTGTCTGAATTATTTCCTGAGGACAGGAAGATACAGGATAGTCTGAGGATATCCTCCTGCATTAACAGTAGTGTGGGCACCAGCCTCTTTGGGATTTCACTGATGTGCTTCTATTCCTGGTTTTACTCCTGACAGGCTGTGGGACTCTGGTCCTGTTAGCTGGCCCTATTAGTTTTGTTCCCTCTTATGATTTTTGCTTCCTCCATTTAAGTTGCAAGTTCATGAGGACAGGGACTGCCCTGTCATCGTCATACAGCATAGTATTCAGAGGGACCAAAATTTTGTTACAAGTACTACTACATATAATTAAATATCTAAGCTCATAAAAACCATTGCAGCAGTAGAATACCACTAAAAAATACAACTCGCCCACTGTTTATGTCTTCATAGCAGGGGACACACAGAAATGAAAGCTAAATAAAAGTAACTTTTAAAAAAGTCTCCCTCCCTGACACTATTCTTGTTGCTTTGTTTCCTCTTAGTGCACTTTTATGTGTATCATAGTCTGCCAGGACTGAGGCTGCATCTCACCGACAGCTGGTAAGATTCTCTCAGTTTGTCCCTGCTCACTTAGTGCAGAAGGAAGAAAAAAAAGGCAAGAAAAATGAAGATTAGCTTTATCTTTTCTGTTTTAAATGCAAAGATTGAAGTGTTTCCTTGCTTTCTAGGATGGTACTTGGGCAAGGGACAACAGAGATTGAAGATGAGCACCAGTCTGTTAAATGCATAATTATTTTTTCTTTCACAGAGCGTCAAAAGAGATGTAAACTGCACCTTCTTGAATCAGGCTGTGTTAACCCACTAACTTGAAAGTCCTATATGTAAATAATAAGAAAAGTGGAAGAAATGGACTGTCATAGTAATCTTCCACACTCCCCGTAATTCAGAGGTGGTGTTCACCAGATTTATTTTTTTTCATTAATCTGTCACATTTAACAAAACACACAGACATCAAACATATGCTTTTTGACTATCAATTGATTCCAACTTCTATACTACTAACAATGGTCAAGAGCAACTGATACCAATTTTCTTTCGGTTGGAGTTAAGCTTTCAGCCAAACATGCTCCCCAAAACAAATGCAGGCTTAAGATCCTTGTAATGGAGGGATCTCTTCCACTGCAACTACATTCTTGAGAACACATTGGCCTTTGACTAGAGTCATGCTTTGTGTATTTTACTGAAAATTTCTTCTATGCTGCAGAAACCATGTGACCTGCTCTTGGGAGGCTGCAACTGTTTAAGGAAGTCTTCTTTTAGCACTCATTTATCACTTCAGTGATTAAAAAGCACTGACAAGGAAAACCCCAGACAGGAACTCAACCCCTGCCCTGAGTCACACCGTTTGGACAAGGCACTTGAAAAGACCAAAGAACATTTAAACAGCTACAGGATATGCTGTAGGAAAGCACCAGGCTACTCAGGTCAGCCCTTGTTAGAAACAAACAGTCCCCAAACAGCATGTGATGAAATATTATTTTCATGTTGGAAACCTAAGCAGCTAACAAGAACACAAACAAACTGGTTTCAACTTCCACAAACCATGAGTAGTTTTGTGCTGTAACTGAAACTCCAGGTTCTGCTTACCATGTAAAAATGAAGTCCATTAACACATTTAGGCTTTAATTACTTAGGTGTAAAATCCTTCAGCAGTCACAGTGAAGATGCAATTCCTTGTTAATACTCCTCCAGCTGAAAGGACAGTCTGAGAGGTCCCACAGGCCCTCCTAACATTTTCTGCCCCAGACTTGAGGGCCACAACACTTCAGCACAAGGGAAAATGGGTGACAAAGGCAGGAGATGGCAGGAATCACTTCAGTCAGCTTCACTGCTGACACACCTTCATCTCGCTCTCCATTCCCCTGCCACTCTGCTCCTCTCTTGTGCTGCTGAGAATTAATCAGCTATGTAAATTTATAAAAAACTACTATGGCGATAAACACACCAAATGTTCACATCATTGATGCTTCCATTCAAGATATTATTATCCTGGTGACATCCTTCCATGGGAAAAGGGATGGGGCAAGGCATAGGGGACAGCCAGGTCAGAGCTATATTACCCAAAGTGTGTTGGTTCATATGGCTAAAATTAGCATGAAGATGCACTACACCAGCAAAACCAAAGTTGGCCTTGTGAAAGATCTCTCAGACCCTTAACAGGCAAAGGCCTGCAATTCTTTCCATCTGCCTTCCAGATTGAATTACAAATCCAACACATTTGGAGGATTAACTTCAGAGAAGAGGAAAAAATTGGTCATGAACCTTCAATATGTCACAGATTAAGCAGTATAATAACATTCCAGTTTTGCTGAGAGTGTCCTAAGGTTCTGAGTAGGACTAATTGATTAAACAAAAGACTTTACAAAGTAAGTTTGATCTTCTCTGATCAAATCAGTTTTCATTTGAAAGGCTTCCTCAGCCCTTTTTTAAAAATAAAGACATGGGCAAGAAAAGCATTTCAGATTCAAGACAAATATTTTAATTTAGTCAAATATTTAAAACACTTCTACCCCTCCCCCCAAAAAAAGGGCTAGAACTTTCTACTTTGCCAAATATTTTTAAAGGTTCAAGTCACAATTGTTTTACTTCCCAGACTTTCAGAGCTACAACGAAATTTGCCCTATTCTATTGTTCTCCCAGCCTTAGTTCAACCTCTATTATTTTTATTTTATTTTCTACAGCTAATCCCACACAAGACAGATGATCCAAGGAAGAAGAGACAGACATAGTGAAATCAAAGAGGAAAGGGAAATCAAAGATGCCATCCATCTGGGTATTCTTATAATTAGGCAAAGCACAGGCAAAATGGCAAAAGCTCGGTGCAGGGATAGCAGTTTATTTGTATTAAAAGGCACTGAATGCCTACACAAGGTCCAATGCTAGGGATTTTACACATGACACTGAGGATCATTTGTTTAATAGCCACCAATTCCGATGAGCATCTCAGGGTGGCGGGGGAGAAAATTTAAAAAAAACCAAAGCAGCAAAGCAGCAATTAGTCTTAGAGCCTGTATGCAATTGCAAAAATACCATGTTGCAACTGCTACTTTGGCAAGCTTGCAACATACCTGAACACTAAAGAAAACTGTCTGATTGCAGAGACCTGAGACATAAGTAGATGGGATGAGAGGGAGACCAGCAGCATTCAAGGAAATAACAGCCATGGCTCAAGTTTTTGTACAGATAGCTCTACTTTACAACAGAAACATCCAGGTCTCTTGTCACAACCATTACAAAAGTTCTCCAGTGGCTGAAAAGCTCTTAGCAAACATACAGATAAATGATACAGTGCAGTTAGCACCCAGAATTGAGCTGGACCATAAATGCTTTTCTCCTCATAGCAAAGCAACAGTTTTCTCATCTAAATAGCTCTCAGATTTTTATCCAAAAATACTTTTCTATTTCCATTTGTATTTTCCTTTTTCCACTTAAAAATAGTCAAGAACATTTTTTTTTTAATGAACTACCCTGTTCAGAACAGGCTCCATAGACATTGCTAAAAGCCATTTGCCATCATGTTGTAGGACAGGAACTCCTGCTTAGTTGAGAGAACTCTACATTCTACCCCTGATAACAGTGACTTACAGGACTGAAAACTGTACACTTGCTGGTGGCCAACCATTTATCACTGTTTAGGAAACACTACAGAAACAACAGCACTCCCAGAGCAGCATGTGGTTCTGAACAGCTTTTGTGGAAGACTCCATTTTCAGGGCGTCACACAGTAGGGCATACATAGCAAGCTGCTGCTTTGAGGCATAAATCAAATGTTTTGTTAATGCTAGTTTTGCTTTCACCCACTTCCTCTAGTTCAGTCTGGCCTCAGTCCAAACCCTGCTGAAGTCAAAGAGATGCCCATCACTTTTTGTTCCTGTTGACTTGAAAGAAGTTCCTGCATGGAAACTACCATCTAAACCCACCTCCAACTAGATTTTTTTTCACACCAAATGCCTTTGTGGATGCTTTTTTGAGAGGTTGTTTGCCTCACAATGCAATTTCTTGCATTACTCCCCTTTGGAAGCAGAATAAATGAACAAGGAATGCCAGGAGATGCCCCACCAAATCTGTCTGTATCAGTAGTCAGAGGGAGAAGCTAGCACACAGGATCACAGCTCCCTGGATACTCACATTCCATGCAGGCAGGCCTTTCAGTGAACCCCCTCCTCTTCAGGAAAGAGACACACTTCTCAGATCTTACCCTACAAACATCTTTTCCAGATAATCTTCACCTAATCACTCTCACTTTAAGCCCGAGGCAAGGATAAGCTTGTGCAGAAACTTTGTATCTTGGCTGTAGTAATGGAAAAAGCTGTTATGTCAATTTGAAGATAGAAACAACAGCCCTAAAGGATCAGAGGTTTTGTTCTTTGCTCACTACATGTGTTTAGAGAAGAGCAACCAGACCACAGCCCAACTGATTGTATTAATGCCACTTGGCAGTAGCACTGTAACAGCACTGAGTATCAGTAAATACTCCATGCATGCTAGAGCTGAACTACAGCACAGGAGATGGTAACTAAAGTTTTAAAATAAAAAAGAAAATTATCCCCCTACACCACAGGCAAGGAGGACAGTATCTACTGACTGTGATTAAAAGAAATGCAATTCCCGTTCTTCTGTCCATATTTAACTTTGTTTTTCAGGCATATGAATTCAGAAAGAAATGAACCATTTTGCCAGTATACAGGAGATGAGTGAGTACAACCTGGTTTTCCCCATTAAATTTGTTACAAGTTTCACTGCTTTAGATATAAAATCTAAATATTCCAGAATGTATGCCATAAAGAAAATGAAGGTATTTCTTCAGTTTTTGAAGATTTAAATGAAATAATGAAGTGTGACCTCTAGTCTCTCACCAATTTGGCATAACGTTATAAATCATCTGCACAATCTACCACAACTTCTTATGCTGTTGGCTGGTCTTATCCTCCTCAAAGTCAGATGAAGAAATCTATACAGAACATATTCTCATCAAATTCCATTTTGAACTTCATTATCCTCCCTATCTCCCC
>NW_020799091.1:6895337-6900821 GCF_003259725.1 Athene cunicularia | reverse complement strand
CCCCATAAAAACGCAAGAAATTCAGATCCAAGACTTTGATTCAACTACTAGAAGCTCATGAGCAATTGGTATCAGACAAAATAACTTTGGTGAAGTTAACAGAATTTCTTTCATGCATGTCCAGCTTGTAAACAGCTTCCTACTTCAGTCATAGGCAGTTCTGTTTATTGCTTAGTCCTTTAGACTTCTTTTAATCAAGGTAGTCTATCAGAAATCTATCAGTAGCCTATTACAGCTTTTAATTATTAAAGCTAGCGACATAAAAAATTGCTTATTTTCAAGAGAGAGTAGTGATCATTGACGCTTTTTGTAGTCTCTAGTATTAACTGCTCACTTGAAGGAAGAGGCTGTAAGTTGTGAGGAAATTAAGTGTTTCCTGCTTAATTTGAGAAGCTGATGTCTGCATTGTGACCCACAGATAAGTAGTACATAAAAATAAAAATTCACTGACAAGCTTTAACAAGTACTTCCCTGTTTTCCTGTCCACTGAATAAGAGCTATTGTTTCTGCTTATAGACCTGCTTTATAGCTTACTGCTCCTGTTTTAAATCACACTATGAAATCACTGAGTAAGAGCTGCCAAGTACTCCTGTACTACTTGATGAGTAAAACATATTCCAAGTAATTCACCTCAGAGACAAACATCAGCATCATTTCTTCTCTAACCACTGACAGAACTTTTAATTGATACCAAGGGGCTCTGTAAAAAGCACTTTGTTTTTTCCTTCACCAGAAAAGTGCTATTGTATTATAGTGCCAGACATGAAAAAAACCCATCTTAGCCATTCCCAACATGTTACTATTCTGAGACATCAACCTGAGTCACAATAAGATGTTGAAAAACCTGCCAATCAGAAATAAAAGTGATAATTTCCATCCATCTTAACATCTTTATAACTGAGTTTAAGGCCCATGGTTGAAAACTACTCCATTAACATTAAAGGAGCTGATATATAACTGCTGTACATACAATTTTAATGCTGCTTGTTTATATACAACAGTGAAAATTTCAAATACTGAAAAATGCTGAATTAGTTTAAAGATATGTTGTTCTGTAATTGTACTCACAAGGAGGAAGTTTACAAGAGATGCAACATTTGCTTAAGAGCAAAACTACACTTGTAGTTTGGATTAATTTGATAAATTAAGACAGCATTGTCATCAAAAAGGTGATACAATCTCTTCACCACACTTCCCTTTACTCTTTGCAGCAACCTGACTGAAGTCAATTTGTTTTTTGATGTATTATTGATTTTCAGTTAAAGTAGGAAAATTCTAGGATTCACTGGCTTCATCTAAATTGGCCCTTCCCATTAAACAGAAAGGCCCATCTCTGAAAAAAATACATCTTTGCTTCTCCTTTGCAGTCCTTCTCAAATTCTCTTTTTCTGCTTGAAACTTGCATTCTCATTTTCACACTTTCAGTCAAGGCTTTCATTTTCTATGCTTCAGAACTTCAGTCTGCAACACAAAACAGGGTATTAAAGACACCTGATAAAGCCAGAAAAGATCAAATTGCATTACTTTTTGAACTTCATTACTTTGAAGCTTCAACATAGGTTCCTTTATGTACACACAATATGAAGTGCAGATGTGTTTTAGAGCCCAAAGACTTGCATATGAATTTACCAAGCGATGCAATACTGACATAGGTGTGAAATCTAGGAAGTTATGAAGTCAGAACCTATCTTCTAGAAACGGTGACATAATTGACACGTTTAAAAGACAATCTGATTGAAGGACCAGGCTCAGTAACTTCCTGAACAAAAGTTAGTTGGTACTTGTTACATTGGTTCTTAGACAAGTTCACAGCAGTTCCCAAAGTGATGTGCTTACAAAGTGTGATTGGGGTGAAGGGTCCACCAGCACATTAAGTCTCACATGGCTGTCAATTATCAGTTTGAGTGAAGAGACACCACATCCACTCTCTTTTCTAAAATAACAGTTTATCGCTGAGAAGCCTTCAAATATCAGGAAATTTAAGGCATCATCCTTTCAGCAGTACTGCACCACAAGTTCTCATGCTATGGTTTTTGTAACACTGGTATGTCCATTGAAGACAGAATGGAGAGGTGCAAGACAAGGATCCCTAAAGATCAGAAAAGCTGCCTGACTCCAGACCCTCCCTGATATGCTGTAAAATTATTTCTACTTGGGTAAAGAGATGGTTCTTGGATGCCTCACCAAGTCCTTCCAGTGAATTTGAATTGTCGTCACACAGCTGCCTAGAAAGAAACCATTCAGATAGTGGTGGTCTTCCTGCAGCTTTATACATCCTGCACATTATTCTCTCTGTAACGGTCAGTTTTATATGGATTAGTTCAACACAAAAACTACAAGCAACCTTTCAGCAAGCAAGCTACCAAAGCAGAAGTGAGAATAGTCTTGCCTGAAGAAGCCACACTAGGATATCAGAAGAGCTGAGAAATAGACCAACTTCCCCAACATAGATACAATTTGTTGATGTAAAGATGTGGGTGATTAGTTAGAGTTTCTCCTTCAAGAGCCATCTACTAATCTAGGATAGCATGAGGTACCTTTATACGGCGGTAATTTCACTCATGCACTGGAGGACTAGAGAGCTGAAAGGCATCAGTTACTTTTGAAGGGGTGGGGAAAAACACACCCCCAAACCAAAATGATAAGAGTTGTTAAGGACATACAAGGCCAGTATGCAAGCTAAGATCCTAGTCACACTGACACAGGCATTGCTTGACTTGTTTCTCAATATTCTAGACTTTAGCCCTGTCGTCAGGAATGTCTGATACTTAAAATGGTAAACAGGAGGAAGTTCAACATAAATGAGTGTTGAGCTGAACTCTGACCCTATTATTTCTCCATTTTTATCAAAGTAGATTTAAATATCATTGCTTCTCAGTAAAGGCTAACACTAAACCCTCAAGTAGTGCTACAGGTCTATAGGTGTTCATGCCAAGAGGCTCCATTCAGAAACTGTAATTCCACATGAAAATTCTCCGCTTCTGAAATTCACTTCTCTGCTGTGCAACATTAATCAATTGTCCACAGTACTCAACAAGTATTTTTAAGCAACAGAATTCATGCAAGAAATCTACTAAGACTTCAAAGTTTTCTTTTGTGGAAGTATTAAATATTTCAAGACTCTATTCAAAGAGATTTTTTAATAGGTATCAGAATTTTTTGTTTATGACAGCATAGTATTTTGTCATATTATGAAGCAATTTTTATACTGTATGATTTTATACATATATTTTCAACTGATGTTGAAGACCATCAAAGGGAGAAACAAGAACCAAAACAGGAACTTCAGCTAAGAAGAAAGACGCCACAGCACGGAACAGAAGCAGATGATTCATGTCATAAGCAACTATGATGTAAATAATTAAACTTTAACAACCCTGAGATGTGGCAAAGTATCACCACCCCTATTTAATGTTAATCATGGTATTCATGTTCCACTACAGAATCATAATGTAATTACAGATTTCCAGAGTAGCACTTGGTGCACGTTTCATAAGGCCTGAAGAGTTTTCCTGTCAGTTCTGCCTGCTGCACCACTGATAAAAAGCAGCCTTAGGCCCTCTACACGATTAGACCTCTTACATTAACGCTACAGCTTTCAAGTGCCAGGCAGCAGTATTTAAATCTTTGATAAATACAAAGAATACATTAATATATACACATCTCCCACCATGTTCAGCAGTACTAATAAGTCTTCGGAGAAGGAAAGCAAGGCTTCCAAGGACTGTGAATAGGACACCTCTTTTCTGCCAGCAGCCAGTCTCAGCCAATATGATTTTGCTTGAAGTGTGAGGGGAAAAGAATGTGGAAGAGACTGAGGTGAGCAAGATGTGGCATCTACTTTACAACAGGATGTTACTGTGACTCTTCCTTACCCTCTCTCAACATCTGTGGATTTTGGGACGTAGATAGATCTCAGGCACACAGCAGCTCTGCCACTTTGCTGGCAGCTGAAAGGCACGCAGGCCATCTCTGCCGATAGCTGAGGAGAATAACCAGGTGATACCACAACCCAGAGAAGGCACGAGGACAGAGGTTTAACAGCATGGTGACAAAGGGTGGTTCAGACCACAGCACAGAATTAGCATCACTGATACTATGACAGCAATGTGTAACAACTGATATGCCAGAACAATTAGGTATCACAATTAGTGTTACAACACTACCGCAGGATTGATATCCTGGCCAATGCTGACCACACACTGCAGATGGTATCGGCAGTATGTCACTAGAATTAAGCTTCAGGGCTATTAGAGAAGTTAATGAAGGGACCCAAATCTCAAACCACTACCGAATTGATTGAGAAATGTTTGACCGACATGCTTTCATGACACAGGAATTCCATGGTTTATGCAGGGAGAACCCTGAAAAAGAAGGTCTCCCAAACCAGTAACACCATCTGCACGAGAATATAATCTCAATGTATGGATTCCTCTCTAAAATTGTTCCCAACCAATCTCTCACTTCTCACTTCTTGATGCTAAAATTATTCTGTAGCTGTTCAGGGCACTCTTACAAGGCTTATCTGTTTTCTTCTTGTCTATTCTCTCTCTTCCCATTCTGCTTATTTCATCAAGTTCACCTTCTACAAAGTTGAAACAGGAGATGTTCAATCCACGTATCATCCAAGATGCCTGTGAATTAAACACCTTCTCCTTCTCACCAGTCCCTGCATAGACCAGAGCATGAAATTCAGGTGCAGGCTACAAGTTTCTAATGAAACCAAGAGAATACTAAAAAAATACCCTCTCCCCTTACTATGCCTCCCAGTAAGAAGAACCATTATCTCCCCTGTAAAAATCAGGTACAGGACAGGTGAAGATGCAGATGTTCCCTGACACATACAAAGGAATTGTTGACTACTTTTGTGAAAACCTATAAACAAGTGGTGTTTCAAGTTTTCTGCAAGGGGACCAGCACTTGTACCCAATAATTGTGGCACCCTCTGTTCTGTCCACATGCTGTGGATTTTGCCAACAAATTGCGAGGAGAATTGTTGGAGCAGGTGGAAAAACAAAGCTCAGGTTAGTAACAGAAATTCGTTGCATATTTGAAACAAACATCACACAGCTGCTATTCGCAAACACCATCAGAGCCCACCTGAGGCCCCCCTCGCCCCTCTCTGCCAACATGCGGTGCAGTATATTTTGGAATACAGACTTTGAGGCACTGATACGGCAGAGTACACTATGTGTCACTAAAGAGTTGCAACTTAAGTGGAATATTCAAGGCCTGGAACATTTTGCAAAAGGGACTAAGCACTGCAGAAATGTGTGAAGACATACTACTGGCTATATACATAGAAAACGCTCCCCAAATCCCCACGGAAACCCACTGCCCGAGTCTGACGCGGCCCACCGGCTCGCCAGAGCAGGTGCCCTCGGCTGGGCTACAGGCAAACTTCTCCGTGACAGCCGCTGCGCCGGCAGCACAGCGGTGCGGGCCTGGCCGGGAGACTTCCCCTTAGCAGCTCCCCCCCGGCCC
>NW_020799091.1:6870897-6895287 GCF_003259725.1 Athene cunicularia | reverse complement strand
TGAGGGCGGCTCGCGCGCGCTTTCGCGGTTGGCTGCGGCGACTTAGATAGAGGGTTCGGTCGCCGTCCTACAGGAGGCAGCGATTGGCTGCTTGAAGCACGTGATCTGCCCTGCTCGTTTTTAGGCGCTGCATATGGGGGGGGGCGTGTGAGAGCGAGGCTGGGCTCTTATTGGGCAGGTGGGGCGGCCCTGCCTCCGGTCTGCGTAGCGATTGGGTGAGCGCAGCCTCGTCCCCGCCCCCAGCAACCCTCACATCCGTCTTCCGGGTTCCGCTCAGGGCCGGGCCTGGGCCGTGGGGTCTCGCAGCGGGCGGTGTTCCCCCGGGGCTGGGCCTGAGGCCATGGGGGCACGGCCGCGATAACCGGCGTTTCCTTCCCATGCGGCCGGAGGGCTCTGAAGGGAGGCGCTACCGCTAGCTGCCCGCGTTCCCTTGCCCGGGTGACGGCGGCTCTCCGTTTCCCTTCAGCGCAGTCCCCGGGCCGGGGGGCGGAGACTCTGTTTGGTCACGGAGCGGTAGAATAGGCACCACGGTAAGAACGATAGTAGCGAAGCGCTTCCTGGGTATCCAGCAAAGCTTAGAGCGGCCAGGGTGGAGCGAAGCCAGGCAGCTTTGTCCGGCCCATCCTGTCCTTGTGCTGTACCCGCTCCCCGCTTGCTCGGCCTGGAGCGGAAGGAGGCTGTTGGTTAAGGGGTGAAAATTGCAGTGTGAGACCTGTAGCAACTTCTCGTGTGTGTTTTGGGTTATTTCTTAGGGCGCGTTTAAGGCGATGAGACCACTAGAGGGCACCAGGCACTGGTGAAAATCTTGGTGGGACTTGAAAGTTCTCTGGAGCCTGGCGGTAGGGAGCACCTGAAGTGCCGTGTGATTCCTGGCTGGGTATGTGGGTCCAGAGGTTTGGTTTGTTTATTAACAAAAAATAATAAAGTAAAACATATATATTTATACTGCCCTTTTATATAGGTCCAGATAACGAGTATTGTATTTCTACCAAAGAGAAATAGAGGTATAGACCTTGAGTCTGTCTGCACTAAAGGGAACTCATAACAGAACCTGTGTGAATATTTACATTCTATGCTTTATCTCTCATATTCCAATGAAATACTTGAAGTATTTGCTCCATTTTCCAGGGTGTGGGGATTTTAAAATTTCATTAAAAACTGCAGGTAACAACATACTTTGTTTATGTAGCTCTGAGTTGAAAACCAGTTGGAATGTGAAAGCTGCTGATTTCTGCAAATCCAGCTTTCTTGGGCAATAACAAAATGAGACTTAATTTTGTTACTTCTATATATTGGTATGTTTTCCACATACCCTTTACTTGTACTGTAACTAAACCAAAGTCATTCTGTTTTGGCGGAATTAAAGGCATGCACCACTTAACAGAGACTCATTTGACCTAATATATTAATATGTGAACTGAAGAGACTTTTTTTCATTTTTGTTGGCTCTCCTGTAAAGCCTCTACCTTCCCCTGACTCTGTTTTCCTGGCCTTTCTGCCATAGGGAATATTGGGATATGTGATTTTTTTTTTTTTTTTTTCCCTTTTGAACTACTGAGAGTAATGAGTTTAGTTACTCACATTTTTCTAGTACTCATGTTACAGATCTTGTTTTTACCAGAATGCTGAGAATGGTGCCCCTAAGGCCAAAGGGATACCCTGTAAGTTGAACATTTTTGTGGTGAAGTATGAACAAAACATCATTGTTGATTATTGAATAGGTTTTAAGATGTAAAAGCTGTCCTTGAATCTCCTTTATCTCCTTGGCCTTCTGCCTCCCTAAAGGAGTTCTGGGATGAAGATGTGACATTTGCTTCCTATTCTGAGTTTACCCTGCAGTTTCCATTAAAAAGAGATGTATATTTAGCTATTACTGTGATAAAAGTGCTTTTGCAAAGAAGGATTTTTAAGGTGTCCTTTAATTCAGCTGGAGAGAACATTTGGGCTGTTTAAGTTGGAACTCTATGATATGAGGTGCTTTAGGGTATTTTTGTCTACATATTTCTAGCATCTGCTGAGAAACAAGTTACGCTTTCTAAAATAGGGGACGTTTCCTAAAAATTGGTATTTTTGGACAGTATAATAATAAAGGAAAGATAATACTGTAGAAAAGCTATACTGAATAAAAATAATTCCTTTTTATTTAAACATTTGGTTCATCATTTGTCAGATCCATACAGTCTCATCACTGAATCAGTGATATGTACCGTAGAGATGTCCCTTTGGCTCAAAGGGCATGAACATAGTTGCAGTTGCAAGCCCTTTTGAGGTTTTCTGGGCATCCTCTCCTTTCAGAGACCTTGGTATTGAAGGCATTTGCAGAGTTACAAGTGCAGAATCATCTCAGTTTTTAACCCCGTGTTGTAACTTCATTCTAAATTAAGGAAAAAAAAACAAAAACAAATGGATTTGTTGCTGGGTTCAAGGATAGTTCTAATAAAGATTCCCTAAATATGAATGGGAATTTGCATGATTTATCTGCAATGGTGTACAAATATCATGAACACTTAGAATCATAGAATCATTTAGGTTGGAAAAGACCCTTAAGGTCATCAGTCCAACCATAAACCTAACACTGTCAAGTCCACCATTGTGCCATGTCTACATGTCTTTTAACTACCAGGGATGGGGACTCAACCACTGTCCTGGGCAGCCTGTTGCTTTTTGTAACTTTTTTTTTTTTTTTCTTTTTCGATGGTTGATTAAGGGTAATAAGAGATGTTGCCTCAGCTGGGCTACCGTTTTCAAACAGAGACCATAATTTCTTGAGGGCTGCCTTTCAAAATGTTCAAAAAACCCAGCTGAAAGCAGTTAATGTTAATATCTCAAAAAATGAGAACTCTCTGCACTATTTTGATTTTCTTGTTTCAGGTGGTACTGTGAGCACATGAGTAGCGTGAGAGGACTCTTGGCTGCCTCTGTAACTTCTGTCCAGAACTCCTGCTTTATCTATCCTGCCTGTAAAGCATGCTTTTCTAGGCTGATACTGGATTCCAGAAGGTACATCCTGTTTTGGGGACTGTTAACTGTCACTGGCCTTGGGAATCTCTTGTTAGCCTAACACAAGTTAAAACAAACTGGTGAAAATCTAGCCATTGTAGAAATAAGTTGTAATTTCAGTTACTTAGCACTGTTATGATCTCTATATTCCAGTAGCAGCTTGGAGCTTGTTATGGATCAAGAATTCTATTCCATTCAGTGCCTTGCACTATTGAAGGGCAGTTTAGGAGAATAAGTTGTATGTGTTAAGAGCTTCAGGTGCATCCCTGCAGTCCAGTTCTTCAGTGCTCTTCCTAAATTGGAAACCATTGGTTGACAGCACCTCCAAATCATGTCCTAATTTTTAAAAATTTCTTTTCATTTTATGTGTGCAATGCATCAGGTCATCCTGTAGGACTCTTCCACTTACTGTGTGTCTAGAAATGTATGGATTTTCCTTTTTAATCCCACTGTTGACACATAGAAGAAGAGTAAATCAATGAATGTCAGCACTAAATGGAAGAAGCTGACTTTGCAGATCAGGACTATCTGTTGTTTCAAATGCTGAAGAAAAGATAACAGTGCCGTTTCCTGATAATTTTATTTAAATCTAGGTATTATACTAAAGCTACAGCAAGAAAAATCCTAAACCAGAACAAAATGGAAAAATGGAGGTGCAGGAAATTCAAAATTACTCCATAACAGGTCATTCAAAGCCCACTGTCTCTCTCCAGCTTCACAACAGGCTAGCATTTAATCAATCAGTAAAAGAAGGCAGAGGTGTTCTGTCATGATACAGGCACCTTGCTGAGCCTGTGGTAAGATTAGTGCTTCAAGGAGTAAAGAGTAAGGAAGAATTATATAGTTTGTAATGGGACATATGATGATACATTATAGTAGTAATACTTACAGCTGCCAAGAAGTTCTTACCTCAGTTCTTACCCTTTTTTTTATTCCCTTACTGTCTTGTCAGGTTTAATTGTCTAAAATGTGGCTACACAGGTGAAGCTAAAGATGCAAGCTACAGATATAGATTGTCCCTAAAGATTGCTGACACTAATGATTTGTTTGACATTACTGTGTTTGGAAGTTGCTTAGATCCATTCTTCGGGGTCACCGCAGAAAATCTGCAGAGGTAAGGAATGGATTTTTTTTCTAACCACGTAGCTGTTACTTTTTCTTCAGCCTAAAAAAATTGAGATGGTGGGGAGATGAGTGGGTAGAAGCTGATAAAGTGCTCATTTCCATCATTTCCTTGATACCAATCACCTTGAGAAAATGCTGAAGTTTGGTTCCTTCCTGAAATCTTGAAATGGATTACTTCTGTGTAAGAGATCCTCTGCTCTTCTTCTGAAGGCAGCTACCACCTGCTAAGGGAGTGTCACAATTTGGTTGATTGGGCTACTTCCTTGTGTCCTTCTTTCTTTATTTGAGATTGAATTTTCTTTGTATAATGATAGATTACTGAGTAAGTTGGCTTTTCCAAAGATTTAGAATTTTTCTTTAAGATTTTAAAAGAGTCTTAAGGTAAAGATAGAGCCTCTGTTTTGTTGGGGTTTTTTTAACAGTTTGGATTTGAGGGGAAAAAAAGTGTGCACCTTATGATGACTGGTCTTCAGTGTGACTGGATTTTCCTTCAGCAAGGAGGGATTTCTAAGGAAGTCTCTTAGTCCTCAGAGCCTGACCACCTACATTATAAGCTTCAGACTGATATATGAAACTGCTAGGATGGGAGATAGAGAGAAAAATATATCTATATCTATATATATATATATATATATATATATATATATACACACACACACACACACATTCACTGCTTGTTTTTCAATTGTGTTATTTTCCAATGCCTTGTGTTATCAATGGGTCAAAAGTGAACCCTTCTTAAATCCCATAATAGCAGCATTAATGACATTCTCATGGCAGGCGTTCTACACTAGACTGCTGTACTACTATCAGCTGTGGAAAACCAGTTATTTGTATGTCTTAATGTGGATGCCACTGTAAAGATGTGGGCAGAAAGGGTGTGTAAGCAATAGCAGCATATTGACAGTGTTATGTAGTCATTGTGTTGATACAGAAATCACAGCCACACAGGGAACACCTGAAAGTTGCGTGTGTATATTAAACCTATTCAAATGGTTTGTTTACTTCACTTAACCTGTTAGTGAAATAGAAGTAAACAATTGAATTTACAGGTTCTTGGTTTCATGTTTTCATTCTATGTTTAGTTTAACGTGCCACAGTATCTTCTCTTCAGCACGTGTCCTACCTATACTACATCTGAAATGCTATGTAAGGCTTCCTCTGTTGGTCCAATAATTGTATGTTTTTACTCAAGGTGTATTCAAGACTTCAATCAGCTGTCAGGAGAAACACACAGAGATGCATCTCCAGGAGAGTTAGTTCAAGCAGTAGAAACCTGTTTCATTGGAAAAAGGTTTATATTTGGAGTGAAGGTAATTTTAAATCCACGTTACTCTCTTACAATGAGTTTTTTCATTAGTTTGTAGCCAGTTAGGAGCATAGACTGAGTTATCAAAGCATCATGTACCACATCTTTTAGGAATCTGAGAAAATTTAGAGCTAGGACATGGGAAGGATTCTGCTCCTCTTCCCCCAGACTCTTGTGTTGTTTTAAATGAGTCACATCCAAAAGCCATCTTGAATGGCAGCAGTCAGCTTGACAGCTTGTCAGGCCTGCTTTTCAGAGAGCCTGAGCAGTGCCAGCTCCTCTGCATATCAGTAACAGCTTGAAGTCTGTAAAAAACCATGTACAGTTCAAGCAAGAAACAGACTGTCTTTTCAAGCACTGCCCTACCTTGCCCATGCTGTAGTCTCCTGGTGTCTGAAATGTAAGAAGAAACACATCCCCTTGCAGCATTTTGGTATTTCTGGATTTAAGAGCGTGTTTAAAAATGTTGATAAAGTACAGCTGTTCAGCATATGCATCTGTGGCTCTTTTATGTGTTTAACAGACTTTGAAATATTAGTTCTTAGAAGATTGTTTCTATGGAAATACTACTAAGTTCTCTTCAAGTGATGCTTGTGTGAGTCATATTATGAAGTCTGTGAACTAAATCCTACCTGGCAGGTGTTTTTCCTCTCCCACAGGTACCACAAGGTTTGTATATGAGCTGAGATTTTCCTAATGCACAGCATCTTAATGAAAGTTGGAGGACTTTATGGATTAACTTAACTGGAACCGTTCCGCAGGTCTCTAGGTCTGATGCCTTTACAAATATAAGTAATTGTACATATTAACAGCCTTATGGCTGCTCTTGCACACACAAGGACTGAACGTGCATTCAAAGACAATTTGTTCAGCCTTTGGCGGTAGATGTTTCTGTATAGTTGTGTTCACCTATGCGTACAGTTGCACTCTCTCAGATAAAACTCAGGAGTCAACATAAGTCTTTTAAGACTTAACGTAGAAGAGTACTGTCCTTGGCTAACAGCCTTCGGCTCCAACCTTTGCATAGATTCAGGGAGTAGGAGGGTTGCTGAATTTGAAGACAGCTATATTTGCTTTTTTGGCCTCTGGCATTGCCAGACCTTGAAGGGGAGGTGAAAAAGGGTTTACCCACTTCTCAAAACATTAGATAATTCCCTCTACTTTTAATGTCTTTTTTTTTTTTTACTGTAATTTCTGTGTAGAGAAAAGCAGGTTCCCTAAAGAATTGCAGCTGAAGCTCCTTTGAAACACTACTCCAAATAAAACTGAGAAGGTAGAGGTTGTATCTTATTTCCCTTTCACAGAGGTAGTGCACAGAAAATACCATGCTGGCTTTAGCTGAGCTGCCAAGTCAGGTATCTGGTGCTGGAGTGCTTTGCTTCAAGTACTGCCCAGTGCTTCTGAGATGAAAGAAAAGCATTAGCCTTAGGCAGCTAGCCATTTGCACAGAACTATGCTGGAGGAAGCCCGGAAGCACTCGGTGCCCTAAAGGGAGGAAGACATTTTCTGTGAAGTCGTTTCTTAGAGCTCTTCGTTGTTTTTCCAGCTCCAAAACTCTGCGTAATTGCAACAAGCAAAGCGCCTCTCACTGTGGTGCCCTTTATAGCCCTTGCCAGTGCTTATTTCCCAGGGAGTACTGCTTTGTGTGACAGACTGTTTTGTATTCTCTTCTCTGCAAATCCTGACAAAAAGTGAGACCTAAATTTAAGCCTGACTTAAAAGACACGAGTTAATTTATTTTTTTCTGTCACAAAATAAAGCATTGTACTGAGTTTGTTTTTTCTTCCCCTCCAGGGTTGTTCAAGGGAAGATGGAGGGCATTCTGCTGCCAGCAGCGTCTTGCAAAACTGTTCCAGAATTAATAGAAGTACAAAAACCCTTACAGCTTGCCAGATCTTCCTGCCAAATACTGCTGTTACTGGCTTTACTGTTATCAGCTACTTCCATCGGCTCCTGCAGTCATCAAAATTCAGGAGCCATAATAACAGCTCATACTTACCTGATGCATCTTCAGCTCCAGTAGATGAACCTATCAGTGAGCTCAGCAGCTTGTCTAGCCTGAGCAGAAACTCCTGTTTTGTTCAGTCTAGTGGCAGAGAAAGTTTTTTAGGGTCCTGGCAGCAGTCCTTCAGCCTGACTTCATCTGTTGCTTGGGTAACAGCGGAAGACTTTCCCACTCTGGAAGTGGGAAAGCTGGTGAGTGAACAGCATAAACAAGAGGGGAAGTCTGTGTCTGCAGAATTGTGCACTGTAAGCCACAACAATCAAACCCTTTGGGATTCACAGTATTGCAGCCCTTCTGTGAAGGAAGGGAATAAGGAGAGTAATGAATTGAGTTCACAGCCTAGTCAGACTGACAGTACCTCTGATAAATTAGAGAGACTGTCCTCTTCAAAGACTGAGTGTTTACATGGAAACAGTTCCAGGTTGTTACAACATCCCCTGGAATCTGCAGTAAAAAGCATTTATGCAAAGATTAATAATAGAAATTATTCTTACCTACAAAAATCCCACAACTCTCTTTTTTACAACAGAGATGTCTCGGCGTCTAATCCTGTAAATGTAGCTGGAGTGTCTCAGACAGATTCTGTCCTTTGGGATGAGCTCCCGTTCTCAGAAAGCTTAAATGAATTTTTAGCCAAAATAGAAGATGGCAAGAGTGTTGTAACATCACCCAGCCTTGATGCAGGCAAACGGGCCCTTGTTGCAAGTAGCCAGCTGGGTGTAAATATTAACAAATCCTATCCCAGGCAAACCTTAGTAGCTGGTGATTTACCTGAAGAAAGTGTCTTGGGGAGGTTCATGCCACCAGCAGGGAATGATAGTTGGCAGAACATACTTGCTTGTCTTCACTCAGAGGATTTTGATTTGACTGATAAGGTGTCACAATGTGAGCCTTCCTCTAGTGTTTTATCTTCATCTGACAAGGAATGTGGAGCATCTTGCTTTATACCTAACGTTCATCTACCTGTTCTGTCACAGTCTTTGCCAGTTACATCAGAGCCTTCTGTTTCGGAGAGCGGGTATGTGCAGCCCAAATCAGCAAATATTGACATTTCAAAGTTGTCTTGGTCTTTTATTAGTCTGCAGTATACTGCTGAACATGGAGAGACTTGTTTAAAAAGGAGCAAGTCAGCTACCCGTGTGCATTCTGCACATGATAGTTGTTTAGCTGGTTGTGAAAATAAAGAAAACTATTCTTCTACACCAAGCCTAAGAACAGATCTTACATTGACAGAGGCGTGGGACTCTGATCCAGCAACTCCCAGCAATACAAGAAGGATATATAAAAGAGAATTAAAACCACTGACAGAGCTGTCAGAAAATACCTTCAAAAGTGTTAATGGGGGAGAGATGCTGTGGAACAGGATCTTCCCTGAAGGCAGCTACAATGCTTCTGCTGATCTCTTTGATGCAAGTGCAAGAGCGGTAGCAAAACCTGTAGAATTCTCAAATAAATCATGTCATTCCTTAATACAGGAAGATACTTTGACAGAAAAGGTCACAGCTCCTGAATTCATGCTTTATCCTGGAGATGTTCCCAGTAATGGTTCAAAACTGAGCTCATCCCTGCACAGGTCACCTCCTGCTTTTAGTACGCACGGTACACCAGTAACTTTCTCCTTTTGTGATTCAGAATGCAATTCAGTTAGTGCTCGAGACTTTGTTCCCTATTCTCAGTCGACTCCTATGACAAAACCTTTCCAGAAACTCTGGCCTGTTGGGGAAAAAAACTCTTTTGTCACTATCTTCACCCCTAAAAATCCCACTAAAATCCATTCCAAATGCAAGCGATCTAGGTCTTCCTTTCAAAACACTCTGTTGCAGCAGCTTACTGGCAGGTTAGGGAAACGTGAAAGGCCAAGTAACAGGGAAGACAAAGGAAGTAATAGCGCTATTTCACAGCAGTTCCTTAACTTTGAGGAGTGGATCCCCCCATCTGCAAACAAAAGACTGAAACCAACTGCAGCTTTAAAAACAGTTAGCTGGGCTACTGACTTGCAGTCGACCTGTGGGCACACTGGCAGGAACCCTATTTCTGAAAGGAAAGAGGGGAACAGTGAAAATGATGTGTACTTCCAAAATGAGACACTAAACCCTGGGGATACAGCCAGGATTCTGACAACTCCTGTATCTGCACGTGTCCCTGAGGCGTTGTTTTTAAATGATACAGTCCTAGAAACTTGTTCCCCTTCAGAAGGCAAGAATCTCTGCTCAAGTGCGTATTCAGGGAGTGTATTGGAAGGGGCAACTGGCTGGTCTCCTGAGTTGTTCTTCCAGGCACGGACCCCTTTTTCCAGTAAGTCGAAGTACTGAAAAAAAAAAGTTATTTCTATGCTGTGTTCTCTTTAATTACATTTAAGACTTTTGGGAAAGAGCCAGTAGATGGAAAGAGCTATTTAACAATTAGATTTTTTTTATATATACCTATTGGCATATGTCTTCCTAAGATGAGTTATGTTTATTTGCAGATCTTTGTACCACAGAGATGGGGGAAAAGAATTTGCAGATACTATATTTTATTGTAAATTAACTCCAGAATGTGCAATAAAAACTTGTGTAAATGTCTGAGTATTTAATAGATCTCACTTTATCAAGTACAGGTAGGTGAAGTGTTCAGTGTTGCCTTTTCATCACAAGAAGGGCCCAGGAGTCCATGTCTACTCCAGATTCTTACCTGATGACTCTCTGGGGAGAAGGGCCAAGTTTTCATCAAATAATTTCAGATACCATATGGGAGCCTTGTATTTGAGCCCTATGAGAGGGATCCTATGACAGAGTTGAGTTGAGTGGACCATCCTGAGAGGTTGGTAGCAGCTCCCAGTTTTCCTGTAGGCTTTTTCAAGTTAAAGTCTGCTGTCATGTCCCAGTTGGATGAGGGAGACAAGTGACTTAGATTTGTAAATCCTCAATGGAGACAACGGTGAGACAAGTCTCAAAAGTCCATACATAAACATTTATTAATTTCCCACAGTGTACTAACTGGATACACAGTAGTTGACTAAGTGTACAACTAATTAATGGCAAGTGGTGTGATAACGCCTTGTGTTAATGGTAACAAAGAAAGGGGGGAAAAGAGAAGATAGAGATGAGACTGCAGGTCACGGTGTGGGTTCTGTGTCAGTCCTGCCATTGAGGGCTCTGTACTCTTTCACTTCACTCCTGTTACCCTTTCAATTTACACATGCTTGGTCCCTTCCCTCCATTGACCCACACACCTACCTATCCCATGTATGGGGAGGGGTAAGATGCTTTATGGGATGATGTAATTAGCATGATCTTGTTAATGTTCAGGGGTGTCAACTTTAAGATGCAATTTGTGGATAATGAAGCAAAGGTCATTCACCGGACAGATGGCCCTTGAAACCTTACAAGATGCACCAGAGCAGAACCACCCTGCCTTCACAGGGCTCCCTCCCCAAGCTGGATCCTGTGCTGTCCAGGCAGCCTTATCAGCTCCAGACTCCACGTTATCCACCCCGTGACTATAGTTCCGTACTTGTGAGTGTTTGAGACATTCCTCAGCTCAGAGGGCCTCCTCCCCCCCATTCCTTTACCAAGTCTTGTCTCTCAACTTGTTTATGCTTCTCTCAGGCTGCTTCTCTCAAGCCTTGTTTTGGGGAGTTACAAGCCGTCTCTTAAAACTGCTAGTGGCAAATTCCTGGCAGTGTCTTTCCTCTTCCTCGCTTTGGAGTCTTCCGTATCCCCCACCCAGAACAGCTGCATTTAAGATCATTGAACAGAGAAATCTTTGAGCTGCTGCTGCAAGCTTGTAGGTCAGGTCCTGCAGAAGGATGTGGGAACAGTATGTGATGGCACAGGATCTAATCAGCCTGAAAATGCTGACTTGTAGAACCAGAAGCAGGTCTAAAATTATCTGCTGTACTTTCTTTTTTCTGTTTATTTATTTTGAGGAGTAGAATGAACATGCACCAGTTACATTGTGACTGGTGTGAAGAAGAGTTTAGTCGGTTCATTCTCTGCTACAAGACAGACATTACTACATTTCTATTTTTGAGGCTTCAATTTCTAATGTACCTACTTAAGCTCTAGACTTAGTCTTTGTTCAGAAGAGTGTTTTGGCTGCATCCAAGGAAGAAATTGTATCAAAACTGAACTAAAGCTCTTTTAGGTTACAAAAACATCACCTCTGCCTTAGGGGCAGAGGTCTCTGCCTGAGTGGCAAAAGTGGCTGGAAGGTAGAAGAGTATTGTGGAAATGTGTCATTTTGTGCTCCTCTTGTTTCTGTGTACTTACTATCTGATGTTAGTCACTGTTGGAGTCAGGGCTAGAAGGGCCTCTTGTGTGACTCTGAAAGGCTTCTCTAACCTCACATTCACTTGGTGTCACCATAGGTACCTCACAGGGACATGCACACAACCCAGTGTGTGAAGGCAGGACCTGCCCAAAACAGCCAATGGAAACCACATTTGGGATGGATAAAGAATCAGACCTTTGAAATTTGAGCTGTAATCTTTATGTACCTTCATATCTCTTCTATAAAATAATTATGTACCTGCTCATTATTTTCAGGACACTTGAGGAAGTATGAGGGCATTTATTCTCCCCACATTGTCCCTTATCTGCTATTTTTAGCATGGTTCACCCTTGCAGAACATACAGGAAAACCTTTTCAGTTTCTTGGTTCCTACCCTAAGTTCTGCACCTTCTACTCAAATACATTTCTCATTGCAGGATGGGAAGGAGAAGAGTATTTGAAATCAAACAAGCTGCTTTTGCAGCTGAGCAGGGTATTAATGAGATACAGCTTCTCCTACCAAGGGTACGAGTATGCTGAGTCTGCAGGCTGACCAAAGAAAACAGTTCCTCATGGCTACACAGCAAGTCTGCACAGGTAAATTCACCTTACAAAGGAAGTTTTTCCTTAGCAGTCAGTGTTGTTTTGGTTTTTTTTTTTTCCACTACTTAGAGTTGAGGAAATTGAGGCACAGGTTCAAAGACTTGCCCAGCATTAAAAGAATGTGGAGCCTAGCTCTGTATATCACTGGAAGACCTTAACCAGCAATCCATCTTTTCTCCTTGCTGTCCTACCCAGCAAGATACTCAAGCACAACCCAGAAGCTCTTCCCAGTTTTTTAAGGATGCTGCAACCATAAGTGGGGCTTGCAAGAGGCTCAAGGTTTCTTCTTACAGGTCCAAGCCTAGATTCCTGCAGTCCCTGGATCCTAGACATAAGAAAAAGGAACAGCCAGTTATAGCTAAAAAAGGGGAGAAGAAAGCAGAATTAAACATAATTTATGACCAAAGTAGCTTCAAGCATCGTACCTGTGAGTGAAGTCACTTATTAAGTGCTGTGCCAGTGACACCTGCCTAAACCGCCGTTGCAGAACACGGCAATGCTGTGCTGTAAGGGATGCACAGATCCTTACGCAGGGCTTCCTGGCACCACCAAAGGGACGGGATGGTGATAGAAGACGACACATAGCCTTTATAAACTGTTGAGGGCTTGCCCAGCTGAGCTTCAGCCCTGCACTTGACAGCAAATCAGAGCACCAGAACTGCACCAGGGTTGCTTCAGTCAGGATAGTGCAGGGCTCTAGGGTGAGCCCAAGCAAACAAGCCTGTGCTTTTGCCTGCATTTACCAACACTGTGCCTGTTCAAAAGATTTTATTTATTGCAAATAAAATCCTGCTCGATTAATCTATGTTGGGGCAAGTAGAAAAGGAGTAAGAAACATGGCCTGCCTGGAAATGGTAAATCTGCATTGATATATTATGTAGAAGAAGTAAGAGGAAAGAGCGTTACTCATACCCAAATCACTGAGCACTGGGAAGGCAGTATTGAAAGGGTTTTAAGACATCAGTGCTCAAATAAAGCTTGAAACTAGTTTCTACTACAGCCTCTCACATAATACAAGACTGCAGTATCACTGGCTCTTTAAGCACTCCCTTGTGATAAACTGGACAAACACCTACTTTATCATGGGTGTTAAGACTTGATCTAAGTGATACACTAGAGACTTAGTGCAGCTAGCAATGAAAGACTGCCAGAACTTCTATATCATACACCTGACAGCATCTTGATGTGAAATGTTTTGTCCAGCATGAGTGATTTCATTCAGCGGAGAATTCATCCACATACTACGGTAAGTGATGGCTTTGGTGCAAGCTGATGTGATTATAATTATAAGCTTGTAGAAAAAGGAATAAAGCTCAGCATGTTTAATTCTGAAGGTAATAAAACTCCTGAAAATACATACCAGGTTTGTGGTTGATTCCCTATGCATAGAAATCTATAAATCAAGACCAGATTTTAAATTAGAGAGGACTGTCTGTACTGTATCATTGAAATTAATGCAGGGCAGTCACATCTCCTGTGCTTTGTGTGAGAGGACTGCACATACGGACCAAAAAGTACTGTGTGTGACAGGCCCCTGTCAGCAAGATGACATGTTCTGGGCAGAGCTCCCCCAGGGCTCAGTAGGAAGACTTTGTACATGAGAAGGTGGAAGAGAGGCAGTAACCTGTCTTAGTTTTGCTCCTGTAGTCTGTCAGTCTTGCATTTCTTTCTCTGGGCAGTTTGTTCCCTTTTTGCAGGGAGCCTTCACACTTCTATAATCCTTTTACCCACAGCAAAGCCTGGCACAGGCTGTGCCCTTGCTGCTACGCCTGCTGAAGAACAAGGGGAGGGTTGCAGAGCCCACCTGTTACATGCTCCTCACGAGGAAGAGCTGCCACTCTTCACCTGCCCCTTACCTTCCCTCAAGAAGAACTTGGTCTGGCTTCTCCAGCCATCACCCCCCTGAGGCAACACATTCCAGCCCTCTTCTCTTTCAGTAAATGCCTAAGCTTTCTGAGCTTTGAAGATGTTTTTTTTTTCCCCTCCCTTTGCCAAGTTCCTACCATACAAGCATGCAGGAACTTTTCCCTCTACAACCACCTTTCTGTTTCATCACTAACTCAAACTGCCAGCTTCCTGGGGAGCAGAGCAGATGGTCCAACCCTCATGTCAGACATTTACCAAGGAAGGAGCTTCAAGGTCAGGGTAAGAGGCAATAAAAGACACATGGTGTCTTCAAGCTTCACAGCTCATTTCTCAGTGTAAGTGTTAGCAAAAAACATCTTTGATGTGGAGCAGAGCACTGGGGATGAAACCTGCTCCCCACAGTGAGTCAGAGCACAAACTATATATTGACCCAAAGACTAAAGGCTTAAAATGGGAGATCTTGTCCATAAAGACTCTAGGTCCCCAGAACAACAGGTCATTGGGAAACTCCAGTAGAGTTCTATGAGCACAAAAAGAGCAAGGTGATGGATGAAGAGAAGAACCAGCATTAAAAAAAAAGGCACTGGGACAAATAAAAGACAACTGAAGCATCCAACCATCATCTCCATCCAACACAAATCTAGCATCTTGCTAGAACCAGAGTTTAACCAGCTACAGGTTTGCAATGACAGTGAGTGAAGATGGTACCTCTGTCAAAGACCACCCTCTAGTGACGGATGCCGGCATTTCTTTGGCATTTCAAACTGATACGCTCTGTTTTGAGTAAACTTTTTCTCTATTCCTGTGTGAAGTGACATTGCTCCCATGGACAGCAGCTCTACTTTTGCTCTTCTTGTGAGGTCCCAGTGCTGTAAGAGCCTTGGCATGCTCAAGCCAAGCAGACAATCCTTAGCAGCCATTCATTTGTAGGTCTGACATTAAATCATGTCAAGTACATATTTTTAAGGCAACTTTGCAGTTCAAAAACCAAACAAATCAAGCACTTTAAACACCAAGTGGAAAGGATTAAACATTTATTTACATACAGATACATATGTAAGCAATTTCTAAGTATAAAAAGGACATTACAAATAAACATGAAGCATCATACATTCATCATCCTGGTCATCCAAAATACATTCCTTTCTCAACCCCACTGCACCACACTTGACCACAAGAACTTAAAAAACAGACAAGCCAAATGCTTCTGACAGTCAATGATTCACAGTTTGGTGATTTGCTAACACCTATACCCTTCCCAAAGACAGCACTACCCCAGCAACTCAAGATCAATGGTTTGGCCAGCTGTAGTGCATTTTCTCCACTGAAACAGTTGTGCTTGATCAACAAGAAACACATCCTCTCCTCATCCTTCCGACCACATGTTTAGGAAGCAGGATTCTTGCTAAAATTCTGTACATTGTGCTAAATTCACAATTGTTGGGGAAAAGACAGTCGACTTTTGTGGGAAAAACTCCAACCCAGGAAATTCCTTTAATGCTTTCCTTGGCATGGAACTTGCAAACAAAATGCTGCTTTTAGTACTTAACCAGGTTTTTAAACTACAAACTACAGTTGATGGTATAAAACATACTCTGTTTGTGCTGTAAAAAAAAATTACATGCTTCAATATTGATTTGCTAGTAATCAAAGCTGAGAGTAATTCAGGTTTTCTCCTGAGGAAATGAAGATGCCTTTATAAACATCTCTAAAAATGATCATAGCTTTCAGGAAAGAGGAAACATTTTAGACTCAAAAACCTAAAGGTAATGCAGAGCACAATGAACTTGTCAGTTAAATAACATTACAAAGGGAAACAAGCCAGTAAACATAAAATTAAAATGACTACTCAAAGTATTAATGAATTGAAATGAGAGCTGGGTGAGCCTTTCTGTATAGATCAAAGGCAGTTTGAAAAAAATTTCATGATCTGCAAATTCACAGAACAGCCAAATATGCGCAGAACAGAGTGAAGTGGAAATAAAAGGAGCAGAAAGAGCCTTGTCCCATATTGACAGCTGAGTGACTGCAGCTGCTCCAATCTCAGGGTGTTTTGTTGTTTTTTTTTCCTTTTGTAAACAGCTGTGGGAAATGAAATGGATGTGACATATCTGCAGTGCATCTTATTATGCTAAAAACCATGGCACATTTTAAACTACTTCTCTAATATCCAGAGATATACTTGTCACTCCAAACTAGCATAGCAACAAACTCTGGGCTTCCTCCCTACTCTCATTAGATGGCCTTTTCTTCTCCCAAATGTTGGCTTAAGAAGTTCCTTTTCCCCCTTCAGTGCTGACTGTACTCGGGGGCCAGCAGTAAGGCTTTCTCCCAGTCTGCAAGAGTTGAAGCAACGGCAGTGCCTGAAATCATGGCAGTTTGCCCCACTACAGACCAAACATTTTATTCTCACTCAGTTAAAATGTCAAAACAGCATTCCCTTCTCTTTTGCTTCCCCCTGAGTAAAGGCTTGACTTCTGGGGACACCATGGCTGTTATATTACTGAAGCTTGTGCCAGTGATGCAACTCAGACCCTCGGAGATAGTCACACCACCAGCCAAGTGATAGCTCAGAATGACTCTCCTCTTCCACAATGGCCATAAGTCTCCCTGGATGGAGAGCAGCCTCCACCTGCTCACTGGAGCTTTACTCACACCAACCCACCATTGATTCTTAACGTCTGAATCTCTTACACTGGTCCCATGAGAAGGGAAACACTCCTCACAGGGTGCCTTGGCTGAGAATGAGTTTATCAAATTAGTTAGGTTTATGTTCATAGTAAGAAACTCAAGGTGGCACAAACAACAAGCCACAGATGCTCTTCCTTCGAGCTAAAGCAGGAGTTGGATGCAGTGTTTCATACAACCAGGACTGCTTCCAGCCTGAGACCTCTACAGGCATGAGCAGTATTGGGAAGGAGCAGATTCATGGATGAAAGGTACTAGAGGAATCAGACTTTGAAAAGCTCCAAGGTTTGCATTCACGTGACACCAGGGCCCTTGATCACTGCCCATGAAAGCATAAGAGTAATTTTAACATGCCCTCTCCCCCAGGGAACCATGCACAGCTAAAACCATGACTGACACAGGTTTGGGCCATGTCAGGTGCCTGTGGACCAGGGCTGGACTCCAGAGGATGCTTGGCAGGGACACCACCACAGTGCCCTGACAAGCATGCCTGTCCTTGGGAATGTTACCCCAACATAAGCAGTTGTGGAAAAAGCAAAGGTAAAGGTGGCATCTGCTTCTTGAGCACTAACCAGAGCTAAAATTATCTTCTGAGCTTGCTGGAAAAGGATAACTGGTTCAACAAATGGGATCACATCCAGGAAGTGCTAATAGCTAGATATTAATGTGAAAACAGACGATCTCTGAGTACAGTACAGCCAGCTCCTGTTTATCCAGACAGATGAGCTGAGCTGTTAACCCTGCTAAACCAGTCTAATTTTTCATTGACGACATTTACAGCCTAAATTACACTGACTACCATCTCAGTTTCTGCTATATCTGGGTTATCTTTCTCCAGGTACCCAGCTGACTGTATTTGGAGAGGCAAGCATCAGAAATGAGGGTATTTCCTGGATCTGTGGCTCCCACTTGGTAAAAAACAAACACCCTCAACTCACATGGCATAGCTTTTACTTCTGGTTTGTTACAGCTTATTCACATGAGGGGAAAGGGTGTGATGGGTGATGACAGCCAGCAATCTCTCTCAACTGGATATAGTACAGTACAGCAAAGGAGACTTTGGGTCAGTTCAGTGAGGTGGTGATTAGCGAGGTAAGTCAAAGCAATGCAGTGGGCTACTTTGGGAGCCTTGCATCACCATCAGCATGATTACCCTGTTGTCTATTTTCCTAGCCAAGATAAATCCTAAACTGAGGCAGATATGAGATACGTAACCTTTACAGTACATTTAACTGTGGATCGAGTGGATGATCACATTTCAAAGACATGACCAGTTCCAGCTGAGGGTGCTTTGCTTAGGATGTACCACTCACAGAAAAGTCAAGCTTAGTGTTTCCCCACCACTTATCATAATACAAGACTGTCCTTCAAAATTATGATCCTTTACCACTTGTGAACAGTAACTAGAACTATTATTACCTACCACAACAATAGGACAGACTTGATGCAAGGAAAAAAAAAGGTGGTCTCAAGAGCCAAGTTTGTTCCGACAAGCAAATACATTTTATAAATGGAGGAAGAAAACATTCTGACGTAACATCTTTCACAAGGTTTTCACTACTAGAATTGATCAGAGTATTTCCTTTGGCTCCAGTGGGTTTTCTGGTGAGCCCTTATGAACATCAACATTTCAGAGAGTTTCCATACTTGTTCATTAGGAATTCACAAAGTGTCCTCTAGAAACACCTTTTTCTAACTGAATTAACTCAAAAAGGTCTTTGTTGGTACAAGCAACCCATATAAGGATATTGGGTGCTTTGATATTGAAAGCGAAAGACCACAGAATTTCAGATAAGACTCAAATTCAAAGCATCCCTTAAACTCCAGAGCAATCAAAACCTAACTCATAGATGTATTTTTTTAAAAGAGGATAGGACTGAGAAAATCCTGAGCGAGTAGAACCATCTCTTTGCATTTTTTTGCTCCACACACTCATCTTCCCCCTTGCACAAAGGGCTACAGCACTCAGTCTGCCCCACAGCCAGGAGAGGGTTTCTGTGACAGCATCTCCAGCCACATCTGACCACAGTGGCACCACAGGTCCCCTAAGGGCAGTCTACCATGCACATTTGCTCTGCCTATTTTAATCGCTGGAGAATTTCACCTATTTTCCAACTAAATTCAGTCCCTGACTACAGAAATCACGCCAGCTCAACGTCTCAGCCTGATTTATACAGTTCTTCATACTGAAAAGAGAAGACAAGTGGAAAAGCAGCTGAGCAAACAGCAGTCCTTAGGGATAATGAACAAGGCAGAACCCAGTGGGGTCTGACTGTAATTGCATCCCTTGTCAGCAAAATCTCAGGAAAGCCTCTTGGCCCATGTGTGTGCACTCACCATGCCTCTGCATCACTAATTTCGACTTTCCCTCTTTTCAAATCACTGTCTCCTGTGTCAGCCTCAGTCTGCTGCTGTTATTAGTGATGCTGAAGGAATTCAATAGCCATTAACCACTAAACCTAGACTAGCAGGAGCCAACTGTTACTAATAGAGCTATTTCTAAAAAGACAAACAGCACCAGCAGGCTGACAGATTTTAAGGGCTGTTTCATGTGTTCTACAGCAAAGAACAAAGTATCTTGCCTGATAATTTGTCATGTGCAGTTTTCATTAAATAATGATCACAAAGCCATTTAGCATTCAGCACAAACACATGTCTGACTGCATGCTCAAACAACTCACCTGTAGATCAAACCAGAACTTCAGTGTTAGAGGTAGGAAGAGGCACAGATGTCCCCTTCTTTACAGGGTTCATAATTTTACTTTTTCCATCATAACTCTGACCTGAAGGGGTTTTTCTTCCCCCAGCACTTGGTCTCTCATGGAGGATACAAATAGAAACAGAAGAGAGTCATGGCTTGTCCCAGCAAACTTGCAGTGTAAATGCCCAACACAAAATCCCAGCAAATACTTCATATACAGTGGTCTGCAGCACCGAACATTTGGTGGTTTACCCAAGATCATCCCGACTGAATCTATGGCTGAACGGGAAAACAGAGTTTAGACTATCCAAGTTTTCTGGAGATGCTGTTACTAATCTCTACAAACAGGTTTGCTAGATAACGCAAACATCTGTTGACCATCCAATACTGGCTTCTGCTTAGACCTACTCACTGTGCTAATAATTTTTAAGAAAAGGTCTCACTAATATAAAAATCAGTATTAACCCAGAAATAAGCCTAGTACTCCATGGCTGTGAATATATCACCCTGAAGACACATCAAAATCTAGCAACCACTCTAAAAGCAATGCTTTGCTCTCTTGATAGTAGAGAACATTTCCAGTCAAATTTGGTCCCATTATATCAATTCTGCATGGCTTTTGGACACTCAACCCAGCAAGCACCACAAGACTTCTACTGGGAGTTCTCTCAAAAATCCCCTCATCTAGCAAGGTGTTGGCCATAGTTGGAGAGCTGATTGTCAAATAATTGAGATCTGTATTTTTTGAATCTCCTTTTATTTTTCAAGACTTTGACCACTACACCACAGCACTAAGCTGTCATTAGCAGTTGATAACGCTCCTCTTCTAGTTGGGAAGCCTTCAAACAGTGGAACAGACTGCAGGAGAGAAGATAAGCCCTCAGTTCTACACAGAGAAGTGGGTTATATGCAATACAGAGATATTCAAAGGTATACAAAAATAACTCCTGCAAAGAAATTACTACAATAAAACATCACTTTTTCAACAGGTAGCGTCTGTTAACTGCAGAAGGAGCAGAGTTTTAAACTACAGCTTTGGCTTATGACCTTATAACGTTTTGCACATACCATCATTGTTTTCTTTCAACTTTTTAAGTCTACACAGACTAAACCTTGAAAGGAATCAGTTCAGATTTGTTCCTGGAGAAGTCAGATACTTCATTGTAACATCAGCCCAAATGCAGCACTCCCTCCTGCCCCCCCTCCAAGCCTGCAAAAGCACATCACTGTCTGGAGATGGAGCCCTTACATGGAGATTTGCTAGCGATAAAAAGAACCAATGCTCCAAGTGCTAGTAGGCAGCTACTCTCCAAAATAGTCACCTACAGGTTAGGAAAGCACTGGAAAAAGAGACTTGGCCTTCTAGAAACCTCAAAGTGAATATCCAAGAAAATAAAAGCAGTTTCTGCTACATGACCAGTTCAACTCGTTTAGTCATGATAATGTGTCAGAGTTCAACCTCCAGAAGTGATGTAAGGAGCACTTCAAAATGCACTTACAGTGGTACTCAGCAGGAATGAGAAGTACCTGCACAGCTTTGATGCTTTTGGAAATCAGACTGAGGAACCCACAGGTGTTTGAGCGAGCAGTCTCCTTCTTCCTGGATTAACTCGATCAAACAGCCTTGCCCTATTTGTTATCAATTCTATGCTGACAAGTCCAGCATCTGGAGAGCAAAAGCTTTTACAAATTAGTCTTAGTACTGATTTTTAACTTGAGTGTTACCTCACATGTAACACCCTGAGCCTTGCTCTAAACAATTACCTAAATAAAAGCCGTGTGGAATCGGCTGTCTCAGAGCTGGGCAGTCTTCACAAGCTCAAATGAAGCTGCATTTGGCAATTTGGGGAATGCTCAAGACAAACCTTGCTCTTCAGCACAGGCTGTACCACACCGTCCTCCACAGCAGGAGCCACCAAGTCCCACACATTTCTAAATCCTCTGGACTACACCATGAGCAGAGACTGAAAACAGACCAGGCCAGTGCAGCAGATGACATGTCCCCCAACATCTCCCACTTACAGAAGCTCTTTGCTAAGTGTTACCTAAATGACAAACAAGCCTTGTACCACAACTTCTACATCGTCCTTTTTACCACTAGTCACAAAAGAAGAAAGTGACCTAAAAAATAGCAAGAAAATATTAAAAATGGACATATGACAGACTGATCACCCCTCTCTGACACAGAGTCAGTTCCCCATTACAGATCAAAGGCACAACATGATACAGCCCAAAGAAGTCTTTCCAGGAAAATGTGAAAAAGCATTTTAAAATGCCTTTTTTTTTTAATTGTTATTCTTTTCAAGAAGTACTTACTAGCAGCTTTTTATGTCAATACAAAAGCTCTGTCATAATCTTCAGCGAAAGCCAAATAATATAAGTTGTTTAACTCTAAATTACAGCACATCACAGCCATGTAATTGTCAGGAGAGATTTATCCAGATTAGCTAAACTGAACTCAAACTTCTAAATATAATTTTTCATGTGCGCATTCACTATCTTCCAATTTCACTTTAACATCAACACGTAAATCTGCAACGCATTATTCTCATATGGCACTAGAGGTGTAATAACATCGCAAACTCCATAGCGCGTCCACTTCAGGGGTTTCGTGGGAAGAAATTGCCTAAACAGTTACACATACACTGGAGTCTGGGATCAAGAGTACAAAGCATCAAGTAAATTAAGTGACTCTACAGCCCTGAACTTGAAAGCTACACTAGCAGAGAGACTAGATGCCAAGAAGACACCTTCAAGAGCATCTTGGAGAGCAGTTCCACAAGGTGAGTACTGGATGGGTCACACACAGAATGATACCACTTGCAACCCATCACTATTTCCACTTAGCATTAAAAAAACCTTCTACAAAATTGTATGCCTGCCTTTCAACAAGAACTGTATCTACAAGCTTTATTTTTAAGCCAGACATATTGCAGACCGCCGCTCCAAACTGTGCTCTTTGAACCCTTAAACACAATCCACGCACACACAAGATTTTGATCGTGTCTGGTATGCTTTTTCAAACTCCACAAATCACCTTTCCAAAGGCTAATTTTTCACCTTAGGACATTACTAATTAGCGAAGGAACAGTTAATTTATTTTTTTCCCCCCCTACTTCTGGAAAGTCTTTTCATTCTATGTTGGATATCAAAGAAGCACAGTCCTTTCCCACTACAGGCCTAGAAAAAGAGGTAACAAGATTTTTATGAACAGTGCTTATTAGTGTTTTTTCCTAATCAGTCTACACATTCAGAGAACAGTAATGTAGTAAGACTACGTTTGGTCTATGGAATATTTGCTGAACTTCTAGCACCAAAGGGAGCAACTGAACTGTATCCGTGTTCTCTTAAATCTTGAAAATGTTGATATATGTAACATTTTTTTTTTAATTTCATGAAAGTGCCTGTAGATGAAAGATGTAACACTATTTCAAACACCAGAGTCCTCCATGAAGATGTGTGTGCAGACACTATGTACATGTCCTAAGAGCTCACTCACTGGCAGCCCAAAAGATTGCCAGTGTAGTCCAGGGTCAGTGTTCATTGTCAGTTTTCTCTTTTTATTTATTTTAAAAAGGACCAAACACATTGTTCTATATGAGAGACTTTGATCTCTTCAGTGTCTTCAAGAGAGGCTGCTCGAGTCTCTTATAGAAGGAAATGCAGTAGCTCATGTTCTGCATGACATGAAGCACTTGTACAACTCTCTTTGCCTAATCCACTCCAGAGACTGCAAGAAAAACAAAATTTAACCCATGTTATATTCTGCTATGTTGCCATGCAGCAGGAGCCATCAGCCTGCCGTGCTTCCAGGTCTGCAACCTGACTCAAGGTAAGTCAGACGGTTCAAAGTGGCAGGAATTTCCTTCAAGTAGATAAATCCCAGCCAAAAAAAAAAAAAAAAAATCCTCTTGGCCCATGGTGGAAGGAAGAATCACATGCCAGCTCTTTAATTAAAATTACAGCAAGTCAAGTAGCTGATACTTTTCCCCTCTCCTGGTAAAGGGGATGAGACATTGTTCACAAGCGTGTTCTGTCGTGCCTCACTGATCAACCGGCAGGCCAAGTCCAGGAAGAGTTTTTCCACATTATCCGATTCTTTTGCTGAGGTTTCCAGATAGTACATGTCCTGTGCTTCAGAAAACTCTGCAGCTCTTTGCTGGGAGACTTCCCTCTTATCAGCTAAATCAATCTTATTACCTGCATTGATAAAATATTTTAGAAAAGAAATTAATTTGACTTCCAAAACAAGATAAACAGAGGTTGATAAGGGATAAAGAAGAGTTTAGTGTTGTACAGATGTATGGATGGTGGGTTTGATGTGAAACTCTTAGTGCTTGCTCTCCTCTCCAAATAATGGATTCTCTAATACAAGCAACCAAGTTCATTTAATATCAGTTCATTTAATGGAATATGCCCAGTGAACATTCAAGTCAGTTAGCTTCAATTTAGCACCAGTGTATCTGTTTGCTGCTGTCAACCAACATTAAAGGATTTTCATTTTAATATCTATTGAAAATTCTCCTTTTTTCCTCTGAGGAGCACTTAAAATGTCAATTATAGCATACGAGACACTAAACGTGGTATTTCTCATGTCATTACAAGCTTTAAAAGAAGCCTGGCATGGAAGGCATCTTTCCTATTTCAATATTCCCATGAAGGATTTGGCTGTTGAGGCTGGAAGAGGGACAGGCTTGGGGGGCACCCACAGAGCAAGGTGGGCCAAGAAACCAGCTCCTTCCTTCAGAGAGGCTGGTTTAGCTGAGAGTTGATTAAACCCTCAAGCAAGCATCTGATATGATTATACCCAACATAATCTGATATGATTACATATATTAC
>NW_020799091.1:6828524-6870847 GCF_003259725.1 Athene cunicularia | reverse complement strand
TTGGTAGCTGAACCATCAACACTTTAGTCCCATATGGGACAGACCAGTGGGAAGCATCCACCTCTGCATGCAACAGCCTTAGACCGGAGACAGGACCTCACTTCAAGAAGTGGCCATGGTGCCCTGAACATCACTAATCAGCATCTTGGGGCTATTTGCAGAAGGAAATGTCCAAGCACTGGGTTGGAGATACTGGCTGTATCCTGAGCCGACCTGCAGTTACAACTGGTTGGCAAGAAGATCTGCTATACCAGTTCAAACATCCTACACCACCAGTTCACACATGTTTTCCTCCTGCTAACATCTCCATCTGCCACCAAGCCCTCAACACACACAGCTCACCCCCTCATCACACCACCCCACCAGGTCCGATTGTCACTTACCCACTAGCACAGTTATGACCTTATTGCTGGCATACTGCTCAATTTCTCGCAGCCACTCGGGGAGACACCGGAAGGATTCTTCGCAGGTGATGTCGTAGGTCAAGATTAACGCATTAGCACTGCGATAGTAACTCTGCGTGATGGATCGGAACCGCTCTTGTCCTGCTGTGTCCCAGATCTGCAGCTTTTGGCATAACAAACAAGGGTGATAAAAGCAAAAAAAATATATATATTTTTATTTGATAGCAGCACTGTTTTGACCTAAAAAAACTCTTCAGGATAAAGCCAATGCTGGGAAAGCACTTCACTCTTCTCTCCTCTGGCTTCCCCTCCCCCAGAATTTTTTGTTTCCATTTCTGCACTTGTGGATTGAAATGCAAGGCACAAAGTCAGCTGGCACTGCCGCCAATGCCCCCTGGAAGCTGCAGGTCTGTGGGTTTTCATGCAGCTTCTAGCATCTCCCTCTCTGCTGTGGACAGAGCTGCTGGCCTGGTGTTACAACACAGGTGCTGGAGGGAGAAAGTCACTCCTCCTGCCCCTGAAGTCTAACTAGCAGCATCCATCCCAAGAAGAAATAAGCAAGCCTCGCCTCTAGCTCCCAAAACTAGTTACAGTTATGCTGAGATGATGCACTGATGGGTGGAAACCACAAGACTGAACAAGGAGTTCAGCTGAAGGCTGATGAGGGACTAACACATTTTGTCTCCGCAGCTTCAGCCATCTCACTCAGTTTCTTGCTGCCTGCCTTCCCAACATGTAGAACTGGTTGACATGTCCTTAACTGTATCAAAGAGGTCATGAGTGTTTGCCAAATCTTCTGGGTCCAGGAAGACAACATGTATTTCCCAATACAAACTAAACTCATACTGTTTTTATAATATGACCATCTGACAGTTTTTGGTGGGTCATAAAAACCTCAGTTCTTCAAAATGCAGTCAAAGAAGCAAATATCCTAAATAAGACCATTTCAGTATAAAAGAGTACTTCTCTGCTTCAGCTTCTATTTTTTCAAGGCACCCCTCCCTGAAATTAAATATGTGAAAGGATGATTTCCAGCCAGAATCCTGTGTACTTTGGGAAGAAAAAGCTAAAGTATTTGAGATTTTTTCCATATATTCAGCAGCCTGTAACAGGGAAAACTTTATTCTTGCCCAGTTCCAAAGTCAAACTATGCCAGATACTCATCATAAATGTGTTAGTTTGAAATGAGAGCTCCCAGTAGCAGCTTTCAGACGTGGGGTACGATTTTTAAAAAGTACATTTTTGCAGAGAACATAACTTGTGGCTGGCTTACAACTCCTGGGCACCTTTGTGCTTCATCTCTTGGCACAGTTGTGTTTAAATGGCTGAACCTGGCACCTACAGTTAAGTGACATACAAAACCAGAAGTGAAATTACTTGCACATGAAATTCAGATAACAAATGAGCCCCTGTTAAAACAAATGGCATTTGCTGAAGTTCAACAAGGCCAAGTTCCAGGTCCTGCACGCGGGTCGAAGCAATCCCATGCACAAATACAGGCTGGGTGATGAGTGGCTGGAGAGCAGCCCCGTGGAGGAGAACTCAGGGGTATCAGAGGATGAAAAACTCACTATGACCCCACATGTGCTCATGGCCCAGAAAGCCAACTGTATCCTCGGCTGCATCAAGAGAAGTGTGGCCAGCAGGTTGAGGGAGGGGATTCTCCCCCTCTACTCTGCTGTGGTGAGACCCCCCCTGCAGTGCTGTGTCCACCTCTGGGGGCCCTAATAGAAGGAGAACACGGACCTGATTGAACAGGTCCAGAAGAGGCCATGAAGATGCTCAGGGGACTGGAGCACCTCTCCTGTGAGGACAGGCTGAGAGAGTTGGGGGTGTTCAGCCTGGAGAAGAGAAGGCTCCGGGGAGACCTTATAACAGCCTTCCAGTGCTTAAAGGTGCTACTGGAAAGATGGGGAGGGACTCTATCAAGGAGTGTAGCAACAGGGCAAGCGGTAATGATTTTAAATTCAAATAGCATAGATTTACACTAGATGTAAGGAAGAAATTCTTTCCTGTGAGGGTGGTGAAGCCCTGGCACAGGTTGCCCAGAGAAGCTGTGGCTGCCCCCTCCCTGGAAGGGTTCAAGGCCAGGTTGGACGGGGCTTTGGGCAACCTGGGCTGGTGGAAGGTGGCCCTGCCCATGGCAGGGGGTGGAACTAGATGATCTTTAAGGTCCCTTCCAACCCAAACCATTCTATGATTCTATAAAACCAACTCCAAGCTCTGGCATATGGAAAAATACAGGAGATATTGTTGCTGCTCTGCTATTTTCTTATTGGCTACGGTCATGAGTCTACCTGTGAGCTGGGTGCAGAAGGCAGCAAAGAGCCCCCAACCTTACAGCCGCTGACAAACTCTTCCTGCACGCAAAACAAACATCTCACTTCAGCCCACTGATTATTGCTGCCAAATAAAATATTTTACAGCAACCATTTTACTTGCACCATTTTTTTCAGACAAACCAAAGAACAGCGCCTGACTCAGCCTCCAGATAACCTAGATGTTTATTTTCTCGGACCCAGCTGAGTTTCCCACTCTCCTACCATTTGCACATATATTTAGCTTTATGCATATGAACACTTCCACCAAGTGCAATAGCATCACAGGCCCATATAGCATAGCCCTCTGTCTGCAGGACTGAGGATGCTCAGCTTTGACCTGCACAACTCTTTCTACTTGGCTAAAATTTGTGTAGCCTCTTCATGCAGGTGGTATACATATTTTTGGTTTTATTAGGAAAGGCCAGGCAGATCAAAAGCCCCCTCCACTGCACAGTGCTGTCTCAGCTCATCTGTCAGCAAGCTTTAGTAGCCACTCATATCCAATATGGCTTGCACACAGCTTTTATGCTTTCAAGTTCCCCTCCACAGACTTTCAAGTGCAATTTTGAAAGCTGGGAAGTATTTTTTCCCCAGAAATCTATAATTTATTTTCAAGTCTGAAAACCTTTTTGGTAAAGAGCTCTGCTCTCTCATCCTGGATCCCAGCAGATACGCAGCAGATGCTGCCCGGCACAGAAGTGGAGTCACAGCTCGGGCACTGTTAAATAAGCTACAGTCAGAGAAACGCCTTGTTTGACTGATGTCATTTTTATTGCTCTGTGCTCTGACTCATTTCTGCTTTTCCTCCTCATTAAATGTTTATTCTCACTAGCACCATTTACTCAAAAGTTTTGGCTATAAGATCACTCCCTGAAAGAAATCCGTTTTCCTTTCAGATGCCGGAAGACTCATTCAAACACCCAAATGTATTATACTAAGCTTCCTCCCAAGCTTGGTCATTGTGGCTGAGCTCCGGTGACTCTAATTTACTCCACTGGTGGGGTTGGGAGAGGGATTTTGATTTATCAACTCATTATTTGCTATGTGAAATATAGCTGGTGTACCAGCTACCACTTGGGGCTGAAACATAAGCCAGCCCCAAGGTCATTAAGAGAGCTGCTTGGGTGAACACTTGTGCATTCACCAGGCATTTGCAGAGCAACAGGGGTTTACCACACTGATGAGTTCTCACTTAGCTTGTAAAGCTTCCCTAAATGGTTCTTGCTCCTTAGACAGCCCACGTCGGCACAACTGCTCCCAATATTCTCTTAAGGAGTTTGCATCCTCAGTCTTAAAGCTAGTCTTAAAACGAGATTATGTCATGGGAGCAACAAGTCAAACAGACAAATCCTTAGGGTGAGTTCATCTGTCCAAAAACCAGACCTCAGATATAAGCAATGTTTTTAAGGCTCCATCTGTACCTGACAGGGAACCAGATGCTTGGAAAGGAGAGGTGTCTAAAGTGGATGGGATTCATCTTCAAGATTACTTTTCTCTCTCCATTGACCAGAACAATTTTGAGACAGCTAGTTTAAGCCAGGTTTATAAGAGAAAAAATGAATTCCACCTTCAGTGCAGTACTTAAGCCATTTACCAGCTTAGATTCCTGAGCTGCTCCAATGGAGCTGGTTTTGGCTGAAAGAAGCATCTCTGCTGTCCGAGGAGCCTGGACAAGGAGCATCCGTGTCCTGACCAACCCTGCCATGCCAGCCGCCTGCTAATGAACATCACAACCACTGAACCAAGCACCAACACCACAAGGGCTACACAGGATCCTCACTGCTTTCCTGTCTGCCACTCTGTCCCACTTTTACAGCCATGCACTGAATATTAACTCCGACTACATCAGGTGAAGGTATTTACACCTCTTGTCCTTGACCTGCTCAGGCTGGAAGGTCTTCTGCTCAAGGACCATCACTAGCCATAGGTTTGTACATCTCCTCACGCAGCAGGTTGGCAGCCTGCTGACATGATCATGGCTTTTAAAATCTGTCCTAAGTTTAGGAATACACCACCTGATTTCCTTCTTAAAAATCTCTCTGTGCTGACATAAAGGTTAAAAAAATCCAAGGCTGAGAACCAGCCCAAGTCCACTGTTTCCATCCCATCACTTACAGAAGCTTAAAAACTGGTCTAGATGTCACATCAGCCACAGTCCCACTGCTGCTGCTCTCCCATTTCCTCACTACTAGATTTGATGAGGGCAGCAAGGTGAAAACAACTGTTTTTCCCTTGGATGCCTCTTGATTTAATGCAGGCAGAGTAATTCCAGAAGCAGGTGAGGGACTCTGGACACCTTGACATTAGAGGCTCAGATAACCATACTCCTCTCTCATCTCTTGAACATCACAGTAGGTCTAGCAAAATCTCTGCTAATGAATAAAGTGGCGCCAGCCAACATCTCTGGGTGCTGGAACCTAACCATGGATCCCATTAGAGCATGAGATTGGCCCCCAGTGTATTTTGGCCCAGGCAAAGTGGGCCCAGCAATGCTCAGGCTCAGTTTGGAAGTCAGCACAGGATAAGGACAGTTTCCCAGCAGCAGTTTGGTTGCAACCACTCTATTTTGGAGAGTGAAAGTGTTAATGTAGAGGACATTGCCCTTCTCAATTCAACGTGTTGACTGAAGCACATGTATTATGGTCATCTCCTCCCAAACCCATAACTCAGCAGAAGTGGAAGATAAGCCCTGCACTGTTGTGCAGAACTGCACAAGTCTGGAAGCCTGCTCTCTCCAGCGACATCTTGGGAGCTCACAGAAGACAGTCATCAAGCATATCCCAGTGGGAATGCAACAGATTTCTTCTTACCAGAAATGCTGTGAGCAGAAGTTGCACTGCAACACTTCTTTGTGCTTTCTCAACCCCAGTCAGGGACGATCTTAGCGTCTCCTAAGCAAGGACAGAGTTTTGCAAGACCTCCCTTTTCTATTTTCTCCCTTAGAGTAGGTTTACTGTTACAATCCTGATGGAGGTTGTGGAGGAGTACAAAGACTGTCAGATCCAGCACCGCCTGAGCCATGCTAGACAGCCCTGCACTCCCCCATGTGCCTTCCAGCAGCGGGAGGGCTGCAGCAAGAAACCTCTGCTATGATACTCCCACATGAGTTTACACTTAAAACCATTAGACTCATACCTTTACTTTTTCACCATTTATCTCCACAGTTTTAATCATAAAGTCAACCCCAATCGTGGCTCCTTGACCCGGTGGGAAAAGTCCCTGAAAGAAAACAACAATTTCATTAAGCAATTTTCTGTAGCAAGACAAAACTCTCTCTGGGCGCTAATTCTCACCCTTTTCTATCCTCAAAACTATTCCTCCCCTGTGACCTTCCCAAGACACTTATTTCCATCGTATTTCTAGAGGAAAATATGATATTTCCCCAGTACAAATTTTCAACCCCACGGTGTTTTCATTGCCTACACATCCCTAGTTGTGTAGCAAATTGCTGACTTGAGAGCTGGGAAAACAGAAGGAGGATGCATACAGGGAAAAAGAGAGGGTAAAAGCCCTTACGCTTCTGTGCAGCTGGCAGAGGCAGGGGAAAGGTAGATGGAGACCCTCTGTCCCACTTTCCAATGCCTTGAAATAGATGGGAGTGCCTGTGTGGGACAAGATGCCTTTGTTCCTGCAACTTCACACCTTCCCTCTCCCCTCCACCACACACCATGCCATGGGAAGGCATTTCTGGCAGCACCAGTGTCATATCCCTGCATAGCATTTCAGGAGCAAAGCACTGAACCAGCCACTTACTGGTGCCACAGCAATTGCAAGTACCAGCATGACGCTGGTGGTCTTTGTAGCACCATTGGAAATGAGCAACAGCAACAAATAAAAAAAAAAAAAAAGTTTTTTGATCTCTGGTGTCTAGCTCTACAAAGTCAGGTTGATTTTGGGGTACATCCATCCCCTACAGCAGCTGTGCTGTCAAAGCACAAGCAGAAGTGACCGCAGATTACTGGGGTTAACCCTTTGGGATTGACTAGTTGTATTGCCACCAGCTGTCACATACAGTTGGAGAGTGTTTGACATCACCACAACTTTAAAACTAAAATTAACAGTGAAGGGGAAAACTGCCGACAATTTCTAGTGGAGAGTACAACAAAAATCCCACAACTTATGTTCTATAGTCCATCAGGCAAAACCTTCTCTTACCCCAGATCACAGAAGCCTGATCTTTTCCCTGTGATTCTGCCACAACAAAACATCTGGTGTTTAACAGAAGACACTGGACTGACAGGCCAGGGCCCACATTATTTAATTATCTGCTAATGACAAATAACAGGGAGAGCTTTGTGCAGCAAGGAACAGGGAGAAGGCACTTAGGAGCACTCTAGAAGACATGCTGTTCCTTATAACCACTCCAGAGCATCTCCAAATCAGGAGTTGTCCCAGCAGCTTTCAGAGGGGACTTTTCACCTTCAGAGAGGGATAAGCTTTCTCCAACCCAAGATCCTCAACAGGGCCAAGCATACCATTAGATACAGATGTGCTGCCTGTATCAGTATGTCACTATAGGCGATGCACACACCAAGAGTGTGGACAACAAAATGCTTTGGAGCCACGACACCAGCAGAGTCCTCAGCACACAGCTATAGGCTCCATTCTCCCATCCCAGTGCTGTCCCCACCCCAATGTCCCATGTCCAAGAGGCAGCCAACCTTACCTGAGTGAAGCGACGGACTAAGCAGGTCTTCCCCACACCGGCGTTGCCAATTAAAACAATTTTGAAGAGGAAATCATAATCTTCCATACTCATTTACGCAGCTGCAAGACAGACAGAAAGTGCAACATGTGAACCAAGGCTGTGGGGAAATGCCCTTATATTCTGGCAGAACTTTATTCCTCCACATATTCAGAACAAAGGTCTCCTGGCACATGCATGGCTCATCAGATAAGGGAGAAGAGACCTTCCCACTTTGAGCTGGGGCATCCACGTAGTCCAAAGTCAGCTGCTGTGAAACTTCAGCCACATTTTGGCTTTAGCACCATCTTACCTGGCTGCCCATGAATTAGAGATGCTGGTTTTCAGCTTCTCAAGAAGCACTCCACAAGCCCAAGCCACCATTTCTCAGGTTTCCCCAAATGTTTGTTTCATTCTTAACTATATCAGCCCCAATGTGGAATTTGCCACATTTTCCAAGGGCATCGCATAATTTATTTTTGTTAGGGCAATACACAGAAACCCCCCATGAGTTCCTCCAGGTGGGCGCTAGGTCCCCAAAGAGCAGAGCTAGGGCACACAAGGGGAGAACAGATCAGGAAATTAAAATAATTTTAAAATAAAAGCAGCAGCCTTAAAGACAAAATGAGCCCATTTGTTAAAATCACAGTGAGGAGTGGAGTAACAGTTTGGATGAAGTACAGTAAGATTTTATTTAAAAAGAAATAATAGATGTTATTAGGAATATTGCTACTACTATAATTTTCTTTAGTTTTGTGAGGGAAGCTTGCTTGGCGTGAAACTCAAATGGGAAGTGAACACAGAGGAGCCTGGTGGGACAACCCAGCACACATTCCCCCACCAAGTCCAACCTCCTTGGCAGGATGCAGACACCAATGTTTTAGAAATGCCATGGGAATGGGCAGGGTTGTCTACACAGAGGAGGACCTACAGGGCTTCCTTAGGCTACTCGAACTATGGAAAGGACCTAACAGATAAATGTAGTTTGCTGAAGCTGAGCAAGGCATGAGGGATGAGTATCCACATCTCCATATCTAGTCCACTAAGGGTACCGTCAAAATCGTGACCAGAGATGGAGTCTGTAACCTTCAAGAAAAGCAACAACAGCCAGAAGAGATAAGAAGATTTTAGGCAGACAGAAAAACCTGCAAAAGGGCAGTGTCCATGTGCAGCTGTGTCTAGGACCCTCCAGATACTATATAGCATCACCTTGGTTGGAAAAGACCTTGAAGATCATCCAGTCCAACCATTAACCTCACACTGACAGTTCCCAACTACACCAGATCCCTCAGCACTATGTCGACCCGACTCTTAAACCCCTCCAGGGATGGGGATTCCACCACCTCCCTGGGCAGCCCATTCCAACGCCCAACAACCCCTTCTGCAAAGAAATGCTTCCTGACACCTAGTCTGAACCTTCCCTGGTGCAATCTGAGGCCATTACCTCTTGTCCTATCACTCATTACTTGGTTCAAGAGGCTCATCCCCAGCTCTCTGCACTCTCCTGTCAGGGAGCTGTAGAGGGCGATGAGGTCTCCCCTCAGCCTCCTCTTCTCCAGACTAAACTCCCCCAGTTCCCTCAGACGCTCCCCAGCAGATCTGTGCTCCAGACCCTGCACCAGCTCCGCTGCCCTTCTCTGGACACGCTCGAGTCATTCAATGGCCTTTTTGGGGTGAGGGGCCCAAAACTGAACCCAGGAATCGAGGGGCGGCCTCACCAGTGCCCAGCCCAGGGCTCAGATCCCTTCCCTGTCCCTGCTGGCCACGCTATTGCTGACACAAGCCAGGATGCCATTGGCCTTCTTGGCCCCCTGGGCACACTGCTGGCTCCTGTTCAGCTGACTACGAGTCAACACCCCAGGTCCCTCTCTGACTGGCCATGTGTGGTGTCAAAGACTTGTTCTCAAGACTGGTCTGGGGTAACAGCATAAGAGACTTACATAAAGATTTAGAAGCTATTGGTTGAAATACTGGGTAAGGTGATACCTGAGCAATGGTACCTAACCCACCAGTACCTACAGGTTAGGCACTGGATGAAGAAATAGAGCCAAAGATGGGAAGCACAGGAGATGGGTGGGGAAAAAAAAGTAATGAAAAATAGTATTAGGAAGTTACTACCCTCAGTGAAGCCCCAGAATGCTTAGAGGGTTTTTACAGAGCTGACAAAGGGAGCAAATGCAGCACAGGTGAAACAAGCTTCCCACACTCAGCCCCAAGGCAGAGCGCCCTCTCCCACTGCCTCCAAAAGTCATTCCTTAGGTGCGGGGTTCATCGCACACCAGAAGGCCCCAGCTACAGACCCCAGTCCCACCATACAGCTGTGATAGGCTTATAGTCAAACAGTCAGAAAGTAAAAGAGAAAACTGAGACGGTCTGGCCTGCCTGGCAGGGCACACAAACAGCTCTCCAAGCACCACTGAGAGCCTGCTGGACCTGAAGGCAAGAGGTGGAAGACGTGACTCAGCTGCTTCATGTCTATATGACCCTTGGCCTTTCCAGCAGCCTAAAAAAAGGGTAACCACGGCAATTAGTGACTAATGATCTGCAGATGGGTAGCAGGGACACAGCTGAGTCACTACACAGATAACATCACTTTGCCTGGGCCAGTGACACAGCATAGCACTTGCCCTGCTGCTGCTGTGCTGGGCTGGAGCTATGGTCCCCTGCACAGCACCACCAAACTGCAGCAGCTGGACCTGTCCCAAGGATGCTCTAACCTCGTCTTGCTCCAACACACAACACCTTGCAGCTCCCTCCTATCTCTTAATACAGTGAAAGAGTGGGACCTTAAAAAAGCAGCCTCAAAAAATGCCCTTTTTTATTTTCTGGGGTTATTTTGTGTAATCGTTTTGTATCTCCATGCCCAGCTTTCCCAGAATGGGACTGGGTAACAGCAGTATTAAGAACATGTTGACAGTGCTCTTACAATGAAGGCTAAATGTTAATGTACAGTTTCAATCTTTCACACTAGCCAACAAGAAGAAAAACATGATCATCCACTAAAAGCTATTTCAAGACTAACAAGACTTACTCAGCACTGGATAATTATTCCTGGCATGCTTCAAATCCCAGAGGGCACTGCTCCCCCCTGGAGGGATTTCAGTTCTATTACTTGTACCCTAAACAATCCAAAATTCAAATTTATCTTCTCCGGAAGCTTAAAAATAAACTTCCTCTGCAGATCTTTATGCTCAGAACCATTAAATGGCTTGGACATACCCTAGAGTTATGTCTGATCCTCTTCATTAGGCTCCAAGACTAATCAGATGTGATAATGACCCCAAGAGGGAACTGGAAGATGAGTCAAGGCCATAAACTGAACAACACAATGATGCACTTAAATGCCAGAACTGAAGAGACACAGAAGTGGGGACACAGGAGGGGAGAAAGCAATGGAAGCAACAAGGAAGGGAGAAGTGATTTAAGAGGTGGAGCAGGCAGGTGACATTGACCATCCCTGCCCTATCACCCCAGTCACCCAAATTGGCATTTCTCTCCCTGATGTGCATACACACTAACCTACCACGCCATCATCACTGAACACAGAAACATTGCATCAGTTACCATTACGAAATCTTCTCTTGCAAGCCAAACCTCTCGGCCAAGTGACCTTTGCTGCTGACTCAGGCTCACACAACCCTCCCTCTCCCCAGAGAAAATGTGTCTCAACCTCTGCCTGGCTTGCCACAGCCAGGGAATGTGCATTTCAGCAATACATCACACTTTGAATTACAGGCTTAAAAAAACCCTGAAGACTGCAACTTTGTTTGTTTTTGTTTTCCTGGGGTTTTTTTGTGGGGTTGTTTTTTTCTCCTTTCTGTTTTCTTGTGTTTGTAGGTGCAGGGCTCTGCCTTGCATCCCTGCAGTGGTTTAAAGCACTGGGCTGCAGCTGCCTGTCCCACCCTTTGGCAGAGACAAGATCCTGCAGCAAGATCAGGGGATGGAATGCTGTTTTGCCAATTATTAGGCCTAGCATAAAGGACACAGCCAGCATAAAGATGAACCAATAACTAAATTGCATTTGATACAAAAGGGTCAGTACATGGGTGAGTGCTGGGGGTACAAACAAGTCAGATTATACATAATCGACATCAATCCCTCTGACCCCAACAACAACACCACACAACCAACAATGGGTGGAATAAACAGTGAAATGCAGTTTACCCTAGAAGGGACGGGAGATAACTGAGTCAACAAGCCAAACACATAAGACCAAGGAAGCCACATAATGAATCCCTACACAGCCCACATTTACAAAAGCCAGACCTGACTGGAGCCCAGTCCCAGGGAGGCAGGAGGTCCTTCCCCAACAGGGAACTCTGCACAGGGCATCCACCTCACACACAGACACTGCCCCTGCCTGCAAGGGGTCCCAGCTTTTATCCCTCAGTGGGACACCTGACCTTGGGTTACTTAATGCAGGACCTGGGGCTCATTTACCCAATGGCTCTGTCTGCCAGGCCGCAGCACCCTGGAGGGAAGTTTAAATGTAAACTCACCCGCCCTTTGTGAAAGGCTGTGGGAATCACCCATGTGTCAACCTTAATTTGGGGCTTGGGGTTGAAACCCCAGCATTTCAGATGCCTGTCTGTGCCTCAGCCACCCCCCACCATATTCACTTAAACAGCACAGAGACATGCCCTATCATGAGATGAAGTAGGAGCAGAGCCTGAGGCTGGCAGCAGGGCATAAAATTGGGTTTCACAGCTGTTTTTCCCAGGGGTGATTTACACACCTTGCATCCCAAGCAGCCCCCGTGGCCCATGACCCCCCCACCCCTTCCCCGGACTGTTCCCACCAGCCTCACAGGGATCTCTTTCACAGGGTTTTACTTCACTTGTGTCGCTGCTCCGCTCCACTCCATCACATGGCTCCATGCATGGTCACTGTGGGCAGGAACAAGGGGCCAGGAGGGATAAATTGAAGCAGGACAACCACCCAGAGGGGTGCTCCATCAGCAGGAATGCAGCTGAGGGATGGCAGGACATGTTTTAGGCTCAGCTGTTTTGCTTTACTTGGGCAAGACAACACAGTAAATGATCTTGGTATTTATCAATTACTAATTCTAATTTAGCCAAAAGACTGGTGAAATCCACCCACAACGAAAGCACAGGGGCCATGGGCTTTGACCTCTCCTTCCCCCCAGGCAGGCTTGTACAAACAGGCTCCAGCTTCCGTGGAGACATCTGAAAAAGGAGACACAGAAGCCATGGGCTGCCTTCCTCATGCAGCAAGCACTGCTGTGAAGACAGATGCACACCAGTCCTTCCCATTTCTCCCAAGTTTTTTTTGATTGCTAGAAACCCTCCCATAGCATGGTTGGCAGGACTTGGTCCTCTGTTTCACCCTGCCATGGGCTCTTCACTACCCATAGCTGTGGGACAACAGCACAGATGGAGGAGAAAGACACATTCCCACCTGCTTCTCCTGCTTACCACAAGTCACAAGGCAAGAAGTTTATTTACAGTAAATACATGCTTCAGGGAGTAAGATACCCAGGTATGTTTTCATTTATTCCTTATATGATATTCTCTCCCTGCATTTGCTCCATTCACCTCTTAGCTCTCCCTGATCCACTTTGGTTTAACTAACAGTGTTTATAATCTGAACCAATTATTTTATTTTTGCAGTGTTTTGTCACCAATTAGTTTGGAAGGGCACAGAGAGTCCCTCTTCATCTCTGACCATGTCATGCTCATCCTCTAGGTATCAATTAAGTGGCAGAAACACAACACAGAGGTTCAAATACTACCTGGAAGACATGAATGACTTTGGAGTAATCAAGTTCTCCTTCAAATGGATGAAACCACTATTCTGCCTGTCCCTCATCAGCTTTTACACCAGCACCAGTCTTTGCACAAAACAACCAGCAAGTATGAGTGAAGTTTTGATTACTCTCTTGATTCCTTTGCCTGAAGACAACCTTCCACCTCTAGGAATGTTCAGAGCAAGCTCTATGATGATGATTTTGCCCCAGTTTTCACAGAATCATCTAGGTTGGAAAAGACTTTGAGCATCACCTAGTTCAACCTAACATTAACAGTTCCCAACTACACCAGATCCCTCAGTGCTATGTCAACCCAACTCTTAAACCCCTCCAGGGATGGGGATTCCACCACCTCCCTGGGCAGCCCATTCCAACGCCCAACAACCCCTTCTGCAAAGAAATGCTTCCTGACATCTAGTCTAACCTCTCTCTGGTGCAATCTGAGGCCATTACCTCTTGCCCTATTGCTTGTTACTCGGTTAAGAGGCTCATCCCCAGCTCTCTGCACCCTCCTGTCAGGGAGCTGTAGAGGGCAATGAGGTCTCCCCTCAGCCTCCTCTTCTCCAGACTAACCCCCCCCAGTTCCCTCAGCCGCTCCCTGTACGACCTGTGCTCCAGACCCTGCACCAGCTCTGTTGCCCTTCTCTGGACACGCTCGAGTCATTCAATGGCCTTTTTGTAGTGAGGGGCCCAAAACTGAACCCAGGAATCGAGGGGCGGCCTCACCAGTGCCGAGTACAGGGGTCAGATCCCTTCCCTGTCCCTGCTGGCCACGCTATTGCTGACACAAGCCAGGATGCCATTGGCCTTCTTGGCCCCCTGGGCACACTGCTGGCTCCTGTTCAGCCGGCTGTCAATCACCCCCCAGGTCCCTCTCTGACTGGCAGCTCTCCAGCCACTCCTCCCCAGGCCTGTAGCGCTGCTGGGGGTTGTTGTGGCCCAAGTGCAGCCCCCGGCATTTGGGCATTTGGCCTTATTGAAACTCCTACAGCTGGCCTCAGCCCATCACTCCAGCCTGTCCAGATCTCTCTGCAGAGCTCTTTTCCTGGCTCATGGAACCAAAAGTGGAACAGGATACTTCAAAAGAGCAAGTTTTCTCAGTCAACCACAAGGTGTGCCAACCTCTGCCTGTCTTTTACCCTCCCTGAAGATCACAAGATAACGTGCTCAGGAAACACAATGGACAGCCTTTGAGTCAGAAAAACCTTTCATGTCTAAAGAATGTTTTGACGCCTTCATTTTAGAAGAACAAAGCAGAAACAACCTTTTATTTCTAAACCTCCATGGTATCTCAGTACTCTTCTGAGTTAGAGGTGCAGGAGTCATGGAGCAGCAGTTCACATATCCACAGAGCCAGGCAACAACTGGAGCAGGGAGTGCATGGCACATCACGGCATCACCTTCTCTCCCCCACCAGTGTCACTCATGGATTTTTCATTTCCTGTAGCCTGAAGAAGCATCAGAAGGTTTTGTGGCATGTCCTGCTTATAAGCCATGGTTAGAGGACCACTGTCCTCAAAGTAGAAGAGGTCAAATCAGAGCAGGCTTAGTGCAGCCAGGTGATGCAGACCCATGCATGGCTAGAAAATCACAGAATCATTACTTTGGAAAAAACCTTTAAGATCAAGTTGTCCCCATCCAATATCGGTGAGGGTTCTTAAATGATCCCAAGAGGCTGTAGAACCTTGTAAGCTTTATTTCACAAAAATAACTGATAATAGCGACAGGACAGAGAGAAGAAAAGTCAGAATACCTAAGCAAGCAAACAAAAAGAAGCAGCAATACTAATTACCACCACCACAAGACTAGCCATGTCCTGCTGGTCCAGTCTCGGTGCAGGCAAAAAGCTTTGGCAGGCAGGAAGCTTTTGTAGGCGATACAGTGAAGACACCCGAAAAACTACCACAAGCGAGAAGCTTCACTACATGGGAGCATGCAGACCCTTTTACAGAGTCCCCACCACTAGTTCACTCATTGCCAGAGCCCATTTCATATTCCCTCCCCGTGTTCCCCCACATGCCCATGCCCAGATGTCCACAGTGGTCATACGGGACAGCGGGGGGCATTGGCCATTGACGCCTTCAGCTTCCACATGTCCCCCTCACCCCCGGCCCTGCACACACCCACAGCTTTTCCAGCTCCGGGTGGATTTTGTCCTTCCGACAACGGGATGTCAAGGCTCAGCCTATGAAATGGCGTGGGGCTGAAACAGACAGCTGCCATCTTACACCACCCTGCGGCTTGGGGGGGTGTAATGGTGTAGCAGCAATGTCGAGACAAAATGGCTGACACAGTCCCTTACACAAGTCCAACCATTACTCTAGCACTGCCAAGCCCACCACTAAACCATGTCCCAAAGCACCACATACACGTCTTTTAAATACCTTCAGGGATGGTGACTCAACCACTTCCCTGGACAGCCTCTTCCAATGCTCGACAACCATTTCAGTGAATAAATGTTTCCTAATATCCAGTCTAAACCTCCCCTGGCACAACCTGAGGCCATTTCCTCTTCTCCTATCGCTTGCTCCTTGGGAAAAGATACCAACCCCCACCTCCCTACAGCCTCCTTCCAGGTAGTTGCAGCGTGCGATAAGGTCTCCCCGAGCCTCCTTTTCTCCAGGCTGAACAACCCCAGTTCCTCAGCTGTTCCTCATAAGACTTGTGCTCTAGACCCATCACCAGCTCTGTTGCCCTTCTCTGGACAGGCTCCAGCACCTCAATGTCGTTCTTGTAGTGAGGGGCCCAAAACTGAACCCAGGAATCGAGGGGCGGCCTCACCAGTGCCGAGTACAGGGGTCAGATCCCTTCCCTGTCCCTGCTGGCCACGCCAGTGCTGACACAAGCCAGGATGCCATTGGCCTTCTTGGCCCCCTGGGCACACTGCTGGCTCCTGTTCAGCCGGCTATCCAACAACAACTACAGGTTTTTTCCCACCAGGCAGCTTCCTAGTCACTCTTCCCCAAGCCTGCCGAGTTTCATGGGGTTGTTGCATTCAAGTGCAGGACCCGGCACTGAGCCCTGTTGAACCTCATACAATTGGGCTCAGCCCATGGCTCCAGCCTGTCCAGGTCTCTCTGCAGAGCCTCCCGTCCCTCAAGCAGATCAACACTCCCACTGAACTTGGTGCCATCTACAAACTGACTGAGGGTGCACTCGATCCCTGTGTCCAGATCACTGATAAAGATATTAACCAGAACTGGCCCCAGTACTGAGCCCTGGGGAACAACACTTGTGACCGGCCGCCAGCTGGACTGAACTCCATTTACTATCACTTTTTGGGCCCAGCCATCCAACCAGTTTTCAGATCCATCAAAGAGTAGGTTGAAAAAAAAAATAAAAAAATCCACACCTGAAAAGGCTTCTGCACATTTAACAATAAAGACCAAAACTATATCAAGCCAGGAATGCTGACAATTTGCACCTCAGCTTTATCCCACCTCAAAACCTCATCTATAACCTACTGCTTCAATCAGGCCTGGAGAAGGATCTGCAGCCTCTTTCACCTGCTGGATCTAACCAGTAGGTCAAGGTGGGTTTTGAAGTATTTATACAGTTCTTAATGAACTTGTGTTCTTCAACATTCAGCAGCTATAAACAAAAATAAATTTACCTAAACATCTCAGGTTCAAACAGCAGCAGTTATGTATACAGATATTATATTGATTACACATGCCATATGAGCCAGGAAATTCAAAGCGAAGTCTAGTATTTCAAGCAGAAAATTATTCCTTGCCAGCCAGAAAATTGCAGGGAACACAGGTCTGGACATGCTGCTGCATTACATAACTCAGGATAAAATATTTTCATTTCCAAAGCACCGGCCAACTCAAGCGGGCTCCTGCAGTCAGCAAGCATGAACCCAGCTCATGCCCCTCTGCAAACAAGCAGCCTGGATTTTCTTCTGCTCCCTTGCCCACCTTCCTCACTCCTCCTCTCTACAAGGTTTAATTTTGCTTCTATTCACACTGGAAAAATTGAGAGACTTCATCCCCACGAAAGCCTCTGTGCTGCCAGTGGCAAAGCTGCAAGCACATTGGATCCGTGCTCTCAGATTGGTGCAACATTAAAACTCCAGGGATGTCTTTCCCAAATTCAAGGGGGAAAGATTTACTGCAGGCATCTGGGGTTTCAGAGCCCAGCATTTCCCATCTCCTCCCATCCCACTTGCCATTCCAGGCAAGCAATATCCAGTTGTCTGAACTGGCAATCCTAACCATGCCTCTTCATCAAGGATGGTCCCTCACAGGAAGGGAGAAGGTCCTGAGTGCAGAAACACCATGACTAAGTGTGATGTCTCAGGCTGAAACACAGCAGCTTTTATCCTGCACACACATCACCTACAGACTATTAGTGCATACCTCTCCATAAAGCATTGGGCTTGCAGCATGCTCACAGTACCAGACAAATTCAGGCTCAGTCAGTCCATCCAGCACTTTCAGGAGGCATCAAGCAACTATGCACACAGTGCAGGGAAGTGTGGGACTTCCCTGTGCACAGCAGCGCCATCAGCATTGGCTGACCAGCTGTCAGTCACCCGAAAGTCTAGACACATTTAAAAAAAAAGAGTAAATTGCATCCAAACTTTCCAGATGAAAAAAGCGTTATATTATGAAAACTTCGGCCCTACCCTATTTGGAGAGATTCCTGCTTCTCAACCCTTTGCTCAGGATATTTCTCCTACAGAAACCAAGCAAGCTGTGTAGGTACCATGTACCCCAGGTATTTTTTATCTCACAGATATGTTACTATAAATAACAGAAAAAAGCCAAAGCTGAGGGGTTTTGCATCAATGCCCTCAGAGCACACAGCCTTTTCCCTTGCCTCTTTCACCACTGGGGAATATTTGCAGCTCACTGGACTACTTTGATCAGGTCAAGGCTCATGCTTTAGTTGGCCTCGAGGAACTTGTGCAAATGCTACAGAGGAAACTACTAACCAGCAGTAACAGACCACCATAAAACAAGCAGGTAAATCTAGCACCAATATCAGCCCAAAGACAAGTCTGGAGCATGAGTTCTGCTTTACTGGGCAGAAAGATCTCAGGAAAGCAGGATGCTCAGCTGTGATGCCCACAGTCAACACGAGAGGGCCCAGCCTTGCCACAGCCCACGGCTGGACACCAGCTCTCCTCACTTCCAGAGATCACTGACTGCACACTGTCCTGCTTTGCCTAACGGTGGAGGTTATAGATCTCACACTCAGGAGCAATCTTTGTTTTTTTTACATGTTTACATCCTCTGATGGTGCAAAAGGCTTTGTGTCCATGCTGTCCACCTCTAGGTAAAGTCTTCTGAGGGGCTTTGCTAGTATTGGTGTCAAGAGCAGCATCCACGCACATCAATCAAATTTTTTTGTTGGATGGTTGATGTATGGGTTATATTTGGGTTGGACACTTCCTAGAGTATCTCAGTGCTGCCAAAGGCTCTTCAGGAGAGACCGGGCAAGTCACAGATTCTGTGGTCTGGAGTCCCCATTTAACTTTCCCACCTCCTAGAGGAAGGAGAGACTCTGACATTTGTAATGCACTTCAGTGTTGGGAACAGCCATGGAAGTGTAAAATATCACATGCAAACAAAAGTTATATTCCATCAAATATAGCTATCTGAGGATTGAACTAGTAATCAGCGATGATTCTCCTCGTGCAGATAAATGAACTGATCTGATTTCTGCATTACTTAGGGAAAATGAGATATACACACACACAATACTTGCAAAATAACAAATAGAAAATTAATTTTTTTAGCATTGAAAAAAATGCTGACATGCATGTCCACAATGCCACAGCAGTTGCTGACCAAACCACACACCAGCAGCAGCACACCCAGGATGCACATCATATTTGGGAAACTGTTTCCAAGCATGAGAACAGCCCTTCCCTCCATTACTAGCAGAATCTGGGTTCTGACTGGAGAAAAAAAAAAAAGTCAGTGCAACCTTAAAAGATGTTTATAAAAGCATGTGTTAAGACATGCCTGGACACGAACACCCATGCCCAGACACTCAAAACACTCAGTTGATCTTGGCCATGTTTTAGCAAATCATGCAGCCACCAAGCTATATGCTCTGCAGCAACGCACTGTTGCATGGAAGTGGTTAAAGACTCAGCCAGCACAGCAGACAGGCTGACTTTCAAGCATGGAAAACTGCATTGCCAGAAATCCAACCAAAAAAGGCTGTTTTATCTACTCAAAACCAACACACTCTTCCCAAAGGGAAAAAAAAAAATACAAAATGATTTTTTAAAACTATGGCCAAGCATTAAACTGGATCATGCCTCGCATGGAAAAGCCAGGAAAGCTTCCTAAGCCCAGTTCTCTACAATGGGAAATAAAGCTCCCTCTCCCAGACCTGACCCACTGAAATGGGGAAACCCATCAGCACCTTAGGTGAGAATTACTCCACCTTTATAAACCAGGTGCAGGATCAGGCTGAACCTCAGGTGTCTCCCATGAGCTGGGCAACAATTTTGGGGACAGCAGCCTACAAGCAGAAAGGCAAAGCAGGAGAAGGAGTGTTTTGCCTTTGGTGCAGGAAAAAAAAAAAAAGAGGTATCTGCATGTCAACCAGGTAAGAGGCAAAGAAATCTCCTGATGCATTAGTCTGCTGGGCTGACATGGGTTTGAGTGGAGTCACAGTTGCACGTGGAGATGTTTTGACACTGGGTGACAGGGCTCTGATAAAAACACCTGCAAGATTAGACAGTTTGACACCAGTGTTTTTGAAAAGATAGGAGAAAAACTATCACAACTAAAGGATTTTAATAAAATATTTATGAGAACATCATGACTCAAATGAGGTTGCAGATACAAAAGTATCATAAGTGTATGTCATTAACCAATGACATAAGTCCCATAAATGTACTGTGGAAATATGAATACATGTATTAGATAGTTTGGGTCATAAAAGAAGGTCCAAGAAAAATTTTCTTCAGTTTTAACTACAATGACATGTCTTACTGCTGTTGACCATCTTGTTTTGATTGTGCCAGAGATCATGGTATGAACAAATTAAAAATTTTTGCTAATAAGGCTTTGGTTTTTAGGAATGTCTTTTAGTTAAAAAAGATAAGTACATATTTCCACCTCTTGCGTTCTGCTCAAGTTAGCTTGTGATTTACCGGGATTTACATCACTTCTCCATCAAACCTAGTAGAAATAAAAAGTAATTAAGCCTTATCTAATCTCACTTTCACACAGCTGAGGTCAGTGTCCAGAGAGTTGTGCTTGGTACCTGCGGCTTGGGCTGCAGGGCCCACAGCACCATGTGTGATACTCCCATGCGGTGCTGTGCTGTGTTATGCCATGCCACTGGCAGGTGATAAGTTAGCAGTGTCAGCAGTAAAGGGAAGAGGTAATAAGCAAGATGAAAACCTTTGAAAGATTTGGGTTGGAAGGGACCTTTTAAAGATCATCTAGTTTCAACCCTCCCTGCCATGGGCAGGGACACCTTCCACTAGACCAGGTTGCTCAAATCCCCGTCCAACTTGGCCTTAAACACTTCAGGGAAGAGGCAGCCACAACCTCTCTGGGCAACCTGTGCCAGGGCCTCACCACCTCACCATAAAGCAAAAAAACAAACTCAAAAAACTGTCTTGCACACTGTTCTTGACAACATATTTCATCATCCATTGAGACTGTCTTGCTAATATTCAGACAGCTACACCTCCTGAGAAGCTGACACAGTACCTACCATTCCTTCATACCAGATTGGGTCCTGCATCCCAGATCTCCAAAAAGGAGATGCACACTCTACTGCTGTAGCTACATGCACTTGCACTAGCTCTCTTAAAATAGCAAGAATCAAAGCCAAGACACTACAGCTGCACTGTAGAAGCAGTAAAGAAAAAAAAAAGAAAAAAGGAAAAAAATCACCTTCCTCTGAAGCATTAGGATTGGTAAGGTTTCAGTAAGAATATTAACCCCTAACTAGCACCTCTCCTATTTCATGTTGCAGCCTGAAGTGCAGTGAAGAAGCCTTCTAAGACAATTGCTTGAAGGAGCCTTCTCCAGGAAGGAACACAAAAATTATTAGGGCAATTAATCACACAGTGCAGGTAACCCACTTTCAATCAGTCATTTGTATCTGGATTTTGTAAGGCAGCATCTTCTTGGTGACTCAAGAGGGAGGCCGACATCGCCAAGCAAAGCTTTCAGGCATGCCCTCTAATTCAAGAGCACAGCCTGCTACTATAGAGTAGGACTGCTAAAAGAAAAGGGGGTTTTGTTGGTTTGGGGTTTGGTTGTTTGGTTGTTTTTTTTTTTTTCCAACTTACATGAGGAAATAAAGAAGTGATCCTGTGTTTCAGCTGGAGGCTCCCTTACTACCGCCATGCGTGCAACATCAGCCGGCCGCATGGGAGCTGTGCATCACACCCCTGTGCCACCCCACAGGAAAGGTGGCAATTTCCAACCGCGAATTGGTATGTAGGAGGGACTTTGCCTCTGTTATGCATTTTAAAGGAAGGTTTCTTCCCCAGAAATGACAGCTTTTTTTGAACATGAAGTGATGGAGGAATATAACAGAGTTAGCATTAACAGAGCAGAGGCAAAGCAACAGCACCGGCTATTTAAATCCAGGGCAGGAGATGAAGATGGACACAATAAGGGCAGCTCAGGGAAGCTCATCTCCCGAGTCTCCATTCCCTCCAAAGATCAGCTTGAAATCCCAAACCAGAGTGCCCTCTTTGCCACTAAGATCAAGTTTTGTGTGATGGGTCTAGGCTATCCCTAGGCTAAATATTGCCCCAGTGTTCCCCAATTCATCACCACCTCTTATTTCCAGATGGGAAGCACAATTTACCTGTAACATCATACATGATCTTGCACCTGAGCACGTATGCTTTGCTTCCTAAGAAAACTACACTGCCAGTGCAAGCATTGTGCCCTCTAAGTAAAGTCTTCCCCTCTAAAAATGCTCTCATTTGATGGAAACTCCCCAAGATGGGATCAGCCAGCCCGTCTGGCAAGTGGCTGAGCTGACAGAGAATATTCTTTGCATTTCTGAAAAAAATCACTTCAGTTCGGTTTTAGCTATGAGTATATGCCAGAGAAGCAGATGTTTCATGAAAACAAATTGTTTGGAGAGGGGAGAAAGCAGAAATAACAGCGACTTGGGTGGAACTTCAGGGCTGATTTAAATTGATGTAAGAGGGAAGGTTCCCAACCCTGCCCACACAGCCCTGCCTGCACCCAGCACCCCGACAGCTGCAGGAGCAACCCAAGCCACATGGGAAAAAAATTTGGGGGCAGGGCAACAGATTTAGGTTTTATATCCCATTTATATTTCATTTATGTAAAAAAGTATCTTTATTATAACTAGTATCTATAATTGTCATTTGATATCATAACAGCTCCCAGGTAGGATTTTTATAAGGGTATCAGCAGTCTCTTCATTGAGTAAGGAACTGTATTCATGTTCTGGGTAAATTTTAGCTCACACGCTATCACATAGCCTGTTTTCAGTTCCCCTTATAGTTTCAGGTGGTTACAGGACTTGTCATTTGTCCTAAGCCTCCACAAAAGTACAGTTACTCATCTAGGGCAACTACCAGCTGTTAAAACCTCATTTCAGATTCAAGCCAGCTGCAATTCAAGAGACTGCATGGTTTAAATTTAACACTAAAAAGAAAGCCCAACAAGTAAAAAGCAGCTGCTCTTTAGGGGAAGCTTTCTGCTCTAGGTCTCCTACCACTGCAGGGACATTACTCAAACAGCTTACCTAAAAACCTAAAATGTAAAAAAAAAAAAAAATTTAAATGTGTTCCAGGGGCAGGGCCTTTGAGATTTATTATTTAGAGCTGATGCAGCAAATGGTACCTTGAAGGCTAAAGCAGGCAGGCCCCCACAAAAGCAAGCACCACATGTGCATGCATACACACACATTAAAAGACAGTGTCGGTCACAGCAGCTCTCTAACCCAGTTAAATCATGTCTTCACCTCTGCACACCTCTCCTCCCAGCTCAGCCACACAGGTTAATAAATTATTGCAGTGATTTGCATTTGGAGAGAAGGTGAAGGCACAATCGCATCTTTCGCAGTGCCATTATTCACGCCTCTGATGTTGTCAATATACAACAACCTTATGACATAGCCCAGGCTCTCCCAAAACACAGTACGTGCATGCCCTTTGCTCAAAAATATATTCCCGTCACAAACACGACCTTTCAGGGCTTTGCTGATACAGACATTACTGTGTTATATATAATACCACATAAAAATTCAGATCAGTCAAGCAGTCTACTGAAATTCTGACCTCTTTGGGACTAATACTAGGAAGCAGAAAGTTACTTCCTTTAGTTTACGTAAAGCAAGCAGTAGCCAGTCCTCCATAGGCACTGATGCCAACATGACGTGTGCAGCCTGGGCAATGCTGTCACTGCCCTGCTAGGGACCTTCACACTCACAGCTTCATGGTCATGGGGATGCAACTTGGCACGTCAGCACCATGTTTGTGACCGTTTATTTTTATTCCTTAGCAACAGAGCAGCTCTTGGGGTTGAGTTTTGGGTTGGGATTTTTTTTTGTGTGTGTGTTGAATCTATATTTGGCACCCTGGGGAAATTCCTGAGCAGAAGATAGCAATTTTTAAGAGAGGATAAATGCTGGCACTCGAGCTTTGCTGACAGTAACACCACCCCCAGGCTTTCAGTTAGCATGAAGTGCTCAGACCTGGATCTGGCAGGAGTCCTTGCATGGACCAGGCTTCAAGAGTCACATACATCACATTTTCTGCCTTTACAAAACCTTGCTCTGACAGGAGAAGATTTATTAGCTCATCAAGTCTCTAAGCCATTTGTTTCATGTGTAAGCCAGCATCTCCAAGGCTCCGAACCTCATCACTGTTCAGCAGCACTCATGGGTCCCATGATAGTTTTTGTCCTGCAGGAGGCAGGACCCCTCAGTAATAGCACTGTCTCAAAGAGAAAACAACAACAACAAGAACACAACACAAACAAAAAACAAACCCACAAAGAGACTTCAGTATAATACAGTAAATCTGAACTAAGACACCGTTCTTACCATGAATCATGGAAAGATCAATATCCTCCAGCTCTTTACAGCTCCCAAGCAAACATGCAAATTAAATCCTGCCTAATCTGCATGAGAAAAACAAATAACACCTGATGTTTCCCAACTCTGTTAGCAACATAGCCTTTAAAAAAAAAAAGATTTAATCATAGGAAGGATAGAGAAATCACATGGCTCGGCAGTTTCATTGGTTGTCATGGTAAATTAAAATCCCTGACTCTTACTTGTGTGTTTTAGAGGAAAGGAAACAACAAAAATGCCCTTTTTTTAACGACTAGAAAGGAATGTTTTCCTAATAATCACTCATGAACCCACTGCACACTATATATATAAACAGCTGCTCCTTCTCAGGGAAAATGTTTGCTGTTTCTTACTGAGCAACTCCCAGGGATCCAAGCAATTCAGCCCCAGCAGACATTCAGGCACGGGTAATGAGAATCATGTGCTTTTAAATGTGGTGACTTCTTGCCTGCCAAAGGGAGTCGGAACTAGCTGGGGGGGTCTCAGCTCCATGACAGCTCCACCACCAGCTCCTGGGGGAGGCTGCTGGCACGGCACAGCCAGGGGAACCTGGCAGCGGCACAAGTCCCCTCCCCTGCTCCTACACTCAGCATCACTGCAGCATTTCTTGCCACGTGTCTAATAACAGGAGTTTCTTCATGCTTTCTCAAAGCAAGCCAAAACCACAAGTATTTGCGTGAGTTTTAATCTGCCAGACAGGTAACAGTGGCAGAGACACCCTCACATTTGCTCCAACAAAGGCAATCCAAAGCACCTTTCCTCCAAAAGCCTACACGACCAGCACCACACACCTTTGTTAGAGTAGATGTTCTGAATGTAGACAGGAGATAATTTGGCTGTAACTTCAAGAGCAGGTCCCCAGAGAGCCAGCTCCTTCCAGCTGTGCTGCCTTTTGTTTTTGGCTGCATGCTAGAAGTCTGGAAAATTGAGGATATCCACACAGCAGATCTACATCACTCATTTCACCACCAGGTCTTATTTGGTTGGCTTTGCCTCCAGCCCTTCTCCTCTTGCAAATCTTTCTCTTCACTCCCAGGCTCTAATGCAAGGCCTTTTGTCTAGAAGGAACAACAGGACCCTAAAGAATAATGTTTATTATATGATGTTGCAAGCAATGCTCCTCTGTGGGTTATGTTTTTTCTGCCACCCCTGTCCACCACAGTTGCAGTGGGGCACCCAGAAATTGCACATGTGGCTGGCTGGAAAACAGGCCCTTCTCTAATGAAAGCCACAAGCTCCATCCTTTCTATTCCCCAAAAAGCAGCTGCGTACAAAACCACACCACTGCACTCCAACGCTGGCTGCGTATGTACACCGAGGGCCATATCTGACCAAAGCCAGACGCCTCAGCACGCGTTTGCACTGCAGAGCCTCCATCACAACCACAACCCGAGCCGGGCTCCTCCCCCGACTTCATCTGCAAAACTGAGCCACAACCAGGGACACCCATGCAAATCAGCAAAAGGCAACAGGACATAACAAGGGTAACTAGTTTGGATCCTTTATCTTCTAGATATGAGGCAGAAGCAAGGACATTCATCACCATCATCCCTGGCCTGCCCACTGGACTGTGAGCGAGACACCCACCTTCTCATTTACAGCCTGCACATACCAAAAAGAGGTCACTTTGTATCAAGCATGAGATAAATTTCCACAATAACTTTTGGCTCAAACACTGAATTGTATCACAAGCCTCATACTTTAACCCCTACCCACACCACAGAGCTGAAATGTTGAGGCTGCTCAAGTTCCTGGAAATGCAATCACAACCCAGGGGACAAGGGAACTCAGCACTTTCACCCAGGCAATAAGCCAAAAACACAGAAAACAGGAGTTTTCCACACAGCACTCCAGCCAGAGTACTCCTCGGCACACCAGTCCTGCAGCATCCCTTCCCTGCAAGGGTTGCTGGCTTACACACTCAGTCCTCCAGTGGTTCAGGGTCTGGAGCATTTCTAGATTGCTATGGACGTGGGTGGATTCAGGGAGGGATGGGCAAGGAAGAAAGCACAGGCCAAAGGGGAATTAAAAGACAGGCTAAGAAAAAGGAAAACGGAAAGGAAACCAAAACCAAGCAAGAACAACTCTCTTAAGGTGTTACCTTAAGAGTGGGCTCACACAGTTTTACTCCGCTAAGTTAAAGGCATGTGACAGAGCAAATGTTTTTCATCCCAACTAGGAGATTTTCTCCCAAGGCTAATGCCAGTTGGTTTCAGGTGTTCAAGATCTTGATACACAATCCTGAAAGAAAAGCGTTTTGGTCACAGAAAAAATACTGCATTAGCAGCTTCTTAAATACATATATACTTTGACATTTTTCTTGAGGATACAGTTTATCAAAGGAGATGGCATGTGCCAGACAGACTGTGCTTATGGGGTAAGGAACATCCCACATTTGTTCATTCCTTGCATTTCCCCAGTTTTACACAGAACTATTTGGACTGCAACCATTTGTTCTTTAACAAAATGGGCAGTGTACCCAAAAACACTACTTGTAATTCAAAACTGAACATAAGGCATTTTCATTTGGTAAAATACAGAATTACCTCTTCATGTTTCAGTTTGCCATTTATTCCACCAAATGCCAGCACAGCCTTGCTGACCCCCATCAAGTATAAAGCAATCCATAAGCACCAGCTCCTGTTGCATAGCAAACTGTCATTAAACAGGTTTCATGTCTAACAGAGCCCATCTACAGCAAAGAACAGACTTCTGGAAGCTTTGTATTTATTTCTAGTCCATTCTATACATATTCCTGTACTCCCTGAGACTGAAAGTCGATATCCTGGACAGTACAAATCAGAGAATAAACAGATGATTATTTTGTGCATGTTTGTCCTCTCAGCAGGGGAAAAAAGGTAAAGACCAAGACTAGAAGTCAGAATATAAAACGATTTTTTTGGCTCTGCTGATGACTGCTTGCAGGACAGGTCCTACACAGCACTTTAGATTTTATTCTTCCCTATGTAGTTGTGTGTATTGCCCTGAAGTGGCACTGCAAGACCAAACCCACCCATCCTGCCAAGCTCTGTGAAAGGAACTTTTGCAGAAGCATTAAGACTTAATTTTGAAAGCATATTTACAAAGTCACTTGTTTTCTCTCTGAAAACAGAGGTTTAAAACAACTTGCACAATTTTACTACAGTGAGCTAGTTCCAGCAACAACAAACAAATTCCAGCTTTGAATCACCTTTTCCAACTACTCCATTCTCCAATTTATTTAGTTTCTCTCCAAGGGAAGAGAAATCTTCACTGTTAATGTGTGCTGCTGCTCCCTTACAGCATAAGCACCTCAGTGTCTCCGCAATAGTCATGTGCAGAACAACAACTGGATACACATTTGATAAAAAGTAGAACAGAAGCTGCTGTGGTGGTAAAGAATCCAGGCAGGGTAACAAGTCTTGCCAAACTGGCTTCATCTGGACTGGGGTATTTTATTTGCTTAGCTGGCGGTACTCTGAATTGCTACAGGTAATGGTGAAAGGAAACATGTTATAGTTGTAAAAATCCAGGTTTAAAGGGGGGAAAAAAGTTCTTTAAAGAGACTGTAGGGCAATTTCAGGTCAGGATTATAAAAGGAAGAAATAAAAGTCATAGGGTGAAAAGACAGGGAAAACAGAAAGCACAGAAAGATACAGGATGAATCTGGGATAAGAATGTTTAGGAGGATGCTGCTGGAGCACCAAGGCATGAGCCCAGCCAGCAGCACTGCTGAGAGGAGCATCCGTGCCCAGCACAGCAAAACAAGGGTAGGAGAAACACAGCCCAGAGGGAATGATGGGAAGAATAAACTGGCAAAAAATGACCACTAACCCTGGAAGGACACCTGCCAGCTACCTACAGAGACAAAATCAAAGGCCTTAGGTTTACCTCTGCCAAAAGTTGGAAAACATTCTGTTTTGAAAATGTCAAAGGAGATGTGTCTGCTGGTGAGACTGTGCATTGGATCGGGGAATCTGAATTCAAACACTGAGCATAAACCAGGTTCAAGTACAAATCTCAGTGCCAGCCTGAAAACAATCATTATAACCCCAGCTAACACATCCATCTGTAATAAAACATGAATTTGTAAGTCACAAAAGGGCTTTTGGTTCACTGACAAAAGCACAAAACAACCCAAGACAATAAAGGAAAATTAGGTATTAAGTGTCAAGTATCCCATTTGTGGTGCAATATGAGGGGACAGGTTTGAGTATAGTTTTGGCATAGAAATGTAGGTTGGCTTCAGGCAAAGACAAGTGCTCCACATTTAAAAAAAAAAATCTTTGTAGTCTCTGGAGTGAAGAACTTCACCTCCAGTGGAAAAATCCAAGTTTTCACTGTGGGCTCACTGATCTGCCGCTTTGGTTCACAACTATTTCTGCTGCTCTGCAGTAGCCTCACATACTGCCCGGCATTACAGCTGGCAGCTCCAAGTTCTCCCTTAAATTAGTTTGAGTTTCTTTTCTTGGCAACTAATAGCCTCTCTTCCCCCTCCCTCAAAACTGAGTAAGCACAGAGTGAGACTTCCCAGGTACAATACAAGAGTTGCAGATAACAAGGATCACACAGAAAGCACCAGGTTTGCATTTCTTTGTAAATTTATTACACTTAAACAGTTTGTCAGCGAAGACAGTGCACGCTCTTTGGAGCCCGTGTGTGTCCTCTCACATCTGCCCCAAAGCCAGCAAAATGAGGTCTGAGCATAGTCACAAACAATCCCCTTCACCCTCAGTACAAATGCACTATTGGGACAGATCCAGATCCTGGTTGTGATGAGCACATAGGGATTAGGAAGCCAGGATTAAATATATAATATTGTATCATGTTAAATTACTCATCACACCATTACAACAACCAACAATTTGAACATGAAACTGATTCAAACATCAGCTCGGTTATTTAAGAGCACAAGAGGAGTGTTACAGACCCAATACATGTGGCTTCTCTGGTTTGCCCACTTCTACAGGCCATTGTGCTCCCTTTTGTTCTTTGCTACTGGTTGGTATACCTCAGTGTGAATGTACACAAGGTTGTATGGCCTCCAACATAAATAGGAATTGTGCTTTGAGAGAATGTGTTACAATTTTTTTGGTCTATCATGTTGAAAGAGGCCTGTGGCATTTTTTAAAAGGTTGGAGTTACAACTCAAAGGCTTCACTCAACATTTAACTATTGCATGGAGGGAGTGTCCAAGCACACTTTCCACCACATGCATGCCCACATCTACACCCTTTATATTTTAAAGGGAGAGCAAGTTGTGCATAAACAGTATGTACATTTTCCCCTTTCCTCATCATTAAGAGCTCCTTCAAATTCTCCCCCAGCCACCACTGCCTTAGTGCCACCTCCATTCACAGACTCCAGTAGAAATGCTTTCTATCCTAATTTAACATGCTGCAGGCAGCAATTGAAGTGGTAAAGCTGTGAACGGCAAGAAAATACTGTTTTTCCTTGCAATACAGGTTGGAAGACTCCTGAACAGCAAAAGCAGCTCTGAAGCTCCAGTAGCTAATACTTATTGAGGAAGATTTCCACCTTAAAATAGGCATCATCCACTTCTTCCCTTTGCTCCAGAGCACAACCCTTTCCTCCTCAACCAGAACCTCACAAACTAGCAGCTTTGCTATTCACACAAGTAACTCATGTGAAGAACTGACTTAATCTCTGTTGGCAAGGAGCTCTTTCCTGCAGAAGTACATCAGTGAAGCCTTCTAAAAAAAAAAAAAAAAAAAAATCCCTTGAGGATTAGTCCAACCCAACATCCCCTCACATCTCAGTTATGTTGTCTCTTTGGCCTTGACAGTCCTCAGCTTGGATCACTGGCATCCCCACTAAAAATTTTGTTAAAGGACAATTTTCCCAATTTTCCTGACTTGTACTTTCAAGGCTTCCTGTTCTTCCTTCCATGGCTCCCCAACTCCTTGTTATCACTTTTCACATTTATTTTACAGCCTAGCCTGCAGCCCACTAATCATACTCAACACAGCAGCAGCTGTGTCAGCCATGCTCTCCCTCATGCATGGTCAGATCTCCCTGCAAACACCCACCAAGTCTTCTCCTCTAAAATACTGCTGTTACCTGGCCTTTCCCTGCCTGTTTGTAACTGTGACCTGTTGTCACCCACCACAATCTGCTGGGTCTGCCAAGTGGAAGCTGTGTTTTATATGTGCACAGTTATTTGGGATGCAGTGATGGGCCATGGGATGCTGCAGCAACACACAGCAGCAAGAAGCAGAAGAAGGGATCCTACTTAGTGGTCCATCCTTAATTTAAAGCAGCAAGTCATTCCTAAAATAGAAATGCCATGCTGTTACTCCCATGTCGCTCGTTTTCCTCAGGTCTGATCCAGAGAGAATTGCAATCCCTCCTGGCTCCATCAGGCTGAGATGCTGACAGTGAGTTGAAAGTACATGGCTCAGGTTTGCTGAAAACAGCAGAAGAGCAGGGAATTATGAGTAAGGATTTGAAACATCACAAGATGTGGTTTTGATATTTACAGGGATTTCTATGACCTCAGAGGGAGCCCTTCCCACACAAAAGTAGAAGTGTGATGGAGAGTATCTTTATTTTCCCAGGAACAACCAAAACAGCCATCAAACTTGTCCTTTACAAGATGACAACAACCCTAATCACAGAGGCACACCAGGACCCACTTCAGGATTAGAATAAAACGACAGATGTTCCTCTTTAAAACCAGAAGTTGGAGAGTAAAATATCAGAGCCCTGGACAAAGCCCTCAAATGCCAAACAAGCGTCACAAAACAACCTGTAGGTTGGTCCTTCAGCTCTCAAGAACAGCTCACACTCCCAGCAACATGCATGTCTTGCACACGAGAAATCCAGCTGGTTTCAGTGTACAACTTTTTCCAACATATCCCTATGTATCACAACATGTATTAAGATTCAACTGATAAAACCTCTTTTTAAAAAGGGCACACAAGTTACAAGCCCATCCTAAGGAGACAGATGCTGATTACAGGAAGGTGTTCTCCATAACAATTCTCTTCCTAAATCATACCAATTGCCTAGTCCATTTAAAAGATGCATTTGCTATATCAGAAGAAAAAAGACCCTTATTATTAGCAATGTCTGAACGACTAGCCATCAAAGTTGTTTGCATAATGGACATGTTATTTTTTTTCTGCATAGTACTTCTTGAATCCCAGTAACACCTTCCCAGACAAAGTTCCATTAACATGCAAATGAAAAGTTCACACTCCTCCTTCCTGCAGTCCTACTCCAGACAGTACATAATTTAAGTCATAAGTGAAGGTAATGAAAGGATCAAAACAAGACAGGTGGGTTACACATGTGACAGTAATGCTTGCAAATCAGTCTCTCCTCTAATTACCACAGTATTTCCAGGAGGAATCGATTACAGCAATATGGATGGGATCCTAAAACTGAAAACATACTGGGTTAAACACTAATACAGTCATTGACTTATCAGTATATATATATATACACACACACATATATATATATATATATATTTAATGGAGGGTGGGGCCTAGCAAAATACAGAATTGATGGGGTTTTAAATATCTAGAAAGACCAGAATCCTGGACACAGAGGCTTTAAAATAGTCCCAGCAACACAACATACCAAAAATATAAATTAATCCACCAGGCTATAATTATACTTTGTGTTTTGTTTTTATTGTAAAGATTGGTGTAAGCATATAGCCAGGCAGGATGCCAAGCCTCAAACTGTGCTCTATTGACTGCTGAGGTCTCCGTTAGCCCAGAGTGCTCCAAACAGAAATATTGGTTTGCCCAGACCATGCCTAAAGATGATGCAATGCAACCTCTTCTCCACATCAGGCAAGCTTTGGACAAGAACCTAAATTGGACAAGAACCTAAATTAAACAAGTTCCCCTCTCCTTAAACCATTATACACACGCTACCCTATTTTCCGAGGAAAACAAGCTTTAGTTATTATCTAGCCTGGCCAACAGGCTCAGAAGTTACTGAAGGAAAGACTGCTTCAGCAAAAGTACGCAGACAATAAAGCTTCTACAACTTTTGTAACTAACAGGCAGTTGGGATGAGCCCCAGATCAGCATCCACACTGTAACTGTGGGGCTGACCTCTGCCCTTGCCATTTTTTGTTTGGCTGCAGCTGGCTGGTTACTCAGGACACTAACACCTGTCAACCAAGAGCTCACATAGCAGCCATGCATTTATTTTCCAGATGTTTGTCACAGCTTCCAGTTGTAGCTACACATTTGTGTTACCCAGTTTCTACACCTCTCTGATTTTTAGTGGTTCTGAGCCCTTGAAGCTTCAGCACACGGCCATCAGAGCTAGAAGTACTCAAAACCACTCCAAAATACATGATCTTGCATAGGACACAAAAGCCAATGAACCTCTTGTTAATAAATGTCTTCACAACTTGAGCCCTGTGTCTGGTCTCTTGAAGCACTACTGGTCTGGCAGATTACAGGGTTGCATTGTTTTGTCTTACTGACCCTTGAGGAGCTAACCAAAATGTCCAAGGTACTCACATACAAGGTCTGGCCTCCCTACCAAACTGTAAGACAAACATCTCTGAGCATTTCTGAATCTGCTATCTCTCTCCAGTGATGGTATCTGAGACTTAGAATAACAACACTCAACTTCAGACAACCCAACTTAGATGCCTACAATTCTGTGAAGAAGCCAAGGCTCCATCATTAAATGAACAAACCCAAGTGAATACAAATTCTTAGCCAAGGTATCTTTGCAAAGGTATTTACACTTTCTGAAAGGTCTTAAGTCTTAGTTAATGGGACTGCAGTTTGAGAGTAAGTTATCTGGGTTATACTTTCAAGTCTTTTGAATGTACAGAGCAAACTCCAAGTGACTGTATGCCTTTTGCCTCCATAAGAGGAAGAAATTACACAGCCAGTCATACCAGCCTGAGAAACCACTGAAATCCCACTGTTGTACCACAGTATTTAAATGAAGACATCCAGAAACATACACATTCTGCAAGAAAGAAACCCCTGAGAGTTAACAAGGCTCTTTCTGCTCAAGTGGAATTGAGCCAATATTGCAGCACCATGGGACTGCAACAAAAGTGCCATGTTCCACATGAGAGTCTCCTGATCCCTAGGAATTGCTGATCACATCAAAGCTAAAACCACAAATCAGGTAGTGTCGTTTTGTCTTTCTATTTCCCTGACTGTGTCAACTCCACCACTTGCAGTACTATTTCTCTTTTTTGCTATCCTCTCATACACGGCTGCCAGCTGCATTGCAACATCCATCACGCAGCACCTCACTGATAGCTGGTGGCTGCTAAGGCAATATTTACACTACAGTTTGCATTACAGACTATAAAATTCTTTGGAGCTCTTCCAAAGGAGAAGCCCCATGTAAATTGAAGTTATTATTGTCATCTAGCTGCTGAGTCCAGTTAAGAATTTGCTACCACTCACTGTGGAGACTGCAGATGTTTGAGACACTGATCAATGTGCAACAGAGGGGCTGAGCAATAAACTTCATTAACATTGCCCGTAACACTTTTCTTCAGTGGCATACAATAAATCACCAATGAATATTCAAGGCATCCCTCCGAGGGTATCTCAATTTTACAGATGGAGGCAACCAAGAGACAGAAAGTTTAGAAGTGACTTGCCTATAAACACAAAACAAATGCAGAATTCAATTGTCTTGCCTTCAAAGTACAAAATACTTCCTTCTAGAGGAAACAGAATTATACAGATTGATTTGCAGTGAAAGTAAGGAGACCACCATTCTCCAAAATCACTAATGGCTATTTCCACCTCAAGTTACAGCACTGGTTACCCACATTACAGTAACACCTACAGACTGCAGACAACTGCAGATTCACGCTGTACAAAGCAGGGACTAACAGATAAAGCCTATACCAAAGACCTTATCATGGCTAATAAAATCCAATCCATACATAAAATACAGGAACAATCAAAAAGAGACTAATGACTCAAACTGCGTAAGAGGAAGAACCAGAATGGACCAGTCCTCCAGAGTATCAGACATAACTAAGCATCACCCAACATTGCCCAGGAGATATTTTTAAAACCTTCTTCTGTGTCTCCAAGAACTGATGTCATCAAGCAAAATAAGGAATATTGTGAAAAATGTGTTAACACGATGGAAAGAATTTTTATGTACTTTCACACATTTTCCAACATGGAGTTTGACATTTAAGCAGGATGGCCTGGTTACTAAGGGCTACTCTAGGAATTGATGCAACACGATCACTGCTGCAATGACTGACAGCTGCAGTAAAACAATAATTCACACCAGGTTCTTCCTCCCTGTGGCAACAGCTTTTGTAAAACTGCAGGACTTAAATATTAAATAAGGTATCTCATTATTTCACAATCAGCCTCCTTTAACAGAATTAGCCTCAGCCCACAATGAATGTTTTCCTTCGTTATTTCATTGTGCAAATCAATACTCCATTTATTTTTAATTTCTTCAGTTCTGAATTTCTAACTAGGAGGGATTTGTTTTAAATATGCCTTTGTTTTTATTACTAAATATCAGCTAACCACCCACATGGCTGCAAAGGGAATCCACCTGGGGACACTGTCCCAAAAAAATTAACCTAGCAAACAAGATTAATTTTAAGATTGGTTTTAACCAAGCAGTTCCCCAATCCAGAAGCACAACAGATTAAAGACAACACTGATATAAATGTGACGGCCATTGACAAGAGACTGAAGGTTTACAATGAGTAAGGAGAAATTACTAATGAAGGAAGCACAAATGTCTCTGGCCATGCAGCAGCCTGAGAAGGAGCTTTAAAAATTCCCTGTAATACTTTCACATCTGCAGTAGAAAGTTGAGGAATGGTCCATAATAGCCGTGTGTAATGGCACAGAACAGGGAAATCTCAAGCAACTCCAGCACAGAGACGTCCAACATGACCCAGCAGACACTTCTCACAGGCCACTTTGAGAAGACACTTTTGTCAATGATTCCCAGTGACACAAAGGGACCAACTACCTGCACAGCTAAGTGCAAGTGCACCAAGACACAGTTTTCCTACAGAACTGTGACAGAACTTCTACTAAAAAAAAAAAAAAAAAGGAAAAATAATTATTTCCTAGTGGAGGGAAACACTATATTAACAAAAGTAGTTTTCAAGGTTTACAAACATAATGGAAATACTGAGAAGTACCTCCGGATCACAATATGGATATATTTAAGCTTGTTTTCCAGTCTTGGGGGAAGAAAAAGACTTCAGAATTTGGGGTTAGCGACTTAAGACGACACAGTTCATTTCTGCATCAAGCACACACTACATCCCTGCAAAGGGTGACCAGGGCATGCCAATGGCCAACAACAGATCAAAACACGAGACCTCATTCCTACAGATAACGCAAACCAGTTTCCAGCTGAGTCGCACACTCACACCTCCCTCTCCTAAATAGGTCGAGCAGAAATCTGTTAGCTCAGATTTAAGAGCTTGACTTTAGACTTCCCGTTTGCCTGCTGAAATTAAAGAATTAACAGAAACCTGGGTTTATTTGGGTGCTTTGTACGCACACACATCCATCTATCTATCCCAGCAAAACGCTTCTACCGTATTTTAGAAATGTGAATACTGCTGGCTTGAAGAAAATGGGCACAGTTCCCTTTTTAGAAGGAACAAATTGTTCAGAACAAGGACAAATGCAATAAAGAAATCAGGCACTGACTGCTTTTGCTGTTTCAAGCTTCTGGTACATGCAGCTCGGTTGGATACAGTATTTGCATGATTTTTTTTTTTAATAGACCCAACATTGTTCAAGAATCCTCCCATAACTACCTAATGCTCTCAAGAGCAAATATTTACAGTGGAGATTTTCATATTATCAGATACATGAGAAATGAGAGGGTGCCATTATCTTCTGTTGGCTACAGACAGGAGACAGCTATTTCCCACAGGGCTGGAGTAATTGCAATGGTGCAGATAGTCCCTTCACTTGGGTGTATTTTCAATAGAAAATGTGGAATTAGCTGCAAATTGTGTTAAAATGACCCCTTTAGAGCAAAAGCACTGTTCTGCAATTATGTCACAGAAACCATGATTCCGAAGAGGAGCAGAGCCCAAACCTATCACCTCACAGGTTGAACATGCAGCTGTATCTCCAGTTAACCAGGACATGGAGCTTGATGCTGGAACCAGCCATCTTAGGGTCCTCAGGAGTCAGTATGTCCTCAGAGACACATGGAAATCCCAAACCTGCCCTTACGCTCTTGTGAAAGCTACAGATTACTCCAGTCTTTGCTGAGGTTTTAATTAAACTCATTACCACGGGTTTATCTGAGTTAATACCTTTTCGCCATAGGACACAATGCACCATGAACTTCAGGGGAGATGCAAGAATAAAAAGGCAATGTTATTCCTCTTAATCATTTTCCCGCTATACAAAAATGAACGATACCCCCACAGCAATTTCAGGCTTGCTGGTTCTCACCTCCAAAAATTACTCATCTCAGGATGGCATAACCTGATGTCTCCAAAGGACTAACAGGGATACCAAATCAGTTAGGAAAGCTTTTTCAACCCTACATTTATTTTTCAGTTATTTGTCTTAAAAACTATAAAGAACAAAAGATTTTTATTTTTTTTTTTCAAGTGACAGTCGTCATCTCTCTCAGCTACTCAAGTTCAGTAGCCTTTATAATAAAGCTTGAATCTCCTGTGCTGGAGAAGATGGCATTTAAAACTCCCTTGTGCCATCAGAAAGCAACAGGTAAATAAGACCACACAGCAGCCCTTAGGGGATTTCTTGAGGTCACTAACAAGAAAACAATTTAAGAAATAAATTTACATACAAGTTTGTCTATAGTTTTTTAAAAAAGGATATTATTTTAAGTAAATACTCCCATGCTGCAGCCATAACTGTCATGAAAACACCACGCATTAGACCCTGGAAGCATAAGAAATGGTACTGTGGAGAACTTCACTAATTAGACATGAAGCTGGCTTTCTTAAACTTGTTAGATAAAAAGCCTTCACTGATCTATTTTCCATTACTGTGAGTTCAGGCAATGAAATTTAAATCACACAGAAGTGCTAATGATTATTTTTCAAGTCATCTTTTCATTACTGAAAGCATTATTTGCACCATAGCAAACCCAAAAATCTCTTTTTTAATCCTGACAATCCCTTTCACCTGTTCTTTGATCAACTGTAAATCTGCACGTTGGTGTTCACCTCTCAAGGTGTTGATCTACATCCTGACCATGGATCTGGGATTTTTCTGGAGCATAGATTTTTCTGGATCTCCCATCATTTCTGTATCTATGGATGCATGGGTATTTGGAGCCAAAGAGTGACAAAAGACAGGAGGGCTTGACAAGTTCCTGGGCTTTAAATTTCACCCATCGCAGGGCAGAGGATCGGTTGCCTGATCTACTAATCAGACACACATTCTTCTTTCTACCCAACATCTTTAATAACCTGCTCCCTATTGGAGAGTCATCTGAAGAAGACGTGATGCCATTTATGCCCATTCACAGCATTCCCCCAGATTCATTCGTAGCTGGGGAGTATCCAAGCTCCCAAAGGTTATTGCTGGACATCACTAGATAGAAGAGAAGCAGAGGGCTTCAAAGGGGAGGTGGGGGTGCTGCACTGGAGCAAGGAGAGGCTTAGGCAGATGAACAACAAGCAAAGAGAAAGCAGTTGGAAACAAGCCTGTCCCCAGTTCCCCTCAAGCTGGTACTGTCTCAGCAGTGACACCCCAAATGAAACATCCCATACAACCCCGTGCAGCTCTGTCAGAGGGCAACAGAGCTGGTGAAAGGGCAGGAAGGCATGTCCTGTAAGGAGTGGGTAAGGACTTTGGGTTTGTCTAGTTTGGAGAAAAAGATGCTGAGGGGTGACCTCACTGCTCCCTGCTGCTCAGGGAGGTGCTGATCTCTTCTCCCTGGTATCCAGTGTCAGGACACATGGGAATGGTTCAGAATTGCACCAGGAGGAGTTTAGACTGGACATTAGGCAGCATTTCTTTACCAAGAGAGTAGTCAAACACTTATGCCTTTATGCCAAACACAAACACAATGCCCTTAATAACATACTTTAACATTAGGTAAGCCCTGAATTGGTCAGGCAGTTGGACTAGATGATCCTTGTAGGTCCCTTCCAACTGAAAATATTCTATTCTAACTACCTGACTACTGTGGAGAGGGATCCCACACTTCCACAGCCAGGTAAGGGAGTGATCCCTCCTGCCGAAGAAATAAAAGCTCCTTTTTTTTGGATGCAAAGGGCTTAGTCCAAAACACTCTGGAAAGCATATGCAACCGATTGCTACTGCAGGATCCGAGAGTCTCATATGCAGTTGGATTCATTTTCTTCACTGTTCCAAACAAACTGGCATCAAGGCTCAGCACCAGCCTACAGGATGGTAGATCAATGGCAATTCCCTTTGTCAATAATGGGCTGGATTTATATCAAGAAATACTCCTACTTTAAATGCACACGTGCTGCCCTTTGAGTAACTGACTTTTTGCTTAATCAAAAAAGCAGAATTCAGTTTTCAGTAACTTCATACAGAGAAGCAGCAGCACTGTGCAGTATTGGGTTGGGCTGCCAGGGCCCTGCATTAAGTTCCTCTATCTGTGAAGAGTATCTTCAGCAGGACAGAGTTACCCAAGCACTGCTTGACTTTTGTGCACTTTGGCATCTCCAACACCATTTTTTTTCCCCTACCCTTTTAAATTCACCCTGCAGGATACAGTCTTTTGAGAAACCACGTGCAAACTCACATTTTGTTATACCAGCACAGCCTTTCCTTCCCTTCCTCTCTCCTCCCTTTCCCATTACTCTTTTCAAGGTCTAAAAGAAAACACTATTCAAATATTTAAAGGTTACAGTTAACTTTTAGTTCAGCAGTACATAAAAGAAAGTATTTCTGCTAAAAGGAAAGCAAAAAAACAGGGTATCCTTGATCTTTAAAAGGACAGTGGCAGATTTCCATGAGGCGCTCTCTATATCTAGCAAAGCAAGACCTTACAGAAGGTTTTCTCCTCTGTACAAACACTCCTTAATTATCTCCGGAAAAAAACAGGTGGCTTAAATTTTGCCTTAAGTATATAAGGAAAAAGTGCACCTCTGCATACAGACGTGCAGTGTAGCAAGAGCATTAACTCCAGGAGAGGCAAGATGACAAATAACAATTCAGTCTCAAGCTGTTTGCAACCTAAATATCTACCCCCAGCTCAATGCAACAAAACTCTCTAATGATTTTTACCTACGCAGGGTGAAATCAAATGGCATTATAACACAAATCTCATTAAGTCCTTCTTCAGGGGCAATGTTTAATAGCATGGATTAATTATGAAGGTGCTCTAGCAACAACGGACTTTAACATGGTCTTGACTATGTTTAAATACTGACAATGATTTTAAGGGACAAGTTCATCCCTGTTCTGCCCTTATTAATTCAACATACTAGCACCTAAGGAATATTTGACTCACAGACACTTTAAATTCATGATTTAAGTACAGGCTGACCAAGAGGTACCAGGATTATGAGACAGACATGACAGATCAGTTGTTCCACGTTGTAAGAGAACCATTAAAAATAAAATGAGGATTTAGTTAGCTATTGACAGAATCACTGGGGGGCAGGAAGCTAAATAATTTGCTGCAGAATGAAATTATGGGAACTGGAGAGTCAATCAAAACATTGCCTTAGGTCATCTCATCACCTCCAGCCAAAGCAGGGCTGTTGCTGAGCATCTTTTCCCCAAAGGTCGATGTTTTTGCTGTCAGAAACCCATCTGTAATACAGAAGATGATTTCATCGTCTCCTCAATCTCCTGCTGTGAAGTCTCTCAAGCATCCATGTGAGCTTCCCGGTTTAACCAGCCTCATCACTGCAAGGTATGCCCACCCTGCGAGCCGCAGTATTGCAATGAATCCCTCAAACTTTTGCATTGCCTGGTTATTTGGCAATACCCACAAACAAGCTCCTAGCACATTCCCCACTCCTCTTTCTGTACTTGCCAAGAGCAAGGCTTGCACCCAAACTGTTGGTTCTGCTCTAAAAATAAAAAGGCAATATGCCTTAAAATTAGAAAAGGAATTTATCTAATTCTCAGCTATTATAATTACTTATTTGGCTATATTTTGTGTAAAAATATGAAAATGCCAACAACCCTATACCCCCTCCACAAAAAACAAACCCAACTGCAGATACATCTGCCTGGGACACACCACAAAACTTAGAGCAAGCACCTCAATTTGCAGGTTGATGGATGCCAGCACGGCTGTCACAGCAAGGACCGAACAAAGGCAGCTCCAGAGCTAAAACCAGAAGCTCTGCAGCTTGAGTTAGAGCCCCCCAGTGCTCCAGCTCAGGCTGCAAGCAACATCTACCACCTGCAGCTGGGCCTGAGAAGAGGAGCATGCAGCCTAGATCTGGGGAAGGCAACAAATGGAGTTTCAGTTTACCTGCAGACACATTTCTCCCACTCCTCAATTCTCACCTTCCCTCCCCATGCCTGTTTGGGAAGTGAATACTCAGTTCTCCCTAAGACCCTTCTTCATCCATCCACTTCTCCCTTCAGAAACCCCAGGTGCCTCACCAGACCCCAACTCCAGGCTAGGGGTGGGGTGGGGGGAAAAAAAAAATATCACTGTCCTCTCATAGCTCAGCTCTGGGGCAGAGATGAAAGTGAAGTTTAAGGGACAGCAAGTCTGCCCAGCTTTGCTCTTCACAGTTCCCTTATCTTACCAATCTTTGAGTCCCCCTATACCTGAAGTTGTGAGACAGAGCAGCTTGAACCTCCTCCTGCAATAGTTCTAGGATAGGCAACTTAATACAGCACAGGGTGTCTAAGTGATGCCAGTAAAGCCAATTTGCAAAGATGTGATTTTTACTAACAAGCCAGTCAACAGCATCAAACTCAATTAAGAATGGAACTAAAATACAAGAAAACCGTACAGAGTATGACCACAAGACCACCTCGCCCTGAATCCCCTTTCAGAAACTGAACACTAGGAAGAAATTGGGGAAAAAGTAAGAGACCAGAAGAAATATTTAGTGTTGCCTTCCTGGGACAGCCTCCCTGCTTCCAGCAATTGGCATCTCAGGGATTTCTTGAATCACAGTAAATGCATACATTGCATCTAGGTCTTTGTAAAATCAGGATTCAAATTACTCCAAAGGAAGGGTGCCTTAGCTGATCTGTGCTTTTTCACAGCAATTACTCATCAGCTGAGTGATTTGCAGCTTTTGGCCCATATTTATGTGTCTATATTTCTGTTCCTACAAGGCAAAATTTCATCTTATTAATAGTGTGGATTTCTGAGCTATATTTTTAATCCATCTCTTACTGTAATATAACACAGCTTCAAATGCCAGCATGCAGGACAACATTGTCACAAGTCTCTCTAAATTCAATAAATCTAATAATTTGGAAAAATAATACCAAGAAGCATCAATAACAATATATACACATTTGTAAAGATGAAAGCAGAATCAAAAAGAGGGACAGCACAAAAATTGTATCACTTAAATACAGAAGCCCTGACCATGGATTTCTTGCTTGTTCTCCCCAACTTGTTTATCAATATTTCCCAGAACAATTCCCAGGCTACACTTTCAAATTATCACTTTATTTCCAGTGTGTTCTCTCCACAGCTAACAAAATCACTGCTATAAAACTTCTCCTTTTACAGCCAAGATGGGAAACCCTCTATTAGATTACCCTTCCCTCCCTTGTAAAGTAAAGAGGAAAATGTCATTCCAGGAAATAAAAAATGTTAAAAAAAGACCAACCAAACAAAGGCAACTCCTGCACACACTGTTGTTCTTCCCCTTTAAGTCAGTAACAAAGAGGAAGGAAGGAAAAAACACTGATAAAATAAAAGCAAGGAGGAGGTGTGGATGCAGCATGTTTATCCCACTTGAAGAGGGGAGGCTGTAAAAAGCCGTGCACTGCATACAGACACCCCAACCACCGCCTTGGTGTTTACAAACACTTTCATCAAACCAAACAGGGAGTTTCATTGTCCCCACTGCACTCATGTCACCCGTCCCCCAGCGCTGCAATTCCAGGGAGAGTCTGCCAGAGGACACACAGTGCCAGTTACACAAGAGAAGCGCAGAAGCAAATATGCAGCAGAGGGAAAGGGGG
>NW_020799091.1:6801126-6828474 GCF_003259725.1 Athene cunicularia | reverse complement strand
GGGGCGGGAGCGGCGCCCGCTGAGGCGAGTCTGTGGAAGGAGCTGGGGGGTGGGGGGCCGGTTTGGAAAGGGCCGCTGGTCGCGATTGCGAGGGCAGGTGGGTGCTGTGCATGGCGGGGCTGGGATGGGGGTGGTGTTTGGAGAGGTAGGCAGCCGTGTGTGGTGGAGGAAGCCGGGGTGGCTCCGGTGGCCCTCGGGGTGCTGTCCCTTGCGCCTTCGGGGAAGAGGGGTCCCTGGCGGGGTCTGTATCTGCTGAGGTGTTCGGCCTGTGCCTCGGATGAAGTATAGAGAGCGGTTTGAAGAGCAAGGCTGAGCTCTTGGCCTGGCCTTGGTGAGGGAGGCCCTCAGCAGGGAGCAGGCTGGGAAGTGGCCTTGTCAGACACCAGGCGACAGCCTGTGTTTGCTGATTTGGGGCTCTTTTTAAGGGTTGTGGCTTCTGTCTGATAGCGACGCTAATAGCGCTTGGCTGTCATAGATACGTTGCTTAGTGTGACCAGCAGGTGGAGTTTTGCTCCCGCCTAAAGGCAGTTGTCCTCAGTATGACCATGGAGACATAAATCAACCTTGAAAAAGCTGAGAGTGGATGAGGTGGTGTAAGACCTCTCAGCATGGTATGGGAGCAGTCAAGCTAACTTGCTTCCCAGTTTTTCACCTGTGCTTGCTGTCTAGTGTTGGCATGGGTTAGCCAGCTGTCTAGGTGCTGTCTGAGTTCAGCATGCCTTCTGACTGGTGTGTAGGAGGTAGGCTAGATTTTGAGCAGCGAGTTGTAGACTTTCTATACTGAATATCATCCCTGCTTGTGCTTGTCTTTGTGCTGGGGAATGGGAAATGAGCCATTCACCAAATGAGAGACTAATTAAATCTCACTTAGACTTAAGGAGACTGAAGTTAAATAACATGTGGAAGATCTCTGGTCAAAACTGGAAAGGAAGATATTCAAAGTATTGCATGGTTTGTGAAATAACACCATTTCTAGTTACAGCTGATTCCTGTTAAATAAAGTATTACTTCAAGAAGATACTCCATTAAAAGAGTTGTAAAGAGTTTTGCAGGCTCGCTGGAAGTCTTGGCTAAAGTCCGGTAGTAGTGGTGTAGCTCATGAAAAAAGGGGGTTACAAGTTTTTATTTTATACTTTGGCTCCTCCTGGAGGTAAGTAAAATGCATTTGCTCAGGATATTTCCTCAGTAACTACACAGCTATAGTAGTCTGTTAGCCCCAGGATACACTTGAAAGGTAGAGGAAGGATATCATGAAATGTTTTGTGATGCAGTTACTTAACCTGAACCTTTCATCCTCTCAAGATTTGTTGATGTTACAGCAGTGTGTGCCATTCTTCTCTCTCTTTAAATACAGCTCCCTCCAGTTAAAGAATTTGAACCAGTTGCTTGCCTTCCTGTAAAATGTGCAGTGTCCTGGGTCAGGAGGTGCTTCTCCCCACCCCCAGCTTGTCCAGTTTTGCATGTTAATCACTGAAGAAAAGGAGTGGAGAGAGTGTAATGCTCTGTTGCTGCTATAACTTTCAGTAATAGTTTCGTATGTCTGAAAAATTCTGGATTACAGGTACAGCCCCTTCTTTTCTACTTCTGTTTCTTTACACAGATACCTTTAGATTAGGTGTGCTGTAGGTGGGGAAAAAAGGGGCAGTGACGTGATGCCTTCTGTCACAACAGTTGCCCACTGTAGACTTTTAAGTCTGTGCTCATCTGTGCAGCTGATGCCAAGCAACAATGGTAAGTATTGCAGTGGAATAATGGGGCAGCTTGGTTCTCTTTTCTATAACTGGCAGAAAACATGGATGCGAAATCTTCCATCTGAGATGATCTGCTGACCTAATGATGTTATACTTTGTTTTTTAAACTGGTTAGAAGCAATTGGTTTCACCGGCACCGATTCTCTCTTCCTCCCTTTCCCCATTGTGTCCTCTGGGGAGGAGATAAGGATGCATCCTGCTTTACAGATAACTTTATTTCATTGTTGATACCATGTTTATCTGAACATGTAGATGCCACAGATGTCTCAGCTAAGAGTTGCTGTATCATACTGAAATGTAGAAAAGTTACAGAAAAAAGGAAATACGGAAACAAGGCAAATGAATGCCTGATGCAAGAGACAAGTAAACTAGTTCTCTGTGTGTGTAGTTCACTTTGTCATTTTAGAGTGTGTCTCATATATCAGTGTATGATCACAACTTGTCAGAAATGTTAATGGTGAAACCTGTGTTATATGTCTCAGGCTTGGATACTCAGTTCACCTGAAAGCACTAATGTCCAAGCTTCTTCTGACCTAACAGGTCTTAACTGCAAGATCCACAAGAAGCTTACAGTCCTGTTGCAGAGATAAGTTGTCTCAGCATTTCATATGAGAAGACATAAGCTGATGATAGATTTGAAAGCCTGCCTTTGGTGTTTCTTAAATACACGGTTAAACTCTGTTTCAGTACTGTTTAATGAAAAGTTATTCCAGTGTCTGTATGTCCTGAGCCTGTGATGCTTAGATTTTGTACTGGGCTACTATGCTGATACCCTACACTGCAGAAACTACGGGTTGTCTTTTTCCTAAAGTGATTTTGGTCACTGTGGACTCAGGTAAGCAACCATCCAGTGTCCTGAGGACCAGAAGAAGCACTTGGAGGACCCTGCAGGATGGATGTAGAAGATAAGGATAAGTATGAATGTGTGATGCCTTTGTTCAAAGAAGAAATTGCTTAATCGAAGTCCATATGTAGTAACCTGGCTTCATATCTCGGCTTTTATTCTGACAAGTTCTTGCTTTTAATGAGAACTTCAAGGATTGGGATGCTCTAAATTGAGCCTGCACTGGATAGCACACCAAAACCAACTCTACAGCCTGCATGAGAAATACACGGATTTATGAGACTAAGTATGCAAATATGCTATAACATAACTTTTAAGGTGTCTTACTCTGGTGTCATGGTGTCAACATCCATGTCAGTGCAGCAGAGAGGACTGGCAGGATGTTGGGGTTGTCTCAGTTCTTGCAAATCGTCAGGCCTACATAATTCCTAGTATGCAAATTAGCCAGATGAAAGGATTTTCATACGCGCTCAAGCAGGGACTGCAGTATGGTTTGTAAGGGTGGTTGATAGGATCTATGCTAGTCTTGGCACATAATTTTTGTTTTACAATCCCCTTTTCTTAATTATCCCAGCTGTAAAGTTTAGTTGTCCACAGTCCCCTTGGAGGAAGGAGGAGAGTTTAAGTGTCACTGACCAACTGTTTGCTTCAAAGCCAATGGGGGAAGGGTGTAAACTCTTTAACATCAAAGTTATTGCTCAGATTCTGGAGGCTGATGAAGCTGCTGTGAAAGGTTTTTTTGTTTGTCTTCCATGGACGTAACAACTATTTCCCAAAGAGTCTGGAACTGCAATGTGAAAGGTAAGAGAGTTAATTGAGCTGAATATAATAGGTAAGTACTTCTATATTGTGTTACAGTTTCCTAGTATCTTACTGATAACTACAGAAAAATACATTGTGTTGTCTTTTTTGTTCTCAAACAGGAAGAGCTTGAAGAAACAGCTAAGAGTGGAAGGCTTCTGTTCCTTATTAAGTGTTCTCGATGAAATTGTGGGAAGGTAGCTGTGAAAGCAATTTCTGGAAGAACCTAGTATTTCTGCATAGCCAGAAAAGTTTGTAAAGCATCTCTGAAAATAATTCTAGTGACTAATTATAAAGTGTTAATTTATTTTATCTTTCAGTACAAGAAGAGTGCTCTAAGAGCAGTGGACAACCTCTTCAGGCAGCACAGACATGCTCTTCAACTGAGACATGGCAGCAGTTCAATGGCAGTTACACAACACAAAAGGGTGTGGAGGTTACTGCAAGTCCCAGGGTTCATAAGAACTGGTATCTGAAAAAACTCACTTTAGAGAGAAAAAAAAATTGGTTCCTTCCACAACTTTTAACTCTCTTGAATTTTAAGTGACAACTCATCTGATACTGAAACAGGAAATTACTTTTACTGTAGGTGCTGGAGAAGGGCATCAGAATAGTGGACTTAAAAGTGCTAGTCAGGGCACTGTCATGGGCTTTGGAAGAACTGCAGGTAGTTTGAGTACAAGAGACTCCAGTTGTGGGAAGCTCCTTTTTGAGAAGGCACCCTAGCAGAGGGGGAAACCTGCTCAACAGAGGAGACTCAAAAGTTGTGTATGTTCTGCAGCTGTTTCTTGGATACATACAGCTATCTCAAGGTGGGATGGCCTAAGATGACCACTGACGAGAGCATATATGCAACTATCCAAAACCACCTAAGCAGCTTCAGTTTTTGTTGAATTAAGTATTTCCTGATTTAAAAATAATAGTTTTGTTTGGTTCACCTAACTCACGCAGAGCTGTTTGGCTGATTGCAGCACTTCTCTGAGGATAAGAAACCTTCCCCACCCATGGGTTGCTGGAGACTGGCACACAAACATGACTCAGATGGGCTCCAGGGCTGAGGGTAAATCCTTTGGTTGCCCGTGTTCCAGTTGTACACACCAGGTGCACCTAAGCATTTCCATGTTGAGCAAGAGAACACGGGCTGTGCTGTTTAAGGTGAGCTTTGTGTGCACAGCCCTCTTCAGCACAGAAGTAAAACCCTGTATTGCATAAAGCAGGTAGGGGTATCATGTGGTTACACTCTGCACCTCGTTCGCCGCTAATCCTGGAAAGGTCCCTTTTTGTTGTGTAAGTGGTAAAACTGAGTCAGTAACATACTGCTCAGCCAATGTGCACATCTGTTGCAGACAAGCAGTCTGTGAGCTGACATCCTCAAGCATGGTACTAGCTCTTAAAAAAAAAAAAAACAAAAAACAGGGAATTTGTTGGAAGGGTCAACATAAACTACTGAAATTAACAGCCCGCTAAAAATATCTTTGTGGCTATAATATGTTTTGACAAATGATTAATGGTGTGACAAAGGCAATGTGAACATTCCGTTATGGCAGACTTCCAACACTTGTCTTGTTTTCGTAAAGTTTGTAGGGGAAAAGAGTTGGAGAATGTGCAAGCCATAGCCAGAGGTAAAAAATTAATTTTAACTGGAATTTTGTGAAATTGTGCACCATTATTTTCTAAGGAAGTCCTGCAACTAAATTGATCATGCTAGTGTTCTCAGGTTCTCCATCTATTTGGATGCAGTGGTGCAAAATATATGTTGCTTCCTATATGATTCAGCTTAAAATAGAAGTTTTGGCAGTGTGAGTACCTAAACGACAGTATTGCACACAAACCACTTCCTTTTGGGTAAGTAATGCTGCACTGTGGAAAAAGCACAACTCCAGTGAGAGCGTCATTTGATAGTATCTCCTGTGCTGGAATTTCTTGGATTTTCTCTCTTCCTTGCCTTGGACTCTGTTGTTTACCCACACTTTTAGCTTTTCTGTACATTATTGCTCTTACCTACCACCCTATTATTTGTTTGTTTTTTGCTGTTTCTCTGCAAATACCTCTTCTTGGAAAACTGGGAACAACTATCTTAGGTTCCTGGCCAAGTTTCCACTCACATGGTTTCACTTGCTCAGTTCTGTCATGCAGTATCCTAAGGATATAATTTAGTGGACTGCTGGTAAGCAGCTAACCTTTATGTCTTGGCCCCAGTCCACATAGGTCAGGTTTACACAAGCCTGCTTCCTCAGGATGAATTCAGTGGCTACTCTTACAGCCTCTGGTTTACTGTTGCACGACTTTATGAAAAAAACAGCGTTACACTGCTCTTGCAGACTTAAGAAAGGACATGCTAGGATTGATCGCTTTACCTACTGATTTGCACGACCCAGAATCTTACAAGTCTTTTCTGCGCACAGAAGTGCTCAAGGTGAGAAAGATACTTTTTTCATGTCTTAATAGGTCTGACGCTGCAATATAGGAGAGGCTTTTCAAAACAACATAGAGGTGAGAAGATGGCTATTTATCTTGCTCAAAGTAGAGTCTTTTCCTCAGGTTCTGGATTCATGCACGTAAGAGTTTTGTATGCAGTAGAACCTTTTTGGGCATGCATTCCTGGGAGGTGTATTACCTGAGCTGCCTGCTTTAAGCTGTCAGAAAATACAGTTGCATGATGCAGCAGCTGTGGTGACATTGGAGTTTGGCATTATATTTCGCCTCTTGGGCTTCCTGTGCCACAGTACACCATTCTCTTTCATGCCAACACAACTATCTGGCGCAGCATGGTGAGCTATCGGTGTCTTAATCGGGGTGTTAGCGGACACTCCCTGCCCTATGTATGCTTTTTTTATGGCTCCAGGTGGAAGCAGAGGAGGTTTGCAGTTGTGCGGCTTTCTAAAACCTGGATCAGGTTAATGAGCTGGTTTAGAGCATTTGCAATATGGCCAGGTGCACAGCAGAAGTCAGAAATTCTTGGTCTTGTTGCTGAAGCCTCGGTCTCTAAATCGTGCATCTAAGGCTGCAGTTTATTTTGTGGGGGAGGAGCAGCAGCAGCAGGGTGTCCCTTGTGCACATTGATGCTTTTGTTAACCATGTTTTTCCACTTTTGTTCTCAGGACCCAGCCAAATGTTTTGCTGCGTGTAGCTGCCTGACCAGGCAGCAGCAGTTTGAGAAACCCTGATGTCTGTAAGCAGCACTGGTGATTGCTAGGTGTGGTCCAGACAAATCCCAGCGGGAGAAGCAAGCTGGAATAAAATGTGGAGGAGTTTTCAGTTAGGGGGGGTTTCACTGTCACAGAGAGTACTGATACATTCTCCTATGATGGAACTAATTACAGTTAGGGCATTATATGTTACCCCTGCACTCACAGCCAAATATCCCTTTTTATATTTAATGGCAGAGTAGATCAAAAAAAAAAAAAAAAAAAAAAAAGGGTACTAAAATGTTTCACATATGTTAGATTAAAAGCCCAATCTCAGTTTTCCACGTCAGTGTTTTTGCAGTGCTCCTGATATGAGTGAAGTCAGCTTTGCTACCATGAACTCTTCACAATGCAAATACGATTAGCAGCCTCCATTCTGATAGTGGTGAAGTCTTCGATGAGGATGATGTGGTGGCAGCAGTTTCATAGTGACATGTGCAGTGGCTTGCTCTGCTTTAGCAAATGTCAGCTAAAATAGTAATTGCATCCCCTAAGAGATTACTGCTGTTTACTTCTCATTTGTTTTTCCAGAAAGGTTGAGGGAGATGCAGTCCTCAGGTGAACTGGCAGGAGGGTGTTGCACAGCGAAGTGGGTCCTACATCTCACCAGGGATGAAGGGCAGTCATGATTTACTAGCTCCTATCATGAGATCCATTTAGGTGTCTGCAAGTTCCTGACCACTAAAAGCTCCCTCATCTCCAGGGTAGATTGTGACTGGAGCAACCGCTGTCCCAGTGCTACCTCCTGGAAAACAAGTGGGTGAAGAAAGAGTTTATTTTAGTAGGTCTAATGAAAAGAAATGAATTTGCTTACTCTTCATTATAAGTAATGAATATTTTTAATTTATACAATATAAATATTTTAATAGTGTAAATGTATTTATAAATACATACCTGGGAATATATATGTATCTTAAAATGTATATATTTAAATACATTTGCATACATTATATTCCTACATTAACAATTTATTATATATATAAAAATATTAAATCTATATTTTATAAAATATAAATTAAGCCAGGGCAATCAGAAAAATAGAGGAGCTCTGTGTTGCCAGCAGACTCCTGGGATGGAGTAGCTGTTCCCTCTTGAGACCAGATCCAACATAACGGTCTGGTCCCCAACAAATATGGTTGATCTCCAAGGTCTTTTCCAACTTAGATGATTCTGTGAAATACAGTTTGTGCGAATTCTCTTGTTCTGTTAAAATTTCTTATCATATTTGTCTCAAACTCTCATCCTTAAGAAGGTTATTTGGCTGTGGATTACCCTTGTCATGAGTACTGAATCATGTGACATGCTTGGCCACGGAAGCAGGTATGTGTGGGGTCTCTCACAAGTTTCTGTCAACACTTAAGTGTTGTGGCTCTCCAGAATGGATGACATTGCTGCCATTCATTCTGAGTGGCATTGCAGCCTCATTCACATGGGTTTGACAGTATCTCAAATATCTTAGCCTTTTGCTATAGTCAGTTCTCTGTTATCTGAAGGTAAATATAGGTACGAGTCATGACAGCCAAGATCCTGGGTTTGGAATACGCCTGCCTCTCTAGCATTCAGTCATGCTCTCGGGTGTGGGTGGACCTGCTTCCTGGGTACAGCTGACTTAGCAGTGTTACTCTTCCGAAAGGAAACATGCACCCTGAACTTTCGCTGTGCTATGGTAGTACTTCATGTGCACAACCTCCAGGTGACGTTCACCTCTGGGATGCAAAGGGATGGCTACCCCAGTCTCCCTGAATTTACTACTGGGCAGTGACACAGCGGGGCATGCAAGGCATTACTTTGCTCATGTCCACTATCCACAAATGGCATTTTGTTTTGGTCACCATTGTTTTTTTCTAGCTAATACAGGTGTTAAGAGAGGTTTTGCCAACACACGGGCTTTCCAAGCTTTGTTTTCTTTCCTTTTCTGTAGTGTCTCCTTGTCACCCATACCTAGTACATCACACTCAGTGTTCAATCTGTAGTTTATGCCCTGATGTGTGTGAGAAACCCTAGGATAATTCCCTGTTTGTTCAGCTGTGTGGAGCTGGTAATTCTGTTGACTGCAAAATTCCAACTATTGCATCCCATCATTATAAAGCAGAAAAAAAAGCTTGGAGGAAAGAGCTCCCTCCTTTCCTTCTTACTTATTGGGTTGTCCAGAACAGCCCCGAAGCTGGTGCAGGGGTCTGATCAGATGCTGCCCTCCATCCCTCCCCTGCCCTGGGTGGTGGAACAGCAGCACTGTATGGTGGAGGTGGTGAGGGGCCATCAGTCTCAAGAGGTGCTGTCTTCTGCCTTTGTCCCTTTCTGTCCTCATAGCTTCTGTGCCCCCTTCCTGAAGCTCATTCCCATTCTTGTTTGAAAACAGCTGCTCTAATACGGCCCTTTAGCACAAGCAGTCTTTAGATACAGAAGGTCTGGATGTGTCTTGGTGTGCCATCAGATGAACTTTTTTCATGTCCTTTATGTAGTGTGTAACAAAGGGGATGTTGTGTACAAGGTGCAAGAAATCTGTGGAGTCTTGAGTGTGACCTCTGCAAAATTTCACAAAGCACCTTATGTGTCTTGGTCTTCTCTTTAGTGGTACCAGGATCAAATATTCTTTCATGGCCCTATCATGGTAATCTTGCATTAGGGTTCTGAAATCCTCTGCTAAGTAAGAAGACCCCAATGAGTTCACAGTGTGAAAGTGGCTCTACACTTTTTCCAAGGGTCCTGCAGAGCAGATATTGATGGGAAGAACATGTTTGACCTGTTTCCATTTTTTTAGCAGATGTTTCAGCCCCAGAGAATCCCTACATGTTCCATGTAACTTAATTACATTTTCCATTTTCTACAAATATGAACATTTTTATGCAAAGGCATTTAAGTGGCATTTCTGTCATGTTTTACATTACAGCTGCATGTATCTGCATTAGATAAGTCAGGAATATATGAATAACAAATGTTAAAATTGGGTCATAAATCGCAAGAGTTACTGAGCTCAAACTTCAGAAGACCTAGATCCTCTCCTAGTACATTCATTGGGCAAATAATTTATACCTCGGGACCATGTGTTGCACTGGAAGACATCTTTTAGTATCTGCTGCTAATCCAGCATCTCTTATCTCTGGGACAAAATATTTCCTCTAGTTCCCACTGAATCTTGGGAGAGGGGGAGGGGGAAGAGATCTAGTAGCACTTAAAAGGTAGATGAGAAGTGCTGTTCATGTGCTGAGTTTCATATTTTTAACCCTTGCATTTTAAAAACTTAAAGTAGCACCTTCCATTTCCTAAACTGATGACACCTGAGGCTAAATAGATCTCTACAGCCAGTTGCCTCAAATACATCAAAGACAGAAATGCTGTTTTACAGGTACCCAGTGAAGATGCAGAACCATGGTATTGCTGGGAACCAACCAGTTGCGACAATACAATAGTGCCAAATTTTGTCAGCAGGCTGAGCAAGTTCATCCCTTCTTACAATATTATGCCTACAGTGTTCTGTCTAAAAACTATTATCCCTTAGAAAACTAGTTGACAACATTTTAAAGAGGAGAATCAAATACTTCACAGTACCTCTGTAGGGTTCTCCCCATTTTAATGCACTAATAAGTGTGGCCAACTACCACTATCCCAAAAAAAGATTTTATTGGAAGCCATCTGTAGATAAGATGTAACTTCTTTAAATAGTTTTAACTACTCATCTGTTTCCATAGTCTGTGGCATCATTGGATATGTTCACGTTTCTAAGTCTTAAGGTGTAAAGTGGTCTTGTGTTGCTTCTTTAGAAAACAGTAAAAATCATAAAGGAAGCCCTGATTTTTCAGAACATGAACATTAAATTTTATTTTAAACAAAATGAAAGCATGCATGTGCTTATACAGTCAACGTTCAGGCAGGGTTTGTGGTTTACTAGCCCATCTGTTTTGCCTACAAAGCAGCGAAGAGAACATGGATCGTGTTAGCAGTCAAATCTTTCCCTTTGTGTCTTCTCCCCTATCACAGTCTCCTCTGGATGCAGCTGGGCTGGATGCAGCTGCAAGGGGAGTGAGGGAATGGCAGTTAACTGCAGACCCACTGGCACCCTGTACTGCTAACGGGCAGAGAGGGGGTCTGGGTCCCTCCAGCTCCCCATCACTCGATCACACCTCTGAGTCTTCAGGGTAGCCAAATACTACATGGTGCTGCAAGATGCACCGCAGAGGTGTTGATCTCTGCTAGCTTTGAAATGAGAGGCTGCTCTAGCTGCCAGTCCACTGTACTTGTGGGTCTCTACCAGCAGAGGGTGGCTGTAAGACCATTTATACATTGCATTAAACAATTTACAGGCTGAATATTGAGCATGGTGGCCTTAGTGCTTCCTTTATTTCCTAATCCTCCATTTATCTTCAGTTAGTAATTATAAGAAATTAAGCATTTAATAGATTTTCATTTGAGGTTTTCCTCTCTGTTTATTTTATTTTGTCGTTATTCTTCCAGATGAGAATAACCAAACATAATTAAATTTACAAAATCAGGTTTGGGATAATGTTACTATTGATTGGGAACTATTTCAGTCTGGGACCTAAGTATTTGAAAAATAACTTTGTGAAAAGCTGTCAGTGTTCTAGCATTTATTAGGGATTGAAACTTAAGACACTGATAGTGAATGGAATTCATCTTGCTGAACTTCAGAGACCTAACAGGTGCCCATTCTGTGCTTAGGCTTTCCTTAGACTCTGTGGAGAGGACTGCACACATCCCAAGGCTGATTTCAGTACCCCTTATCCTAATGTAGGTATCTAAGGTTACAGAACACAAGCTAGCAGGAGCCTGATCCCAAACTCATTCAGAGTCCCACTGTGTGTGACAGTTAATTGTGTAACTGTTATGCAGGAAGGGGCTCAATTCTCATGCTTGTGTTTCAGGGAGACTAATTTATCTCTTGAGATGTCTGTTCCTTTCTGTTGACTACAGAGGGTGCAGAGGTTAGGCTAGCTCAGAGTTAAACCTGCACATCTAACTAAGACACATCTTACCCACTGTATCTACAGGGTGGTGTTACTATTATTCGGTAATACTCTGCATCCTCTTTAGAGGTCTGTAGACACTTAACAGATTTTATGGATCTGATTTCACATCCAGTGGCATAAAGTATGACAGTTACTTGCGTAATTAGTAGATAGTCATTAACTTTTCTGAAATCAGTGGAATTCCACATGGGAGCAATTGCACAAGATAAGTAGTTCAGGCTGTTGTTGACTGCAGATCTGTTAGGGAGCTGTTCATAATAAAAGGTAGTAGTAAGTGATGATGGCAAATTTATCATGTTCTAATATATAGTGATATATATTCTGTGCTAGATGTTCTGTTGAGAATTTGCCTACACATATTTAAGTAGTTTTAAAGGTTTGAACGAGTCAAAAATTCCTGTCTTTAATTTCAGTTTATTTACCACTCTGAACCTGTTTTCAAAACTGAATTCCTATCTGAAGTTCTTTAATTTTGAAAAACCTGAGTACCAGCAGCCTTCATTTTTAACTATTTCAGAAGTATAGCACAGATGAGGCTTTGGTACTTCTAGAGTAGGTAACATTCCTCTCTGCAGAAATAGAGCAACCTAGTGACCAATTCAAGCAAAAGACTGAAGAGGCATCTTCCATAATGGCTACAAACAGCAGATAAACTCTGGCTTTCCCTTCCACAAAACAGGCAATACTAAACACACACATGAGTAGGATTGGCATCCTCCTCTTCTGCAGGGATCAAGCCTTTTGAACCAGTTTCCAAAACTGTATTCACGGTGCAAGAATGGTGTTTGATGTATTTGAACACAGAGAAATGTCATGGGAATGATAAAAGGATTAGAGGAATAGGGTCAGGAGGATAAGACAAGGTTATTGTAGATACAGGAGTGTATTCATGACACCAGCATATGCTGTACCTCTTCCAGAGCAGTCTCCAGTCTCCACCGGACTGCATAGAGCTTTCTGCAAGATTTAAGTGTGTCTAGCAATTGCGTTCTGCTCGAGGTTAATATGGAAAATTTTGTGTGTGATTCCTTGTTGTAATGACCTGTTAGTGTACATATGGGCTTTCCAGTTATGGAAATGACCCATGATTTATGAAATAGCCTCTTCCTGTTTGCAGTGATGCAGTGACAATATTGAGTCATCTCTAACCCTTTAGCCTTCCCTGTACAGGCTCCTTGTTGTTTGCTGCCTGTCCCCTAGGATTTGGATTGATGATAGTGGACAACAGGTTTTACTTGAACTAGTCTCAGTTTTATCAGTTTTGGATTAATTACTGCCTTTTCCTAGGGAGAAGGTTTGAGCTACATTACTGTTAATCTGAATTCTAAATTGCTTAAAAAATGAGCTGTGTGTAGTTTGGGTTAAATTAATGAATTCTTGATTTTTGGATTAACTACTTGCATTCACTGCAATCTCTAGGTTTTGATTCCCTAAAGCGAGGTTAAATTATGTTAGCGATTTAGACCTTAACCTTTTCATGGAGGAGGCAAATTCTGGTTTGCTTTTGTTTTTCAGTATGATGACCATCTATACAGAGAGGTTAATTGTGGGAAGATCATGCTCTAATACCATCTTGATAAGAATGGTTTTTTTGCTTTGTTAAATGGAGCCAAGCAAGCTATAAAGAATGTCCTAAAACCATATTTCAGGTCTGTAGTTATCAAGACCAATTTCATTCACATCTGTGGTATTGTATTCATTGATGCCTTTACTCTTACAATCCAGTTCAACTCTTAACAGAGTTTTGGTTCTATCTGCTAAAATGAAGACTTCTATTTCTTTGTGTAGTAACAAAACCCTGCCATCCAAAAGTCTACTTGCCTATGAAAACCTGCCTCAATGGATCACAGTCCCTTATAAAGATCTCTTCTGCCATCTGTACAAACCCTCATGGTTTTGTAGGACTTGCAGTGATTTGTTTGTATGCCTTAACTCTATGCCTTGAGTGAGTCATGGCAATAAATACTCCTGTCTCCAGCTTCTTACAGGGAGCTTCCCACCTGGCATATTGACTTGAAGTGGTTTCTTCCCCAAGAAGAACACTGTTTTGTGTGGCATGCCAAGGCACCTAACTCCCTTCCCATAGCTTAATAAGACCAGGGGCCCAAGAAGTTCTGGTTTCAGCTGGAAGGCAGATACTGCAGTACTCCACCAGATTGTATTTCACTGCCTTTGGGAGTGAGCCCCTAATGCTAAATCTCAGCAGTATGACATCTGACCCTTCAAGGGCTGAAATGTCTGAAAACAGAACATAAGTTCTTCCATCAGGTTCTTACAGTTGGATCCTTTCTCTACATACTATAGCAGGGGCTTAGGTAAAGCAGGTTGGATGCTCTTTCTTATTCAGGGTGGCTTAGTTTAACTTTGAAAACATTGTCTGGCTAAAGAGCTGCATATTCAGCAGCTACACAGTGATGGGTGTGCTGACAAATAGCTGGAAACCACAGAGCTATGTTGTTGTTAATTCCTTTCTGCCAGTGAGACATTCCTGTTCATCTCTTGGACAGTATCATAAGTCACTTATTGGTCTTGCCTGTCACTGGATCCAGATGATACAGTGTGAACTCATGTGTAATCTGTGTGCCAGTTGTAGAGCCATTGTGTCTTCCTAGAACCAAGTCTTTTTTAGATAATATCCCAGAGAGAAAGAGAAAAGAAGATAGAACAAGCTAAATTACATCAGTGAGGTAAAAGAGCCAACAGTTTTCCAGATTTGAAATGCAGTGCCTTTGGATATTGACAATTTGCAGGTGCTTCATCAAGGCACAGAATTTTGCAAAATCTTTGACGAGGAAAATACAGACGTGACATGATGGTTTTTCTTGTGGGACATTTTAATTGCTATGCTCACTGTTCCCAGTGGAATCTTACTTTCAGCAGGGGTTTGTCATCACTTACTTGATTTGGATGAACTTTTACCAAAATCAACAAGGAAGGAATTGACAGGATGGACTTTAGTAACGGAAATTGTGACACGTTTGAAGAGAACACATGCTTGGAGGAGGGGCTATTTCTGTTTCAAAAAGTAGCTTCTTATCAGCAGAACACGCTCTGCTCTTTCCTGCAGATGTCTTGTCTGTGCCTTGCAGCCGTGCTAAAAAGATATTTCATCTTGTGAGAAGGCAAGGGAAAGAGATTTACTATAGTAACAACATCTATGCACATGCTATTTAAACTCCAGTCATTATATTGAGTTGAACTAAGACAAGCATTAAAACCACCTGGGACTGTAATGATTAGAAGTCCTTGCAGTTATTGCAAGATCTGTTTTTCTACTGAATCAATACGTGCTGCAGCTTCTATGATGAAGGAAGTACATGGAAATATCACTCACTGCCTTTCTGTCTACTGGTCATGAGTGGCTCAGGGCAGACATGTCAGTCTTTCAAGACAAATCAACAGTGTAAAACTTGAGTGTATGAAAAATGGCGCTTTTTTTAATACACAAAGGTCAATTTTAAAGCAGTGGAGATGCTAAGCAGTACACGGAGATCTTTCAGAAATCAAACTGAACACAAGTAGTCAGGAGTCCAAGAACTGACTTAAAGCAGTGATGATGCCTTCTGTCCTACTATTTCTACTCCTCACTCTTCCCTGAGACACTGCAACCACAACTGATAGCGTACGCTGTCTTCCCAAACCTAAATATTCACTCACACAGAAGAACATGGGAGGTTTTTTAAAAGCCCCTTGATAACTGGAACAAGAAAACTTAGCTATGAGTGGAATGTCCTTTTATAAAATGCCAAATAGCCTTGTGTTTTTTAAGTCAAAAGCTAACAAGATAAGCTGTGAGCTCTTATTACTTCTTCTTATTCCTTCGCAGTAAAAATCCGCAGTGCTTTAAAAATGCTGAAAACATGACAGCGACTGACAAGAAAAAAAGGGATCTAAGGAGATACTGTGCTGAAGAAATTTTAATTATTTTTATATATAAAAAAATGATACTGATGTAGGTCTTGTGTTTGCAATCTCAGCCAGAATTCAGTGCTAAGTTTTCACAACCGAGACCCTGACACATGCTGCCTTTCACCCTTATGAAAGAACACCTAATTTGGTAAAATCCCAGACTAAGGAGAGAGGTCCTAAGAAATTAAACAGCTGCTTGAACTTTTTAAGTTTTTCTCAGTGAAAGCATGTCTTGTTTTTAGTATGCATGCAGTGTGTGTGTGAGGCTGCTTCCAACATTTTTATTACTAGATCCATGCACTAGTGTATCCCCAAACATATGCTTTGGTTCAAGTTAGGAGTGGGCATGTGACCACATTTCCATTGAATTGAGTATCTATGGTATGGAGTTCATAGGAGTTTTGTAACAGCTGGTAGCTGATCTAACATAAAGTGACAATGGCACAGAGAGAGCAGTAGCTGTAATCACATTAAGCGTGTCAGTGTGAAATCAGTGAAACTTTTAGAGAAATTTTAACTGGCAGCATGAGTAAAAGCTGGATCTACACCTTGGATAGTGGGTTATGGTATATCTGGTCTGATACTAAGGATCCTAATGTTGGATTTACTTTGTCATTAAGCCACAGCCAGAGAGGAGGGTGAACTGTATCTTTTACAATTGCTAAAAATGGAAAGCACTCTGTCACGGGTATGTTCTCAGTGAAAAAAACAGTGCTATTTGAAAACTGCTGTTGGAGATGATTCAACCATCATCTACATGTTAAATCTTCAAAATATTTTGTGTTACTGCATAGTGATAACAAAGAACAATGTGGAACTGCTAACGTATACTAACAGGGAGATTTAAAGAAGATGTGGCACAGGCGTTTTTATAACTGTACTTTGTTGGGCTGAGCATGGGTACAGGTCTTGTCTGCTTGGATCATGTAACTGGCCTAAGACCAAAATATACACTTACTATTCAACAAGCCACCTATGCCCAGCAATGACAGGGTCCTCCAGTGACATGTTAACTATGTCAATAAACTATTAACTAAATAGTAGCTGGGTTTTCTGGTTAAAGGAAAACTAGACCTTCATTAAATTCCATGATAAGGGTAAAAGAAAGAATTACTTCTTTCATTCTGTAATCTGGTTATCTGCTGTGTTAACTTGGTCACTGGATAATTTGAATGTGCTAATCTATTGACTTAACTGAAATTGCAGCCTAAATCATATAAAATGTAGAACATTGCTTTGGTTTTAATCAGTTTGGTGAAACTGTAAGTAAATTAGGTAAGTAATGTGCTTTGTGAGATTCATGTTTGTGCACTCTCCCTTTTTATGCCACCTGTGCATGGGACACAAAATGCGTTCACTTCATTAGACTACAACCTGGGTCACAAACTGAAGGCATACAGAAGCTCTGGTGTGAAATCACCAGCCTCTTGTGTCTGTTTCCAAAGCAACTACCTACATCCCTTACATTACGCGGGCTGTAACATCCCTGATACAAAACCCCATGATAGTTATCTATCTAGCAATAATGTAGCTGTTTATAAATACGCTTACGTGCTAGGGATTTGCTTCTGTGCCTTCCGTCACCTGCGTAAGGCGACACAAGACACACAATTGCCAGAAATATTCACCTGTAATGAACACTTACCTGGATACCCAGCAGGCTGGAAACAAGACAAAGTAGGCAATTGCATGGAGCATCTAACTGACTGCTGCAGGGCAAAGGAGCCACAGCTATTGGGCCTACTCTACCAGGCTGCAGGGGTAGTACCTGTTCTGCTCAGTTTTCTATGCATCCTGTTCCCTGGAACATGATATGTAATAAAACATGCGGGGTGGTGTTTGGCACCAGGGAGGAAGGCTGCCTCTGTCTTGTTTGGATACCGCAGCCATGGCTGGACCCATGGAAGGGGACGACATACTTTCTTTGGCACAGCTAAGCACAATGAGTGGGGTGAACCATTTTAAAAGCAGGATGGGACAGAGAAGCATTTGTAAGAAAGGACCTGTCCCACAAGGAGTTAATTTAGAAACTTTCTGTTCTGCCTCACTTGAAATGTTCTCTATTTTTTTAAAAAAGGTATTCCTTCATGTTTTAACAAAATCTGATTTCTGAAGTTAGGAGCTTTGTGGTTTGGAACATTTATTTCAAGGGAAGACTGAAGGTAGGTCCACCTCAAACATCTGCTGACTCTACCATAGTGCTAATATCATTATATATGTTTATTACCTCCAAAATTAGGACATGCCTGCCTTTAGGTGTCTTGCAGGATTATAATGTGAATTCCTTAGTTAATTGCTGAAAATGTTGTTCCCCCACCCTATGCTTAGTGTATTGATTTGCAAACTTAAACGGCAAGAGTAAATTGCAGAACATAGTGACTTGAATTTAAACCCTTTGTTAAACTTTGGCCTGAAAGCATCAAGTTGCTCTCCTGATCATTCACATTTACACAAGGTGAGTACAGAGGTAAAGCGCAATAAAAGGGCAAGGCAAAGGAGAAAGCTCTGCTGAGGTGCTGTATGAGTCTAACTTGTTGGGCTATATTAATCAGTCTGATTTTTGCCCTTTTAAATGCTCATCCTTTTGCAAAGCTTTCAGCATGGGGCCCTTTATGACAAATGCAGAGCTTGAACAAAGCATATTTCTGTCCTCCTACTTATTTATGTGTTAATGTGTAATTTTTTTCAGTATTTCACATAGTGTAACAAATAGTTACATGTGTACTTCCTTATTCCTGTGATGGAAGCAACGAGGGGGAAAAGGACAAAAGGAGAAGTCAGAATTTCTGCTGACAGGAAGAAAAAGCAGATAAGAATCTAAAAAGATTTTATATGAGCAACCTACTAATGCAGCTGCTTACTGCTGAGTTCTGCTCATCAGTATGCATATATTCTGGTTATCTGCTGTGTTAACTTAGTGACTGGATAATTTGAATCTGCTAATTTATTGACTTAACTGAAATAGCAGCCTAAATCATATAAAATATAAAGCATATCATATATATATATATATATATATATATATATATGGATTATTGAGGATTGGTTTTACTATGGGGCTAGATTCTGGCTCCTTTCACAACAATGAAGTGGTTAATTAGGCATAGAAATACATTCCCTTCACCCTTTGTCTAAATGCCAAGCTACCCAAACATGGTATTACCTCATATAAACCCAACTTGAAGCAAGAACTGATCATTACCAGGCTAGTAACCTGTCCTAATCCCCACCTCACTTGGCACATTCTCCAATTGGTGATTCTCACAGTATATCCCAATTTACCAGCTGCCCCCAGTGTAAAGAGGACAGTTTGTTAGTTCATTACAGATTGTTTATGATTGCCAATATTTACTGTAAGTACTTCTTGGACAAGCGCAGTGCTGTGAACAGACGGGTATTGGGCAGCTGTATGTTCCTACAGCATGCAGATAAACTGTAGTTGGGGTTTTCCCTGCTAGCAACTCAAGCAAATGGATTGTAAAAGCACTTGGGAATTAACCCAGGACTTTTACGATGGTCTTGAAGAAGAACATTTTGAGTACTTCTCTAAACATCCCTGCTTAGGCCAGCCAGTGAATTGTTTTTCTGTGCTGTCTGTGAAGTCCTTAAGAAGGTTACACTTCAGTTTGGCATTACTGGGGGCTCAGCTGGAAAGGCGAGGGCTTTAGGCACCACCAGTATGTAAAGAAGTCATTGTGCTTTTATCACTTTGTCTTGCAGCCTTGGAGAACGGGCTGACAGGCACAGATCTGCTACAGGCCCCTGCGTTCAAGACCATATCCTCTGTCCCCTCCACATCCCTCACATCAACGTGCCACTGTTGCACTGATGTGATGAGCAGGGTGGGCTCAGGCCACGGATGAAAGAAGTGCCTGGTTCACCTGGCCCTTGTGCAGGAGCCCTCAGGTAGGGTCTGCGGAGTGGCGGGGGGAATACTTTCAAGAGCAGCATAAAAGGTGTATGATCATGTCCTTCTGCTTATTCTGCCCCTGTATAAGAAGAAGCTGTGTGTTGTATGCTTAATATTAAATGGACTAGACAGGTCACTTGGTTTCTCTTTAATTCTTTTAATCTTCTTCTTACAAGGTACAAAATAGGCTTAAGTCAAAAACTATTTCTTAATGTAAAGGCTTGAGGGGGGCGGTTGCTCACTTGGCTGTTTTGCTATGGCGACAGCTGTCCGCTAGAAAGACTGGGTTTGCAGAGCACTGATGCCACTCTGCCGAGCAGGTTTATGCCTCCTTACTCAATATCCATAAAGATCTCTGGGAAACAATTACAATCATAGCAGTAGGAAGAGTCAGACTGTATTTAAATCTTCCAGCCCACACAGTAACAGGAAAATCCTGTTTGGAGAATCAGGGAAAAGCTTATTCTGGATAACAAGAGATAATTTGCTGATAATGCTGTTGTCCCCCCACCTTCTATATGGTTACTCTGGTGTAATTGGCTGCAGAATCTGGCCCACTGCCGTTTGGTATTTTTTTTATATTGTTTTACACAGGAGGGCTGACCAGGGTGGGATAAAGATAAATTAGTTTCTTGGAAGCATTTCTGCAGTTGAGCCAGCAACAATTTTATTTAATGACCACACAAACTCAGGTCACTGCAAAAATAATTGTCTTCTGACCCATGCATGCATTTTCTTGTCCAGACTGAAAATTAGAGAAGAAAGAGAGGGTATTGGTAGGGAGATGCATAGCAGTGCAAGGCATCCAGCATGGGAGTGTGAAAAGAGAGGGGGCTGGTTTTAGCACCTACTCAAGGTCCCGTGAGTGTTACTGGAACACAGCTGTGTTAAGTAAGTTATAATGCCATCCTGAGACCAAGTTTCTTCTCAAAAGAAATGCTGGAAACCTTTTGCAATACAGTACACACAAAGATTTTTCACCACAATACAAAGCTATCACTGGGCTAGCAGTGTAAGTTGGATCCCAAAATTGACACTTCTAAGCAAGTGAGAAGAGATTTTCAGTCAGGAATCACATTTCTTCCCAGAAAAATGCCCTGAGGAGCCGTATCAAATTCAATTCCTTCTAATCTAACTGAAGAGCTAGAAAGAAACATACCCCCCTTATCTACTGACTTCGGGGAAAACTACTTTGTATCTCACAGTTGAACCATGCATTTTCTGATGGACAATGTGCTTTTGTTAAAGAAAATATGGAACTTTGCTTTTTTTTTTTTTAATGAATACATATATTTTTTTTAAATCCCTTGCAAATCTTTAATAACATTTCAGTTTTATTTTTTTATTCTGTGGTAAGTAACAACAACATTAGCAATTGGCAACATAAATTTTTCTGAAAAAAAACTCATCGAACCAATCAAATCCTTTTATGGGTAAGAAGCCACTTGGAGAGGGAAAAAAAATCACTGAACATGTCCACTTCAGTAGGGCTTTTGTCTAACATAACAGTCCCATAAGCAAAGCAGCTGTAACTCTTGTAGGGTTGGTGCAAAACTGGTTGTGTAACTGTACTCAGAAAATATTTATCAGTGATTCATGGGCACAACAGAGTTGATGCACCTGCAGGGCCCTGTCTCAGTCTGCTTCCATAAAGACATAAAGGAACAGCTCTTCCTTTTCAGAACTTGGTGTTTGCATTGCATTTTTTAAAAATTGATTTTTACAGTGTTAGATATCAGATGCTTCTCTGCTAATCAGATCCTCACTCACTGTGAGCAGGCAGTTGTGCAGGCTGTAAATTCATTATGAAAAACACTTCCAGCATTTCTAGTGTGTTAATGTAAGGTGTGTAACTTTAATATTGTCAATAAAAAGCAGAATCTAATGGGTTTGGTCTTTGGAACTAACAAATTAAGGACCAGCCATCTTCAGTTCCTTCAATCTGAAGCAGATAAAAAGTTATTTGTAAGCATTTGGAAAATAGCAAGGACAGGACTAGCAGCTACTATGGATTCATCAGGTAGAGATTATATCAAGTAGAAACCGCAATCAATTTCTTTCTATGATAGGCTAAAAAGTCTCATAAATAAGCAAGAAGCAGTAGATATCAGATATATGGACTTTAGTGAAATTTTTGTCTCATGGCGCATTCTCATAAACAAACTAGCTGAAACTCCTACAGGGTCAGTACCAATCTGTTTTCATAAATTTTCAACTCAGAAAGGTGACTACAGGGGACTATCCTACTTTGTTAAATGCTTTCACTAACAGTGCAGATGATGGAATAGAAAATACATGTATGAAATTTGCCGATAGTGCAAAACTGTGGAGGCTGTAGCTGTAATGGAGGATAGGATTCAAATTCAAAACAAACATGACAATCAGAGTGATGTTTTGAGGGCTACAAGTCAATGAGGACCAGTGGAAAGTCATACACTTAAGGCATAAATGATCAGGTGCACAGATACAAGCTGAGATGGAGCTGGTCAGCAGTTGGTTTTCCCAAACGGATCTGGGAAGTAAAACGGATCATAACATACCTTCCACCATCTGTCATGCCCTGCAACTGCTTTCTGTGGCAGAAATGGCAGTTGCGTGGATATGGCTGGAATAGGTCCTTACCCTGACGTGGATCCATGTGCTGTCACTGTTCAGAGTAGAGACCATGACCAGAAGTCTAGAGCTTTTCAGTCTCTTTATAGTTTACTCCACAGAGTTGGCAGGCTAGAAATATTTCTAAAAAGGGACCGAGGAAAAGCAGATACATTCTCCCACGCCAACTTCAAAATATTGAGTAAGCTGGTGCAATGCACAGAAGTGTCAAAAAATACAGAATGTCCTGTAGCCAGCTGTGATGGGGACAGGGGAGGCAGGAGGGGCTGTAATTCAGGTGGCAGTTCCCAGTACAGTGATCTGGCACCCACGAACTCCAGCAGATGCAGTTGACCACTAAAGAAGACAAATGACATGTAAGTGCTAAAGGACTTTTTATTTTTACATGGATTACATACCATAGAGTGTACTTCCTGTAAGACCACACTGTAACACAACAAAAAGGTCAGTCCATGACTTGAGCAGAGGCCAGACTAGCTGCAGTCACGTTAAACACAAATACAACCTAAATACTGTTTAATTACATGGAATTTACTCACAAAGTTCTTAGGCAAGTGGATGAGAACTTGGCTTGCTGCTGCAGACTCCCATCTATCCCATATTCTTTGACATTTACCCCATACTTATTGATGGCCATCCCATAGTCATTGACATCCATCCCATATTCATTGAAAATAATTGTAAAATGGGATGTTGTTGCACAAGGAAGAGTTGAACTCCCAGATCTGAACAGCAGAAGCATGGTTGAGGGGGGAATGGAATCAATACTGGACTGATAGTTTGTATAGATGGGAAAAGTCAGAGTGAGAAGGTTTTACAACTCATACAGAGGGAATCCTTTTGAATTTATCTGTAGAAGAAGTATTTCAGTAGTTACACAGCTTAATGTGATGTTTTAACAAGTAGTTCCAGCACCGTGCATAAACAGAGCCTAAATGTTGTGAGTCCTTCACCGCTGCGGTTACCCAGTGATACCTGTGCCAACAGCTGCTGCTACCTGCAGGTAGGGAAGACCAAACAAATCTGAAACACCGGGCAATCTTTTCCAGGTTAATTCCACAGTGTTACATGACCATGCTTTATCAGTCAGAAAGCCAGCTGCCTCCTTGGCGGCTGTACTGCAGTGAGGGACAACTGGTGGAGTGTGATGAGATATATTAGGAGTGGGTTTAGTTAAATGAAGAGTCTGTCCTGTTATCTTTCTGAAAAACAGTTGGCAGACAGGCTTACTGGTATTGCCTCTCTCCAAATAAGTATTAGGCTCTGAAGCAAAATGTTTTGAAAATATAATATACTTAAATAAACATGTCTTTAACTCCCTAGAGATGAGTTCCAGCTAATCACAGCTGCTTTCCCTTGAGCCACCAGCCTGCTTGTAGGGAAGGCATGGAGAGCAGGCCAGCAAAAATGTGAATTATTTATGTTCCTGCTGAAAGCATGAGTCTTGTCACTAGAGCCTTGCTTGATTGGAGCTGCAGAGACAGTTTCTGTAGCAACTCGGAACCTTGCCCAGCAAAATGTCACCCAGTTACAGGTAACAGAGAACAGTAATGAACATCTGCCTGGGTAGCTGAAGATGACACGGAAGTACCAGAGTAAAATATATCTGGGTTTTGAGTCCTTCAGTTTCCAAAGACCCACCAAGATGTCATTTCAGAAGGTGAGTTGGTGGCATGTCAGCTCAGGTACCGGTAACTATCTTGCCATGACAGCACGGGGTTTTGAATGATTACACAGACCTTTGTGGGAACTCAGCACCAGGAGCACAAGCTGCTGCGCTCAGGCTCTTACCGGCAGCCCAGCTAGTTAGAGTCAGTGTACTAAAGACTTGGTTCCTGAAAGCCTACTGCCACATCTTTGAGTGTTATAGCCACATACTAAATATTGGGTTTGAGAATATTGTCCAAAATATCGAGGGATCTGGTTTTTATGCCATGGTATTTAGTGTAGATTGACAAAGGCAAGAATATGTGAGTTCAAGAGTTTCTTCCCTATCTAACCTTAGCCTTTGATCCTGGCTCATTGCTGTTCATAGTCTCTCTGCCTTCCTGTAAAGATGAACCCATCACAGTGAAAATGTTACAGAAATTACAAGCTGTCAGGACCATCATGCAAAGCTCTGAAGGGCAATATAGGTTAGTACATTTGTCTAGATAGGCTGAACATATTTTTCAGTATGTCAGTATTTGAATTTTTTCTAATTATCAACCTATCAAATGATCTTTTACTAAATATATTCAGCTTGTCTTAAGATTCTGAGGCTGTGAAACCCAAACCATATTAGAAAAGTTACAATATGCAGATTTTCATAAGTAGAAATGTTAGTAGATGGTTCCTTCATTATGCATCTTCAGTTCAGCCCTATTCACCACTAGACACTTGAAGAGTAAACTGCAATTTTTTGTGCTTTCCTGAGCCTGTAATTCCAGTGTTTCCTACATTTCAACCTTATGAACAAAACTGGGCTCTCTGCATTCGGAGTAATCTAGGTGCTTAGCTCTAAACAGGAGGTAATCCAGCTGTAGAAGGCTTACAGTTATTTGGTCAAAGGTCACCAAGGTACAACTCTAAATGTGAATAAAAGTGAGGGACCTGCATGAGACCCATGTAGCCTAGACAAGGAGTCTGACTGGCAAACAACAGAGGACTGGTTTATATTTAGAAATTTGCTGATTTAACAATAGCAGGACCATAACAACATTCACCAATCAATACAGTTTTGCTGGAGAAAACCTGCAGATGTAGTTTCAGTGGCAAAACATCCTTTGCAGTTCTGACATAAGCAATACAGAGTTATTAAAGCAATTTAAATTGGACCCCATCTTTAGGAGGGTTTACCAGCTATTCCACTGTGGCTGTGTTGGCAAACTTTCTAGTCAAGGCTGTTCTACAAATCAGCTACTGAAGAGTGCAAGGCTGATGACAGCAGAGCTGCTTTGGAGGCTTGACAAGAGTGTAAAGCTTTTCACCCTTTGGGAGGCCCACAGCGAAACACTGTCTGCTTCCTTCAGCGAATCTGGGCTGGAGAACAAAGGGCTTAAGCTCATATACAGAGGGATAATTTACATCTCATTAAACCAATATTTAAAAATCTACACTGTGTTTGTTTCTTTCATGTCTGTGTTTTTCTTTTCCAAACATGTCAAAAAGGATGCATTTCTTTAAAGGAATTTTATTAAACTTCTCAAGAAAATTCAGCTCAAGCATAAACACAAGTTGGAGTATTTTCAAGTACAACTACAGATGTTTTGGAATGTAATAAATTCTTGAAAGACTTCTTACCTGATATATTTTCTCATGTAGTACTATAATTTCACAACTATTCAGCAAAACTTCTTTAAATATCAGTTGCTGGTGATGCTCAAGTCAAGTGTGTTACATGTAGGTCTAGTCTAGAGCCCTTTTAGTGGGTTTTATACCAGCAAAACCCCTATCTGCATCTGTTAAAAAAACACGACAAACTTTGACAGCTATGTCAACTGGGATAAGAAGCAGTAGGACAGAGCTGTACCAGAAATGTTTCTAACTAACCATTTCAGCAAAGCTATGCTTTTGATAGGGGGTGGTTTCAGGAACACATGTATGAAGTATGCTTTTGCAGGCAGAGATAAAACCATGCTCCGCACATATTGCCTGTACAACACAACTCCTGTAATAATAACTTTTCATTAGAGACCCCAAGAAGAGACTCAACGGGCATTTCTATGCCAATCTTAATGAGCTGTTTCAAGAATTGCTTAGAGCACAGAGTGTTCCCACAACTCATCAGCGTGGGGGCCTCACGGGCAACTTCTCGCTAACAGCCTGTAGGCCTTGCTGAGGCACTACTGGCTTTATATGAAGACTAGTAAAGACAAACTAACAATATACTAAAATACTGGATCTGCTCAGGCACGTAGGGTGTACTCAGTCTCAGGGAGCCGGGTGTGTTTTGGAGGGTAGCAAACTACTTCGCCTCGCATCAGGCTTGGTCCTTTGCTGATTAGTAAACAACAAATCTGGTTTTGAGGGTGTCCTTGGACCACATGACATCCTCATGAAGGCAGTTTTGCTCGTATTATTTGTTTTGCTCCTGTAATTAGTATGAACAAGCATTCTAACTTATGAATATGGTAGTACCAGGAGGAGGTAGATTTCCCCACCCCCACATTTTTCCCCTAGGAACAGAACAATATCTACTGGTTTTGCCAAATAAACTGGGTTTACACTATGGCTTGATTCCCGGTACGTAATTAATATTCTTCATGGACAGCGTGTCTTCAAATAGCTGGCTAATATTTACACTGAGAAAAAGTCTTGCAGTCCCAGCTTCGGTTGGCCGGAGACAGAAACTTTAGTTTCATTTTCTTATCTTGCGGTGACACACTGTAAAGGCAAAGTGGTGTGTACAAAGTATGGCATTTCAAGGCTTACAGGAACAAACATAAATATACAATTCAACAGGCAAATAAAAGATGCCATTGTATTTCCCCTCTCCTCTTCCCTGCTTTGAAGGTCACATTTTTCAGAAAGGGAATACAACTGTGAACATAGATACTAAATTACATTCTTATGCAGAAAAAATGGCAAACAGCAGTTTTTACTGGAAACTTGCCAGATCTCCATTTTTGCTATCTTTCTGCTATATTTGCAAAATATGTGTGTGTGTGTGTGAAAGTTTTATATATATAATTTGCATTTTTAAAAGTGATCCCACAGAATGTGTTTTTCAAAACGTATTTTAATGAAGCATTCACCCATGGATTACTTTCAAATGCCGACAGCTCTCCAGAGTTAATAGGTAATATGCAGCAGGGGGAAGGAATGGCTGTACCTTAAAATGCTTTGCAAGCAAGTTAACTTCCAAGAGGTACCTTTGGGCAAATCTCATCACCAAGAGCAGATTCTGTTACTTTTGACTTTACTAGCACTCTCCTACTAGCGTAGTAAAATGAAGAAACGCTGCTTGTGGCTTCATTTAGTGGGGCTGCGACCTGGAGCCACTGGTGTGAGGGAGGATCAGTTAAAGGTGAAAGACAATGGGTATCGGGGAAGAGGGGAGGCCAGGGTTGCTGCCTCCTACCCCTGCCGGGACACATGAATTCCTGTCAGGTAGGGAAAATCCTGTGCCCTGGATCAACTGGCACCCAGCCGGGCGCTGGCAGCCCCGGGTCACGCCGGCCCTGCCGGCCCCTGTGGCACAGCCACCCTGGAAGGGCACACGGCTGCGCTTCGCTGCCAGGTCCACATGAGTGCTGCGGCCTGTCCTGGTACGAGTCGCTTCGCTGGAGCGAGTGGCTCCCCCGGTGCCCAGGGCCGCTCCCGGCCGGCCTGTGCGAGGCGCGAAGGCCGCAGCCGCCCGCCGGAC
>NW_020799091.1:6778170-6801076 GCF_003259725.1 Athene cunicularia | reverse complement strand
AGGAAGAGGGGGCAGGAGAGACAGCGAAGCCGGGCGGGTGAGAGGGCCTGAGGGACGGGAAACGGGGCGAGAGAGAGGGAGAGGCTCAGGAGGAGGCAGTGGGGCGGCTGGGGAGAGGAGGCCAGTGGCGGGGTGGGTGTAGCGGGGCCTGGGCGAGGATGGAGGGGGGCGGCGAGGCAGGAGAGCTCAGCAGACGGAGGGGGGGCTGGCTACTTTGGGGGCGAGCAGAGAGAGCAGGATTTCGGCGGAGTTGGAGGGTGTCAGGGACTCGGGTGGGGTGGGCAGTGCCCCGGCCGGGTCAGTGGGGAGAGGGCCAGGAGGCTGTGGCCGCTGTGGGGGAAGCAGGCGGAGGGAAGCGTCTCAGATGGGATCAGGGAGCACGGGGCGAGACGTCGGGGGCTCCTCCTTTATAAGCTTAAGACTGCTGCTTCTTCTACCCTTCACCCCGTAGGGAGCAGGGGACTCGAGGGAGGGGAACAGCCCCCACACCACCCTGTTCGTAGTAGGGGAGGGTTTGGGATTCGCCCCACCAAAAGCTCTGGGAGGGCAGCATGGCTCGCGATTTAAGCCCCGTATAAATTTCAGACACAACATGGCGGCCTGGCAGTGACTGGGCAGCAGCACCTCGCCCTTGTAGCTGGGTTTTCCCCCGCTGTGGAGCCAGTATTCAGTGTCTCGAATCTGGTGTCTAAACCCTTGCATTTAGCGATTTCGACAGTAGATGAATATTGCGATCATTAGAGAGGGCATGACGGGGAGATTTTGGTGGAGGGTTGGGTTTTTTGGGGGGTAGTTTAAAGGAATGAAAGTAAGGTTAAATTTATAGCATGCAAATTGTCCACTTCTGAAAGGCTAAATATAACGACTTCTAAGTATCAGTTAAGATAAGGCTATTTTCCCAGTGTGGTCCCTGTGAGATATTAATTTGGGGGTGGGGGGTGGACACCCTTATCTTATAGAAAAGTTTGTGGGTGAAAGGTGATCATCTGCTCCGGATAGAGAAGCGTGTGTGGTGGTGATGGGGGTTGTTTTGCTCTGCCTGATTAGAGAAAATTCTGTGGGCTTGGGATAATCTATGGATTTCAGGTGATCTGTGCCCTGAGTTATGCTAGTGTTGTGTGCGTACTTAATTTATTTTGGCTAGAAAAGTTTATTGGTTGAGGATGGGGAAGAAGAAATTCTCCCTGACTGTAAAAACTGCAGCAGCCTGTAGGATCCTAACATGGCGTCTGAAAGGCACATGATATAAAAAGAAGGGAAAGAGGAGGCTCCCTCTGAGCCCAGCCCAGGCAGTTGCTGACATCAGTCAGCCACAGCACATGGATGGGGGTTTACAGCACCTTTTTAACTAGAGCATTTTGTAAGAAAAGGGTTCTTCTTTCAGTCCCCCCCTATTCGTGCCAGTCACCCCTCCCCCGTTGTTTCCCTTGCTCCCTCTGATCTCAGGTGTTCACAGGCTTTTTTTCCTTTGGCTTTAAATCGTGGTTTATAATGGTGAGAATTGTACTATCTAATGATGGGGAGGGAAGGATCTCTTAAGTTATTTAATCTTATCTTTCTGTCAATGCAGGATGGCTTTTTAGTGTTCCACAGACTTCTTCCAGTCTAGTTTTAAATGCTGCCGGTGGCTGAGTTTTGCCATTCTTTGGGGAGGTGACCTCATAATCTAATAGATCTCACCATTATATCTCCTAAAGGGCAGTGGATGTGTGTAAAATGATTTGTGATAAATATCAATGCTGTCTTTTTTTTTTTTTTTTTTTTTTTTCATTTCTGGGTGATTTAGAGCCTGCCCTGAAGTGTGTTTTTTTTTAAAGATGTCTTAAATCCTGTATCAATGGTTAGTTTTGCCTAGTTACTGTTTGTGACTGTAGTTTATTCAAGGCAAGTTTTTAGTTGTTTCTGGGAAAGTGATCTCCTTTACTAAGCCACTTTTTAAAAGTGTTGCCTGGAGACAGTTTGTTTAGTGTAAAACTTGAGTGGTCTGCTTTACAATTTAATAAATGGTTCTGAAATGTGTGACTGGTATTATAATATTTGTAAATAAAAAGTGTGAAATATGTATTTGTCTTTTTATTTACCATTGTATAGTGCAGAATTTGTTTCTGAGACCCATTTTGTATACAAGGTTGTTTTTTTTAAAACAAACTTTTGGCACAAGTTTGTGACTTGGGGTTCAATTGCCAGATATGATTTTAAACTTGAACTCTTTTAGGAAACTAATAAAAAAGCCACACATTTCCAACAATAGCTTTCCTACATTATTTGAAGGAACAGTGGGAATTCTGTAATGAAGTCTTTAATATTATGCTGGTGAGCTCAGAGTTAGCGTTCTGTGTTCTGGTGATTATGCGGCACCTCCCTGCCTTTTGGTTAGTGTCATGCGGGCATCTTTCTTGCTAGGGGAAACTGTATAGATGGTCTGAAAACAAAATACATTCAAGTCTGGGATCCCCTTTTGTGGTTTTTGGAATATGTGCTGGATACTTTGACAAAATAAACATTTCCAGAAGAGAAGACTTAAATATTCCAACCGTATTTAAGTCATGGTCCTTTAAAACGTGACACCCGAGTAGCTTATATTTGAAGCAGGGTATGCTGCTGAGCTTCTAATTCTGTTTGAAGTAGGCTTGCTTACTAGATAACGGTGCTTCCATGTATGATGACTTTTTAACAGCCTGAACATAATGAAAGTGACAGTTAAACTTGTACAGTGCCTTTGCTACTGTATGGATTCCCCAGTGTATCAGACTTGAAGCTTAGCTTAGTGAGTTACTTCCATACATTGGTGAAATGGGCGTAGGTACTTGTGAGACAGCTCTTTGTTTCACTTAGCAGCTGACTTTAAAAGTCAGAAACAGTGCACTGTCATTTTTTTAGAAAGGAAGGCATTCAGAGCTTAGAGTAGTGTTTTTAATGTGCCATTGTGCAGACTGCTTTAAAGAAGAAACCATTATTCCACAGGCATTTTAATATAAAGTAGTTGTAGACCCACAGTCTTTGATTTTTGAGACTAGAGAGATGCCTTTATTCTAACACTTGCATATTAGCTTGTTTACAGTTCAGTGTTATGTCATAGTGTAAGATAGGCTTTTAATATGCTGCAATAAGTTTTAACTAACCTAACTGCGTTTTTCTGCCTTTTTTTGTACAAAATACACCACCTGCCTGTTTTTACTTTTTTCAGTATGCTCAGAGGCAGTGACACCACCCCCACCCCCAACTAACAGGAATTCTGCCCTTTTCAATATTAAATTTCAGGTCATGGTAAAGTAATACACATTTAAGGGTGAGGAGACATTGTGATTTACCCATATTACAAGTATTGTTGACTCGGTGCCCTTCTGTGAACTACCTTAAAGGGGAAGAAATGCCATCTAAAATTGTGAAGGAAGAGCACTTTCACACACTTGTCTGGACAGTGGGGCTGCAAAGTAAGGTGTTGTTAATTAACCTAGGAGCCTATCCTGTTTAAAATGAGCAGTGAGTGAAGTTATTCTGGTTTTATCCTGAGCTTACCGGATGGTGAATGGGACTTTAAAGTATTACAAGTGGATGCTCTTCTAAGGGATCACTGTCACCACACGGCTTGTGGTGTTGTCTTTCGTGTTGTCCATTTCAACAAGTCTGTGTACTTGTTGATGTTTTCTGGAACTTTGCTGTGCCTTCTGTTTGTGAAAGCCAATGGTGGGCATTAAAATCACCTTGGTTTGGGCTGGTAGTGCTTTGTGTACATTAGAAGACGCTGTAGTGGTCCAGCATCACCACACTTCTATGGAACAAACTTGCTACAAGTTTTGAAAAAGGATCTAAAAAAACCCAAGACCAAAACAACAAAAGCCAAGTCTCCTCTTGTAGCAAAGATGTGTCCGAAGTTTGAAGATTCCTGTCTGTGAAAATCACGGTTGCAGTTCCTGAGCTTGTGCGTTTACCTGGTCAAGTAGATGATTGGAGTTTTGTCTGGATTTTGAACTTTTTGACTGTGCATTTTTGCATGCACTCTGGAATTCTGAACTGTCACTACAGGTGACAAGAGAGAATGGGACTCCTTGCTTCATCTGTTTGGATTACAGTGAAATAGTTGTGACCTATTCTGCGTGTAGTTTATGAAAAGACTGTGATACTCAACATATAATCTGCAGCTACAGAAGTTCACTAGTTTGGGCTATTTGCCAGAAGTCTGATTTGTGTTCTGTGAAATCCAGAAAAACAACCATTCAGGAGGTTTGAATTATAAACTATTTTTTAGAAGTTCCTTGAAGTGCTAACGATGGTTTCCTGCTAACTTAAAGTTATTTTCTCAAGTGGGTTTTGAAAGGTTACACTCAGTGCACTAGCAGCAATACTGTCTTGTGGGCTTCTTTTTTCTTCTTTTTTTTTTTTTTCCTTTTTCCAAAGCTTTGATACGCAAACAAAATAAGGTGTTCTTTTTTTTGTGTGATAGACCCACTGCGTTATACTTTGAACTGAGTATCGATTTTCCAGATTTAAGTTTTTGTATAAACAATCCCAAGCCAAATCCCTTGGTGTTTATAGTGGCAACCAAAAAGAGAGGTCTGTATTTCTGGGACTGGCAATCCCTTTATTTAAAAAGCTTAAAATATGTTTTTGTTGTACTAAACTTCTCAGTTTCTTCTTATTACTCCAGGCTCCTGCATCAGAGAAGCTCCCTGTTATGTACCTTATGGATTCCATTGTCAAGAATGTGGGAAGAGAATATCTTACTGCATTTACTAAAAACCTAGTTGCAACATTTATTTGTGTATTTGAAAAGGTATATACACTTTCAGAAAAGTTCTGTATTCTAAGCAAAATTTCTTCCTGGTAAAATAAATACATGCTTTCAGTTTTGGGTTTTCTTGGGTGGTGAAATACACAAATGGATCGTTTTTTATAAATCTCAGTACTGTGTCTATACTGTGGAAGATTATTCCTGCTGCTATCAAGCATGTAAATGACATGGTAGCTGAAGAATGCAAAGTCTTACTTAATTTGATTCATAAACGTCTGTAATTTTCCTATCCAGGCAAGATTTTACTAACAGTATTTTGGGTGCAGATTGCTTGCCTGGATGGACTTTTTGTGATGTATAGACCAATTAATTATGAATTGTTGGTTTATTTTTAAGATAGTAAATAGTTCTTATGAGAAGAACAGACCGAGAATCAGTTTGTTGTGAATTTCTCAGAGCTTCTCTCTCCTGTAGTTAGATTTGGTCTGATCTACTTAATTTGTGGTGTGCAAAATGAGCACTTAAACTGTTTGTCTAAGATTGAATAGCACTGATACCTGATTCTCTCCTGGTGGTCTGTGATTTGAATGAAAAAAATGCTAGGGGGGGGAAGGGGTCTTAGAATGTATTGCTATATTACTTAATACCTGTTTTAATGTCATTCAACATTGAAAATTGCCATATCTTTTAATTTTTGCTCTTTAAACTCAGTGAAGTAATTGTGCGTATTCCTCAGTGAGAAAGGCAAATCAAAGTCGCAGTTTTTAAAAGGGTGGGTTTAAGTTGGATCAGAAATGAAGGGTTAACTTCTGTGGTCTCCTGTATGCTATAAGAAAGTGGCATCTCATATGAATGAGATGAATGGAGCTTTTGCATATTTACTGATCATTACGTATCAGCAAGGATCTGAGATCCCAGTGTGGTTTATATATGGTTTTCACATGTAGAATGCATGATGAAATAAGGAACAGATAAACAACTGTGTGTAGAGTAGATAGATAGCTAGACACTTGTTTTTCCCATACTAAATTGTGAATTTTATTTTACTGAGCTGCATTTAATGTTGCAGCTGAAGCTCTGGATAATAACTAATCATAGTTTTACAGGTTAAGTGTCTACCAAGCTAACTAGAACTATTTAATTAATGTGTATTAATTAAATTTGTAGAGTGGCAGTCACTTCTAATAGCTTAATTTGTCGTGCTGAAAGATGCAAGCAGAATTCCAGCACTGACATTGTTAAAAATTTTGGTTTAGCAGTAAAATGGTCACTAAGGTGTCTTTAGACACTTGAAGTCAGAAGCTTTTGCTCAGTCATTTCCACACCTTTTGCAGTGAACTTCATACCCTTTCACTGAAAACTGTAGAGGCACCCCCCCCAGTAGCTAAGGATGAACAATTTTTGTTGAAGTTCCTGCTCCTCCCTGAAAGAACCGCCGAACTTTCCAGATTATTCTGTATCTTGCTGTAACATTTTAAAAATAAAACTGCAGCAAAAACCATCTACACAGTCAGTATTTGACATTAGGACAGCTGCATATATTTTGTCCTCAGATGTGTTTAATTTGTTTAATTGAACTACTCAAGCTACGAGATTTAATTTTGCTTTACTGTAAATTTCTAATTTATCTGTCATGAGACAATCCAGACTAACCATGAATAGATAAAAGAGGCACTGCTCCTACAAGTACGCTTAATCTGTGACTCACGGATGGGTCTAATTTTGCAGCTGAACTGAGATATAATTGACTTCATTTTAGCTAATACCCCTTTTGTTGTGTTTGTTGGAAGAAAATCCTTCAGTGACTAAACAGCTGAGCAAAACACCTTTTCTGTTCACAAAGTTTGTTGTTTCCTGATTTGTTTGTCATTGTTATACTCTGTTCAGCACAAACACTTGAATAATGTATTGTCTCAGAGGCTGTTGCCTTTCAGTATTTTTGTTACTGTATTTTTTCCACAGAAATTGGGCAAGTAAAATGAGAATTTTGCTAATGGAAAAGTTGAAAGAAAATTATCAGAGAATGGTAATACCCAATAAAACCTTCAAATGGCCTTGAAACAACAATTCCACATTTGAGCTTCTGTTATCTGATTCTGTTGGTATAGATGTATGATCTGCACTGCTTATAAATTCTGTATAATGTGTTAAAGTGGCAAACTGTTGATAGCAATAGTAAATAAATGAAGTCTTAAGTTCTACAGAAAAGTTTAAGAAATCGTTTTATATTAACTTAACAAGCCATAGAATTGTTTTATTGTTTTAGGTGGATGAAAATACTAGAAAAAGTTTATTTAAATTACGCTCCACATGGGATGATATTTTTCCTTTGAAGAAACTATATGCACTTGATGTCAGAGTCAACTCATTAGATCCTGCTTGGCCAATTAAACCTCTGCCCCCAAATGTGAATACTTCTAGCATCCATGTGAATCCTAAGTTTTTAAATAAATCGGTAAGTTTTTATGCCTACTGTATGAACAGATGGTAATACGTGTAGTTTTCATTGTTTGTATGCTGCTTTTTGCAATTTAGTATATTGAGAATGAAGTGTCTGACCTTTGTAGACAGGTAAGAGGAATTTCTGAATTCAGAATATTTCATGGGTTTGGATTTTATATTTCAAATCTGTATTCTAGGTTTTGGAACATTGAGGACTTTATATTAAATGACATCCACCTGTCACAGCAGGCAAAAGTTTTAAATTGTTTTAGTTATATTTTGCATTAAAAATGCAATTTATAACTGTTGTACAAACTAAGTACCAGTACTGGATCATGATAACAGTTAAAGGAGATGGAGTTAGTGGATTACATCAGGATTTTAAGTGTAACTTTTTTTATTCTGTTTTTAGCCAGAGGAATCTACTGCACCTACCTCTGCTGTCACTTCTGGTGCCTCTACTCCTCCAGCTGTTCCTGAAATACAAAAGAATTTGACACAGGAGCAACTGATAAGGCAGCAATTGCTTGCAAAGCAAAAGCAGTTGTTAGAACTTCAGCAAAAAAAATTAGAGCTGGAGCTGGAACAGACTAAAGCACAGTTGGTGAGTAGGATAGTTGATGAAATTACGGTTGGGCCTTTCACTCTCAGACAGTACTTGACTAAAGTGGTAACTGCAGTACATTAGTTTTGCTCATGTTAGGCAAGTGTAGCTATTCTAGGACTAGAGCAATGCAAGTTGATCTGGGGTTCCTGAACAGTATTTGTTACTTAGAAACCTTCAGAGTTACACTCAAAAGTAGAAGTAGAAAAAACAAGTTCTTTGTGGTTTGTTTTTAACGTCTGTCCAGAATGATGCTTACCTATGATCCTCATCTTTCACCTCTTCTTGTGGCTTACAGGAAGACAGGCTTTTTCAAATACATTTGCTCTTATAGAACAAGGAAGCCTGACTGTTGGAAATAGTCAGTTCCCTTGTTAGGTCAGGTTGGTTTGATGCCACCATCTGAAGATGGCGCTTAAGCTGTATTGGTTCACATTTGTAATTGAAAGTCTTGCTATGTTGACAGTTGATGATACCAAAATAAAGCATCTTTGAAGTGTAGAAGTATGAAAATTGTATCAGATACTTGGCAGCTTAGTTGCTGTGAGCATGTGGAATATATAGAAAAAAGTAATGCTGTAATGAGAAAATCTGCCTAAGTTACATATTTTGCCATATTGACTTGTAGTACTGATTTTGCATTGTATTTGAATTTGATCTTTTGTAATGGTACTGCATTATTTTAATGCTTATAATTAGCAATTAATGGGTCATTTTCAGTTAAATGGCTGAATCTTACCACTTTCAAGACATTTCTACTTACAGTTTTGGTTTCCAGACAGTATACAGGCATCCTGGGGTAGTTGTGTCATGCAGATTAATGCTGGGTTTTTTCCTATTTCAGGCTGTATCTCTTAGTGTTCAGCAAGGATCATCTACTATAGCTTCAGTTCCAGCACCTTCCAAGCAACACGTGTCTCCCACACCTCATATGACAGTTAAACCACCTCATCAAACTGCTGTGCAATCCGAAAAAAATAAACCATCCCCAAGTCCTCCGCTTCATGATATCAAAATAGTAAATAGGGATCCTCGACTTAATCGGATGGCTCAACATTCTTCTCACACTAAAGATCAATCTCATCGGAAAGAATTTCCACCGAACACGACCAGTCAGTCTGATACCAAGGCAAACAAAACAACACAGGCTGAAAAACAAAACTCAAAGCAAGAAAAATTAAAAGCAAGTGAAAAAACACAGAAGAAAGAACTTGACCAGTCAGAAGCAAAATCTAAATCACCATCTCCTTTGAAAAATAAGATACCCAATACTAAAGATACTAAAACCCAGGAATGTGAAAGCACAAAAGTATCTGAAATTAGTAAGCGGGATCCAAGACTGAAAAGACATCTTCAAGATAAGTCAGAGGGCAAAGAGGAGGAGATAAAAGAAAAGAGGAGAAATATAGAGAAAAAAGAAAAAGAGGAACATAAGACATGTGAACATAGACCAGTAGGCAGCAGAAATAAAGTAATTAATGGTGCTGTTCAGAAACAAGACACAAATACAGAGGAGTCAGAAAAACAGGGTGGAAAACAAGGGAGATCAAGTGGTAGAAAGCGATCACGATCACGGTCTCCTAAGGCACGGTCACCATCTACACATTCTCCAAAAAGACGAGAGAGGAGATCACCCAAAAGACGACTTAGAAGTTTATCTCCCACTTCATCAGCACCTAAAATTGGAAAGATACGTCAGATAGGCCCTAAGCAGTCTCATGTTGAAGAAGGCACACAAGCAGCAAGAGATGAAAGAAATTCTAATAAGAGAAATGTTAAACAAGAGGTGCGAGATCCGAGGAGAGTGAAAAAAGCCCAAGAAGACAGGCCTCAAGAAGCAGCAAGCCAGCATTCCACAAAAGCTTCTCCTGATCCAAAAGAGAATGCAGAAAACTGGCAAGGATCCAAATCAGGCAAGAGGTGGAAATCTGGTTGGGAAGAAAATAAAAAGTAAGTTACTATCTTTTTAAACAATTTCTGTTTGAAGTCATTCTACTGCTGTCTTCAGCATAGTCATCTTTGGGAGGCAGTGTTCAGATTGTTAAAACTGATTAATTTATTTCTACTAGTGAAATACGGAAATGGCGCATACTTAGATTTTAAGGTGATAGTGATGTTTTGTCCTGATCATTTCTAATTAAGAATGTAACAGTTAGGTCCTGAATAAAGAAGTAATCAATATTTTAAATGTATGCTTGCTTTCAGCTCCCAGCAGAATGAAGAACACCAAGCACTTGGTAAATCCCCTCACCAAAGACACCGGGAAAACTGGCCTAATAGTAAAGGAATTTTATCACCCCGAGCACCAAAGCAGCAGCACCGGTTAAGTGTGGATGCCAATTTACAGATTCCCAAAGAATTGACATCTGCAAGCAAGAGAGAGTTACTTAAGAAGGTAATACTAATAAATCTGTTTCCATAGAAGCATCTTTGGTATTGTGTGCTTTGCTTTTCTTTTTGGAAGCCTGAACTTTAACTTTATATTACAGGCCAATGAACGCTTAACATCTGGTGAAATAACACAAGATGAGTTCCTCATGGTAGCTCATCAGATCCGACAGCTGTTCCAGTATCAGGAAGGGAAGCACAGATGTAGTGTCTGGGATAGCCCTACAGAGGAAAAATGTGGTTTGAAAAAGAAACCTCTTCTGTCGGATGCAGAATTAACATATTATGAACATAAGGCTAAACTAAAAAGAACACAAGTCCAGCATTCATTGTCAAGGCTTGATCTGTTGGATCCAGATGATATTTTGGAATACCATATACCTGATTCATTGCTTTCTGGGATAGAATGTGAGCAAGCAAAAGCCAAGCGTGGAGTACAGTTTGACAGGAAAGAACCATTTGGAGAAAGATCAAGGAGACACTCTCCTGTAAGTGGCACTAATAGACCTTTTGCTGATAACCTCTCACCACTTGAGAGTCGACGAAGACTTGAGGAACAGAATTCAACTAAAGGAGCAAGAGGTTCTAAGAACTTTGATCCTTACGACAGCTGGGGAGAATCAGATGAATTTAGAGATACTCTCAGACAACAGGGGAAAAGCACCACAGAGTTCCAGAAAATAGATGGTGATGCAATCTGCAGATTTGATAATCGTGAAGAAAGACAGCTACTTGGGCAAGCTGGTATGTGCTTTTGCTTTACTTTATACCTGTTAAGTAATGGGCAACATTTTAGTGAGTGGCTATCTGATCTGTTCTGGTTTTTTTAGGTGTTCGAGAGGAGCCAAGATCACCATTCAGTGAACGTTTCAAAAGAGCTAGATATGAAGATCCAGAGAAAGCACCATTTCCAGAAAGCCCAGGATCACGATTTGGAGGCATTGAAGCAAAGCAGAGGATAAGTGCGCTAATGGAAGACAGACCTCTATTTGATGGCTCACCTAGGCAGGCTGCTTCCAGAGTTGGAGTAGATGGACAGGGAAGCCCTTTTGTTGATGGTGCTGCTGCTGGTTCAAGTTCTAGAATTGATGGGCCACCTGGACAGGCTGCTATGAGATTTGAGGGGCCTTTGGTGGGGGCAGGTGCATCTCAGTTTGATGGACCACTGGCAGGAGCAGGGGGAGCTGGAGCTCTAAGATTTGATGGGCCACCAGGGCAGCTGGCAGGGGGCCTGAGGTTTGAAGGACCACCAGGACAGGTTGGTGGTGGAGGTCCACTGAGGTTTGATGGACCTCTTGGGCAGATCGGTGGGTCTTTGCGGTTTGAGGGGCCTGCAGGGCAGCCTGTAGGTAGTCCTAGATTTGAAGGAACTGGAGTTGGCCTCAAGTTTGAGGGTCCCCGTGGCCAGCCTTCAGGTGTTCTCAGGTTTGAGGGACTTCATGGTCAACCTATGGGGCCTCGAGGTCAGCCAGGGGGTGTTCTCAGGTTTGAGGGACATCATGGTCAGCCCTTGGGGCCTCATGGTCAACCAGGGGGTGGTCTCAGGTTTGAGGGGTCACATTTACAGCCATTGGGGCCTCATGGCCAACCTGGAGGTGGCCTCAGATTTGAGGGGCAACATGGTCAGCCTATGGGGCCACATGGACCATCAGGTGCTGGGCTGAGATTTGACGGGCCACATGGACCATCAGGTGCTGGACTGAGATTGGAAGGACCACATGGTCAGCCAGGTGTAGGTCCTAGATTGATTGATGGACCAGTACACCAGGGAGCTGGTGGACATAGATTTGATGGTCCTCTGGGTCGGGCTGGTCCAAGATTTGATGGTTGTCATGCAGCTGCATTTGATGGTCAGCCTGGACAGCTGCCTCTCTTGCAAAGATTTGATGGAATTCATGGACAGCCTGGTCCAAGATTTGAAAGGACACCTGGCCAACAGGCACAACCACGATTTGATACAGCCATACCTCAAAGATTTGATGGACCTCACCAGCCAGCCTCTAGATTTGACTTGCCCCTTGGCCTTCAAGGTGCACGTTTTGAAAATGTAGCTAACCATCCTGCCTCAAGATTAGAAATGTCACCATATGGACAAGGTGGTCCATTTGTCGAACATCCCGGCCAGGGCTACAATGGACCATCTCATGGGATGCCGTTCCAGAGACCTGATATATTTGATGGTTCACCTGGATCAAATTTCAATGGGCCAGCTGGCCCAGGAGCACAGAATTTCCCATTGAGACCAGCTGGACATTACTTTGATGAAAAAACTCTTCAGGGTCCTCAATATGGGAACTTCAATAATATGCCACTGGGAAGTAATCAGGTAAGAATTGATTGCGTTAAATGGCACGCTTGCAGAAGTAGAATGTAGAAAATTAGCACTTTTTCTTATAAAAATTGAAGATTTTTCTGAAGAGCTGGCAGACTGAGAGCCAGTTCCAAGTTTAAAAAGTCATCCTTCAGTAATTTCTACATAATTCAAGAACATGCATTGCTGTTTTTATTTAAGAACCTGCTTTTAAGAATTAAAATAGTGGGTCCTTACAATTACTTTGTAGCTGAGAATGAGAGTGAAATTAGTATTTTTTAAATTGAAAACAAAACTAAGTAATTGGAAGCCTGTGGTGTTTCCATTAAACTTGCACAAAAGTGGATTATATATAAAGTGTGACAGCTAATGTTAGTGAATATACATGATTAATTTTTTTAAGAGGTTGTCGTGGTTTGAATCTGGCCAGCAGCCAAACACCATGCAGCAGCTTGCTCACCCTCCCCTATCCTGGGGAATGGGGAAGCGAATTAGAGGAGTAAAGGTAAGAACATCATAGTTTGAGATAAAAACAATTTAATAATTGAAGTAAAATAATAATAATGATAATAATAGAAAATATGAGTAATGCACAGTGTGGTTGCTCACCACCCACTGACCAATGCCCAGCCCATTCCTGGTTAGCTATCCCAGAGAAGTGAGAATTCTGAAACTGCAACCCTGGAAGAGAGGGTCAAACCTCATCTGTATACTGAGCATTGCTCTGGCTCTGCTCTGCGCAACCCCACCCCCCCAGCTTCTTGTGCACTTGCAAAAGTCCTTGATTTCTTAGCAACAACTAAAAACATCAGTATAGTATCAACATTCTTCTCATACTAAACCCCGTACTGAATCCAAAACACAGCACTGTTCCAGCTACTAAGAAAAAACTGGCTTTATTCCAGCCAAAATCAGGACAGAGGCGTAGAATTAAAATGGACCAAAATAATTCTGCTGTATTTTGCAGCTGTTAGTACTGGTGACAAGCCAGTTTCAAGGAGATGGCCCTAACTTGTGGGAATTGAGAAAGATGGAGATATTGTTGAACTATAGTCTTAAAATTTTCCTGGCACTAGCATGCTTTATGAGTTCAGTTATTTCTGCTGTTGCCTATTGGAAATGCTCTCTTCAAAACGGGAGAATGCTACTTTACATCAGTGAAAATGATGTAATTTCTTTCAGTAGAGATTTTGGAGAGCATTTTTAATTTGTGGAATAATAATTGAGGAGTTAACTGGCTGTACGAAAGCAGGTAATGTGTCCTGCTAACCTCTAGTGGGATAAAATTTTAAACAATTTGTAAATCCAAAAAATAGGAAAAATTTATTTTTATTACAAGTGTGTTATAAACACTTTTTCTATCTGAAGCTTACTGTAGCTGGTTTGCTGAAAAAATCTGCTTTCAGGATTTTTGTTTTTGTATAATGGATGCTAAAATAGAGATGGCATTTGTTAATAGACATTTACCAGTTTCTCAGATTTCTTTCTGATGAGCTTTGCTTTGGTGAACAGGAGCAATTTAAAAGGAAGAACTGTGCAAAGTGTGATTGAAGGCTCAATAGGTAGAAGAAAAGTTTTTTTTTTTTTTTTTTAATGTTGGGCAAAATGAGTATATGTTCAGAAATTTTTCTAGTGGAAAATGAGGGAAAGGTTATGTAGTCATTTGCAGACCTTTCAATAGTAAACGGACATAGTTCGCTCCAGGAAGGAGTTTAATACGTATGAAATTATTGAGAAACATCTAGAGGTTAATGATAAAATTTTAAAAAGAAAATTTAAATTGCATTATTATACAAAAAAACCCCAAACCTGAATGTTTGCTTTCACAGGTTCCTCTTATGTCTGCTCAACCAGGGCCTTATGGCCAAGGTCAACAGTATTTGCCAAATCCTGGAAGTTTTGTTCAGAACCCTGCAGGTGCGTAAAAAAAAAATTAACTTCCTTATATTTTTTTGGATTGTTCTGTTAGTTGCCATAAAACTTAAGCCTTTTGTAATGAATGCCCTGGTGTACTAGGTCTGTGTGGATTAAGGGAAGCCTCCTCAGAGAGGTGGCCATAGGTGTGGTTTCTGTAGTACCATCATCTCTTCAGGGGTTTCCCTCAAACAGTGAAGGCTTTCATTAGTTTTCATTAACTATGTGGATTTGCTGTGTAGTTGTGCTAAAAAAAAAAATAAAAATTGGTCTGCTTTTCTAGAAGGCACCAGTTTGTAGGTCTGGCTTGCGTTTGTGAGGATGTGCAGACATTCCCAGTATATGAGTTGTTAGTAACAAAAATCTTCTAAAAAGTCATAAATGGTTAAAGTAGGTGTAGTAGATTTGGCCCTGGTGAAATATACTGGGTAAAAAACTGGCCAGATGGCTGGGCCCAGAGAATTGTGGTGAATAGACATAAATCCAGTTGGCGGCTGGTCACTAGTGGTGTCCCCCAGGGCTGGGTGTTGGGGCCACTCCTGTTTAACATCTTTACTGATGATCTGGACAAGGGGATCGAGTGCACCCTCAGTCAGTTTGCAGGTGACACCCAGTTGGGTGGGAGTGTTGATCTGCTCGAGGGTAGGGAGGCTCTGCAGAGAGACCTGGACAGGCTGGAGCCATGGGCTGAGCCCAACTTGGGGAGTTTCACTGAGGGCAAATGCCGGGGGCTGCCCTTGGGCCACAACAACCCCCAGGGGGGCTACAGGCTTGGGGAGGAGTGGCTGGAGAGCTGCCAGTCAGAGAGGGACCTGGGGGGGTGATTGACAGCTGGCTGACCAGGAGCCAGCAGTGTGCCCAGGGGGCCAAGAAGGCCAATGGCATCCTGGCTTGTGTCAGCACTAGCGTGGCCAGCAGGGACAGGGAAGGGATCTGACCCCTGTACTCGGCACTGGTGAGGCCACCTCTCGATTCCTGGGTTCAGTTTTGGGCCCCACACTACAAAAAGGACATTGAATGACTCGAGCGTGTCTGGAGAAGGACAACGGAGCTGGTGCAGGGTCTGGAGCACAGGTCTGCTGGGGAGCATCTGAGGGAACTGGGGGAGTTTAGTCTGGAGGAGGCTGAGGGGAGACCTCATCGCCCTCTACAGCTCCCTGACAGGAGGGTGCAGAGAGCTGGGGATGTCTCTTTAACCAAGTAATAAGTGATGGGACAAGAGGGAATGGCCTCAAGTTGCACCAGAGAAGGTTTAGACTGGGTGTTATGAAGGATTTCTTTTCAGAAGGGGTTGTTGGGTGTTGGAATGGGCTCCTCCAGTGGTGGAGTCCCCATCCCTGGAGGAGTTGAAGAGTTGGGTCGACATAGCGCTGAGGGCTCTGGTGTAGTTGGGAACTGTCAGTGTTGGGCTGATGGTTGGACTGGATGATCTTCAAGGTCTTTTCCAACCTAGATGATTCTGTGATTCTGTAAGCATAAAATAAGGAAAATACTGCATTTCAGTAAATACTACCCAGTAAAGATCTGCATATGGGCAAGTAGCTTGGATAGCACTTCTGAGTACATTATGAAGGGAGATGTTGCAAGGGAAGAAATTAGCCAAGGACATAAAGCAAAGACATTTGATAAAAAATTTTAAATAAACCCCAGAAGAAATAGGAGGCAGAAGGAAAAGTGTGTTATGAAATATGCTGATAAAAGTAAATTTCTAACCTTTTGTTTCCTTGAATGTCAATGTTTTTCCCCAGGAGCCCTTCCACATTCATATCCTGATAACCATCTTGGACAGCTTGATGTCAATGAATTGTTTGCTAAACTGCTGTCAACAGGGATCCTCAAACTGTCAAAAACTGATTCCACTTCAGCACGTATGTAGATCCTTTATGTTCTAACTTCTCAGTTTATCCACAGCTGAGCGTAAAGCTAAGTATAAGAACTTTTGTGAACTCCTGCATGTGTTTATTTTTTTTAAACTGAACTTTGGTTTTGGGAAGAAAATGAGTGCATGTGAGGGAGTAAATTCTTAGTATCTTGTTTATTTTGTACACTTTGGCTATCCAGAGCAGTCAGTTTTGTCTTTGATGTTGTGCCTGGATAACTTGTTCTTGATTATAATCCAGTTCTTACCAGTTTCTGAAACATTTCTGTGTCTTTGAATCAGAGACTGAATTCTGATACCAAAGACTGAGGTGAAATAACTGTTCTCCTAAATTGAAATTCTGAGTAACTTCCAGTATCTTGTACACTTTTAAAAATATTGTTAGAAGATCGACTTAGCTATTGCACACTTTTATTTTAGCATAGTCATATCATATTTATTAATATTTGAATAAAAATAACTTGCAGGAGCATGTCATTTCTTTATGATGATGTACTGAAAGTTTCATTAAATGGTTACTTTATGCTTTCTAGAAGTGAATGAAACATCAGCCCAGCCAGCTGCTGAAGAGGAAGATGATGACCAGAATGAAGATCAAAATGTTCCAGACCTCACTAACTTCATAGTTGAAGAACTCAGACAGTGCGTATAGCAGAATGGGTTTACAGTGCAGTAAGAATAGTGACATGGGAGTATCTAGATAGTTAATCCAAGACAGCTGAGAGCTTTTAAAAGTCACTTTGATTAAGAGGATCTGCAGTTTTTGATACTAGTTTGAGGGAGGAAAGAGAGGGAAAATTCATGTGGGAAAACTATCTTTACACAAATTGTATGTTGTTACTTAATCAGTAAGGCTGTGATACATATTTGTCAATTGTTTCTTCCTTTGTTACTACTAATTTTACCACCTTTATGGTAGTTTGCAAAGCTGAACGAAATGCAGGCGTTACCATTTTATGCACTATTAGGTGATGAAGCTAGTAGGCGTGACACAACACTAGCATGCTTCTCATGAGTATTAATATGAGCCCATTGTTTGTTATCGAAGTGCTTCAATTGATTGTGTCAATCACAATCAAATCAGGAAGAATTTAGCTGTATTGTGTGCTTTAAACTTGCAATAGATCCGTGCTTTTTCTCTACTCTTGTTGGCATATGAAACAACTTACTGAGAAATGTTTTCTAAGATATGTTAAGGCTTTCTTTTTTCTTTTTGTAGGCGTTATGATAGTGTTATAAATCGACTGTACACTGGCATTCAGTGTTATTCATGTGGAATGAGATTCACTACTTCACAGACAGATGTTTATGCGGATCATTTAGACTGGCATTATCGTCAGAACCGGACAGAAAAAGATGTTAGCAGAAAAATTACACACAGAAGATGGTACTACAGTTTAACAGTAAGTAATGCAGTAGGACACTTGAGAAATTATAGGCAGGATTCTGTGCTTTACTTATGTACCCGCTGTAGGATTGAAGTTGAAATTTGCATCATCACAGCAGTTGGCCTTTGGTAAACAGTGATGTCTTAGATATTTCAAGTAGTTCTCAAATGGCTGTCAAAATACAAAAGGCAACTGTATGATGAACAATAAACAGTTTGAAGCTCTTGGTACTGTTTTCGTCACACTGAGAATGGAATGGAAATTAGAGGATAGTGGTTTTTCTGGAGAAAGCCTTTTTTGAAGTGTAGTATTGTGAGAAAGCAGGCACTGTGCTAATGCTGCATGTGAAAAGCATTTCAGTTTTAACAAAGTAATATTAAATATGGTACTTCGGGGCTGTCTTTTTTTTTTTCCCCCGAGATTGATTTTTTTTTTAAATATTTCTGGCTATTTGTCAAGTGTCTGAGTGTGAATTAAAACTTCTTTTCCTCAGGACTGGATTGAATTTGAAGAAATAGCTGATCTAGAAGAGCGTGCAAAAAGCCAGTATTTTGAAAAAGTTAATGAAGAGGTTGTGTTGAAGACACAAGAAGCTGCGAAAGAGAAGGAGTTTCAGAGTGTCCCTGCTGGACCAGCTGGAGCAGTTGAGGTAAGTTTTCAGCTTGCCTTTATTAGCCTCAATACTGTGAATGATCTAATACTTCAAAGAAGTTTACAGCATTCTTTCATACAGTGGGCTGTATGTAGGTTGAAGTCTTGTTCTTGGACCTCTGCAGCCACTTCACAGGTGGTGTATTTGTGTATGTGATGGTTGTTGCCTGGGAGCAGACAGTAGTATAAATCACCTGTAGTTCAAAAAAATCTACACCCACTGGCACTCCATCGTTTTAGCAAAATGGAAATGGGCAAAGTGTGTTAATTTACTGAACATTTCCATAGAAAGAGTAAATAGAGCAAGTGAATTGGAAATGCTACTTTGTCATTCAAATAATGATTGGGTTTGCTGTATTTCTGATGCTTTGACACAGAGTAGAAGATGGGCATCAGGACAAAGAAATATCTCAGTGTTAAAGTAACCACTAGGTCTGTGTTTTGATAGATGAGTTGCTGTACTAATCACATAGAAATGTTGGTAGAATTACAATTTAGTTTTATGTGCAAGCCTCTAAGAAACTACTGATCAAGCCATGAAGGCCTCTGTTTTAATTTTAAAAAGTACCTTTTGTTCTCAGAGTTGATTATTTTGCACAGAAGTACTAAAAATGTTAATACTTCATCTAAAAGTTCTGCCTTTTTTAATTCGAGACTCTGTGTTAAGGGGAAGAGTGAAAATAATGCCATAAATAAAATTAACTAACTCCCTGTACTGGATTGTCCTATGTGACAGTAAAACAGTATTAGATTTTTCCAGAGTGTTTCATAGAGACTTTCCAGCTGAAAGGGCAAAGCTCACCTTTCTCAAGTGACAACAGTCTTCAAGGCCAGATGATGATCATTGCTCTGTCTGCAAACTATGCTCAAATAATTTATAATAAAAGATTTCTAAAGTTATTTTTAAAATGTGGAGGAAAGATCATATTGTAGTCTCAATGTACTTAATTTAAAAGACCCTTTTTTGACTGTTACTAGATTCTTGAAGTTCATGTGTTCAGTAAATTGTTGCAATAACCTCATTTATCTGTTATTCGAATAACTTTACAGAGCTGTGAAATTTGCCGGGAGCAATTTGAACAGTATTGGGATGAAGAAGAGGAAGAGTGGCACCTGAAGAATGCTATCAGAGTAGATGAAAAGGTAATTTGTTCTTACTTACATGTGATACTTAGAGTAAAAAATCCTACAGAATTATAGCAAAAATAAAGGGGGGGGCGCCAAGTGCTCTTTCTTTCCTGAAGGATTCCCATGGTAGTTTTTCTGCCTTCAAATACATAAATTTCTCAACCTTTGGAAGTGCGTGAAGTTCTGGTGTTGTTACTATAGGCTTACTAACCTTCCCTTGTACTGCAATACTAAAAGAAAATTGAATGTCTCTGTATATGGGTGTAGATATTGGTTCAATTATTTCTGTATGCAGCTGTACACAAGTTTAATTCCTAACACTTACCAGGCTTCTGTAGGATAACTTTTTGTAAATAAATATACACAAAATATTTTCCCAGTTATATTTGGCACCATACTTTGGCCTGCTCATACCATTGTTTTTCTAGACAAATTGTGTGGTATGTGTGATTGAAACTGTTCTGTTCGTAGCTAGTGATCCTGCTATAACGTGTAACAATTCTTTTTCAGATTTACCATCCATCTTGCTATGAAGATTACCAAAACGTAAGTGAATCCTTCATATTTTTGGAGGTATTTTGCTTTCAGTTTGTTTGCTTGATCTCTGGCTTTGCAGGGAGCAGATGTGTTCAGAATGTGCCTGTGAGTAGACAATGAATCAAAGGCCTTGGGCATGGCAAGTTTGTAATACAGAGTTAGCTAAGATGTATTTCTCCTTGTGATGGACCGTGACAGCTTGTGTGTCATACATGACTAAACCAAAACCATGGTTTGAAAACACATCATTTATTTTTGAGTAATGTGTGTAATCTTAGGAATTTGCAAAAATTAAGTAAATGGTTGTGCAGTCTGTTTTTAAGGCTTTGGGAGTTACAGCTCCCCTGGGGATAGCAGAGAATAGATTCTAGCAATGTGTTAAGCAATGTTTCATCAGTGCTTGGATGATACCTTTTCAAATTAAGTGTGAAAAAGTTGTTAAAGAATAAATTTGTTTTCTTAGGATCTTGATAAAGTAGAAGTTTCGATTTTGAATGCTTAACTATCAACATGCTTGCATTTTCAGAAAAAGGATAAGAAGCTAAAATCAGTTATTTTATTGTGTGTTAATGCTACATTGACATTGACTTTGCAGACATCATCATTTGATTGCACACCATCTCCCAGCAAGACTCCTGTAGAAAATCCACTAAATATAATGTTGAACATTGTTAAACAAGAAACACAAGAGTCCTGTGACTCACCTAAAGTCAAAGAAGAACCTGATGACACCCCTACTGCCTGTGCAGAAGAGAGCACACCTGCATCTACAGATATTAAAACAGAACCTGATGAGTCTATTTAAACAAACTGAGGTATGATTGTTTTTTTTACAGAAGAGCTGCTGTGTTAACTCTGGAAGGCAAATACTTTTTATATGAAATAAAATCGTTCAAACTGAGGCAGGGCCTCAACTACTGTTTTGTTAATAAATACATTTTTGTATTTGAATTTCTTATTGCCTGCACAGTTTCAGGTGTCATTGTGTGAAAGTTCTGTGGATGCGTGAAAATTTAATGGAATGAAATGGTATATGTAAAAATGTACAATTTTCACTTGTGGAAATGTAAATTATAAATAAAAGATATTTTTGCTATATATGGAGTGTAATGTTTATGCACACCATCAAATGAAGACAGTGTTTCTGTACTTTTTTCAGTTTAAATGGAATTAAAAAGAACTTTTGCTCAGTAAGATTCAGAAAAATTAAGTAACTTCTTTCAGTTATCCCATAGGTGGGTTATCAAGGGGAATCAGCGCAAAACTTCAGACAACCTTAGCTTTATTTTCTTTTCTTTTTAAACTTATTTAAACAAGCTTACATATCCAGATATATTTAAAAAAAAATAACCAAAAAGACAGTTCTTGGGTAGAAGGGGAAAATTTAACAAACCAACTGGAGTGCTTGATTGTGAACACAAGTGCCAACAACCAATTAACAAACCAGGATGCCTGGTAGTTAAGACATTTTTAATAATTTTTTTCCATTAGTCAGACACATAAGAATTTAATACAGCTGAACAAACTTTTCTTTACATGACAGGGGGGAATGAATGTAAGAATGCTCATTTGAAACATAGTTAACTTTTTTTTTTGTTGCTTATGACTGGACTTAGATGGTAAACCAGATAACCTGAGATGTTAATATTTCTTAAATGTAATAAATAAAATTAAGCATATATTTGAGTGTGAGTCTCTTCCTTTCAGTAATGGGTTTGTGTGGCTGGCATGTTTGTGGGATTGTGTTTTAGGACAATATGCATTTAATGTTGTTTTCACTGCCATATGTCCAGTGAATATTTTTCAAGCTGCTGGGAGCAAGACATAAGCCCAAAAGTCAGTGTAGCAGTCCTAGTGTATTACTCTTGCGGCCAGGATACTCGGGAGACCAAAATTCAAAATCAGCTGTGAAGGTGATTTTGCTGTTGGCTGCAGCACTTCTTCCCATCTTCCCAACCAGGCTCCAAGCAGTTCTTAAGATGTGAATTTAATTCCTTGACACTCTTATTAAGGGTTGTGGCCATAGTTGTGAGTGTGCTTTGTTTTAAATGTCAACCTTAAAAATACAGAGGAACAAAAAAAAGACATTAATCACAGATAAATCACTCCTCCTGATGGTGTGTGTGGCTGCTGGCTGTGCTGTAGGGAGTTACTTCTGTGTTACTTTCTTCCTGGAACAGGGATGTAGGCTTGACCCAGCTGATACTTTGTGTTCTGCAACACTGTAAACGAATTGAAATTCAGAGGAGACTGAGCGGTGATGGCAGGTCTCTAAACATGTAGAAGGCTGTAAGAAAAAGGGAGTAAAATGCTCTACTAGGGCTAGATACAACAAAGAGACCTGTAAGTTGCAGCAAGAGGATTTACGACGATTCTCTTAGTGATAAGGAGAGTTCTCTCTACATGGAGCTTCCTTGATCCGTGTAATTATCAACGTGCACCTGTCAATCTGAGTGCGAAGGGTTCCTCCTGCCGTCAAGCAGGACTCTGGAAATGCAGGGTGCTTCACCCCATGGAAGGAACCTGTCTCAGCCAGGGCACCAGCTGGTTTTGGCTAAAGGGGCTGAGGAGCAGGACTGTAACTGCAGGAAAAAAAAACCCTCTAGCCATCCGCGGGCAACTATCGCAGCTCCTACGGGTGACTCCTCCCTCCACATGAGGGGCAGTCTCCCCTCCCCGAGGGAGAGCGGGCTCCGCCGCCCCCTCCCCGTGGGCTCGGCGGGCCCGGGGTAAGCGCACACTGTGCCCGCTGCAACTCTGCTGTGGCGTCGGGCGCTGGGAGAGGAGGAGGGCGAGGAGGAGAAGGAGGAGAGGAGGAAGGAGAGGGTGCGGCGATAAGGGCGGACTCCCGGCCCGTGCGCTGTGAGGCGCCGCCCTGCCCACGGCCGCCGCCGCGCGGTGCGATGGGCGCTGCCGAGCTCCTCCTCCCCCT
>NW_020799091.1:6746258-6778120 GCF_003259725.1 Athene cunicularia | reverse complement strand
CAAACCCAGCGTACTTTGTACAAAATTGATGTTAACAGCTGCTTACCGAACTTCAGTCCCAGGGCAGCTGCCTTTGGCTTGTTTGTGGTGGCCTGCGCCAACAAACTGTGCAGCAGCGGTTTGCTTCAGTCTCCATACAGTTGTAGGTCTCCAGAGGGAGAAAGGAGGCAAAACTCACTCTGCTGGCAGGCCTTGTCTCTTGCTTTTCTTCTGGATTAAAAACAAAACAAAACAAACCAAAAAGGATTACCTTGAATTTGCTGCACTGGAACATTGTGTTAAACACATTAGTACTGCGGCGAGTAGTGTAACTGGCCAGATCCTCTTCTGATGTAAGCCTGTATAATTGTGCTGAAGGCTGTAACCTTCACTTGGCATAATGAGAAATTACTCCCTTGTGGGAAAATTATGTCCTGGTGATACCATCTCTTTAAAAAAAGCCACAAAACGTGCTTAAAGATTTCTTGGAAACGTGAACTAGATGACCTCCCAAGGTGCCTTCCGACCTGATTTGTTCTGTGTTTCTATGCTGCTGCTGTTTGTTCATACAGTATTTGGCAGGATAGAGTCCCAGTTCCTAACTGAAGCCACATTGTGCAGGGCAGCGATACATCCCACTGAGCTGGAGGAGGTGGAAGTGGAGTGAGACACAGCCACAAGATCAAGTGGTGTGTTACAGCACAGGGTGTGTTACTGTCAGCCTGGATTACTGAAACAGCTTCAGCCTCTTTTTCCTCTCTGTGGCAACCCCAAATCTGCTTGAGCACTACTATCACGGTACAGTCTATGTGAAAATAGGCACGGGTAAATTGTGAAGGCCATTTTAAATTGTATTTAGTGCTTTTTTACATGTATTGCAAACACGTTTATGCAGTATCTCATTTATATCCTTTAATATTTATTTATCTCAAAGTGTGTAACAATTTTAGCTACTACTACTGTTTCTTCTCCACAGGGAGAGAAGCGGAGGCACCTTAAGACCTACATTTTCATGCTTGCTTGACTTGCAAAACAGCAGCCCACCTCTTCAAGACTTCTAATTGTCAAATCTTGTGAAAGTGTTAGTGCATTTTGGTACTGAAATGATGACTACTCTAGAAGGTGATTACAAATTGTTTTAGGTTCTTTTTATGCTTGGCTATCTGAAGTTAGCCCTTGCAGCCATTAGACCTACTTATATATTTCTGTTTACAAGTTTTGGCATGTTGCAAGGGGGTTTGGATATGTAGCTTCCATTGTTTCCAGTTATGTAGTTAATCAGTGGAAAGGCCTGAAGGAGAGACAGCACAGATTATTTGACCCAGTGGCCTGGTGATGGATTTTTTTTTTTTTGGACCCCATGCTTCTACACTTAAGAGTTTAATTCTGTGGCACTGAGGTCAGTGAAAATGTTACTGACTGTGGTGGGAGCAAAATACTCAGGCTGCTAATAGTGAGCTGTGAGAGAGCAATGGTATGTTTGTCGCAAGAGAACGACACATGATGACTAACACACTGCATAAAGAACTGCTTTTCTACAGCAGCATTAATTTTGACATCAGCTTGACCTTCAACTGATCTGTGTAGCTCAGTCAAGAGCATTTGCATGATGTGCTTACCTGGTGAAGGCTCTGGTGCCCTCCAGCATGGTATGCCATGCTATGCCCAGTCCTGCGGCAGCAGCAGCAGCAGCATGGCCATGTGGAGCACCTGGGAAGTGATGGCCGAGAGCTTGTTTGCCAAGTGAGAAGCCTCACTGGTGGTGTACTTGAAAACGTGATTAATGAAAGAGTTTGTGATGTTCGGTTTTGGAGGAGAGCCACTGTTGGTGTGGACCTTGTCCAGCATTTGTATACATAGGTGGAGTAGCTGTGCTTCCTGTTCTTGCTGTGCTTCTTGTCATCTTTCTTCTGGGTCTTATTCTTTTGTGCCCTTTTCAGGGACTGGAGGGGGCATGGCTGTCTCAGGTTTTTGCATATTGATCTATTTCTGACAAACAGAAGAAGTGATTTAGGATTCCTGTTGATACAAATCTCAATCTCACACTTTACTCTGAAAGTCAGTGTTGGTCAGTTCCTGTGAAGCTGACACTCTCTTTGATTAATCACTTATTTCCTATCTCTTAAGTGTTTCTGAACTGACTAATGCCCTTTTTATTATTCCTCACTAGCTGTCAAGACGAAGCAAAAGTATACTAGTGTGCATGAGGCAGTGAAAGCTGGTGATGTAGAGCAGCTTGCGTCAATGATAAAAAGTGGAGCTGGTATTAACGAGGTGGATTTAGTCCACAAATTCACACCATTGCACTGTGCTGCACACTCTGGAAGTCTGGAGGTAAAACATTTTATTAGTGTTCAGACACAGCAAGGTTTTTGTAAGTTGTTTTCCTTCTCTGGGAGAGGCTGGACACAAAACTGCTAGCTTTGATCAAGCTAAATCAATAATCTCTGCTTGTTTTTCTCATTACATACATTCAGCAAGAGCAGAAGTACAAGATTTTAGATTTTTATTTTCCCCTTCTGAAGCCTCGGGCAGTTTATGGAGTCAGTATTGCCAGAATTTACCAAATCAGTGATTTTCTTACTCTGAGCAAAATGTGTCTTATGACCTCCCATCCAGACTCATGACCTTCTTTTGTCACTGTTGTGGTTTTGCCTTCTCTTGGGACACCTAGAAAATCCCGTAGGGTGTATAAAATGTTCTGAAGGTGATTGAAACAGGTGAGAAGTGACATGAAAACATGTTCATTCTCTTTACCAATGTCCTGTCTCATGCCTCATTTTCTATATAAATAGTCCTAATACATTTTATTTTAATAAATGACACATTGAATATTGATGGAGAAATCAGCAGGTGCTTGCATTAATGTTTTGAACTTCCAGAAGGACTGAACTGCTGTATTCAGCACAACGTTCACCTTCTTGTTGCAGCCTCCTGGTACAATCTTTATAGCAATCTAACCTTGAAGCAATAATGCCATGAATAACCATATAAAAATTCATGTCCCAAAGGAAAGAGTTTAAAGTTCTTGTTAAACTCATGAAATAATAAGTGCAGTGCTGTTTCTGGAATGTACAGAAACTGTCAAGAAAATGCTGATCATCATGTGTTCGACCCTAAAAATAGATTGCTTACCCACCCTTTTCCGCCTCTATAAATTCTGCCATTTTTCATTTGACTCTCCTACTTTGCAATCAGTGTATTAGACTTTATTGAATTATCTGTCATCTATTTGTTGCTAAGCTCCTTGGTGGAAACAGTGGATGAACCAGAGCCGTAGGCTGGCCTAAAAGAACGTAATAAATCATAATAATATATAATAAAAGGTTTAAATTGGTCCTTTAGTTAGTTTTGGGTAGTTCATAAAGCTTTCCATTGCAAGCAAAAATATCTGTTGGATGAAGGTGAATAAAACAAAACTAGGCTGTGGAAGGATAAGAAGAGAGATGGGATTACACACACCTAAGAGGACTATTAAATTAAATCAGGCTTTAGATTTGGTTCATGGTATTTTTCCTGCCAGTAGTTTTAGCTGGAATTCAAGTGAGCTTGTTTGCATTGTTTTCTCCAATGCTTTTACCTCATGCCATGTGAATACTCTCACAGATTACATTTTAAATCTGGAAGAGTAAATTTAGGAAGCCATACTGTAAAATCAGTGCTGGGGTCTGAATTAGTAGGTTATTTGCACTTTTTGTACCCTTGGGTGAAATCTGAAAAGTCTAACTTACCTGTAACTTCCTAACACACAAATATCTGGCTAAGGCATGCTCTGAGCTGTCATATTTCCATTATGAAGTATTCCAATACTGTTTTGAAATGTAATATCGATTGATAAATTATAGCTAAAATGTGCCTCAGATACATGATAAGAATAGTTAAATAAACCCCTTTGGTTTTGGTTGAGCAGTGCCTTCACTGGTTGCTCTGGCATGGAGCTGATACAAGATGTGTAACTGCCAGAGGCTGGACAGCAGCTCACCTTGCGGCTATCCGAGGTCAGGATGCTTGCATGCAGGTACGCATAAATACTCACTCTCGAGTGAACATAAGTAGGGCTGAGCTTCCGTTTGGACAAATTCATTATGAAGATCAGCTGGGAGAGCTCCTAATGGAGCCATGAGTATCTCATCTTGATGTGGAATTTACATCTGGAATCAAGTCACTCTTGTTAAAACCAGTGCACTCACTTGCACCTTGCACTGTCTGTGCAAACAGATTTATTTTGTGTAGTTTGGGCCTTGAGGTCAGCCCAGAGATACTCTGCTGATCATCTCAATCATCCTGCTAGGCAATGTTTGCTTTTGCAGCTCGTGAACTGAACTTCTGTTTTGCATTTCTTTTAGGCTTTGTTAATAAATGGAGCAAATGCAGAAGCTGAAGATGATGGTGGGTGCACACCGTCACACTTAGCTGCAGCCCATGGGCAGTCTTACACCTTGCAAACCATACTGCGGAGTGGAGCGGTGAGAGACTTTTACCCGCAGTTCCCTAGCACAGAGCCAAAGTCTGGTATCTTTTCCATACAGAACTCCCTGGTTTAAACTGAGATTTAGGACTATAGATTAGTTACTGTTGGTGAATTTATTTTTAGGGTAAATTTCAATTTTTTTTGTAAGATATAATGGGGAAATGATGGAAAAGTAAGGAGAGAATCAATAATGTGAGTAAACCACATTCCACTGAGGATGTCATTAAATGAAGATCAGGTGCTGTGGTAGTTGTGATTTCTTGCAATTGTACAAATCTTCTGTAGTAAAGGAGAGACAAACTGTAAAAAAAATTAATCCAGATGCATATTTAAGGAATAATGACCAATGCAGCGATAGAAGTATGACTAAAAATGCAGCTTTTATGTGTGTATTATATAAATAAAACCAAGAACCTGTGAAAAGTCCCTATCTTGGAATGGGAACTGCATACATGGCATGAACTTTGGAAAACGTTACTTGGTTTGATTTAAAACCACAATGAACAACTGATTCCTATTTATAAAATTTATCTTGTGTCTAAGATTAATAAATTAATGAATTAACCTTCTGCTTTTCTTTTAGAATGTGAATGTTTCAGATAGGAATGACTGGAAGCCTGTTCATTATGCTGCTTTTCATGGTCGCTTGGGGTGTTTGCAGCTTCTTGTTAGATGGGGAGCGTGTATAGATGATGTGGATAACAATGGAAACCTTCCAGGTATATCAGGATAAATCATGCATTTTTTAACCTTTGGTTTACGGTTGTTGTGTTACGTGATAATTTAGCAAATGATAAGTGATTCACACCAGAAGCATTTGCTATTTGGTTCCATGCAGTCAACACATTCCATTTTTATAACGATGGGGAGATTAAAAAAATCCAAAGTATTTATCTGTCGGTGACAGTATCCTGTTCACTTCCTGCTGCTCCCTGTTCATGGGTGCTGGAACAGGGAGCAGGCTGAGCCTGGCTGAGAGCACTGTGTAGGTGGGCAGCATCTCTGTGCATGCGATGGAGCGCATGTGAGAGTGGAGGTGACAGGAGGAGAAGGTTAGGTGGAGCAGGAGGCACTTTCAGCTGCTAGGTGCTCCTGTTTGAATTTGTGCCAGGCTTTAATGGCTGTGCCAGTGTGACCAGATTCTGGCATGTTCATATGCAGGTTTTTGTATCCCACTGTTTTCTTAAATGCTTTGGTAAAACTCTTGATCTGATTCACCCGTGATTTCTTCATCTCGATTTCCAGAACATTGATATTTCTGTATTATCTGTAATCTGTACTCTTTTCATAATCATGAGTATAGTTGCTCTAGCACAAAAATGTGCAGCATTTTTCCAACATTCCTCTGCCTACCACGCTGCTGTCTCAATACCCTCTCTAAATTGAATGGTATTGTTTATATCCTGGGTTCTCATTGCATCCTTTCCCTTTTACCATTTTCCTTCTGGTTTGTCACATTATTTGTTCCAAATAGCATATTTTTTTTTGTCTCTAAGCTGTATGCAGTTAATTTTTAAGTCCTTTCTTGAAATTTTCTACCCTCTGTTAAGCATCACTTACCTAGCAAACTGATGATCTATCTTCTGCTTTGCAAACCTGGGTCTTATAGAAGGATGCAAGGCTCTTGCATCCCAGCAGGACATCAGGTGTATTAGCAATAAAGGGTTGTGATGTTAGGCACCCTGGTGGCAGCGTGGAAGGCAGCTTTAGTTGCATTTGGGAACATTTCCCTGATGACAGACTTTCATGGACAGATAGCAAATGCCAGCACAATTGTACTTAAGTGCTCTGTATATACTGGTTAGTCAAAAATTGTTGTTATTTTGACACCTACAGAAGCTTGTTCTTCCAGTCTTTGTTCTGTTCCTTTTGATCTTATTATCATCCAAAGGAAAGGAAAGGCTTTACATGGCTAAAAGATTAATAGGAGTGGTGTGCTGTACGGGCCAGCCTTTCCTTAGCTTGTGAAACAGCAAAGTGAACTGAAATCATCTTTACCTACTTCAGGTTCAAGATTAGCTGGGCAGTGCTATAATTTTTGCTAAGAGCATACTGGAGGATATTTACTGAGGTTGCAATGCCATACACCTAAACCTTGAAAACTGGCTACACCTTTTGCACGTGTGTGTTATAGCAGTGGCTTTAATTATCTGCAGCATGCTAATTTTTTGGAAGAACCGTGACTCATTCAACATACAGAATGGGCTGGATTTATTAATTCAACATTTTGGCTTTGATCTGTATCGGGATTTGGCCATATCCGTGCTTCTTTTCTTGCTCACTAGTCAAACCTGTTCTAAATATAGTATTAATTTAATCGTAGCACAACATCCGAATTTTTCAGAGACACTGGTTTTTAGCTTGCAACTTTGAGAAGAGTGAATAGTGTTAGCCTGGTTGTATAAAATGTGAGATGAAGCACAGAAAAGTTGCGATACCAGCGCCAACTACCCACTGCCTGTTTGTGATGCCTGAGACAAGGTTTTTCAAAGTTCTTGGCACTAAGTTGTGTATTTTGTGTTAATGTCACAGTACCCTTTGGCTTTAGTCTCAAGTGCAAGGGCTCAGCATACCTGGGGTTGGGACGGCACAGCTACATGTTGGGCACTGGCTACTAAGAAAGACCTGCGTTAAAAGCCACCTATGAAAATCTCCTCTATGTATCTTCCACAGCATCCTACTGAAACTGTGCAAAAAGACCTGCACGGAATATAATTCTTTAATCTATTTTTCCCCTTGCCATCTTTGCAGAAAATGTTGAGCTTTTCTGACTGCGTTCTGCACAGAAGAGGCATCTGATTTAAAAAACAAAAAGTTTCACCGCAAGAGGTGAAGTTTTATCCCTGAGATTTTAGGCATCTGAAAGTGGATTCATAAGGGTTGAGTCAGTTTTTCACCAGCTGACGTGTAATCAGTATTTAGCTGTAACAAGGGACCGCTTCTTTTCACTTCTTCCTGAGTAACTAACTCACTGAATAAAATAAAGGCAATGGGAAAAGCTGCAGTGGTTTCAGTGAGGCTCAGATTGTGTTGTGTCAAATTTTAGCAATCATCTATACCTAAGTATGTCATCTTGCTGTAAAACCAATATCCATCACCTTTTAGAGCAATTATGCTCTGGAAAGCTGTGGATGGTTTGCAATAGAGAACTTGTACGTGCTGAAACTTAAGTGATGTGGGTTGATTTTTTTGGTCCTGGGTACGTTGTTTGTTAAGTATGAAGATAATTTTCTTCTCACCTGGAGACAAACTAATCCTTTTGCCACATCAGCCAGCTTTTCCAGAGCACTTTCATGGAGTGATAACACACAATAACACATAACACATTTGTCAACTTCTTCTCATTAACGGGATTAGAGAATACTGCTCATTTAAAAACAGTAAGCATGCGTTTTATACTGCTTACTTTATTATAGGCCCTGCACTCTGTTAGTATTAAATAACTAAATCTCAGCATAGCTTAAAGGCAGGAGAGGAAGTACTTGACCTCTGCAGGAAGCAGTCATTGCCACGGTGAGGTGGAGCAGCTCCTGCACACAGCAACTGTCTAGTTGAAAAAGTATAACGTAATGCTGTGAATAGAAGCCTCTGTCATGGGGGGATGTACCTTCTAATACTTCACCCAGCAAAGTGAATGTTACTGTCCTTGTTTTATAGGTGGGGCAGCTGAGGGTGTGATGCACCTTGTTTGGGTGGCACAGTAGAGGTGGGACTAAAGCAGAAGTGGCCTTATCTCCTAATCAAGGACACTGCTTGCTGGCCATCTGTAATGAACATCCCTAGGACAGTGAGGTCAGGCAGCTGCTGAAGAGTGAGATTTGTGTTCGTGGGGAAGAAGAGACCCCAGCAGTGCACTCTCCTAGCTCATGCTCAGTGGTCTCTTGGCAGTGTTGTGTTGTGTCCTGCAATCAGCTCTGCCAGGGAATCTTCTCTGCAAATCCTGTCCTTGACAGCTTTCACCTCCTTTGACTAGAGCTGAACTCTTGTCCTGGATAGGAGCAGAACATCCCCTGTTCAGCTGAGGCTGCTCCTCCTTGTGCAGTGTTGGATGGCTTCAGCTCTGGTAGATGAGCCACATGTAACCAGCAGTGAGAGCCTGCTATCTTGGTGGGCAGCAGTGCTCTGCTCTAACATACTTTGCTTCACCTTGTGCTATAGCTCATCTGGCAGCGGTGGAAGGACACTTGCATTGCTTTAAGTTCTTGCTCAGTAAAATGGCCAGTGTCACACACACTCTGAAAGCCAGGAATGACCAAGGAGAGACTCCAAGGGACTTGGCTGAACGCTTCTATAAAGATAATATTCTGCAATATATTGATGGTGTGGAAAAAGGGGGAGAGCATCTGGAGACACAGGAAGGTGAGTATAGATCAAGATACTGTTAAAACAGGCATTGTAATTCTATAGAAATGCTTGATTTTGAAAACTTGTATGAGCAAAAGTATAACATTTAAATGAGTGGTACAAGGAAGAGCAGTTCTTTTCAATGCTTGTTACACTTACTGATTGCTAAAGACTGGGATACTATGTGATTTTATAAATGTCTTAGGTTTACCCATGTTCAAAATAAAACTTGTTGCACTGTTTTGCACTAGGGATACCAAGTTATCCATGTTCTTCTTAGACTGCAGCAGAGATCCAGAAAAACTGTATGATTTTCATGAGTTTGCAGATCTGCCTACTCAGAATCCCTTAGTTGCATTGAACAGCAGCTTAACCTGGAAACGGCCCACCGAAGTTAAGGTTACTTGTTGTCCAACAATACTATTGCAGTCAGAACAGCTGAAGGATGCAAGTGTGGCAAGGTCTGTAAGGAGAACCTCCAACACAGCAAGGACATGAGAACTGCACCTTCACCTTTCTGCTTTTTCCAGGCACTTACTGTCCTTATCTGCTAGGTTGTTTTTCATTTTGCATATATGTATATCTGTTAGTACTCCCTGTCTATGTAAAATAACTAGAAAAATCAAATTGTCCATATGGGTAGTTTTTAAACAAGGAGAAGTGAAGTAGTTTATATATTTGGTTAGACTATGGAATTCAAAATAGGCAAATTACTCCAGTTACTACCAGTAATACAACATCAACTGTAAAAGAAAGGTATACTTGTTTTGGGTTTATGAAATTAATCTCTTAACTGTTATGCCTGTAGCCATAACCAAGACATGTTTAGTCAAGTCTGTGATGAACAAGTGCTGGTTATGCAGCTGCATTTTACCTGATTAAGGGTGCATATACCTTGCTAGCTACAGCTATGAAGTGTCCATGCATAAGTTGCTATGAGAGAGGCAAGCTGTGAGAGACAAATACAGCAAGTTTAGTAGAATTACTGGCATCTGTTTGGAAACACATGCATTTCATTTTCAGTTTTAGCTTTCCCAGCTCATGGTGCTGCTTTCAAAGGGGACTTGTTAGCGCTTAGAAGATTAGTGAGAAATGGAGTAATCAATGTTAATGAGCGGGATGATAAAGGATCCACTCTCATGCACAAAGGTCAGTAATTATGATCTGTGTTTCAGCTTGTTACTGTTTGTTGCTGACTTGTTTACTTAGTTTTTCAAGTGGCTGCTCATCAGATAAATGTAATGAAAAACAGCATCTCATTTCCTGAGAGCTCAAAAGGGCAACCCCAAAAAACGTATTTTGTGAGGTATGTGTGTGTAGGTGTCACTTTAAAAACAAAATAACCAAGCTGAAGTCAAGAAAGAAGAGTTTATATTAAAGAGAAAACATCATCTAAACTGAAAACTAAGTAAGTTGTTTTTATGAGGTGAGATGTGACTTTTAGAAACATTGGCTGGCTGGCGATAAGAATGATCTGTGTGAGAACTGGGCCTTTGTCTACTGAACATATCAGTACAGTGAAGATGTGTTGTAAAAACCACAGCAAAGTCATTTGGTAGGATGCTGAGAAGGAAGGTAAACTTCTGGTTTCTGACACCTTGATATGTAGTGGAGTTCTGGCATTACAGAAAAATGGCTCTTGTGTTGGGGGTTTCATAGTAATGTCTGAAAGAAGAAAAAGAAATAGGACAGGAAAGAGGGAGGCATTTTTGTAATAATGCTTTTAACACTATTTCCCACATTTCTTTTTGACTAGATAGAAATGGTAGAATTTTTAAAAACATTAAAAAAATTAATATGTAGTGATTTAAAAAATGTTTTCTACATTCTTTCTCTTTCCTTGGAATGGTGCTAACCTACAATTGTTTCATCCCCAATCTTTTCATGCAATGTTGGTGTTATGGGGAAATACTACAGCTGATACTGTAATTTCATTTCCTTATCTCAGTAAGAAAATAAATATGGCAAACTTCCAAAGGGGGTGCTGTCAAGAAATGGATTTCTTCCTTGAGAAAAACAGCTTACAGGTTTCTGCTAGACACACCAAATACCACCTTCCATATGTGAGATGTTGTTCCTGGCACCACCTGATATGAGCAATAGCCATGCCAGATCCTATGAGTAGGCAAAACTGTTGTGTTAGGCTGCAGCTGAAAAGCGTTGCCTTGAGTGTCTGGCCCAAGAAATGGGGTACCTGTAGCCCCAGAACAAAGCCCTGTCTTCTCTCCTCTGTGAGACAGCATCACACACCACAGACCAGGGTGACCAGCTGTGTCTGGTAGATGGGAGCCCAAAGCCAGAGAGAGGGGACAGCGCTTTGCTGCAAAACTGTGACGCATAGGCCTTACTGCACGAGGCATGGCAGCAGTTATTTGTGTGTCTTATGCTCAGCACAGTTAGTTTAACTTTTGTCCAGGAAGAGTTCCAGTAGAATTCTAGAACTAGAAGGAGTCACAAAACCACACTGCGTGATCTTCCCCCAAACTGTGAATACCTATGTGACTTGAGCATCTTGACATACAGGGTTCTCTTGAAATAGTGTCTCCCCTGTGGTGTCTTAGTGAATCCAACCTCTGGCATGTCAAATAGTGACAAAAGGAGGACATTTTAGGTTTGAAACACTTCAGTTGTCTATAACTGTCTTGTGTGCACGTTCCTTCCCTCAGCTGCTGGACAGGGGCACATCCATTGCTTACGGTGGCTGATGGAAATGGGAGCTGATTGTGACATTACGAATGATGCTGGAGAGACTCCAAAGGATGTAGCCAAGAGGTAGAAGTACATAGTCTGTAGCTGTCATTTATTTATATATTAATATAATGTCATCTTTGTTGGAATTAATCCTGTTTTTCAGGGATGGAGCAAGAACAGATCAGGCCCATGAATTCCAGCTCTGAGTGATAAGCAAAGCTTTATTGTAGCTATCAAAGGTTTTAATTTTCACTTAATTTAATTTAAGGAGGTTTTTAACAAGGTCAGACATAAAAGGTGAAAACTAGCTGATCTATAAAAGGAAAGTTGTGAGGCAATATGTTCACAGTGTGCTGTACAAAGTAAGTGAGAAGTAGCACAGGCTGGCTGATTTTTGCATTAATAAAATAATGCAGTTTCTGATAATATTCAATTAAGAAATTCTGCAAAGAAAAAGATACTTCTGATGTAGGAGTCATTGTTATAAGATTCCACTGAGCTAGAGCTCATTCCATTGGAATACTGCAAAAAGCAGATGAGCTGTTCATAGTTTGTGTACCAGTGCTTCCTTTAATCCTGAAACTCCTGGTGATAAATGGCAACATGAAGAGTTTCAGAGAGCTTCTGTCAATCACATGCATGTTTCCAGATGATGGGGTTATTTCAGTGTAGATTAACTGTTCTCTGTCCAGATTTTCCCAGCTGGCAGCTGTGGAACTGTTGACACAAAGAACTGGAGACAGCAACTCTAGTGATGAAGAACTAGATGCAAACAACATAAAGTTTTTTGAAAGACATGGTGTGGAAGGGAGTACGGATAGCAAAGAAGATTTAACCCTGGATAAAGCAGAGAAAAGGAACGCACGCAGTAAGCAGTCTTTCCATCAATCCTTGTTTGAAAAAGATTGTCTCGAGACATTATTGTTCTAGTTGCACAGTTTCTGCCAACTGCTGTGACTTTTGTTATGAGATACAGGATATCTGTACCACCAAGCAGTCAAACAAATTGTGGAAAACTAGCATAGCAGAGGGCAATCAGAATTAAAATTGTTACACTGTTTTAATCTGTGTTTGCTGAAACCATGCTGGGTTGCTACTTGGTTTTGAGATCTGTTTGCTGTGTGGGTGTCAGGCATAGCTCAATATTTGCTGAGCAGCATGTTTCCTGCTCTGTGTTTGTGAGATTATTTTCCAGACTATTGGATTCCAGCATGACTGTCTTCTGGATTTTACTGACCTGGAGAACTCTGTCTTACAGTAAGGGCCTATGGCAAGATTCAAGAAATTAAGCAACTTCTAGAAATTGCTAACAGCAATTACAGACAGCTGGGTGGAATAACTGAAGAGGAGAAGAAGATGAAAAAAGAAGAAAGAGAAGCTGAGAAGTAAGGTTAATTTGCCCTGCTAACACTTAACTCTGTGAGGCTGGTTTTAAAGCCTTTTTTAAGGCTAACTTACACTCAGATTGCTTTGGCCATTCTGTCCTTTTCACTTACCAACTTTAGCCAGGTCAAAAAGAAATGTGACTTCAGCAATTTGTCTGACCATTTCTAAACTTCTACCAGCAGGATCAGTCCCACAGCACAAGTGTTTGATGGGTCCACACTTGTTGTGCAAGGTCATCTGTTTGTTCTTCAGGTTTTCCTGCAGCATATGTGCAGTAGGTCTGATAAATCCTGGATGTTTTGTTTGCATTGAGGATGACAGATACATGTATGCACTTTAATAAATATGAAAAAAGGCATTAGTCTTAGCATGGCTTGGATGGAAGTGCATATACAGCAGAAATTATTCGAAGACCTGCTACGTTTCTGTGTCAAGGGCAATATATTTCTATGCTCAAGAAGGCATTAGCTCATATCCAACCACAGCAAAAAGAAATCTCAGCAAACCTGCCCTTGCACGTGAAGCATTTTTCATAATGTCTGTCTGATTCTCAGGGTCTCCATTAAATGAAAGGGTTTTGTTAGACTGGTCAGGTGATTTGATGGGCAGACTGTCTTAAGTTTCAAAGAAAAGCCCTTCTGTCTGTCAAAGATTCAGAGCTTAAACTATGATGCAGCATCTGAAAGGCAGCCCTGTCTCCACCTCTACCTGTCAGAGATTTGGCTAGCCCCTGTTCTCAGTCTCTCTAGATAACCATGTCTGTTATGTGTTTGGGCCACCCCAAACCACTGTCTTGATTTGGTCACTGAGAGGAGACTGTATCCAGACAGCTTGCATGGCACTGAGAAAGCAGCAGACTTAGCAGTCTGGAGCAGGTAATAGGTGTCACAGATTTGAACTAAGTAGTATTTCAGCCAGGAAACTGTGGTCAGGATTTTTTTTGGCTCACCCTTTGTCTCAGCCCAGGCTGAAAGTTCATCTTCCTTAACTTGATACATCTGCAGTGTAGATACTTGCATACCAGTTAGTTACCTTGAGCTCCTTTTTAGACTTCTTGGAGAGGTGTAGGCACTTCCAGGGCATAATTGGACAGTACTCCAGGATGAGATTCATCACTTCTAGGAGTGTCTCTCCTGGCTTTAAATGAGGGTGACCAGCTCAGATGTTGATGCCTACGTTGGAAGGTCAGACCAATCTGTTTGCAATGATGGAAAAGTTGCTGTTGACTAGTGGCAGAAATTAGAGTGCATTTTGGATAGAGCAGCTACTCAAAAGCTAGCAGTCCCTGTTAGGGGGCTCTGATAAGGCTCTTTAAGGGATTTTGCTTTCTGTGGCATGTGTAGCTAAACTAGAAAAATTGTGGGGATCTTTGAAGGGTCTCTTCCACCTGTGGAGGCCAGAAAGCACCCCTAGCTCCACACTGGCCTTCTGAAATGGAAATACTGCTGCTCAGCATACCTACCTGCCTTCTCAGGGTACCTACCTGTGAATAAGACCCAAGATGTTTGTATCATATGCCAGAAAACCTCATTATTTAAAAATATTTAATGACAACACCATTTTGCTAGATGGAAAACAGGAGTTGCCACTTGGGAAGGCCACTGTAGCAGGTATTGAAGGTTTCTGCTTTAATCCAGGTTTTCTGGCTGTAAGAGCCCTGGTGTGAACCACTGCACAATGCTTTGACCAGGCTTCATTGCATGGAAAAAAATGCCACCATGTGTGTGCCACACAGTAATGAGACACGCTCCAGAAATCTGAAGCATGCAAGAAGTCAGCCTGTCCCCCCTGAGCACTAATTTCCCAGCATAAGCACAGGCCGTTCTTTCAGTGTCAGTAAGGCTGCTATAGCCTGCGAGCTTTGGGCTGCCTGAGTCAGGAGTACTTCAGCCCGGGAAATGCGGTAGCTCTTGCTGAGAGCTTTCCTGCTGTGCTGTGTGAATCCACAGGGCAGACATCTCCCTTTTCCTTTTACCAGTCTTCCATCTTTGTAGCTGTGCTAATTCATCCTGAAAGAGTTGGAGAGCCAGCTCAACTCCACATGACTCAGTTGCTGAGGTCAGTTGCTGTTATAATCAGAATTTACGTGAATTTTGTCTCCGCTAACCAGTTCCAGGAATCTCAATTAATTTAGGAGCCGTTGTGGGTGTGACCGATGAGATCTTGGGCAACTGTCTACCAGCCAGTGCTTCAGTTTCCATTTCGTAGGTGTCATGCAGACTGTTCGTTTGAGTACTCCTCATCTGTGGTGAAGCCAGTCCATAGGAAGGGTGGAGAGGCACCAGACGTAAATGAAAAAGTTGCCTTTGACACCTCAGGAACCCCAGTTTTATGCTTTATTTCTCAGTTTCATCCTAACCTTTTTGCTCCTGGGGCACTTCTCCCTCTTCTGCAGCTGGAGATGAACCTGGGTTACAGCCTACCCAAGGCTCTAGCGTTGGCTCAGTGTGTGGGAAGACGTCTCCATCTCGCGGTCAGGTTGCGCTGAGCACAGCTGTCAGCAAAGAACGAAAACCAGCTCGTTAGGGCTGTTAGAAAGTGTCCTGAGCCGGGAGCATGCTGTAGCTCTCACCAGCACAGCTGGTGTGAGGAGCACTGCATTGCTTTCTGCTGTGAGCAGCCTTAGCAAAGGCACGGGGACGCCCTGGAGCAGCCAGGGTAGGTTTGCGTGTGCTTTGTGCTCTGCTTGTCCCCTTTGCTTCTGGCAGGGCTGTGAGGGAGCTGGAGGCCCAGCTGGAATACGAGCGAGTCAGGCGGGAGAAGCTGGAGAGCCAGCTGGATGACTGCCGTGCTGAGATAAGCCATCTTAGAGAGAGCCTGGAGAAAACCTGCGTCCCCCCTGCTCTCCCCGTGGTGAGTGTGTGCCACAAAACCCCCTCCAGCGCGTGGGACAGAGGCTGCTGCCCATTGCTTGTGGTGTTTGCTATCTGAGAGTCCCAGGCGTGGTGCTAGCAAATACTGGAGTAAATGTGTTAGCAGCTTTTGGCTTGGGATGCTGAAGTGAGCAGTAGCCTTTGTTGCATCCTGTTGCGTTTCTCTGCTGTGAAAGGATATCAGTTTCTCTTTGTGCCCTGGCAGAGAAGCACTGATATTCTGATATTTTCATATTTTCATACTAACAAAAGGAGTGGACTGATCCCTGAGTACTTCCATGCTGCCTGTGCAGTGACTGACAGTTCATCTTGGCTGGTGCCTGGTTTCAGAGCCTGGACTGGTGCTCCAGGACAGGTGTTGTCACCACCTAAAGGGTTACCCGGCCTGTGGATGGGTAGAGACCACAACCTGGGTTTGTAGGATTCTGTAATCCACAAGGACACACAGGCTTGTATTCTCTAAATTTCTCTGCTTTATTACAGGTTACCGCAAATACCACAAAAATCACCACCAGCAAGTATACTACCACAAAATCACCACTGGCAAGTATACCTATGATTAATAAAGCAAATATATATCAAACTATTAGAAAATACTGTTAGCAATCAGGAATATAGTATCGATCAGTAGCAATCAATGAGAAGGCAACAATCAGTAGTATATCAGTAACCAGGTATATACTATTAGAGGTTACTACAAACTTAGCATTAGTGAAGCAAACTTACCAATAACGTAACAGCTGATATATTTATGATTGATTACCTCTAAGGGTATATAATATTGATATAAAGTGAATTAGATTTCAGAAGGGGTCAAACTATCCCAGAGGGAAGGACAAAATGAACCCCAAAAGTGGGTCCAGAGGGGGACCAAGAAAATAACAGGGTCTCACTTCAAAGGTGATCCACATCACAGCATCTGAAGGGAGCCAGGCATCCCAAGTGAGAGTCCGGTCTCTTAGAAAGCTTGTGCAGAGAATTCAGCTTGTTTAGGAAAGGAAAAGTATGTGTGTCACAGAAAGTTTTCCGAGGGAGAGTCTTCATTTTTGCATTATATCATTTAGATATTATAAGAGATGTGAAAGGGTGGAGGACACGCCATTGCAAGCAGCCAGTAGATGCTGACGTTTCTCATTTTCTACTTTTCACCTGTAACAGTCAATAGATGATGAAGATTCTCTCCTTTCAGATATTTTTTTTTCCAGACTGTTTTCTACCTTTTCAGACAATAAACTGTCTTTACAGTCACTTGATTTTGCACTTATTGGTGGTATCTCAGGATGCCTCTGATTTCTAGGTACCACAGCTGTACTTCAAAGAGACCAGCTGCACTTTTCAAGGATGTTTCTTGATCCCAGCCTCACAGTTCCCAGGCTGGCAGACATTTTCCTTGTCAGTATTCTTCAGCAGGCAGTTTCTTCTGTTCAGTAATTTTCCCCTTCTAACCAGCTCACCTTTCTGGCCGCTCACATCAGGTATCACCCCCAACTGTCATGGTTTGTAGCAATCACAGCACATGTAGGATATTTCTTTTGCTTCAGAACTCTCCTTCAGAACTGTTTATTTTCTTCTCTTTTACACCACACTGGGAAAGGAGATCTGTAGTAGAGTGTTGTGCTGCGGTGTGCAGTGCCTGATGCAGTCTGTTCTCATATGCCATCTGCTATCATCTTCCTTATCAAGCCTGCTGATAGCAGAGAAGGTGTAGGTATGAACTATCGATTGGCTTAGCAGGCAAAGACAGAAAAATTGTAGCTTTTTTAAAAATCAGATCTTGAAGACAGATCCGAAGTTCACATGCTAACTTTGGGGACAGCAGAGGTGACACTTCAGACCTTGCCCTGCCACGTAACTCCCCCAAACTGACGTGACAACCAAGACCCCGTTTTTCAGATCTTTGCTATCCAGTCAGTCAGCAGCCTTGGGTGAGGCACCTGAATTCCTCCTGCTGTGGGTTGTGGGAACTGGTGTGTGCTGCGGGCACTGGTGGTTCTGCCAAGGGTACAGCTGGTGGAAAAGGCTCATGGCCCTGTCAGCCTGGGCCGTTCAGTGCTGTTCGTGGAGCTTCACTTAACTGCCTTGACCATTGTCCTGCCTTGGCTGTGTAACTGTTTATAGGGCCCTGCTATAACCAGTATAAAAGTTAAGTGAGGTCTTTCAGATTTAGCTTCTTCCTCTGCCTTGAGGAGCTGACAATATCCCTCATCCCGGGGGGACATTCTAACCAGCACAACGTCTGCTTTTCCCTGCTGGCAGCTGTGCAGAGTGACCACTGTACTTCGATTTTCAGTGGTCCAGAGGGAGTGAGTAAGAGCGACCAGCATTATAAGCCGATTATTAGGGCAGTCATGCAGGAGGGGGAAGCTGGCACCCCTTCACATGAAACATGTATGCATTTATTGGAGGAGAAATTGGGTCACTGGATAAAAGGGGTAACATTACTGCTGCCTTCAGCCAGGTTTGAATGAGGCCCAGGTGCTTGGAGTCTCCCTACTAGATAATGATCCTTTTCTGAGTGTGAGGGGGAAGAATGTTTGATGGATGCTCTGAGCAGGAAACAAGCAATTACAGCTCAATTTTGTTACCATTTAAGCTGTGTGTGGATTTCGCCACTGAAACATCTAGGGTGTTTCAGGCCCCTTGAGAGCAGAGCCGATGCTACTCCCAGGCAGCTGGGAGCAGGAGCTGTGGACTGTGTTGTGCTGCTCGTCCTTGGAGGACAGAGGCATTTCCATCCCAAGAATTTTATTCCCCTGTTGCCATCGTCTGATCCCAGGCTAACGTGGTACACCTGCGTGTGCAGCATGACCTGATGGCATTTAGCTGCTGTAACTCAGAGCAGTGAGGCCTTCAGGTGGCTGTGGTGCCCATGTCACACACGTGTGCAGGGTGCTGGCTTCACAGCCTATGTTCAGACTTGCCAATGGGTGCCTGGGCAATGCAATGTGCTCCGGCAAACCACACTGCATGGTTCTGTTCTTCTCCCTCTATTCCACCCTCCCTGCATCCTCCCTCCTGCCCACCCTTGCAAGATTCCTTCTGTGCCTTTCCTGCCCCAATGGGCCTTTTTTCCCCGCTTTCCTTCAGCCTGCGCCAGCTTTCCCTGCTACCACATACAGGCTGCAATGCTCCTACAGCTGTTTGCTCCCCGCTGTAACCTTGGGACTGATCTTTCCCATGCTGCTGAGACCCCCAGGCCAGCCAGGTGCCTCCACCTTTGAAAGAAAAGCCACTTTCTGCTTCCACAGCTCGCTTTAAAGACATTACCCATTCTACTCCACTGGCAGGTTTAGGAATCTAGGACAGCTATGGCACAGAGTGCCCCATTTCTAGGGTGGAAGAGTGGCTGTAGTTATATTTTTTTACCAGCCTGAAAAAGTCCAGTTGGGCATTAGGTTAACTAGCTGGGGCTGGAGACAACTTCTACTGAGGCAGGTTTGTTTTCAAAAACTTCTGACTGCTACAACCAAGGGGCCTTCAAATCTCACCCTGCTGTGACTGTCATCCCATGCCCTGGACTTCAGTTTTAACACAATAATCCTTACTCAAAGCCGTCTATTTTTAAATCCTGTCTTGTGAGGTAGCAGGTTTAAGTGATTGTTATTCAATGGCTACAATGTCTTTTGTTTCAGGAAGCTGAGACCATCTCAAAGTCTTGCAAAGAGAAAAAGAAAGTAAAGAAGAAACCAGCCTACAGCCCTGGAGGAGTGTTTGTGAAACTGCGCTGAGGTGTGAAACTCCAGTGAGGGGCAGGCAGAGTGAGGAGATAGAATGGGAATATTCTAGACAATGCAGTGTTTGCATAGCCCAGCTCCACAGATGACTCATTTTCTGCATTCCACCAATTTTTTTTTTCCTCTGGGATAGAAAATAAAGTCACAAAAGCAGCATTTTTAATAGCAAAAAAAAAAAAAAAAAAAAAAAAAAAACTTCCTGTCCAGGTAGTAGTTTAGCAACAGCTTTGCAGACTATAGGGTGAGATTTCAAGAGTTAACTGCAGCAATGGCATAGGCCCTCCTAGGTCTGGAAAAATATTCTCCTGTACTAGTCTGTTTTGTACTATTACCTTAGGAGGGGAAAAATAATAAAAGCACCTTACCTCCTAAAATAACCAGATAGGGCCTTCAGTGTGGAACCAGAATACAGTCTCTGGGAGTAGTTCTCAGGTGCAGACTGGTGCCAGGCCACTTGATTTTCATCTCTGTCATTTCTAAATAACCAGGAAGCAACTCCTGTGTCAGGTGCCAAGTGAACAGCAGTGATGGGGCTCAGTCTGACTGAGGGCTGAGGAGCTCACTAGGTCATGGGGCACACTGTGGTAGAGACAGCAATCCTAACCTCTCCTCCCATGCCTAAGAAACATTTTGTGACTTCACATATAAAGATTTTTCTCTAATCCATGTGCTATTGTGAAATTATTTTCTCCTTGGAACCCTCATTGTGCATATTTTTAAAAGCTTTTATTTCAATAAGAAATCCTTGCACTGTAAGGTTAGTTTGGCTAGTGCTTGAATCCTGAGCTGCCCTCTCCTTCCTTACTAAAGGAAACAATCTCTGAGAATTTCCAAGGTTCTGGTTTTGTGTGCACAATTTTGAGGGAGAGGCATGCTGAGAAACAGCATAAGCCTTCTACTGGCTGAAGAGAAATCCAGCCTCCAGAGCCCACTTCAGTGCATAGGGAGAAGCTGCAGCAGACGAGCTATTTCCTACATCACTGTTGGTGCTGAACTCTCATGTAGGAACACTGCAAAAGATCAGTCCGAGTCATTCCACGTCCAGAGGGGGGCAGCAAGGCTGGTGAAGGGTCTATCTAGAGAGCAAGTCTTAGGAGGAGCAGCTGAGGGAACTGGGGTTGTTTAGTCTGCAGAAAAGGAGGCTTAGGGGAGACCTTATTGCTGTCTACAGCTACCTGAAAGGTGAGGGGGAGTTGGTCTCTTCTCCCAAGTAACAAGCAATAGGACAAGAGGACCTCAAGTTGCACCAGCAGAGGCTTAGATTGGATATTAGGAAAAATTTCTTCACTGAAAGGATTGTCAAGCATTGGAACAGGCTGCCCAGGGAAGGGGCTGAGTCACCATCCCTGCAGGGACATGGTTTAGTGGTGGACTTGGCAGGGTTAGGTTAATGGTTGGACTTAGTGCTGTCTTACAGGTGTTTTCCAACTTAAATGATTCTATGATTTTGAGAACCTTAGAAATGGTTATAGCTTACCAGAAGACGGATTTGTACATGAAACAGTTACAACAGACACAAGGGGCTGCCAACACCCATGCCTGTTTGACAGAGACAACAGAAAAAGAAGCTTCACTTGCCAGCGTAACAGCACTGTGCCTGTTTACAGGCTGGCAATGTCTATTCAAGGCCCTCAAGGTAGTCACACAGCAAACATAAGAAATTAATTTTATTTTCTTAAATGAAGATGATAAATAATTTAATGCACAGAGTATAAGAACTGGCAGGATACCAGCAAGTTCAACTGTAAACAGAACAAAACCGCAATAACAAATTGCCACTAACTGGTCCTACATACCCTTTAGCCCACAAAGGGCCTACTCTTACTTTCCTGTTGCGAGGGGTCACCACCAGCAGTGAGGAGAGCTGGTGTCCCCCACGGCATAACAGAGCAGTGCGGAGGAGCACGGAGATGGGAGGAGGGTGACCACTGCCACACAGGCACCACCGTTTCTGTGTTTGTTTCCATGTTACAAGCCAGATCCTACGCACGGAAAACACGTGAGGATTTATTGGAAATACTCTGCCCTACTTGAAGGGAGGAGTTAAGAGCACTTATCTGCCCCACGGCTGCACACAGTTGCTGAGAGTGGAGGCATTTCCCTCTGGAAAGACAAAGAAGTTCTCCCATTCTGTTGACCTCTGGGGTTACGAAACTTGCAAAATATTCTAAAAAAAGGAAATCTATGGAGACATTTTAGTTCTACATGAGATTTTACATTTATGGAAACCAGTTTTCAGGAAAAACAAGGATTCTTTAGTAAAGGCCTTGGAGTGTGTGTTATAAAGAAAACCAAAGGGCCATGCTTCAGTCAGGAAAGAGGAACAGACCAAAGACAAAAATACAGATCCTATACTTAAGATTAATTTACCTGGATCAGAGTATATCTATTGGAATCTGGTATTAGTATTCCCATATTGGGAATATTATTTTCATTTCAAGGGGTTATCAAATGTTTAATATTTCCATTTTGAGAGGAGCTGAGAGTGAGAATGTTCCACTGAGAATGTTCCAAAAAGGAAATAAAATGAATTCTGAAACACATTAAAAAACAGTTTCTGATTTACCATAAGGAGTCCTTTGAAATAAATACAGTCTTCAATAGGGGACAGTGAAATACTACTATTTGCCTACTTCCCTCCAATTATTTTGATCTTTAGTGTTACATATTCAGAAAACATCTTTAGTGCACAGTAAGAATATCAAAACCAAAAAGGTACCAAGGTTATCTACAGTGCAAACACGATCGCTGAACTGATGTTGCCTGGGTGGCCCTTTCTTCATCTGTATTTGATGCAGTCATTCCATTTAGATCTATTTCCAGAACCTGTAAAATCCCAGTGCTATTGCTAAGCAAGTGAATACCGAAGCTGTTGAAAAGAAAAAGAAAGGAAGTAATTAGCTGAATGCTAAATTGTATCACATTCAACATACATGAAATTAACTGCAAACAGATGGAAGAACAACAGAATAATTTGAGAAGACAGTGAGATGTCTTAGAGATAATATCCTGCCCAGGTGGTGAGATGGGAGGTCAGGGTCAGCCTGGGGAACTGTTTGCAGGTACACATCTGAGTAACTACGCTGGGTAATACTGAACACAACAGGCTGCAGTAACTTTTACTATTGTCAACCCATCTACTGGCAGTTGTATTACAGGAGAGATGGCTGTACCAGGTCTTGCGTTAGACATAATTAAAATGATTGCCCACTGAACAAAATGACAATGAACTAGCAATACACATTATCTGACAAAACATCAGGACACCTTGTCAGGGAAAAGTACCAGTATGGCCACACTGAGACTGTGTGGGGGACTGAATGGGAGGCAGAACTGATCACTCAGACTAGACCTGAGTATCCAAAACTTCCAGGATAATTTAAATAAATGGCAGCTGGGCAGCAAGCAGAGGTACTTCAGACTAGACAAGGTATTTAGGCTTCTTTCCTATGCTTTAAAAAAAATTAAGAAAACATGTCCATGTTCCTCCTAATCCCAGTTCTGGGCGCAATCCTAGTCCAAGTGCAGCAGTGTCTGCATGTTCCCACCTCTTCTGTGTGCTGTCACATTTCTTTCACTTGGGGAGGGTTCCCCAGTCCCAGGTGTCTGCTGTTACACGACTGACCTCCTGAATTCACTCTGCATATTCCTGAACAAAATTTTATACATCCAAAATACAATTCTGGTACTCACCTGCTTGCCTATCACATACCTGCCAAATAACGTATCGTATCAAGTTTATTTGATTCCATGAGCGTTTTTAAGGAAGCTATTTCAGTGTCAATTTTATTACTGATTTCTGAGATAACACTGTTGGTACTTGAGTCCTGAAATATCAGAAGACAGCATAATTTGACAATGATTCCTAGCCCTTTCAGCTTTGCAAAGCCAAACAAGAATACCATGCTACCAGCAACAAGAAAGAGAAACAAATTTCCAACCTATCACTGAAGTAAAATATGTAATTGGAAGAGAACTTAGAAGACAAAGAATAGCATTTAATACAATCCAGGAAGAATACTGAAGAGAGAATGAGAAAACTCAGGTCATACAGACTTTTGTCTCTGATATGGCAGTATATCACTGAACGGTGTTCAGTGAAAATCACAGAAACATTCAGGTTGGAAAAGACCCATGGAATCATCGAGTCCAACCATCAGCCCTACTCTACAAAGTTCTCCCCTACCCAACATCCCCCATCATCTCATCTAGATGACCCTTAAACACACTCGGGGATGGTGAGTCCACCCCCTCCCTGGGCAGCCTATTCCACTCTCTGAACACTCTTTCTATGAAAATTTTTTTTCCTAATGTCTAGTCTAACCCTCCCCTGTCGGAGTTTACATCTCACAGCTGTAGGCAATAAGCACATACAACAGACGTGAGCAGTACCACTCAGCCTTTTGCCATATTTAAAAGTCTACTAAGTTTCACAAAAGTTTGGGATTTACATAACATGCAATGTGTAACTGTATCCTGTTCAATATCAACTGAGCTTTGTTCAGTACTTACTTTTTTATGAAACTCTGTAGATGCTTCCATCAGTTTCCTCTCCTGATCTGTAAACTGTGGATAAAAGATAAATGACAACTGTAGTAACGAAAAACAAGACACAGAACCGATAAGGGTATCTTCATAGAGCAGCTTACCATATCTGTCACTCTGCTTCTTTCCAGGTTTATGTCTAGCTTGCTGTCAGCTCGGATTTTACCAGTTTCATTCTTTAAAGCAAATAAACATTATGAAAATAACGTTGCTTTCCCCAACAGAAATGTGTATGTACTTGCTGTTTACTCACCACTAGCTGCTGTTTAATTTGATCCAATTCAATTTTCATTTTCTAGGTGCAGAAGAGGAAAATAAAAAACAATTTTACAAATTCAGAAAACTGCTGACCAAGTTTATCATTCATGTGTTACCACCATACGCATCCAATTACTCTTCCATAATTTTTCTTCCAATATACCAATTTGTTCTTGATTAAATATCCTAACTAGTGTGTTCAATCTGTATAGCCACATGTAATCTGAGAATTTTCCTCAAAGGGATTATTTTGTAATAATGATAATTATTAAAAATTAATTTATTAAGACTAAAACCAGCAGAAAAATACCAAAATGCTATCAAGCAAAGAGAAATGTGCCTCAATCACCAGTTTAATTGTTGCAAAGAAACAGGTGACTACTCTCCCCACACTGCATGGTTAATGCTGACAAGACTGTACCAGAATCACCCTTAAATAAAATTACAGAAGATGATTTTAAAATGTGTAGATTTTTTTCTTTACAAAAAACCTGAGCAAGTCTTATCATAGGAAATATATTTATGTGATCAAAGAACTTGAAATCTGCAAACACTTCCAACTCTGAGAAAAGTATCCAGAATTACTTTTACATTCATATTTTGTTCCACAAAAATGTACAACATATATAAATATTTTTAATTATATAATTAGTACCTCATTCTCTGCTCTCAAGTTTGCAAATTCACTTTTCTCCAGGATGACCATATCTTTTCGAATGGAGTCCAAATGTGCCATTATCTGCTGTAAAGTTATTTCCTTACAAACAACAAAACATGTCAATGATTAACTTGCACACTTTCTGGTCAGTAGGAGAAAGTAGATTTTTAGGTCTGAAATTATAGGTCTGCAAAAGCACAAAACTTGGGAGATTCTGCAACAAGAAAGTGACAGAATTTTATAGCTGCAATTTGTTTGGAAGAGTCCAGAGGGTTTGGGTTTGTGTTTTTTCTGTTGCTTTAATACACCAACTCTGAATTTAAGCAAAAAAGACAGAGTATGAAATAACTACAGGTTAGTCCTTCATTCTCTTCCATTTTCAATGAACATTCAGTAGGCTATAAAGCATTAATTATTGGTTTGAATCCAGTTTCTAAATATGCATTTGCACTTCTTGCTCACAAAGTCACAAAAAGCCAAAAATTTAATGATATGAGTACCACACTGTCCTCTCAGCATTAAAGTCTGACACATACTAGTAAAACGTTGCTAAAAAGCACTGAGAAAAGCCTTCCTGGTGTTTGGACTAACAAGTTTAGAATTCAACTTGTATTTAAAATCTACAGAATAAAAGAAAAAAAAAAAGAATCTTTCTATGTTAGAATCTCAAAATAATACTGCTTTAGTTAGCATAAGTAAGCTACCCTACTATTTAGCAGGGAAAATAATGTATTTTTGCAGGATTCTGATTCTAAAGCTGAGAGCCAGCAAAATGAATAGCTCTCATTCAGACTACAAGGCATCAGGATCTCTCAGAACCTATACTGAACTGAATTTGTTAAAATATGCCCTGACCCAACTTCCACTGAAATCTGACTTTGTTGAACACAATGAAGTTTTTTTTTATTCCTGGGACAACTTCAGTTGCATTTACACCGAAGAGCTGATTTGCCTTGTCCCATCTTAAAACATTCAGCCTCAACACTAACTACACTATAAAAGTCAGTGTTTCTACTTAACACAATTCCATGCAAATTACACTGGGCATACTGACTTTGTGTACACATAGCATGATTTCCGTAAAGGTTTCCATTTTGATAAAATAGAGACATGTTCTTGTCTTCTTCTGAGATTTATATAAAAGAAAGTTAGATAACTTTTATTAAGAATAAATGCCAGTAAAATAAAAATCTATTGGAAGTATGGCTCAGCAGTTAAAAACCAGCCATGAATACTTGAATGCTTAATTGCATTAACTCACTGAAGATATGGCACGTAATTTCCGCTTGCACAGCCTTCCTGAGTAATTATTAAAACCCATTACTGTGCATCAGAGCTTTATTATCCTGGCCCAGGTGGCTAGTCTGCAAGAAAAACTAAAGTTCTTTTTATTTTGGCATGTTAAAATGAAACTTGTCACCACCTCTACTTGTCACCTCTCTAGAAAAAACAGCCATGCTACTTAACTGATTCCCTGCCTTCAGATATGTCACAAACACAAACCTGAGTATCTCAGCGAAGGAGACACCCCGATGCTTTGCCTGAGTGCAGGCTGAGGTGCCAACCTGACCAACACCAACAGCCACCTTTACACACAACTAAGTAATTCAGAGCCCACGTCCTGTCCCCAAGGGCACATGACACACCACAGGTTACATCCAGATGGAAAAAATCTCTTCCTTACCTTAACTCAAGGTGGCTGTGTCCACCCTGCCTGGTGGGAACACTTCCTGGCCCTATACTTTCAGAAAAACTGTGCCCACGTCAGGCAGACTGAGTTGGCATGAGTCAAAATCAAGCCAAGGTGCTGCAGTAACTGCTGAGCATTCTGGATGACTCTGGTGTTTGAGCCCATGCCCAAGCCATGCTTAGTTTTACTACAGATTTAGCTTTAGGGACTGAAATGCAGTGTAAAATCATGGAATAGTTTTAATAGTAGCTTTTAGCTTATGAATGGGAAAATAGGACAAATACAGGGTATCTCAGAACAGCTGCCATTGTTACTGAAGAAACTGACAATGTCCTGGTATTTTAGGTGGTCTTGTTATCTCTCAGGAACCCCGCCTTGGATCTCCCTTCTGCCCTCAACCATTGTAAAGCACACTTAAAAGTTTGGTTTCATCTCAGAGCTTTTCAGCAGCAAATGAAGCAATCTCTGAATTACATTTACATATTGTGGCTGTAATTGGCAAACACTCCTGTGAGATGAAAGGTGTAAGATATTACTAGTCTTAATACCAACTTGAAACTTCGGAAAACCTATCTCGGTGAAGTGCTTAGAGTACTATAGAGTTGCTCACTTGTCTTTTAAATAAGCAAATATGAGCCATTATAGTGACACAATGCTGTATACGTACACCAGACATTACTTTTTACCTGCTGAGCCTGTGTAACCATATCCTTATAGACTGTGTCTAAGCTGACATTCGACAAGGTTATTAATGCCGATACGATGGTCTCCGCTTGTTCCTTCCCAAAGCCTAGAAGACAGTTGAAGGATGACAAGTTAATATTAGAAAGCTGGATGAAGAGCAAGACGTACACAATAGAGTGGGAAACTCAAGTGCTGTACCTAACTACAGCAGCAAATGGGAAGTCACACGGTTACTGAAAACTGACAGCAAGGAGCCAGTCACTGTGACTTTTAAACCAGAAAAGACCCAGACAGTGCTGCAAAATTTGAAGCACATTAACTTTTAATATACTTAAACAGTCTATGCATGCAGCTGTCAGGACCAAATTTCTGTACAAAGTTTACTGTACATGCATTATAAAAATAATTCAACAGAATTTTACTTTGTAATTAACTTTCACAAATTCTGTTAAAACCAAATTTACTTGGAGCTACAAAGCATGCATCCTACACAATAATAAAATTAAAAGGTACATCTGTATATATTGAAATTGGGCAGAGATACGAACACACACAAAACTGATTTTAAAACTGCTGCATTCTGCCTGAATAATGAATTCAAACTGGGATTTTTGCTTTCTGATGGTAAAAATCACACTTTCTCCATAGCTTGGTGCAATTTTTAAGTGTGGAAGATGATGTATGATGAACAGTGAGAATAAAAATCCCAGCTATCATGTTAGCCATATCTGATCCAGTGCTGAGAGCTCTGGCCCTAAGGATTTATTTCCAGCAGTCTCACTGATGTGTTGTATTCCAACTGACCCATTTTATAAAGTGAGATTGATTAACTTTTTTGTTGAAAAATGCTTTCAGGGCAAATTATGTAGAGAAATATGCCACTGCTCCCTTCTAAAATACTGGTACTGTCAAGGTGCCCCACTGGTTTACATTACTAAAAAAACTCTGCATGCTTTATGACAGTTTATTTCCACTAAGAGGTGTGATTGTATCGCTTCAGTTCCTCTGAATTTTCAGGGTTGCTTAGGTTTTTGCCAATATTCATTATTTTGTTCTTCCTCTACAGCAGGAACTGTCCTTGTTGCATGGAAGTTTAGAAAATATGGAGAATATAATATAAGCAAGAGAACAGAGCCTGAAAACTGCCTGAAGCAAGTTTGAAAAAAACTAAATGCCTCTTTCTCTTTTGTGGTACGTATAGGTTTTACCTACAGAGTCCAGTCACTTTGGTACCGAAGTATTTGTAGAACTTATGGAACAAATTAAACTGAATAACAACACCGTGTACCAGCACCAAACAGACTTCACCCCACGAGCTCTAAAGAAACTTGAAGAAGAAATAGCTGAATTAGTACTGGGGACAAGTAACATCTCACAAACTACCTCAGTTACCTGAGGACTGGAAAATGGCAAACACAGAGCCAGTTTTTAGAAACAGTTCCAGAAGAGATGGAGGGAACTACAGCCTGACAAGCCTGATGTGTATGAAAACAATAAACATTGTTGGTGGACTATTAGGAGTCTTCTAACTACTAATACATATTATCATTAGACTCAAATAGTGGGAAAAATCCTAACCTCAGATTGGATAAAGTTCCAACTGTCACTTAGGAGAAAGATCTGGGATTTTAAAAGATAGTTGCTAGTCTGATGAAGGTATCGGCTCAGTGCTTAGTGGGGATCAATAAAGCAAACCAAACCCTTCGGAATTACTAAGAAAAGGAACTGAGAACAAAAGAGACGCAATGTTAAGTCACTGTTCAAATCCACAGGATGTTCAGCTGTCAAGTAATGCCAGTGGCTCTGTTCCCATCCCTTTGAAACAGGATGCAATAGAAGTGGAAAAGATTGACATAAGGACATCATGAATGATTAGAAGTATGGGAAAGCTCCTGCTCAGGGAAGAATTCAACAAGCTAGGATTCTTCTGTTTGGAAAAGAATGATGGGGGAAAATGACAGAAGTTCACATAATGATGAGTGACACAAGAGATCAAATGTTCATTCCCTCTTTCCACAAAGAGCTGAGCCGGCATCTAAATAACCTCACAGAAGACAAATTCTGCACAAACAAAAGGAATGGATATCTGAAACTCCACGGGAAAGGATGTTTTGGGGTACTAATCAGTCTGTAGTGGTTCAGAGACTGAAAAAGCTTGTGAAAAAATTTCCACTGAAGATTACTAAAACTCATAGCTGACCCAAAATACCTCCAGCTCGAAAACACTTGGAGGCATAGAAAGTGCAAGAGGATGTCTCACATACATCTGCCCCATTTCGACACAGAACCGTGGACAGACCTTTCATCCGACTTCTGACAGCCACACTCACAAAATCGAAGTGCAGGTATTAAGAACGTATCAGAGTACCGTGCTGCTGCAAATATTTATAGTTAGAAAAAAACCCCTTAGGTTACTCTTAGCAGACTAGTAGAAGGAACTTTACTATTCAAGCTTCATTTTTGCAAGGAAACTGTTTTTAACTGTTAGTGTTACTTTACTTTTGTTAACTGTATTACATTCCTTAGCTGGAAGACAATATATAAACTTGTCTACAGCTACAAGTAAGGAAAAATTAATGTCATGTTATTTGTATGGTTACAGGGGCATCAGACAGTGTCAGATGCCTCCTTGAGAGGCTGCCAAAAAATTTTATAACATCAAGTATTGGTACTTTGGGAAAATGGATAGCACTTAAAGTACTTAAACAAAAAGTTTTCCTTTAAATTATTTATCAGATATCACTTACCATGGGCTTCCAGATCCTTCACTAAAGCATGGGTATCAAAAGTTACCTTCCTCTGCTCCAGGGGAGTGATTTCAACTCTTCTGACATCATATGACTTCCTAATGAGCGTGGCAGCAAAACCTGGAAGTGACAACATTTGCCTTAAACTTGACTGGTTTATCATGCAATCTGCTAATTTTAATTTCTTTCTTCACAGCGAAGCTGTATGGATGTTGCAACAAAAAGCTGGGTCCTTCTGACTGCTTGGTTACAGCACATGTCAGAAACCATGGATCCCTTTTCCGTAGGAAATCTACACCAACTAGGACTCATATATTGATTTTAAGTGCACTCCTATAAGAAAACTGTGCAACAGACAAGCATCTGGATACAATAAAAATAAGACCACCAATTGCTTGGTAATATTTGAGACACGTCACTTTCAATCATATTCTTTTTACACTTTCTTCTATCGCTACCCTTTCCAGCAAGGAGTGCCATGTGTGAAGATAAACCTAGAGAATTTTTTAGAAAGCTATGCAAATCTAACATTCAGAATAAATTTGTTGGTTTGACAGGAAAGTACTCGGGAAACAAAGCAATACAATGTTTGCACCTAATACCTCAGAGAAGGGCATTAGTTAAAGATCCACTGTATTTTGTGACTGCCTTCCCACAAGATGTTTCACTAGTTCTCTGACTTCATGCATATTTTTCCCTTCATCTTATTTTTGTGGGGTCTTGAACGTTACAGATTCTGTTATGATAGATTCTTTGTTATCTAAAGAGCCCTGTTACTTCTAAATCCATTCTTATCTGAAACTTTTTGCACTTTTTGCACTGCTGGCTCTCTGCGCTAATCAAAATGTTGTTCTCTATCTTATCTAGACCTTTCCTCAGAAGGGAAGTCGTTTAAATAATTATTGTGTCACTAATAGATAAATCAGGTTTCATGCTGCCTTCCATTTAGTCTAAAGTCCTGCCTGTAAGTAAACCAGCCACAGTATCCAAAATCAATGTCCATACTAAATTTAAGATGAAAAAAGATGAAGGGAAGATATTTAAAGTGCATGAACACGGAATACTCCATACAAATAATTAAAAATAACTCGAAACACCCATTTTTCACTGAGACATAAATGGCTTTTAAAGACACAGCTCTTTGCCCTCTAAATGCATTGGTGGATTATTTAATTGGGTTGAGTAACTATATCGCAAAGACATTCTCTCAGAAGGGCTGATGTTACTGCATGAGGCTTCTGGTTGCCTTGATAAGCTGCTCTTTTCTCTGTTGCTTCATTCCCGTATTAACTCGGTGCACGGCGCTCAGACCAACGCTGTCTTCAGCACTCACCGATGTTCACACAGACTGTGTCCGAGGCACCATTTTCGCCATGCCTTTCCGCACCCCTTGGTAACTCCCGTCGCTCCTCCCGTCTCAAACATTCTGCCAGTGCCCGTAAGCTCTGAAGTCGGCTCCTCTCGCCCCTGTGACGCGGCCCTTGCCTCGGGCTTGCCGCAGCGGCGGCGTTTCGTGCTCCCTCCCGCACCGCCTCAGGACAGGCCCTCACGATCGCTCTCGGGCAGGCAGCGCGGCCCGCCGAACGCCCTGAGCAGCCCATGCAGCCCGCAAGGCCCCGAGGCCGAGGTTACCCCCTCCCACAGCCGGTGGCCCTGTGCCCCCTCCTGCCGCCGTCTCTCCTCGTCCCCCGACGCGCACAGCCCCGCGGAGGGTGACCCGCCGGCTCCCAGCGGGCCGAGGGGCCGCGCCCGGCGCTCCTCACCTCTCCGAGGAACCGGAGGCTGCAGAGCCCAGAGCTTTG
>NW_020799091.1:6654965-6746208 GCF_003259725.1 Athene cunicularia | reverse complement strand
CTCGGGGCCCTGCTCGGGGCCTCCCTCGGGGCCTCCCTCGGGGCCCTCCTCGCCGCTTAGAAGCTCAAATCGCTGTCAGCAACGTGGCTGCTCCACAGCACAAGCGTTTCTCGTCGCTTGGCTAAGGTTTGGCGATGCGAAAGCGGCTGATCTGTAGTCAATCAGCTGTAGCAAATCAGTCTGCGTTGGTTGTGGTTTCAGGCCGGTGACAGCCGCGAGCAGCCTGGGCTCTGGTGCTGCAGGGTGTGTAAAAGGTGTGGATGCCTCTTGAGAGCCACGATGAAACAGGCAGAGTTAAAACGCCCACCGAGCACCGCGTGCGGAGAGCCAGACAGGAAAAAAAAAAAATCTGCAGACTGCTTTTGCTTGGAAAATGTACAGAGAAGGGATGTCCAGAGAGAGCGCTGTGTCAGAGGGCTGGTCCGAGGGATCAGAGAGGAGCAGTGCTCTGACAAAGCCCAGAAATGGAAAAACATACCGGATATTGCACTGCGATTTGAATAAAGGACACCTGGCTTTGCTGCCGGACAGCGTGTGCACCCAGGGGAGGTTGGCTGTGACAGATCTGGCTGAAACAACCCGTGAAGGTGTGGTGGCTATATCTGTGCCACGCTGTGGAGCAGCAGCTGGGCAGCCTCGGGGCCAGCTGAGTTTCTTGTCAGCCCGGTGGAGCATCCTTGAGTTGTATGCAGGAATACAGGAAGGTGTGCCCTATGCTTTCAATATACCACAGAGAGTGCTTAAACCAGGGTTTGAGTAACACAGACTTCTTAATTTATCCAAGCACTGGAGAGCTTGTCAAAGACATTCCTTGTAAGAGCCCTTGATGTTGCTTGCCTTCTGGGCAGGCAGTCTAGAGAAAAAGCAGGCTGCCTGCAATAGGCCATACAAAATTCCGAGCGATTCGAACCTGCACAGGTGCAGGCGTAGAGCATCCATGCAAACAGTGCGAACAGAAAAATACAGCTCTGGAGGCTGCAAAACTATTGGTCAAAAATACAGTGTCTAGTGATGTGAGAGCTGAGTACTCACTGCACATGTGCAATCTGAAGACGGACTGGAAAAAGAGCTGTGAAGTTCTCTGACATACAGACTTTCATGCCTGTATACAGAGTTAGAATTAGATTTGTGATGGAGAGGACTGTGCATAGTCTAAGGGGCCCTATTTTCTCCCAGCTCTGTTTGGATGATGTGAGCTACTCCTGCTTGAGCCTGATTTCCCCTTCTTCTCTGTCCTGAACTTACTCTAGCCTCAGACCGCTTCCATAGGTGAACCACTCTAAGCCTGGCTCTGCCTATGTCCAAATATCCCTAGCTCTAAATGCAAAACCAGCCCTGGCTCCAGTTCTGAAAGATGAAACTGTGACTCTGGATCCTTGCGCTTTTGAACTCTGAAGCTTTCAAATTGCAACCTGTTTTCATTTTACTCCTTGTCAGAGCAAAATACAGATTTCACAGCCTGAGAATATTTTTGCAAAATTGAATTTTTGTTTTTCAGTTTGTGCTAGTTACAATACAATACTTTAGGCTCTGTCAGACATCTGCTTCACTCTGGAAGTTCAGGGATACATCTTAAAATAAAAGTGCAAACCAAAAAAAAAAAAAAGATTGCTAGTGGTACTTCTTAGAAGTTCTGACTGAAATAGTAAAGTTTGAGAGAGCCATGATAGAAGACATCTGTGAGTAAAAAGGATGCATTTTTCTGCAGTTACCAGCAGCTGCAGGTTGTCTGAACTCAGCCTTCTGTGCTCTTCCAGAAGCCTGCTTCTCTCACAGCTAGTACGATGCAGTGCTTTAAGCTGAGCACGTAAAAATTCAGGCTTTCAGAGAAGAAGAGTCTCCTTGGTAATAAAACTCCCTTGATTTTCAGCTACTTGAAAGTCCCTTCTGCTGCCAGGTTGGCTTCAGGCTTCATTGAACCACTCATCTCCATTCGGTGGAAGGGGCTATGGCTTCAGTGGACTTTGTTACATGAGGCTTTGGTCCTGCCTTGTTTCCTTCCGTTTCTAAGAGCCAGCTGGGAGACTCTTACTTCATTCAGAGGCATTTCCTCTTTCAGGGCATGACTTTCATTCAGAGGACTTCTAGGATGAGGACAAAGGTGGAAGACATGTATGGGATATTTGGGGGAAGAAGCACTGCTACCAGTGGCACTTGTCTGAACCAGGGTGATAAAGAAGGCAAGCAGCCAAGGGACTCACTGGAAGGGTGCTCTCAGAAAAGCAGATGTCTGGTACCTGTGCTGAAGTTTAATTCCCAGTCCTGCCATGGTAACAGATGCAGGATTCAGCAGAAACGCTCGAACAAGCCTAGCCTTATTTAAAGCACTGAGTTTCCAAGTCAACAACTCCTGTGTTGCCAAGATACAGACATTAGAAAAAAAACCCAACAACAGCAACAAAAAGCTGTCACGGAGGGAGATCCGCGCCCTCTCTGCAGGGACATCATTGTTCAGTACTAATAATGTCACACGCAGGCTCAGGATGGCAGTTGCTGTCCTTCCCAACCACAAAGGCTTCCCTCGCAGGACAAAAAGGCTCAGTGCCCCAGGGTGCTAATTCTCTACTTCAGACAGACAGTGAGCCGGCAAACTGGGTGTTTGGAAGGTGTAATTTCTGGCAGCCGGTACCAGCAACTGAACTCAGTTCATTTTAGTAATACGGAGAGCTGCTGTGGAGATAAGGGCGGCTGCCCCAACTTGCCGTAGGAGGGCAGCAGCCTACAGCCAGACAGGGTCTGACGATGGGACTGTGTATTCTGAATAACTCACCCTTTTCCTCTGTTTTATTTATTGTCATTTATACAAATACAGTGGAGGGCAGCTATTCCTATGCTCTCAGCCATCCATCCTACATCTTTTTCATGCATGCAAGTAACACATCTCTATATTGTCTGTTCATCCATCTGGATGAGGGCCTGCAGCAGGGATTACTGCGTGCTGCCATACTCTGCAAAGATGCTGTAGGGTAAAAGGCACTCCTCTCAAACAGATGATAATAAGGAGAGCAAGCAGCTGTGGACCCCAACAGAAAAATGTTGAAACCAATGAGGTGGTTGAAAAGAGGGAGACTAATAAGACAAGGTAACTCATAGCCTTACCCCCTGTTTTTCATACCATGTATGTTTTTCACTGTCTGGCATCCTTTATGGGAGCTCTCTGTTGTCTCCATTGACTTCAGGATACAGATCAAAGTTTTAGTATTGTCAGTGGTGGTGCTATCTAGTCATTGGTATGTGGGGCTGGAAAGGACCATCTCTCTTGAGTGCACTCCTGCAAACAACAAGCACACATACCTTCTTTTTTCTCCATTTCCTTTGAGATCTTTGCTATCCTAGGGTTGATTTTCACACTGAATCACTAGCAAGTTCCTGTCTTGAGTTTAAATGAACAAAAGATTTTCAAAGCTAGGTGTCTCCTAAACTGCATTCAGAAACCTAAACTGCTGCTGGACTTTCAGAGATGACGAGTGCTGAATGCCCTTTCTCTCTGCTCTCAGAGACAGTAAATAATTTCCTTCTTATATATAATCTAAATCTATGCTCTTTCAGTTTAAAACTATTACTCCTCCTCCTATCCATACACCCCCCGATAAAGAGTCTTTCTCCTTCTTTCCTGTAGCCCCCTTTAAGTACTGGAAGGTCACTATAAGGTCTCCCCGGAGCCTTCTCTTCTCCAGGCTGAACCCCCCCAACTTTCTCAGCCTGTCCTCACAGGGGAGGTGCTCCAGCCCCCTGATCATCTTTGTGGCCTCCTCTGGAACTGTTTGAGCAGCTCCATGTCCTTCTTCTGTTGGGGGCCCCTGTGCTAGACACAGGACTGCAGGTGGTGTCTCACGAGGGTGGAGTAGAGGAGGAGAATCACATCCCTCAACCTGCTGGCTACACTTCTCTTGATGCAGCCCAGGACATGGTTGACTTTCTGGGCTGTGAGCACACATTGCTGGCACAAAGTCGGTTTTCCATCCACCAATAACCCCAAATCCTTCTCCGCAGGGCTGCTCTCAGTCCAGCATCACCCAGCCTGTATTTGTGCTTGGGATGGCCCCAACCCATGTGCAGGACCTTACACTTGGCCTTGTTGAACTTCATGATGTTTGCACTGTCCCACCTCTCCAACCTGTCCAGGTCCCTCTGGATGGCACATCCCTTCCCGCCAGCATGTCGCTGCTCCAGACAGCTTGGTGTTGTCAGCAAACTCGCTGAGGGTGCGCTCATCCCACTGTCCATGTCACAGACAAAGATGTTAAACAGCGCTGGTGCTCCTCACTGCTCTCCACTCGGACATGTGGCTCTTTGTTGACTGCAACTCTCTGAGTGTGATCATCCAGCCACTTCCTTATCCACCAAGTGGTCCATCCATCAAATCCACATCTCTCCAATTTAGAGACGAGGATGTCATGTGGGACAGTGTCAAATTCTTTGCACAAGTCCAGGTAGATGACGTCAGTTGCTCTTCCTTTATCCACCAGCACTGTAATCCCATCATAGAAGGCCACCAAGTTTGTCAGGCATGATTTGCCCTTAGTGAAGCCATGCTGGCTGTCGTCAATGACCTCCTTATTTTCCCTGTGCCCCAGCATAGTTTCTGGGAGGAAACAGAACAGAGTATAAGAGAAAGAGGAGTTTAAGATGGTAAAAGTGTCCAAGTGATTGTTTGCATGTCATAAGTCATGCCTCCCCGTTGAAGCTGGGGCTGATGGGTAGGGGTCTCATATAGATTTTATTTCTGTGGATGCTCAGGCAGAATTCACCTCTGTTAGTCCATTCTCTGCTGTTAGCCTCTTGTCAGTCTCTGGTGGTCAGGTGTTGGTCACACAGCTTTTATTGAAGTCTGGAAGCATCTTGTTCCCTGCTAAAAGATAGTTCCAGTATTGTTTTTCATGGTGCCCACCCTGATTCTCTGGAGCTCTTTCTGGTCATTTGGGTAGTTTTGTAGCAGTCCTGCTGCTAAGTGAACCAGCATGGAAAAGGATAGTCAAGGAGACAGGGAACTTTGGTAAGCAGTGGTAGGTGTTGCCTGTCTCCTTGAGTCCTTCAGGATTCCACCTCAGTCCTGCAACTGGGAAAATAGAGCATCACACTGTCCTGTCTCACTCTATGGACTAGGGTGAGGTTATTTTAATTCTCTGTGCCGTAAGAGGAGTGATGACAATCACTCAAAAGGTTTTTCCAACTAACAGATTTACTTGAAACTCAGCAGTGACACAATGGACAGTATAACAGCTAGGCAAAACTCGAATAATGACCAAAACTTCTGAACACAATGGAAAACAGTGGCTTAGGCAAAACTTGCAACAAGATCACTCCTGTGTACCTAGAATGAGGTCAGAAAAGAGAGAGAGAGAAAAAAAAAGAATGATAAGAAATAAGGAGTGGGAGCAAGAAGGAGAAGAAAAGATATCACCACCATTGGATCCAGTGATGACCTCTGCTCATAGTTGGGGTTCTTTGGTAGTTGGCATGTGCCTGACAACACTACATATACTACAAGTGCCCGCCCCTACAGGCGGGGATTCTGGCGTCACTGAGAAAGTGCAATGAAAGTTTGAGAATGTTCTGGAAATGAGTTGGTGGGCTGTGGGGGCCTTGGTGGTCTTGCACTCCCCCCTCGCCAGACTTGACCGAAGGTTACTTTCCATGGGTGCACACATGCAGTGGCATGATCGAGGGTTACCTTCCACAGGCATGTAAGTGCAGGAGATGGGTAGTTTATGTGGTTCTCGGGAGCAGGGATGAGGGCTCACCAGACACTGCCCCCCCCTCCGCAGACCCTGTCTGCTTGCTTTTGCTTGTATCAAGATGGAGATTTGAGACAATTCCCCACTCCATTTTGACTCGGGATCTCACACATGCCACCACCAAGATCTGCAGCACTACTGCACCTTGGGGGAAAGAGGCCAGGTGGGGACTTTTGGAGAAGATTGCCTTCATACATGCTAAAATCTCTGCTGGGACTCAACCTGTGAAGTTTGCCATAATACAGAGTGGTCTAGTGTCTTGAGTGCAGCAGAAGTCCCTCATCCTCTCCCAACTCATCCTTCACCTGGTGTTGGGACCATCCATCTACCATCCCTGCCCCAATGTACACCTGCATACCAGCCTCCCAACCCTGTTCACCTACACCTCATGGGGGGAGTATCGTGGGGGGTTGTGCCACGGGAAGTAGAACAGGCTCTGATGCCTCCCTCAGCACTCTGCTGTGACAAAGCCAAATTGCAAGATACAGCTTGGGAGGCAAAGGTGAGTGAGGTCTAACAGCCTGGAGTGGGAGAGAAGACAGCTGGTGTCTAGAAGACCCTTGCTATTAATCATAATATTGTCCTCTAATCATTTCAGCACTGGTTAGGATTGTATATATTAAGGAGCACAAGACAGCATAAGTCTTTTTCCATCACTACACAGGTCAAAGTGTCATGCTCTGCTTCTCTTTGGTGTTGCAAAGCCAGGCTATACCACTGCAGGCTACTGTACTTCAGCATTTTGCTAGTAAACATCTGACACAATTTAATTCTCGTTTGCCAGAGGTACCTTGCAGGCAGGATGTTGTTAGCCAGCAGCTCTCCAGAGTTGCTTAAACTCGTTACAGAAAACCCAGAGGAAAGAGCTGGTGGATTCCACTCAATTTTGAATTGATTTGGGCTTAGGAGTCTTAACTGTGCTTCACAAATATGTGGAGACAAAAAGCAGGGAGAAGGTGAGTAATTTCAGTGCAGAATCAGCAACAACAAAATAGATTCTGTATTCCTCATATAAAGGAATTCACTGAACCATGCTTTCTGGAAAGCTTCCTTCCTCCCGGAGTGCCTATCACAGTCTGCTTTCCAGCTAGATAACGACATCTGCAGCAAATTAGATTAGATTACCTTTGAAAAAAACATGCAGGGTGGGGCACAGGAGCTTGTGGTAGGATAGGCCAGTGCTCTGCATTATTAATTTAGTTACATTGGGCTCAGATAAATCTTATCAAATTTAATTTAGATGGAGTATGGGACAGACAGACTTTGAAGCTGTGGTTGGTACTAATGACACTGTTGACTTTATTCCTTGTCAGTGTCTTGAATAACATTGAGACCCCAGTGGGGAAGGAAAAGTGGGACAGTGAAATAAAGTGCCTGGTCATGGATTTATTTGATTAAGTCTTGTCTAAGTTGCTGTAGTCGATGGAGGCATGCTGACATATCAGCAGAAGCTTTTGCTTGTTCTTTGTACTCCTGTAGTACTGAGAAGCCCAAATCCTGTGTCAGCATCTCACCATTGTGAAAGATCAATATGTAGATTCTGTGTGTGGCTGAAGGCAAGAATATTCTAGTACGGAAATTAGTTAGGGAAAGAAGACTTCAGTGCTGGGTTGCCTGGTGCTCCTCTTGCCTATTTTTCTGAATTATGGAATCATAGAATCATTGAATCATTCAGGTTGGAAAAGACCTGTAAAATTATCAAGTCAACTGTTCACCTTGTGCTGCCAAGCCCACCACTAAACCATGTCCCGAAGCACCTCATCCACACATCTTTTAAATACCACCAAGGATGGTGACTCAGACACTGCCCTGGGCAGCCTGTTCTAATGCTTGATAACCCTTTCAGTGAGGAAATTTTTCCTAATATCCAATCTAAACTTCCCCTGGTACAACTTGAGGCCATTTCTTCTTGTCCTATTGCTTGTTACTTGGGAAAAGAGACTAATACCTTGCTACAACCTCCTTTCAGGTAGTTGTAGAATGCGATAAAGACTGTTCTGAGCCTCCTTTTCTCGAGGCTATACAACCCCAGTTCCCTCAGCTACTCCTCATAAGACTTGTGCTCTAGACCCTTCACCAGTCTCATTGCCCTTCTCTGGACATGCTCCAGCACCTCAATGTCATTTTTGTAGTGAGGGGCCCAAAACTGAACCCAGAAATCGAGGTGCGGCCTCACCAGTGCCGAGTACAGGGGTCAGATCCCTTCCCTGTCCCTGCTGGCCACGCTAGTGCTGACACAAGCCAGGATGCCATTGGCCTTCTTGGCCCCCTGGGCACACTGCTGGCTCCTGTTCAGCCGGCTGTCCAACAACAACTACAGGTTTTTTCCCACCAGGCAGCTTCCTAGTCACTCTTCCCCAAGCCTGTAGAGTCATGTAGGGTTGTTGTGGCCCAAGTGCAGGACCCAGCACTGAGCCTTGTTGAACCTCATACAATTGGTCTCAGCCCATGGCTCCAGCCTGTCCAGGTCTCTCTGCAGAGCCTCCCTACCCTCAAGCAGATCAACACTCCCACCCAACTGGGTGTCGTCTGCAAACTGACTGAGGGTGCACTAGATCCCCGTGTCCAGATCATTGATAACGATATTAACCAGAACTGGCCCCAGTACTGAGCCCTGGGGAACAACACTTGTGACCGGCCGCCAGCTGGATTGAACTCCATTCACCACAACATTTTGGGCCCGGCCATCCAGCCAGATTTTACTCAGTGAAGAATACACCCATCCAAGCCATGAGCAGACAGTTTCTCCAGGAGAATGCTGTGGGAAATGGTGTCAAAGGCTTTACTAAAGTCCAGGTAAACAACATCCACAGCCTCTCCCTCATCTACTCAGTGGGCCGCAGGACCTTCCTTTCATGAACCCATGCTGACTGGGCCTGATCACCTGGTTGTCCTGTATGTGCTGCATGATGGCACTTAAGATGATCTGCTCCATAACCTCCCCTGGCACTGAGGGCAGAGTGACAGGCCTGTAGTTCCCTGGATCATCCTTCCGGCCCTCCCTGTAGATGTGTGTCACATTTGCTAACCTCCAGTCAACTGGGACCTCCCCGGTTATCCAGCACTGCCGATAAATGATGGGAAGTAGCTCACTGAGCACTTCGGCCAGTACCTTTGGGTGGATCCCATCCAGCCCCATAGACGTGTGTGTGTCTAAGTGGTGTAGCAGGTCACTAACCATTTTCTCTTGGCTCAGAGGGCTTCGTTCTGCTCCTTGTCCCTGTTTGCCAGCTCAGGGGGCTGTGTATGCGGAGAACAACTGGACTTACTATTAAAGACTGAGGCAAAAAAGGCATTAAGTACCTCAGCCTTTTCCTCATCTTTTTGTCACTATGTTTCTCCCTGTATCCAGTAAAATTTCCTTTTGTTTCTAATGCATTTAGAGAAACATTTTTAATTATCTTTCATGGCAGTAGCCAGGTTAAATTCTAGTTGGGCTTTGGCCCCTCACTTTTTCCCTGCATAGCCTCATGACATCCTTGCAGTCCTCCCGAGTTGCCTGCCCCTTATTCCAAAGATGATAATCTTTCCTTTTTTTTTCCCCAAGTTCCAGCCAAAACTCCCCGTTCAGCCGGGCTGGTCTTCTTCCCAGCCAGCTCGTCTTTTGGCACATGGGGATGGCCTGCTCCTGCACCTTTAGGATTTCCTTGTTGAAGAATGTCCAGCCTTCCTGGACTCCTTTGCCCTTCAGGACTGCCTCCCAAGGGACCCTGTCAATCAGGCTCCTAAACAAGCTAAAGTCTGCCCTCTGGAAGTTCAAGATAATAGTTCTGCTGACCCCCCTCCTTACATCTCCAAGAATGGAAAACTATTATCATTTCATGGTCTCTATGTCCAAGATGGCCTCCAGCCATCACATCACCCACAAGTCCTTCTCTGTTCACAAATCAGGCCCAGTGGGGAGTTTTCCCCAGCTGGCTCCCTCACCAGCTGTGTCAGGAAGTTATCTTCCACACACCCCAGGAACCTCCTGGACCGTTTCCTCTCTGCTGTAGTGTATTTCCAGCTGACATCTGGTAGGTTGAAGTCCCCATGAGGACAAGGGCTAGTGATTGTGAGACTTCTGCCAGCTGCTTATAGAATATTTCATCTGCCTCTTCATCCCGGTTGGGTGGTCTGTAACCAACTCCCACCATGATATCCTCTTTGTTGGCCTGCCCTAATTCCTACCCATAAACACTCAACCCTACTGTCACCATCATTAAGCTCTAGACAGTCAAAACACTCTGTATACATACAGGGCTATTCCCCACCTCTCCTTCCTTGCCTATCCCTTCTGAAGAGTTTACGGCCATCCATTGCAGCACTCCAGTTCTGTGAATCATCCCACCATGTTTCTGTGATACTATGTCATGGTTTTCCTGCTGCCCAGTGGCTTCCAGCTCCTCCAGTTTGTTGCCCACGCTGTGTGCATTGGTGTAGATGCATTTCAGCTGGGCTATTGATCCTGCCCCCTTTTTGCAGTGAGAAGCCCTAATTCCTATGTGACCATTTTCAGGTGCTTCTGTGGTTTCTAACACATCAGTAACCCTTGTGTCTGCTGCCTCACGGACCTACATCCCATACATCCACTGAGATGGCAGACTGGAGGATCTCACTAGCACAATGTCTCTCAAACACTGGCATGCTGCCCCCAGGCTTATCGCTAGTGAGCCTGGTTTTATCCCTTTCTCCCTTCACATCTATTTTAAAGCTGGCAGGGCTTCAGCGTCCTTCCTGCATATCCTTCTGCACAATCCTCTGCACAAACTGCTATGCCATGCCCTTGCTGACATGGCACACCCTGTTTGCCCTCCCTGATTGCAGTGCTCCCGGTCACTAGTGCTCCCTAAGGGTTTCTTTTATAGGTGTGGGGGAGCTTGGCCACCATTGCTCCTGACCCCACCAAGGTCCCATCAGCTGCTGTAGCTGAGCTGCTGGCTCCTGGAGGGTCTCTTGGCTCCCCTTCCAGTTTGGGAAGCCCCCCTGTACACTGCGTTGGAGTGCTCTGCTGCCCATCATGCCAGCACTGGAGCTGCTCTCCTTGGCGACTGAGTTACATACCACCTTCTGGCATATGGACTGGGTGCAGTCCCACCATCTCTAGTTCCCTCAAGTGTTGGATACCCTCCTCAGTGGTGGTCCACTTGCCCAGGCAGCATACCACGTAGTCCTTGAGGGAGTAACAGGCTTTGACAGTCAACAGGAACCACGTCCAAAGGCTGTGGGTTTCAATTCTCTTTCCAATCACTTTGTCAATCCCAGTGTTCCTACTAAGGGATCCCAGCTGCCTGGCATGCCTGCTGCCTGACTTCTGACAGTGGACCCCCAGTATCCCAACACTGGGGGCAACCAGGCAGCAATCTCCCACCTGGCTTGTGGCTGTCATTTTTCCACAGAACTCACAGCTTCTTTAGGTTTAGGGCCCAAGTGGTTGTGCCATCCTTGGTGCCTGTCATTTCCTTGTCTTGCTTCCTCTGATGGTGCTGGACAGAGGGTCAGTAGGCACAGGCCAAGCCCCAGAGCATTTCTAGAAGTCGCTAGGTCCCACTGGGTTAGTCAAGACACCCTTCATTCAAGTGGTGTGCCAATTTTCCAGGCCTGTTCAGGTGTAAAATTTCAGGCTATCAGTGGTGATAACTGCCTTTGGCACAAACTCTGCCACCACCAATTGAGCAACTTGGGACACATTTCTCTGACACCTTTCCAACAAAATGTTTACTCTATGCCAGGACCAAGCCAAGTTCCACACACCAAACAAGCCAGTGATGTTAGATCATAGAATCATAGAAAGGTTTGGGTTGGAAGGGACCTTAAAGATCATCTAGAACCAATCCCCCTGCCATGGGGTTATGATAATCTATACTAATATAATATAGATAATGTGATCAAACAGCATACATGAGGATGTAGAAGAAACTTGGGACCCCATGCAGCAGAGCTGGACACATCCATCCTGGAGAAGCAGAGGGAGGTGTTATCCCTTGTTGTCTCTGCAAGGTAGCTCACAGTGCAGGAACACCATCAGTGCCAGGGCCATATGCCAGCCCTGGCACATGGCCATTGCTTTTATCAAAATGTGTCCAGGCACAGTGGAGTAAAGTGATAAGCACCACAGCAAACAACAAAAGCAGCCACTGACAAGCCCTGGACTCTGGTGAAGCAAGCAAGCTCCCTGACCAGCACAAACCCTGCAAGTTAACAACTGTAACTGCTATAGGACACTTAAATCAAAACTGTTGTTATCTCAAGCCCCATAATGTGCTTGAAAAAGGAGTGCTGTGGTTTGACCCTGGCTAACCTACTCAACTGCTTGCTCACTCCCCTCTCTTGTGGAATGGGGGGAAACCAGAAGGAGGGTGTGGCGTCTTGTGGTTTGAGGTAATGACTTTTTAATAGGGAGAGCAAAAGACAAAGTGAAAAAAAAAAGAAAGAAATTTATTCACTACTTCCCATCGGCAGGCAGATGTTTAGCCACTTCCTGGCAAGGAGGATCTCACCATTTGTCACCATAATTGCAAATATCCCCCCTTCTTCCTCCTTTCCTTGAGCTTTTATTGCTGAGCATGACATGGTATGGTATGGAATATCCCTTTGGTCCGTTGGGGTCGGCTGTCCTGGCTGGATCCCCTCCAGTCCCTTGCCCATCCCCAGCCAGCTTGCTGGGTGGAGTGGGCAGAGTAGGAAAGAGAAAAAGCCTCGATGCTGTGCAAGCTCTGTTCAGCAATAGCCAACTATTGGTGTGTTGTCAACAGCATTTCAGCCACAGATCTGAAGCATAGCTCCACAGGGGCTGTTAGGAAAACTGATAACTCCATCCCATCCAGACCCTGAACAACTCTCTAGCAAAGATCCTGAAGGACCCAGATGTACTGGAGAAGCTGGCACAAGTTCATAAACAAGTTCATAAAAAGTCACTGATCTTATTTACAAGTTATTATGGAAATGGTTGATAGGTCCCAGGGAGACAGTTTTTCATGGCTCCTGAAGTTGCTCAGAAATTCTGATGGAGTCCAGAATGTTTTGCCTTGGATTACACAGGGCACTTTTAGTGTTTTGAGACCACATAGCATCGATGCACTTCTACATAGGCACACACAGCACCCACTTAACCACAGTGCTCTGTACCATGGGAATAGCTTGCAGACCATTGTTTTCACAGATCTTCTTGCTTGAATAGATTATACCAGGACTAAGAGCTTTTCACAAAGAGGTCAAGTATTTATGAGCCTGGAAAAAGAGCAAATACATTTCTTTGCAAGTTAAAGTAAATCCATCTGGGATCTTAAAAAATTTAACAGATTAACTTCAGGAAGGTACACTGCTTGCTTCAAGACAAGTGGAGACATGGAGACATCTCCATTAGAGCTCCCTCAACACACAGAGGGTACAGTCATCCTGAATTGTGAGGCTGTGTCAAGGGACACATGTCACTGTAGCAGCTGCTCATTTCTAGATGCTCACTTCATCCATGTGTCCTGCAACCCATCGTGCTGTTAGCTACATTTGCCTGTAAGGACATTTGTCTTCTCAGCAATGCCGTAATGGTTAGATATGCTACAGCCAACTGCAAAATGTCACAGACCTTCAGAAATGACTGCAGCGAGTCATATGTGCCGTTTCATAATGAAGTTAAAAGAGGTAATTTTTCTCCCCTGTTCCAGGTACAGCAGTTTACACTGAAGAGCTCTGTCATCTTACACAAATGTTCATTAAACATGAAGTGTCTAAACTACCAAAATAAGAGAGCCCACACCTGACCTTCAGTCCTCAGGAGTCAGTCTTACTCAGTAGGTAACTGAATTATGAAATTGCTGACTTTATGATGCGAACGCACACACATTTAGCTAAATGCGGTTCCCATTTTCATGTCTATAAATTAGGAGTGGGTTTATTGCAAAACTGTTAGACTCTTTTGCTGGCAACCTCTGAAGTGCTTTATGCGAGTTGAAATTCAGTTGAAACCAAATTTCTGCTGATGTCATTCAAGTTCTGATCATTTTCCCCAAAAGCAAATTCTGCCCCTGCTTTGTTACAGTGCATGAATAAAAAGTATTTTGTTCCTGGCCAAGAGCACACAAACCGTGCAAACAAAGGCTTTCTGCATCAGGGACCTCCAGGTCAGTTTGCTGTAGTGATTGTAAATGGGAATGAATAAGCAAATATACTACAGACTTGATTTTTATTCTGTTAAAGGAGGAGTTCATTGCTCCAATGCTGTGCTGATTCCTCAGCAATCAATCTCATTAAATGTTATAATGCTCCTTTTCAGCAGTTTTACTGACTTATGTAACAGATACACAGAAAATGGAAGCCATCTCCCTGATGAGGTTTTTCCTCTGTTTCTTATATTGAGGGGAGATGGGTTTGTCCTAACAAGGGACAAGATTTATGTGAGCTAATGATAAGTCTTTTATTAACCAGGTTTTGGCCATTTCAGCTTCCCTCTCCGGGGCAGATGAAAACTTGAGTGTTAGGAACTCAAATGTATGGTCATTTGCCCTTTCTGGTTTGCAATCGCAGCTTCTTCTAAAATGAAAAAATACTGGTTTTGGAGTTCTGAAGAAGAGCTTGAAGCTATGAAGCACATGGTAACTGCTGTCTCAATTTACAGGATACATGAAGTGGTTACTTTGAGAAAGGTGCACAACAAATTCCCTATCAACACCATCTATGCATGTCCAAAGACATGTGTGTTGTGTTTGTGTGTGTGTGTGTGTGGCGGGGGTTTTGGTAGTGGGAGAGGGGGCTACAGCGGTGGGTGGCTTCTGTGAGAAGCTTCCTGAAGCTCCCCCAGCTCCAAGTCAGACCCAGCTCTGGCCAGGGCCAGGCCAGTTAGCGATGGTGTCTGCGCCTCTGTGAGAACGTATTTAAGGAGAATCTGTGAGTTGGAGTTGTGAGGAGGGGCTGTGAGGAGGACACCTCTGTGAACACCAAGGTCAGTGGAAGAAAGGAGGAGAGGGGAGGTTTGCTGGAGCAGAGACTCTCCTGCAGCCCATGGTGAGGGGGAAGGGCTGCCCCATTACTGGCCATAGAGGGCCACGGTGGGGCAGATGTTGACCTGCAGGTCGTGGAGGACCCCATGCCGGAGCAGGTGGCTGTGCCCCAAGAAGGCTGGGACACTGTGGGAAGCCCCTGCTGTTGTTCTGGTCTGTGAGGACTGCAACATGTAGGAGGGGCCCACACAGGAGCAGTTTGGGAAGACCTGCAGCAAGTGGGAAGGACTCATGTCGGAGAAAGTTTGCAGAGGATTGTCTCTCATGAGAGGGACCCAACACTGGAGCAGGGGAGGAGTGTGAGGAGTCCTCCCCCTGATGAGGAAGGAGCAGCGGGAATGACCACAACACCCAATCCCTGCCCCTTGCACTGCTGGAGGGGAGGAGATAAAGAAATTGAGAGCAAATCTGAGCCCAGGAAGAAGGAAGGGGTGGGGGGAAGGGGTTTTTAAGATGTGGTTACACTTCTCACTGTCCTACTTTGTTAAGTGCTGTTGTTGGTTGTGTTTGAATTACATTGATGTTCTTTTTCATCCCCTCACGTCTGTCTTCTGCCTGTGACCAAAATGGTTAAGTCACCCCTCCCTGTCCTTACCTTGATTCCTGAGCCTTTTGTTGTATTGTCTCTTTCCCATTCCTGAGGGGGAAGGAGTGAAACAGCAGCTGCCTGGTGCTCAGTTTCCCTCTAGGCTCAAACCATGGCAACATGAGGAATGCATCCAACCATGAAGAAAGAGGCTTCCCAGCCACCAGTACAAGGTTAAAGCTGAATTGGAGTTTTAGACTCCCTTAAGATAGCTCTATTCCCTTCTTCAGAAATTAAATGTTTCTCAGTATCTACAGGTGTCATGCAAAACTGAACTCTTTCCCATCACAATAGGCAATTCTAATTAAAACTTATGTAAGTTGTTCAAGGTGGTGGTGTCAAGGTGAGGTTGAATGGGGCTCTGAGCAACCTGATCTAGTTGAAGGAGTCCCTGCCCATGGACTAGATGATCTTTAAAGGATCCTTCCAACCCAAACCTTTCTGTGATTCAATGATAAACCTCCCAGGCTTGATGTGGCAGGAGAATGACTTCTGAATAAACGTTGGGTAGGTCATCAGTTCCAGCCTAAGTCTATGAGAGGGCAAATGATGCTTAAGATCAGAAGAGCAAAAAGATGAGATCTTAAGGGGATGCCAAGGGAAAGCTGACTTGGGGAGGGCTTGAAGTGGAATTCAGACTCCTTTGCAGTAAAATCAGAACACTGGGAAGTAGAGAGCATGGCTCTATACAACAGATGAGGTCTTTTATTAGTGTGGAAATGTTGCCTGCTTGCACCATTTACAGAGAGAACAACTGAGGAAACAAGGGCATGACACTGCTCAGAGGTCAGAAGTTGCTCAGTGGCAAAGATGAGTAGCACAGAGGCTTTCTGGCTCTATTGTCAGGGTCTAGTCACTTCCTAGTGTAAAATCTTTTTTCTTACTACAGTTTAATCATTGGGGTGAAATTTTCCAAATTGGAAATTCTGTTCATGGCTAAATTTGAGAACTTAAGACAAAATGTTTCAGGTCTCTCTGAGCCAGCAGCTCTGGTATTCCCATACCTTGAAGCAGCATGGGAATTTTGGCAGGGCATTAGCTTGGGTCAAACCCTTTGCTTTCTCTCTTAGCTTTATATTGTATAATGAAGAGACTAGAAGATGCTGCAAGTTCATCACAGCTCTTCAAGTAGAGGGTTAACCCACACTTCTGTGAACCACAGAGGTACATACTTAAGTGTTGAATGAACAGAGGTCTTAAGGAAAATAGCATGTGATCATGGCATTTACAACTGAGTCATAACACATGCACAATGTGAGCACAGGTAACCTTAAATCTGGCATTATGATACTTGCATATGTTTGGTTTTGCAGTTTTAATAGTATATGTATAACATATTTATGCGTGTGTGTGCGTCTATATATGCACAATATATATATTTAAGCTTTGCTGTTGAAAAGCAGCCAACCTCTGTTTCAATAGCGGTTAGAAACAAATTATACAGAACACTGAAATAAAGCTGAAGAAAGGATTGTTTTGATCTGAGGTATTATTTCTGTTCTGATTCCCCTTTTCTTTTCCTCCCTTGCTTTAATCAAAACTATTAACCCGAGATCATACCTCAGAGCTAAGACAAGCCCATGGGGAATTTCTGAAATATCCAGAAGGAGTGCAAAGAAGCAGTTTTGCTTTATTTTGCTAGCTATGATTGTAGATGTTCTGTGCCAGGTCTAGTCTCTCCTGTATGCTCAGGAAAATTACTTACACAATCCTAATTGATGAACACCAATTAACTGGCATAGGTGAACTAGCATTAGCATGCCATCCCCTCCATGCTTGAGGGGAACTACCCTCTGGAACAGACCCCACTGAGAAATTGTGCTGCTCTGGGAGTTGTGATGAAATTATTTGACTTGCCACATTTTAAAGTAACTTCATCTCAGTGTTGATGTGTGGACATGGCTAGCAGCAACAATCCTGGTAATAGGATTAAATTAAGGAGTAATAGGATTAAGTTAGGGAATGGAAAATGAAACCTCTATAACGCATTTTCTGATGATGAGACTTGAATAACCTGACAAGTAAAGCTCATCACCTGACACGGAATCACTTAAGAAATAGACAGTACAGAAATTTGGTATGTGAAGGGATTAAATCTAATGACTCCTCTCCATCTCAGAGTTTTAATGATTCCTATCTTCCTTGCAGATTCCTGTAATTTAGCATGAAGAAAACAAAAAGAACAAACACTATTGCAAGTTTACTTTTATAAATCATCCCTCTGGAGAGAAGGTGGGCTTCTGCTGTCATTGACTCTGAACAAAATGTTCATGGTTTGAGAGGGAGGTTGGAGCAAAGCAGAGTCCGAATGCTCACGTGAGTCACTCATGTTTACAAAGGTGAGAGGAAGGTATCCCACACTTTAAAGGATTTCAGGCTGCTATTCTATAAACTTGCTTTCAACCAAGGCAAATCCTTTTTATTTGTTTCAAATGCCTTTGAAATACCTTTAGTTATTTGCATACTGCTTCCTTAAAACAGAAAAGGTATGTGTGTGTGTATGATTCAATGGAAAAAAAATATTTCAAATGGCCATTCTCATGTTCCCAATACGGAGATAGCACTTTGTTACTATTTGTTTGCATTACAGAAGTTCCAGCTGAAATTATCTCTCACTGTAGCTAGACAAGATACTTGCTCAGGAAAAGGTTATTTAGGGTCTAGGAATGTAAGTCTTAAATCAGAATTGTACGCAGCTGGCAGTGCATCGGATATTTTCCTCCTGTCTGCCAACTTTCTCCCTAGAGGAGCTAAAGACTAGGTTTACAGACAGCGGACACAGATGGAGAAGTTGAACAATTCCTTTTGTCCTCAGAAACACCCGGAGAGCAAGATAAAATGCGGGGTGCATCCTCACTTATGCATCATGCTGTCTGCTTTCTGTGTGGTGGGTCAGCACCTGCATCCCATATAACGCCTAGGGCACTTACAGACACCTCAGCCATGAGGAAGGGCTTTCACTAACAAGTAGACCAGGCCTTTTTAATTTCAGAATGTGCTGGAAAATTATTCCTAAGAGTGAATTTTGTATTGAAATCGTTTGGATTCAAGGAGAGCATGGGCTCAGGCTATCAATTAGACACAGCCAGGATGGTTATGTAGCTTGATCTGAAATCTCTTAAAACTTGGATCAATATCTTAACCAGAGATCCTATTTCCCTTTTGGGTCAGTGGGATTTTATCCACCAGGGCCAAGAATCTCACAATGGTAGATGTATAAGCAGAACCTACTACAGTTTTTACTAACTTAAAGCCATGACTTTTTCCTTCCTTGAAATTGCGTTGGTGATGGGAAGGATCACAGAGTTAAAACAGTTTTATCCTTCTTCTCTATTTTCTCTCCCTTTCTGGGAGGAAAGGAAGGGCCTCTCCCCTTGTAGGCTTATTTTATCACCTGCCTTCTTCAGGAAGCTTTTGACACACTGGGACAGTAGGGGAGGCTTGTGGACATGGTTGGTTGTGAGGCTGGATGTGACAACTGCTGCCTGGTCCTGGGGCAGATCAGCCATGCAGACAGATCAGTTGCGAGTCTGATCATGAGTAGCAAGGATGCAGCTTTAGGACACAGCGAGCAATTCAAAACAATGCAATGAACTGCCTACTGCTGGTTTAGAGCCAAACATTTTTTTCAGATGCTCCTGTGTGAGGCATAGATAATAGGTTTGAATAGCAGATGCAACATGGGCAAAATTGGTTAAAAACTTCAATTTCTCCATGAATCTGTCAGAAAACACTTTCAAAAGTGTTTCGTAGCCTAGGAAGTCTTGGTACCTTCTGGTCTCTGAGACCAGTACATCAGCAGAGCCCTGTCTGCTTGACAAACAGACCTAATGTTATTTCAGTTTATATCAGCTGAAGACCAAATAATGTGTGCTTTGCAGATGTGAGGTCCAGGTAGGTTGCTAACTCAAGTCAGAACAACTCTGCAGGCAGAATTGGAAGTGTTGCATCATAAAACAATTTCCTAAATCACCAATAGCAGCAGAATTTGAACATCTTCTGGTGCTAACAATCAAATCCAGGAGAGTACATGGCAAGGCAATGGAGTGGGAGAAAAATCAGTTTTTATTTAACTTTGGTAGGAGTTAACTGGAGTGTGAAAATTTGGTGGTCAGTTCCTGTTGTAGAAGGAAACTGTTCTTGTTGTCCTGAGTTGCAGAACTGTGGAAACAGCTGATTTTTTGTATTCACAGCCTGAATGAAAAACACTAAAGTTAATTTATTTGGGTTTGATCCAAAGCCAAAAAAACCCACAAAAACCAACCCCCACACACCAGTAAAACCAAACAGATTTCATGTCAATTGGAACAGTTAATTTTCTTATTTGAAAAAACTGCATTTAGGTAAAACATAGGTCTCAAAACTGTTTCTGTAAGAGAAAATTCCAAATGTTCCATAAAAAAAAAAAAAAAAAAAGTGGAAACAGGACCTGACACTTTTAATAGCTGACAGTATCTGAATTTGTAATTTTTGACAATTAAACGGTTTAACCATAACATTTCATGCCTGTCTGCTCAAGGAAGTCTGGTAGCAGAGTTACAGGCTGCACAGGGGCATGTTTCTGTATGTCAGAGCAGGCACAGTTAAACAATCCTTCCACCCCACAAGAGAAAACAGGAAAATGATGTGTGAGTGAAAGCTCCAGTACAAAGGAGACAGAAGCCCATAAAAGATGAACGAGCACTGGCAGCGCAGTGCTTTCCTCATGACGCAGGTGGTCCATCAGTGGTACTTGCAGGGAGGGCTGAAGAGCAAGTCTGTCCCAGGGTTGCCAGGTTTTGCCTTCATGTTTAAAGCAAGCTGACGTGGAGAAAGGGCCTCTCCTGGGTGTGGAAGCTGTGGCTTGCACTGTGCTGCACGTACAACATGTGTTGTGTTGCACGAATCCCTGATGTAGCCAGCTCACTGTAGTGGTGGAGCCTGCAGGCAGCTCTCGGTTGGGTATCGGGGGTTACACCACCTGAGTGGCCTTGCCTTTATTAAAAAGTACAGCAAGAATTTCTCTTGCAAAAATCCTTCCTGTTTGACAGTACAAATGATGCATAGAGTCATTTCCTTGTGAGAAAATCCAGTAATAGCTCCAATGACAAAAAGACGAGGATCTCTTTTTATGTATAGAATCAGCACGGTATGCTGTGTGTGGATCAAAGGGCTCTTGGATGCTGTACCACTCAGAGTTCCCAGCATCTCAAAGGGTGTAAGGTTACCTGTAGTATTCATTCTTTTTTTATGGTCTTAGCTCTAATAAATAACATCATAAATGATAGTTTACAGAGTCTGGATGCCCCACCATTTAAAAAGGATGCTCAGGTCCTTGAATGCATCCAGAGGAGGGCAACAAAGCTGTTGAAAGGGCTGGAAGGCATGTCCTGTGAGGAGCAGCTAAGGGCTTTGGAATTGTCTAGTTTGGAGAAAAGGAGCCTGAGGTGTGACCTCACTGCTCCCTACAGCTTCCCGAGGAGGGGAAGTGGAGAGGGAGGTGCTGAGCTCTTCTCCCTGGTATCCAGTGTCAGGACACATGGGAATGGTTCAGAATTGCACCAGGGGAGGTTTAGACTGGACATTAGGCAGCATTTCTTTACCGAGAGGGTGGTCAAACACTGGAGCAGGCTTCCTAGAGAAGTGGTCGATGCCCCAAACCTGTCAGTGTGTAAGAGGCATTTGGACAATGCCCTTAATAACATGCTTTAACTTTTGGTCAGCCCTGAATTGGTCAAGCAGTTGGACTAGATGATCCTTGTAGGTCCCTTTCTATTCTATTCTATTCTATTCTATTCTATTCTATTCTATTCTATTCTATTCTATTCTATTCTATTCTATTCTATATTCTATTCTATTCTATTCTATTCTATTCTATTCTATTCTATTCTATTCTATTCTATTCTATTCTATTCTTCCTAGGAACAGAATGGCCCAACCCCTCCAAATGCAAAATAGTGTGTAGGTTCTTTCAGTGTGGGAGCTGTAGTTTCAAATGCAGGAAGGTAGCAAGAAGCACTTGCCCCTGCACCGTGAGCCCCAAGAAGGCTCCAGAAGAGGCTTTCACAAGTTGAATTCTGTAATGAGAGTATCGAGACCCTGGAACAGCTTCTCCAGAGAAGTTATGAATGTCCCATCCCTGGAATTATTCAAGGTCAGGTTGGACTCTGAGCAACCTGATCTAGTGAAAGATGTCCCTGCCCATGGAAGGGGCATTGGATTAGATGATCTTTAAAGGTCCTTTCCACCCAAACCACCCTATGATTCTATCATCTGGGTACTTTTATCCATATTGCTGCCTTGTGGCTTCAAAATGCCATCACTGTCCTCTATAAAGGTACAAACTACAGAGCTTCAGTGTGGGCATGCTTCCTTACCACTGCCCCTAGTCCGTCCAGCGCACAAGCCAGAACAGATGGGCAGTGTTCCTTGAACTGTCCTTACACTGCCCCAGTGGGAGCTCTGGACCTGGGTCTACATCTGCACCACAGCATGTCCTGCATAAACAGCATGGAGAGTAGAAGTAGATGCACCAGACACATGGACAGACTGTGAAAATGATAGAAAACCAAAGTAATTTACTGTGAGCTTGCAATGGTGCTTGCAGTGGTGTCTTCACTGGATTGGCTGAGATTCTCCAAGCTGCTGTTCTTCTTAATTCTTGTATTCCTTTATCCACTTGGTTAATGGTCCTATGGGACCACTAGAGCACACGAATGATCCCTTGCTACTGGTTATCTTACACTATGTACAAATATCTCTGGACTATCTTAACTATGCACTATGCCCATGTGGCCATTTCTGCACCTGCAGCCACTTGTTGGGGAATGGAGCTGGTCTGCTGATAACCTGATTGAAGAAGAGTTTGACCGTGACAAGATTCCAGTGTACCCTTGAGATAAGGAAACTATGCTTAAGGCAAATAACTTTCAAGGAGCTGCTGACTACATAGCAGGATGAAGCAAGCAGGGAGGAAGCTAATAAAGGTTATCTAATGAGAATGTTAAAACCAACTTTTTGACCAATTATATTGTAACACTCTGGCACCTGAAATATATAAAAATGCATGTTTTTAGTAATAAGAAGAAACAAGCCGCTTGTTCACCCATGTGAGCGTGTGTGTGTGTCGCTTTGTCCGTCTCTACAGCGACAAGCACTGTTACTGCTGTATACTAAAGTATCTTATTTGTGTATAGTTAGGTCAGTTCTGTAGCAGAAACTGCTTGGGAAGTCTCTGGAATGGCTGGATTCACTGCTCCAGGATGTGACTCAGCACATTGCGACAAAAAACTTGGTCTAGGCACAAGCAGGAGCTGCCAGGAAAAATATCTGAAATTGAGTTAGTCAAGAGTGTAGTTGCAGGGGTCTCTAGGAGGGCAGTAAGTCACCTCGTCTCAGGTTGGACTGTTGTCTCAAGCTAGTCCATTGTCTCATCCCTGCAGATAATGAGCTCAGGATTTTCTGGACACCCCAGGGAATTAATGACTCAAGTGCACTGGGTGTGCACATAGACACAGCCTTGATACCCAGTTACACCACAGCTATAGCTGTAGCACAAGTTTGGGCTTCACATTTAGGACTTAAATGGTCTATCTCTTGCCACAAAATCTGCACTCCAGGTGGCTCTAACTCACATGCTGACAGTGCTGGCCTAATGAGAGGTCTGCTCTGTAACTTCACTGCCATTTATCTCACAGATCTAATGACGACGAGGCTGCTGATTGGGCTGTCCATTGACACGGTATCTAACATCTGCAGGAAGCTTCTCCTGGGTGCCTCTATTCCCTTACAGTAGCCAGTAGGGCTTCTTGCATCTTCCTCAGAAGCCTGTGAATGTTAGGAAAAAGGTCCTGAGCTAGGTAAATCATTCCTCTGGTTAAACGTGGCAGTTCCAGTAATCCTTGTCTATACCTACCATGTGTGATTTATCATAAGATCACAGGGTAATGGAGGCTGGAAGGAACCTCAGGAGATCTCTAGTTGAACCTCTTGCTCACAGTATGGTCAGCTAGGAGATTAGACCAGGTTGCTCAGGGCTTTATCCAGTTGGGTCTTGAAGACCTTGAAGAATAGAGGCTGCCCAGTATCTCAGTGTCACCTGTGCTAATACCTGACTGTCCTCATGGGGAAGGTTTTTTCTTATATCCAGTGTGAACTTCTCTTCCTTGAATTTACATCCATGGTGTCTTCCTGCTGCCATGCACTGCAGTGAAGAGCTTGTCTCTGTCTTCTTCATGACCTCCCATTAAACACTGGGGGCTGCTGTTAGGTCCCATGAAGTCTTATTTTTTCCAGGCAGAACAAGCCCAGCTGCCCCATTCTCTCCTCACAAGTCAGGTGCTCCAGCCCTAACCATCTTGGTGGCTCTCCCTTGAATTTGCTCCAGTTTATCAATGTCTTCCCTGTATCACCCCCAAGCTGGATGCAGTATCTACATGTGGTTCAGTGAATGCTGAGCAGAGGGGAATAATAACATCCCTGGATCTTCTGGTTCTGCTCCTGTTGAAATATCCCAGGAAGCTGTTGGTCTCTTCATACTGACTTTCTGCTCAGTGTGGGGAGAAGAGAAGGTAGATGAAGAAATGGGGGTGGTGGTGTTTCTGCCTCTCCCTTTTGTTCTTTCAGCTGCAAAGAGGTTTCTTTGGGGGACAAGATCAAGAAGCATTTACTATAAAAGTCTAACTCAAGAGAAAACTGATCAGTGAGTTCCACTTGAGTAAGTAGGTAAGCATAAGTCTATGTTTAAAAAGTCAGCTCTGGACAGTTTTTTTCCTGCATGCAAAATTTTAAAGAGTTTTTACTGAATGTAAAACAATGTTAGTGTTCTGTAAAATATATTCAACTTGTGAAATCCATGTTTGAAAAAATGTAATCATGGACATTTGGACCAAAGCCTGTTTCATCTGGTTGGAACATGAGCAGAACTGTGCAGCACCCAGAAGTGATGAGATCGGTGTCACTGCCTCACTTGATATGGAATTACACTGAACTAGTGAACCAAATAAAGGCAGGGAGTTGTGATTTCAAAAGCCTTAAGTCTGGCTAATTTTAACTGCCTGACATGAACATGCTGTTGCTCTTCCCTGAAGATATGCTGGTGCCTACTAGTCATCTCATTCCTGGGATGTCTGAACTCGGGTGGTGGCTGCTCCAAGCTGGCTGAAATGGGTGCTGTGCAGAATGAATGAACTTGGCAGCAGTTAGGCTCACACTTGATGAGATAAATTATGCCATAACAGTGTTTGGACCCTAAAATGGGAAATACTGGCATTTTGCAGTAGGAAACGTGCTGCATCTTTTTTCCAAGGCCATCACTTTGGGACAAATGCACTTTGAATGCGAGTTGGTAAGAATCAGTAATATCATAAACAGTTCTAACGCAGGTGTTACTACATATGAGAGGAGAAAATACCATGCTCCTTGAACAGAGGGTTTATTTCTTTCTATTAGAATAGAAAATGTTACCAAATGAGAGCTCTCCCTCATTCACATGAGACTAGTTTTCTCAGATCTACTTTTTAGCAGGATAAATAACCACACAAAAGTTCTCAGAGTGCAAAAGGGACAGGCAGGCTCAGGGACTTTGTACATTAACAGTTGGCTGTATAGAACATTTGGACTTTATCTCTGAATAGATCTGGACACAGTAAACCATACATTTTCATGTGGAATAGTCTGCTCAGAAGACTGAACACCGGACCAGTGTGTCTGGCTTTATGACAACATAGGGTATGTATCAGAAGGAGAGCAAGGCTGCCCTCACAGCCCGGCACAGCAGCCTGGCCTCTGCCGTGGTGTTGTCTTCCCTGCATCCTGCCACTCCCTCCTGGCTTAGCTTCTTTAGAGCTACTGGATGCTGTAATTTATAGGAGTTTTCAGACTTCAGTAAATTAACTGAACGCACATCTGGTCTGTAATTGTAGGACTACAAAAGTGACATTTATACAATTTTCATGGTGTGCTCTCGGAATAAAGCTGAAGATTGGGGCTGCAGGCTTGCTCTGCCTTCTTTGAGCCTGTGGAGACATTGTGACAACTGTACTTTCTGCTTATTTAATGTAAGTGCAGCTTGTAGCCATCACCACTGCTAGATAATGTGGAGTAAAACACAGCTTAAGCCTATGTACTGATTGCATCAAGGGCTTTCAAGGAGTAACTCTAAGATCAGCTGATATCCTCATTAGTTCACCCAGCAGTTTTCAGCAGGAGCAGCTCAGCAGCCTTTCTAACCATTGACAGGAAGGTTTCTTCCTGCTTGCAGGGAAGAATATAAAATGAGGTGTTATTTTTCAATGTAAAAGATGGAATTTTTTTTCTTCACATTATGAAGCTATAAGTGTGACAGCCTCAGGAATACCGATTAAATGGAAATAAAGGAAAGTAAGATATATTCTGTACAACCTCTACTTATATATATTGCTAATGCAGTTTATGTTGAGAATTTCAATGCAAGAGTAGCTGTGGTTCATCTACCAGCTGTAACTTTTAACTGTGACTGTAACTGTCCACTCGCAAAATTATTGCTTGTAAGCTGGAAGCAACTATGCTAAACACCATTAAATTGATGTGCTGATATGCACACACAAAAGGTTCAAATTCCAGCTGCTGCATTACTGAAATACTCATTATACATATAAAGTCAGAGTTAGACATAATGGCAAATACTGCATTTATTGACGAATAGCCATCATACTACTATTTAGCTTATTCCTTGACTCTAGGAAAAGCCTATAGATGTGAAACAAATTTGCTTGGCTAAATGGTTGATGTTGTAAAGATCAAGTTGAAATTGGGGTAGAGGAGAAGGGAGGGGGAAAAAAAAGCATATTAAAAATCCGGCAGCAACAACAAAACTCTCAAATGTATAACTGTGATTAAATTGTAAAGCACATCTTCAGTGTTGCTGGGTGTGATTCTCTTTCATTTTCTTTTGTTTGGGGATGGCTCATGACTACAGGAGAACTCATCTCCCCAGTAGAAGAGCAGTCTGGGCACAAGGATGAAAGGGGTGAGACAAATCATCATAATATGCATGAATTTATTGTTACCAGGTGGCTTAGTCTGTATGATGTGTGTCATTTGAGGTTCTCTATCTCATTCAAATGACAAAATTATCAGGTTGGAAAAGACTTCTGGAAATCTACTTCAACCTCCTGTTCAAAGCACGCTCACCCAGGCATCAGACCAGGTTTCTCAGGGCTTTTTCCATTTAGGACTTTGTATTGGGTATGTGTGACAAGGTTTTGGTAGTAGCAGGGCAACTACAGGGGTGGCTTCAGTGAGAAGCTGCTAGAAGATTTCCCTCTGATACAGGCAATTCCAGCCAGCTCTGAAATGGACCCACTGCTGGCCAAGGCTGAGCCCAGGGCTCAGCTCTCCTCATGGGGATTTTTTTTTTTTTTCTTTATCAATATCTTTCTTGTACTGGGGATGTGTGTATGTGCAAAATTGGACACTATGTTTTAGATATGATCTACAAGTGCTGTCTAGAAGGGGGATGATCTCTTCCCTGGATCTTCTGGCTCAGCTCCTGTTCATTCAACCTAGGAGGCTGTTGGTGTCTTTGCTTGTCATCTGCCAGGACCCCTAATGGCTTTCCAGCAGAGCTGCTCCCCAACCCATTGGTCTCCAGCTCATCCTTCAAGGGGCAGGACTCTGGCTTTGCAATGTTTTTTTTTTTTTGTTTTTTTTTTTTGTTTTTTTCTTTTTGAATTCCATAAGGTTCTTGTGTGCCCCTTTCTCCAGCCTCTCTAGGTTTCTCTGGATGATAGCCTTGCCCTCAAGAGTTTCAATGGCTTCTCCCAATGGGTATGACACTATTGCAGGAGAAAACAATGAAAAGTTGAAGTTGAGGTAAATGACATCCACTGCTCCCTCCCCCCTCCACAGATCCAGTCATTTTAACCTAGTATCTTGTTGGTCAGGTGTGATTTGCCTCTGGTCAATCCATGATGACTGTTCCGAATCATCCTCTCATTCAGCTGCCTGGACATGGTGGACATGGCTTCTAAGGTGACTTGCTCCAGGAGGACTTGGTGTATGAATTTTCCAGAATTTGAAGTTAAGCTGACTGTTGTCCTGTTCCCTGAATCACAGAATCATTCAGGTTGGAAAAGACCCTTGGGATCATCGAGTCCAACCATCAGCCCTACTCTGCAAAGTTCTCCCCTACCCCACATCCCCCAACATCTCATCTAAACGACCCTTAAACACACCCAGGGATGGTGACTCCACCCCCTCCCTGGGCAGCCTATTCCAATGTCTGACCACTCTTTCTGTGAAAAATTTTTTCCTAATGTCCAGTCTGAACTTCCCCTGCTGCAGTTTAAAGCCATTCCCCCTTGTTCTGTCACCAATCACCTGTGAGAAGAGCCCAGCACCAACCTCTCTACAATCATCCTTTTGGCATGTTTTGAAGATAGGTGCAATATATTTGCTGTTCCCCAGTCATCAGGGACCTCTTCTAAGCTCTAGAAACTTTTGAAGACCACTGACTGTGGCTGTGGCATCGGCCAGTTCTCTCAGCCGCTTTGCACAAAGCCTGTGAGGTCGCTGCTATCTCATGGGAACTAGAGCCAGGTGTACCAATGACCGTGGCATCCCCAACCAGCCTTTCGGTGGCAGACAGCGGCAGATCCAGCTGTGTGTCACCCTTGACTGGCCCATCCACTATCAGTAACTTACTCCTGACACAGTCCAGAAATGTCCTACTTCCATCCCACATAGAAGATGAATATTTGAGAGTACTGGTTTTACCCCGTAACCATACATTTTCCATATCAATTTGTAGGATACAGGCAGTAGTTATATACTCCTTTGTATAGTGTAGTCTATTGTCTGGATATCATATTGCAATAGCTATTGGTATACTCACATTGCTCTTCCAGCAGATTTCAGGTAGGTTAAACTCCCCGATGGGAACAAGGGTGTGTAATCCAGAACTGTTTAGAGAAGGCTTATCCACTTTCTAATTGTGATCGGGTGATCTGTAACACACTCCTATCACAATGTTGTCCTTACTGGCCTTTTTTCCAAGCCTGTAAATGCTCAGCCTGACTGTTCAGCCTGTAGAGAAGCTCCCTGCATATGTCTGAGCTGCTCCTTCCCATAGCAGGCCACCACCTCCTCACTGCTGCTGTCCATCGTTTCTGAGGAGTGACCACATGTGGAGCTTTAGGTGCTTTGTTTACCCAAGTCATTGTGAAGCTTTGTGTGCATAGGTATCTTTATGATTTTTCTTTTTCTTAAAAAAAAAAAAAAAAAAGATAACCGCTTTTTCTCCAGGTGATTGTTTCTGATCTATTCAGGTCATCTCCAAGTTAGCTTAGAATCTCACTTGACCTGAGAGTCTGGGACATGCTGGGAATTGAAGGGTTTAATAGCAGAGAAAAAGCAACAAAAAAAGTGAAATAACCAAAAAATCTCACTCTAGTCCTGCAAATATGAAAGGATGCAAGGAGGCTTTTACTGATTCTCTCAGACCATGAACTTTATAGCATGTGTGAAAACAAGTTCTCCCTAAATGGTCATTGCTGCCATTTTTCTTTGTTGACAGCAAAAATGAGCAAGAGAAGCTTATATATTTATATGTTGGCCATAGCCCAGGAGTTATTGGGAAGGCACATGGAGACATTGGTGCATATAAATGACTTTCAGTGTAAGAGTTATTGCAAGGATGATCCTCCAGTAGTGATAAACAGATTAGCTTATCTCATATATTACAGAAACAAGACACTGAGTAAGAACAATCAGGTTCAATAGGACAGGAGATTGAAATATTAGTCATATTTCTTCTCCCATAATGAACAAAGTCTAGGCAGCATTAGAGAGGCTCGTTTTCCTTTTCTTCTTGACCACTTCGTTAGAAATTAGTACCTAATAGATAAACTATAAGATAGTGGGGTTTTTTTGTGTTTTCTTTTTTTTTTTTAATTAGGTTTGCCCTCAGCAGTCATATGGCAATATGGAAAAATAGGCACAGGCACAGTAGAAACTAGATACAGGTTTAAGTAAGCACATTAACCAAGGAAAATCCTTGCATATTCATACTCCCAAATAATGAATACCACAAATCTCGTCTTGGGCAATCAGTTCTTTCTTTCTAAGCTTTTAAGAATATTGGTTTTATCCCATAACCATACATTTTCCGTATCAATTTGTAGGATACAGGCCGTAGTTATATATCCTTTGTATAGCATAGTCTGTTCTCTGAATATCACACTGCAATAGCTATTAGTTTACTTACATTCATCCTTTGTTACAATCCTTAGAACCAGTCACAAGTGCAAGTAGCTGTAAGATTTACTGCCTGGCAAGCACATCTTAATCTAAAATACTCTTGTGATTTAGTATAGAGACATTTTAAACCCTAATGTATTAATGTCTACAGTAATGCTGTTATTAACACTAATAGTGCTATTACTCAATTAAGAAAAATATATGCTTTCTCATTACCCACTTATGTTAAAGGTCTTACATTTATTTCTGTTCTGCTGAAGCTTTGTGCATGTGATGTATACCTCCATAATCAGTAATGGGAAAAGAACGAGTCTTGTTAAAGAAGAGATATTGATGACCTTTCTTAGCATAGCGGAAGGGTTAATGAGATTGCTCAGGATGTAGATCTCTGTTCAGGTCAGCCAAAGGGATTCAAAAACTACACCTTGTGAGGGAGTGGTTTTCCCAGCCTAATCAGGGCAGGCATTTTGGGGTCTCTCATCCACCCCGGGTGAAGCAGTAACCCAAGGCTGCTATATAAGATGTGATACACTGACACTCGCCCTCTCTTCCTGTGTTTTAAGCAGTTACCCCTGTACTTTATACAAGTAGGCTCTTGGGGTCTGAGGCATGCTGTGAGAGTGTGCTGATCTGATTGGGCTTCTCAGGGGTCTGCATGCTCCTTCATCAAATTTTTGGGTCTGGCTTGAGTAGAAATAGGTGCCAAACTACTAAGAGGGGAAATATGCACAGCTCTATGCATCTGGGGAACTTCACAGTCCAGACATACCAGATGTGCTGCATCTCTCCAGTACAGTCATAACAAGAACTGTCCTGTTGGGAATTATTTCCCAAATATTATTTTGGGAAAGACAGCACTAATGCTGGTTGTAAACTATTTCTCACTTCAGCTTTACAGTGGGGATAGTCATTGTGCAATAGCATGGGACATTGACATTTACATTTATGAAATCTAACCAGGGTATCTCTTAGTTTGGAAGACATCTGAAATGCTGGGGTTTCAACCCCAAGCCCCAAATTAAGGCTGACATACAAGTGATTCCCACAACCCCTCACAAAGCGGGGGTGAGTTTCCCTTTAAGCTTCCCTCCAGGGTGCTGCGGCCTGGCAGACAGAGCCATTGGGTAAATGAGCCCCAGGTGTCCCACATTAAGTAACCCAAGGTCAGGTGTCCCACTGAGGGATAAAAGCTGGGACCCCTTGCAGGCAGGGGCAGTGTCTGTCTGTGAGGTGGATGTCCTGTGCAGAGTTCCCTGTTGGGGAAGGACCTCCTGCCTCCCTGGGACTGGGCTCCAGTCAGGTCTGGCTTTTGTAAATGTGGGCTGTGTAGGGGTTCAGTACGTGGCTTCCTTGGTCTTATGTAATTGGTTTGTTGACTTGGTTGTCTCCTGTTCCTTCTGTGGGAAACTGCATTTCACTGTTTATTTTGCCCATTGTTGATTGTGTGGTGTTGTTGTTGGGGTCAGAGGGATTGATGTTGATTATGTATAATCTGACTTGTTTGTACCCCCAGCACTCACCCATGTACTGACCCTTTTGTATCAAATACAATCTGGTTTTTGGTTTATCTTTATGCTGGCTGTGTCCTTTATGCTAGGCCTGATAACTGGCAAAACAACATCTAAATGCCTCTTTGCAATGCTCAGGAACATAACCCTAAAGAGTAATCAGGGAGGAATAGCAAGTTTATTGTCCAATAGGTGGAGGAAGAAGACATGTTTTGGTCTGCCCCGAACATTCCCAGAGATATCAAGAACAATTCTGAGAAAAGAAAATGACCCTGCTCTTGTGCTGCACTCTCTAGATGCCTGCTGAAGCCTATGTGTTACTCGGTGTCCTTCTTGGGTGGCTCTGGTGTCAGGGAGCTCCCAAACACAGCTCCTGGGGATTGTGTGGTAGCACAGTGTACAGCAAAGAGATATGAAGGTTGTCTTGACACATGCTAACATGGACTGGAGTCAGTCAGAAGTCCAGGATCTAGGGCATTGTGGTCTTTAGAGTCACCTATAAATTATGGGTCTCTGGTATGATGGGCAGGGAAGGACACTGCAAAGCCATTCTTCAAACTAAAGTATCTCCTCACCGCTGTGCATAGCCAATAAATCATCAGAGCTTTTACCAGCTATTTGTGTCCCGAGGAGGTCCATTAGCTTTTTAGGGGAAATGCTGTTAAACAGATTCTCCACATCAGCAGTGTGGCTGTGCTTTATCTGGGGACCTGAGGCTTCTAACTATGACAGATGTGGTATGTCCTGTCTGCTCCTCTTCTAGATTAAAATCCAGAGTGATTTCTCTTATATGAGCTGATCAAGAAACCACATGAGAATATCTTTTTGAGGTCAAGGGCTAGCTGGCCATGGTCAAAAAGCCAGCCTGTGGCTGTGCCAACATGTGCAGGTGATGTCATTGCACTGCCCGCAGCCTAGGTGGTCTTTATCCCTGCAGAATACCTGAAGATAAACAGAGATGTCCTGACTCTGAGACAAGACCAGCGCCCATACAGAACGACTAACACTGACAGTGTAGCCAGGTTGTCTGCACATCACAGAGATGCTTACACATTTGCCTGGGGTCAGAGTTAAAATAATTCCTGCTTTTGCAGTAAGGGCACCTTCTCCCTTTCACAGCATATGCAATGAAAGAAATATCTTCTTGCTTCCATTTAAGGTTCTTGCTGAATCAAGCACTCCTTTGCACCCAGAAAGGTTAAAAGGTAGCACTGGTTGCCAAGTCTAAAAGCAAGATGAAAAGTTTTACACAATTATGGGATAAGTCAGTGCAGATACCTAATTTTCATTGAGAATAAGAGCTGTGAGAGTTTACAACTTCACCTGTGAAAGTTCTTATCTTAAATTTTAGCTGAATGTTTTTCTCAGGCATTCATAATATGTCTTAACTAAAATGCAGAATTGTTATTTGGACAACAGTGTATTCAATAATTAAATTTGCATTTGTTCATTTTACTGCAATTACAGATAAAGGAGCCCTAACCCACACCCTTGTTGACTAAATAGATCTGTCCAACTGTACTGACACATTTTAAATTGGTAAATCAAATAATGAAGCTTAATTCTGTTAATTTACATGGAAAATGAATATGCTACAGGAGAATGCATTGCAGTCTATTTTAGTTTTTGTATCACAAAATCATTATTACTAGTGGGTGATTTGCAAGTCAATAAAACCCAACCAACTTGACTTCCTAATCCTCTGCTGAATATGCTGTCAGTTAGGAATAAGACCCAATCAATTTTACTTGCAAATTGGAAAAATTTGATGCAGAGTCATTGATCAAGTTCAGAGGCTCCAAGAATTGTTGTTCTGTTTTGTTTGGTTTTTTTTTTTTTTTTTTAAGAGAGGAATTGTATTTGAAAGTTAATTATGGCTTTTAAAACATGCACTCATCATTTCATTGCAGATATGTAATCAGCTGTCATGTTACCTGGATGTTTCTTGTCTGAACTCTTGGTAAATAAAAGGTGGAAGAAGTGATTTTAAGAAATGCTTAGCACATATTCCGTGTTATGCCCTGGACAGCATGCAACACACGGCTGCTTGTTTTCTGTGACTAAAGCATTTTTGTACCGAAAGGGCCGTGTCTTTGCTGCAAGCACATTATCTAGAAATCTGGCTTCCAGGTTGCTGCTGGCAGCAAGCTTCTGTTTTATTCTGTGAGCTGGTAGCTTAACAGGCTGAGCTTAGTGAAAAACAACGGCGCTTATCTGTACTGTGGACTCCAGGGGACTCTTAACATTAAGGCTTTCATTGCTGGCAGCACAAAAGGAGTTGCTTTAATGAGCTTTAAAATCACATTAGAATGCCATAAAAATCAAAGTTCTCGCAAAGCGTTCTTAGCAAAATCTGCTCCCTGGATAGACCTGTGGCTAAGAAACTCCAAAATGGGTTTCCGGTAAAAAAAATCTTTTATCCTAAGTTCCTCACTAATTATTTTCAATCTCCAACTACTCATGCCTGGCACTTTAATAATGCTGAGCCAGAAATTAATCTGGAATTATTTAAACAGTGGACTTTACTGATTTTAGGTGCTGATTGCTAACAGTTTCCTCAGAGCTCATTCTTTATTTAAAATCAGTAGATGAGCAAGTCTAGAGTGATATTTGGTCTGTAATTAGTTGTCAGCGAGCTCATTGTGCCTCTTGGATGTGACTGATGGATGAGTTTAAACAGATGTGTATGGCATGTGGTTGGTTTATTCTTTCACTGGATGTATTTAGTAGGATAATGGTGTTCTGGTATAAAAAAAAAAAAATTAAAGATTATAGCAGAGTGCTCTGAATCTTAGCTACAATGGCAAACACCCGTGTCAGTGGGGATGTCATGTGTGATTAAATTTGACTGTGTTACAAATAAATAACACCCTGGTTTCACATTTTCTGTTACCTTCTCTTCAGATGGGTTGAGACTTCATAGTCAGGGCCTTAAAATCAGCTTTTTGAAATGTGCAGGTCTAGTCTGATTAAAGGGAAGAGACCCATGAAAGATGAAGTCCCCCAGAGAGGGTGTCAGGGCTCTGCCCTTCCTGCCTCTTGCTAAGGAGGAAGAAATCAAGAGAGGAGGTTGCTGGGAGAGGGAGCTGACCTTGCACGTATGCCTTGCAGGCACCGAGGTGTGCTGGGGGAACTGCAGGGGAAATTTCATTTCAGAAGGCTTTTAAAATTTGCACCTTGAGACTGAGTTGACCTGTGTTGCCGCAGTGAATGGTGTGTGGGCAAAAATGCCTCTTGTGAGAAATACATCTTGTGGCCACTGTTTTTAGAACAGTTCAAAACTGTCGAGGAAGTGGCTCCTCCCTGAGCTGTTATTTTACATCCTGTAGTGCACCATGAAACCATCTGTGGGGAGGCTGCAGACACCTCATGGTGGAAGAAATGAACTTTTTTTTTTGCTTTTAAAATAAGAAAGTAGGAAAGATAACACAACATTTCAATTCTTTCTAGAAGTCCAGGACATGCTCCACATCTTGAAGCCATTATTGATCTAAGCAACGTTGCTGATGCCAGCTTGATGACATTGCACAAGGAGTTAGAGGCACTTGTGGGTTTTCCCTTGGACTTGATGTAGCCTCCCTGCCTCTACTTCTCCTACAGCCTTCCACAATCCCTCACACACAGTCCTTGTCCATACACAGAGCAAATCAATCAATAGTACCTGACTTGTAGGCTTGGAGGTTTATGCAAAATAAGTCATCCCCACACCAAACCTCAGGACAACATACGAACCTCTTAAATTCTCTTTCAGTAGTTTCAGATCATGCATGTTTTTCCTGAACTTCCTCCCGTGGAACAGTCCCTGAGTGACCAGCAGCACAAACCCGTATCACAAACCCCATGAACTGAATCAGTGAACTGTTGTCCAGGGTCTGTGATGATCAAATACTTTCAGGTAGCTGCTGAGAGACCAAAGCAATGGCAAGTGAGAAAGAAAGTCCAAGTGAAAATGTTGTGGCTGCAGAGCTGTGCCGTGCACTGTGACTGTTTCCGTGGCACTCTTGTAGACAGCATCATGTAGCTGTCATTTCTCCTACTCTCAATTCTCATTAGAGCATCTTATCAGCCACAGTGTACCTGATGAGTGCTGATAGCCAGCCTGTGCTGCATTGTACTTCACAACCTGCTGATTTCAGCACAGCCTGGTGAGTGCCAGACCTTGGACCTGGCTTTGTTGAAACTCATGAGGTTCACATGGACCCACTTCTTAAACGTGTGCAGGTCCCTCTGGATGGCACATCCCATCCCTCAGGCATGTCAATTGCACTGCACAGCTTGGTGTTTTCTGTAAACTTGCTGAGGGTGCGTTCAATGCCACTGTCTATGTCACTGATGAAGATATTAAAGAGTACTTGTCCCAATACGGACCCCTAAGGGATACCATTAGTCACTGATCTCCATCTGGACATTGAGCCATTGACCACTCTGGATGCGACCATCCAGCCAATTCCTCATCTACCAAACAGTCCATCCATCAAATCCATATCTCTCCAATTTAGAGAGAAAGATGCTGTGGGGAACTGTGTCAAAGGCCTTACAGAAGTCCATATGACATTTGTAGCTCTTCATTTGTCCACTGGTATAGTCACTCCATCAGCCTAAATATGTAGATTGATGATAAACAGGGCTCTCAAGAACTCAGTGCTACTGAGTGTAGTAGAAATTGGGCTTTCCATCTGTCATAATCTAAATACCATAAAAACTCATTAACTAATTGAGTTGCCTCTATATGTGTCAGGGATGAATTCAGTTATTTGCCCTGAGATAAGTTTTTCTCCTGTTGTTTATGTGACTGAAAACATTCAGCTCAACTTGACATCAGCTCTCGTTCCCTGGTGACTGCACTAAGATTTATGACAGTGTTTCCAGCAGCATGTTCCTCCTGCTATTAAAGAAGAGACAGAGAAGATGAGCACATCAAAGACATGCCCTCATCCAGCACAAGGCAACGAAATATTTTAACATAAAGCAGCACATCATTTTTTGTCTTCCATTTGCCATTGATGTGTTCAGTAATGTGGCAACAGCTACGACAGGAACAGTGAAGGTTCCTGACCCATAACCTCCAGTCAGTGCTGGCAAATGCAGCGGAGGAGGCTGTGGGACAATGGACATGCAGTCTTTTCAGGCAAAAAGTTGTGGTCTAGAAAATCATACTTACAGAGTTTGGCTGCATAGACAAGGGACTTCCATGTAGCTGGGGTACTGCCAGCTCTCCTTCCTCTCACTTGGGTGAAGGAGCTCCATTTACTTTGACAGTGGTATCTGCTTCTCTCGTGTATCTTCCTCACACTTTTCCTTGTGCTACTCCATAAAGCTTGGTGATGCTGTCCTTTGTCTTACCCTCTGCATCAGACATCTGCAAGTTAAGTGAAGTGACTTTATGCATGGATCTCTTCAGCTGTACATGAAATGTAAAACCCATGTTCTAATCAGGAGATGAGATCACTGCAGTAGAGAACTGATTTGTTGCAAAGTGTGACTCTAGATAAGGAGAAAGTATTCTAATTCGGTGTTAGGGGAATCAGAAAATAAGGATGGAGTGAGAGAATTCAGTGCAAAGTCAACTGTAGTTATGGTGGAGTTCATAAGTGACATTAAAGCAAACAATGAGGCAGTCAAGAAATGCCTCCAGCCTTATGACTTGAAGGCCATTAAGTCAAGGATATGGCAAATGAGAGGAGGGAAGGAGGTACCTGAATACAGTAAATAGAGCTCAGAAGGGAAATTCAGACAGTCTTTGCATCCTGCTGAAATATGATCAGTGTAATTGCTCAAGTTGGAAGAGGGCTGATCATTGTGACCTGGTGGGGCTAACAAGTGATCACAATTAGTTTCTCCGTCTTTCTAATTTAAACTACCATTTCTACTAAACAGGTCTTTTGTCCAACTCCTGATAAGATAATGATTTTGATTTGCTAAGCTTCTAAGCTATAATCAGAACCCCACACAGGGCAGAACTGTGGAAATCCCCAGTGACTGGCAGGGATCAAAGGGATCCAAGCATATTTATTTTGTGCTGCTTTTAGTTCTTTCATATTTCTTTTTAGTTCTTTTACTTATTTGCGGTGTTTTTTTAAATCAAACTCATCAGTTATTTCCACACACATGTTGAAAAAGTCTATCCATATTTAAATGCTTTGTCATCAGGCATCTTTCAGTTTACTCTGCTTTGGAAATGACGAAAAAGAAACTCATCAGACTTCAATATTAGGCATGTTATGACAATTGTTCTTTCTTCCATGTTCCCTATGACAGCTCTTCAGGCAAGCATCAATCAATAGGTGTTTTCCAACTTCAGAGGCATTGTTTGGCCTATGACATCTCAGAGTTGCTCATCAATCAGGATATATTTGAAAGACAAGGTAGCATTTAGATACTGTGACTGCCCTGTTAAGCGTATTTGTTCAATAAACAGTACAACTAAATAGTGTTGTGCTTGGAGCCCAAACTATAAATTACTAGTAACCTTTGGCAAAGCTTGATTTATGCATTCCCATTCATGCAACAGTCATGTCTGACTGGATCTGTTTGTGAGTGATCTCAGACTAATTTCTTCTTTAATTCCACTGATGCATGCAGTTATACTCTGTTTTTACTAGTGACTGCAGAAGATAAATCAGCTCCATATTATTCTCAATCTTCCCTCCCACCCTCGAGTTAATTATGTACTAGAGGGAAATGAAGGTAGGAACTGAGACTGAGCTGAAGTATTTAATTCCCAGCTTCAGCTAGGTATAGACTGATATATTCCTTGAAAAGCAAATTTATACCACTTTTTCTTCATGAAGAGGCAGCAAAAGATCAAAATGATAGTGAAGAAAGCTTGAGGTGAGGAAAAGAACTGATCTTCCACGTTACTTTCATGTTGTCTTTTCTGTGGAAACTCAACGGTTAGACTTTCGAAAAAGGAAAAATGAACAGAAGTTTGAGACCCCCGTCAAGTCAAGCAGTTGGAGATCTTGGTCTCTACCTCCATAGTATTCCCAGGATGAAAGATCCAGGTAACTTTTTACTGTTAAAAAAACAAAAAACCGACATATATCTAAGAACCTTCCAGGGTGGGTCACACAGGACTTGTCCTCTATAACTCTTCCAATTATTGCAGTTTTAATCCATTTTGATCTCCTGGTTAATAGAATAAGATGTGTCCTTTCACCCTAAATCTTATCTGAATAAAACATAGGGACCTGGTTAAAAAAACCACCGTTTTTTGGGTTTGCTGCATGCTCTGCAACAGCACTGCAAGGGCCAGGCTGTAGATTATTGATCTGGTGCCAGATCTGGGGGAAGCGTTTTGCCTTGTCATTTCTCATCTGTAACTCTTAGCTGGAGATTAGGGAGAAGAGATGAAACCCTGGGACCACTCTGAACATGTCACACTGTGCCATATATTTGAACAGAGAAAGCCTACAGAAAATTTCTAAGAACTGTAAGATTTTATCCTCTGCTGGTAATATGATTGCCTTACCACCCTCGATCTAGCGGTGCAAGCCATTGAGGGAGTGATAATTTATAAGTAACACATTTTAGAAACCCATGAAAAAAGGCCTAAAATAGAAATTCCATCTACAATGCCACATTTTCAGTGTCAAAGTGTTAGAAGGAATTGATCAGTTCCCTGCTGGGGAGCCGGAATCTCATTTTTCTAGTCCAGTAAAATCACAAGATATTAAGCCTTACATTGTCATAGATGCAGGACTTGTTCCTACATCCATTATGCATGAGTAAGGTGGACAGTGTAAGGTGGTCGGGCTGGGTGTTTGAGGCCCCTCAGTAGTTTTATATGGTGGTACCAAAATCCTGAGGGAATGTTTTCCTATACATGGGAAGTACCTTAAGCTACATGCCCATCACTGACTCTTACCCACTGAATTACATTTCTGAAGTGGTTTAGGATTTGTGAGTCTTTGTTCTTGGCTATTCTTGACCCTGGAACAGAACTGAGGAGGATGCAGTGTCTGATATTAACATCTTGCCACCTGCATATTCTAAGTGAGACATCAGATATGTGTGCCTGAAGAAGTCAAATGGTGGGTTGGTGGAACAGACTGTCCAAAACTCCTTGTATTTGTAGAGGAATGTTTTGACTGATGCTTCCTGGTGAAAGACAACTTAGACTGCTCCCCATGCTAATGAGTTAGTCAGGGTTACAGATTCAAACAAGTTTGCTATAGTTATTTCTCCACATTCCCTTTTAAAAAATAATATTAAAAGGTGAGCCTCATCTGACCAGATGCAGACACCTACACATATGATCTCATCATCTAATCTACTTTAATAACAGGAGAGTAATGGGCACTTCAGCTCATTCTAAAATAGATACTGAAAATATGCCAGATGTGTCACAACTTGCAAGTGACTGTTTCTCCCTGTTGAGTAGAAAGAGAGCCTTTGGGGAGTATTTCAGATACAGATATGCTGTGGATGTTTAAGGCTAGATTAAGACCCAAGGACCTGTTCTGGCAATGTTTGGCAAGACCTTTGGAATTGAGATTTGCTGCTTAGGTTTCTTTTAATGTTTTCGTTATGTGCTCTGAAACTGCTGCAATGAACTTTTCATAAAGGGATTCTTTTTTTTTTTTTTTTTTATCAAAGGCAAAAGTTGCATAGTACTAGTATACTAATAGCTATAATGGTTTATAATTAACCTCTCCACTATGCAGTTTCAGTAATATTTAATGTATTCATTGTAGCGCATGCAGCAGAGGCACCACCAGCTAAATAGTGCCTACAGACATAGTTCCTTCACTTTTTCCTCTGTGATTTAGCAGTCTACACACAACATGAGACACAGCAGATAACATTCTCCAGACAATTTGGTTGATGCTGGTGTACACTAAGTAAGGGGTAGTAAGAATTAAACTGATAGAATTATGACAATACAAAACTGCATGTTCGAGGTCAGAATTAGGCTCTTTTTATTTCTTCTGAATACTGGTGGGAATAGTATTGAGGATTGGCTAAATTACTTGGTAGCTTTCTTACCAGCACCCTTACTTCTTGGATCTACTGAAGATAATATGAATCAGTATACTTTACTGCATTTACTGTAATAACCCTTTTATACTAAAAAATTCTTCTTACTCAGAAATGCCAGCAGATAATGATGTCCATTAGCGAGCTATGTCTTTAAAACTGAAAGGAGATCTTAACAATACACAGAGCAGACACAGGACTTTGAATAAAATCTGACTTTTCTTTCCAAGATTTTTTTTTTATTATTTGGAGCAGCAAGTGCTTGGAAATCTTTTGCAGACATCCAAACTGAAAAGCAGAAGAATGATTCAGGCATCAGAGGATGTGCAGTACAACGGCAAATACTGGATATACTAATTGCTGTTGCTGCTGTTGGGTTAATTGAAAAAATCTGTCACTATTTATTCTGCTAAGACTAACATCTAGTTTACAGGCAAGCTCTATTAGTGTCTGCTTTAAAAATTAATTGGCCATATCACAGTATCAGAAGAGTTGCATGAAATCTCTCGTCGTATTTCTCTGCAAAACCAACAAGGATAAGTCCCTAAAGGACACTTAAATCTTTTCACAAGTAAACTGCATTCAGAATAGAAATACATAGAAACGCGATACCATTTAATGTGGTGACATGTTGTTCATACAAACTCTTACAATACAACAGCTACAGTATTTTATGACTATAAAAGCGCTGGTCAGACCAGGAAACAGAATGTTGGATGATCTGAATATCCACAGAAAAACAGTCCCTCCCCTTTGCAACCTTTAGCTGCCAGGCGTGACCTGGTTATCTATAACTGATGCCTTCCTTTGCAGAGGAGATGCTTCTGACTGGCTCGGGTAGACAGCGCTTCTTCCATCGCCTCCTTTTTAAGCATCTGCTTCATGGTCTGCGGTACCCCTTGAGTCCTGCTATCTGAAGGCTGAGTTAGCCAAGCCCAGCCCTTCTGTGCCTGCCAACTCAGAGCAGCATCAGGCTGCTTTAGGGGAAGCGTTAAGCAAACCAGTAAATTCGGTATACTGGCAAAGATGTGAATGTAAGGGCTGACCGAGCATTGCCTCTGGGCTCTAGCGCCTAAGCACTGTGCTTTTTCATGGATTCTCCTGAAGCTCAGAGAGCAAAGCAAACAGAAAAACATACAGAATCATAACAAACAAAGCGCAGAGGACCTCAAGAGGAGAGCAGTTAAAGCCATCTATGAAGATTATTATTCTGCTTCTTGTGCTTCTGCTCACTCAGATATGCAGCAAATAGAAGCCACCCTGTTCATTCTGGATTCACACCAGCAAATATATCAACTTCTGGGAGGTTTTTAGAAGACACTTATGATATGGGTCCCTCCACCAGTAAAATTCAAGTGTTTGTGTATATTTTATATCACTGAAAGTTGGCTGTGCTGATTTTTCATGTTTAAGATAAACTTTCTTCCGACAAACTCCTCAGAGATTTGGTCCAGCTCCCTCTGAGGTGAAAACAAAATTAAAACTGTTCAAGTTACAACTGGGCTCATGATAGTTCAAGAAAAATCAATTGTTATATTAAAAAAAAAATAGTCATTTGAATGGCTTCAGATCTGTTAGTGTTTCTCTAATCTAAACCATAATAGCAATTCCTTAAGTAACTCAATACCATAGAAAGCAGAGCCAAATGCCCTCTGATCTATCTTGTATATTACACCAATCCAGTTCAAAAGCAGTTATTCTTATTAACAGAAATAAAATTATGAATTTGAATGCTGTGTCCTTGTGAAATATGCTTTTTGATATATCCCAGTCTTCATCTATAGGAAAGGAAAGAAGTAAAGACCGTTTTCCTAATTTAAGTGTCCTAGTCACAACGGAGTCAATAGCAAAAGTCCAGTTAATGGCAAGAGAAGCAATATTGGATTAAGGCCCTTTGAGAGACCAACAGATTCAGCAGAAATTCAGGTCATGTTGCCCTCTCATTCCTACCAGGCTGTTTTAGAATATTTAAGAAGTCACCGTCGTTCTGATTAGGTAACACATACAAGGGAAAAAAAAAGAAGTCTGTTTAATATCCAGTTAATGAAGGGAAATTATCTATTAAAGCAGAAGAGTAAAGACTTCTGTTTTGAAGTCTTCAGATGCTCTTTTGTTGTCTTTGCTCTGCTTCAGATTTTCTATCTTTACTGTGGGCATAATATTTAGTCACCTTTCAGGAGTGTTGTGCTTTCTGTCTGCTTGGACCCCAGCATGTACTGGTGCCTGGGACTATCCAGGCCCAGGGACAGGACTTTCTGTTTCCCCATGTTAAACTTCATGAGGTTTCTGTTGTCCTATTTCCTCAGCCTGTCCGGGTCCCTCTATGAATGGCAGTGCAACTGTTGGTGTTATCAGCAACTCCTGCCACTTTGTCACCTGAAAACTTGCTCAGAGTGCAGCCTGTCCCATCATTCAGGTCCTTGATGAAGATGTTAAACAGTTGTCGTGGTTTAACCCCAGCCAGCAACTAAGCCCCATGCAGCTGCTCACTCGTCCCCCCTCCCAGTGGGATGGGGAGGAGAAGAGGAATAAAAGGTAAAACTCATGGGTTGAGATGAGAATGGTTTAATAACTAACTAAAATAAAATATAACAACAATAATAAAATATTATTAACAACAATAATGAAGAAAAAGAATATAACAAAAAGAGAGAAATGAATCTCAAGAAAAGACAAGTGATGCACCATGCAGTTGCTCACCACCTGCTGACTGATGCCCAAGTAGTGATGTGCCCCTCCCAGCCAACTCCCCCAGTTTATATACTGAGCAGGATGCTCTGGTATGGAATATCCCTTTGGCTAGTTTGGGTCAGCTGTCCTGGCCATGGTCCCTCCAGCTTCTTGTAGATCTGCTCACTAGCAGAGCATGGGAAACTGAAAAATCCTGAACTTGGGATAAGAGCTACTTAGCAAACAGCTAAAACCTCAGTGTGTTATCAACATTATTCTCACAATAAATCCAAAACACAGCACTGTACCAGCTACTAGGAAGAAAATTAACTCTGTCCCAGCCTAAACCAGGACAACAGTATTATCCCCTGTACCAGTCCCTGACCTACACAACTAGTGTCTGGCCTCCAGCTGGACTTTGTGCTGCTGATCAGAACCCTCTGAGCCTAGTTCAGTCACTTTTCAGTCCACCTCACTATCTATTTATCTAGCCTGTACTTCATCTGTTTGTCTGTGGGGCTGTTATGAGAGACAGTGTTGAAAGTCTAACTAAAGTCAAGATTAAATAATATCAGCTCCTTCTCCTCATCCAAGCTGTTCATTTCATCCTAGAAGGTTGTCAGATTTGTCAAGCATGATTTTGTCTTCCTAAATCCATAATGACTACTCTTAATCACATTCTTGTCATTCATATATATGCTTGGAAGTGGTTTCCAGGAATATGATGTACTTGTTACTATTCCATCACAGCACATGCGTGATGAATGTGACATTTTCCTCTATGTGTGTATACATATACACATATACATACATGTAAGGCTGAATCAGCACACACAAATCTACAAAACCATAGGTGGTAAAAAAATCAAATACAGAAAGAGTTTAAAATAGGAATTTGTAAGAGAATATTGTTGATGCACAAACAGTGCTATAGGTGCTATATATAATTAGTCTACTGTTAAAATTTACACGGCTCTATTTATTCTATATTCTGTTGTGTTAGACAAACTTGAGGAGTTTGAGACTCATCTCCTAATAGCAGCTTTCAGTTCTCTGGAGAGGCCCATGGCTGAGAACTACCCTGCTCACATATCTTGACACTGAAGAATTTGTGCTTAAAGGAAAGAAAAATAGTTGCAAGGTCTGTCTGTCTTCCTGTGATTCCTTCTAGCACAAGAAAGGATTTTTTCCCCTTGTCTGATCAATGAACAACCCTACCTATTATCCATGGTCTTTACCCATTAATCTCCTATCTAGTGTACCAGTTTGATTTTGACATTCTCTGTCTTTAGAACAAATCCTCCAGGGTGGAATCAGAGCTTTGCTTTCTAATTCTGGAAATTAGTCAAATAGAAAGTTTCTTATAACTTGTGTGATAATTTGGGGACTTTCTGCATAGAATGTCTTTATTCTTTTGGACATAGGGGATTTTTTTCCATGTCTGTGGCTTACTGCATAGCTCCATTTGGTGCACAGGGCTGTCTGTTACCCTCATACTGCCTATGTTGGGCTGAAACTCCAAGGAATTATAAACTTGATAATCTTCTTCTGCCAAAGACAGAAATTTGACACTTCAGACTTAATAAAGTGATAACTCAGCAACATATCTCCTGGTAGATTTAAAATTTGAATTCAGTAGGGTTCAACTGTTTGATGGGATGGTAGTGTTACATTCCGGCACGTCACACTGTACAGTGTGTGATGGTATTCCTGAAATGCATGAAAAGAGCTTTTGATCTCTCAGGATCTATTGCTACTACAGATTTCTGAGCTGCGATGCAAGTTGGAGGAGCTCCTTCCCCCAGCCTTACCTCTGCATTCTGCTGACAAGTATTTGTGGGGGTCACAAAAATTCTGTGGTGTGTGTTCAGCTTACTGGCTAGATTTCTCAGACAGCCCTTACTTGGTGTATTGACACAAATGAAGGGGTGTCTTGGAGACACGAATGAGCAGTCAGGGTCAGTCTCTGCTTAGACCAGCAATGACACTGAGAAAAAAAAAATGTCATCGGATTGTCTCCGCTAAGGCTTTGAGAGGAAAAACAAATATCTCATTCTGCGTAGCATTCGGTGTTTTTAAAGGTCACCAGGATGCAGCTTGAATGGAGGCAACTCCCAAATAGGAGAAAAAGTCCCAAATCAACAAACCTGCTTAGTTCAAGGCTGCACTTTAGAAAAATCAATTGGCTCCAGAAATTCACTGAGTCAGAAGGAAGGGTGACCTTGTGAGCAAAGCATGAGAGCCAAACACGTCAAATTGTAGTGTCCTTATGCAATAGCAGAGAAGTGATAGCCACAAGTTCCATCTGTGAAGGGTGACTGTCCTGCGTCCCAGCCACTTAGATCTGGGCCGTGGGCTGTGACGCCTCTGCAGATTACCCAATGGCATGAGTAACACTTAAAGGAATTTAGCAGGCAAGTGGTATATGGCTAAACAAATCCCCAAATAGGTGATGTCAGTCCTCATAGAAATTTATATTTAGGTAAGTGGTTGTTGGGATTCTAGAGGGCTTTCTGCAAGAGAATGGACATGTGAGCAATCCTGCATGAGAGCATGACTGATAAGAGCCTCAGCCGAGCAAGAATGCGATAAGGATGTGACCCTGAATGACGGGGGAGAAACTCGATGAGACAAACAACCGTTGGGACGGAAGAGGAAGTTCCACAAGGCGGGAAGCCGGGCAAGGCTGATGTGGCACTTTTTATCCAGTCATAAGAAGGTTTAAAGCGCGGGCTAAGTTAACTGTCCAATCTTGAGGACTTGTACTGCATGTTACGTGTGCGGGAGAACATTATAAAAGGGCTTTCTTAGTTGTAATAAATGGGCATTGCTTGATCACATCGGTCGTGTGCGTGCTCAGCTCTCCCGCAAGCGGCTTTCTGGTTTTAAGAGAGTGACATGAGTGGGTCTCCTCCTGTGGCAGCTGGAGAGCAGCAGCACTCCCTCCCTGTCAGAGGGAAGCAGCAATGGCCCTGCTGATTCCTTACAGAAATTTTTCAGAAGCGGAGTTTACCTGTCTCCTACATGGGACGTGATCAGTAAACCCTGCCGCATTTGTGACAGCCCTTGTAACCAGCGTTACCTGCCCATCTGTGAAGCTGCCCTGTCCCAGGAGCTGCTGTATGGCTGGAGCCCACCTGTTGTAGTGATGTAGTGAGCTGGATCATGTGAAGCCACATGCATCAGCCATTATTTTTGTTGGTCTCTTGTGATCCCTTCATTGTCTGCTCTCACCGTGACCGAAGCGAGATGACTTGGGCTAGGTTTTTGGGGAACAGTTCTCCCCTGGGGGAGTTCTCCTCTCCTGACTCTTTGTCTCCAGTACTTCTCAGCTGTGTGTGCATGTGCACAACTGGAGAGAATATGGTGTCTCTATAAATTAATTCTCTCTTATATTTATTCTTCTAGAATAATATATTTATATATTTACCTGAGCTGCTTCTGACATTGTAGGCTAGTGTGAAGTCAATCACTCACTGCCACTTGTCATCATGCTGTTTTATCAGTGGGTTACTTTAAACACACTTATCTTGGAAATTGCACAGCAAGAATTCACTCTTCCTTAAGGGTAATTTTAAAAATAGTTCCCAAGAAGGCATTTTATATTCCAAATTGCCTCTATTCATTTTTCAAATAAAGGAATACTGCCTACAACAGATGAGCACGCGTGAAAATCCTGAATCCACACATGCTTGGATTTCAGGCTGTTTCAAGTCTGGTTCCAAACTAGCTGGCTAGACCTTCTTTTTTATTTTCCTTCACTCTCTTTAAGATTCATACATTTTCCTGAGGTTTATTCACTGGCAGTAGGCAGAAGGAAAATACTCTCATGCAAGGGAGACTGATGGACAGTGAGCTCACACTCCTAGCTTTGCCTTCTCCTTAGGCTTCACAAGCTCACGGTGGCTCTTCAGTAAACCTGGAGTTCAACATCTCTGCTGAATGCAGTCGCCAAGGTTTTGGACTTCAGTGTTGAAGACCTAATCCTTCATCAAGGTGAGCCATCAGGAAAGCTCACTTATCTCTAGGACTCACCGTGCCAAGATAGCTCTGCTGGTGCAGACCTTTCAATATTCACACAGCAATTCATCTTGCAGAATAGGAAATATAAAAGCTGTTGTTCTACCCCCCCTTTTCCTCACCCTGACCACCAGATAAAGTCCCATTTGAGATTAATCATAGCTATTTTTAAGCAGTTTAGCCTGCCTTTCTAGTTCAGTCTGACAGCTGAATTTGCAGCCAGAGCTGAAGAATTCCTAAGTGATTTAAGAAGTAGCTCATTAGCAGTCTTCCATCTTCATGTCTCTTCATGTTATTTCCAAACTATTTCATTAATTTCTGTGGGGGATAAACAACCCTGAAATGCACATCTTGTTTAGCAATTTATTTATTTCTTATTATCATCCATACCATTTTTCAGAAACAAGTGCCATCTACACAGCAATTACAATGCAAACTTCTATTAGCCCTTGTAATACCCTTCTTCCACCTAGTCAGTCAGCTTGTATTCACTGGGGGCTGTTTATGCTTGCTATATGCCACTGCATAGCACAAAACAAAATACATCAAATGAGAGAGGAAGAGGTGGCAAAGGAAATGAGTCACGGTAATAGTCCAGTATAATATGTATGCATTAAGTAGCAAACAGTGCAGAATGTGGGTTTGCATTGTTTCTTACTTAATGCCATGCTGAAAGAGAGGTCTTAATATTCACACTCTCCTGCAAACTCTTGACCTTGTGTTTTTAGCTCTGAAAAAAATCTGCAAAATATATCTTTGGTGGTCTTAGTGACCACTGGAGACCTCAGAGGTCAGGAAGACCTTTGAAGATGAGCCCAGCACTCCAGTTACTGGACCTGAAATGCAAGCATGTGTTACAGCCAACAGCTGACTCCACCTAGGCTGCCTGCACCATGATCCCAGTTTCAAAAGCCAAGGAGCCCTCTGTGAGACCAGCTTGGGTTCAACAGGTGTATTAATGCCAACTGTGTACCACAAGGAAGCAAATGCACCAAAACCAGCCTTTATTTCTGTGGAGCACTGTCTGAGCTAATACATACTCTTCAACCTACCCTGCCTTGGCATCCATGGCATGGATAATATGCAGCCCAGATGGTCCAGCTATGGATAATTCAGGAATGCCTCTTAAGTACAGAAGTCTCCAGAACTCGTCAGTGTTGCCCAAGAAAAGAAAGTGAAGGGAGCGGAGTGGGGGACACTGCAGTGGCAATGTGTTGTGCATATTGCCAAAACGGACAGGAACCTCCTGGGGGAGGCTGTACTAAAATTTCCACTGCACACAGCTGAATCTGTTTCGTACTAAAGTAACATGGAAACATGTAGAGCATAAATATGATGTGTCGTCTTTTCCCTTCCCATCGTGAAAAAACACACTCCATTTTTCTCCTAGGCTCCCAGAAGTGTTGCTGGCTTCACATGGTTTCCTTCACATCAAGTTATTTCTGAAACATCTTTGAGTGAAACAAACTTGATTAATCTGTCTTGGACCTTAGGTGATTTTTGGAAAACATTGCTCGTGAGCTGATCAATCTGCTGTATTATTTATGCTTTTGTTACTCTGATATGCAGAGATCTTTTACCCTCTCTTTTTCATCCAAATTGCTGACTGTATTCTACAAAGTGTTAAAATAGATAGCACTATGCTACTACTGATCCAGAATGTCTCAGTTCTTCAGAGGACAAGAGCTTCACCGCAGACCTCAGAAAGAGTGGGGTTGCCAGCTCATGTTTATGCATTTACCTGAAGGCAGCTCTCTGATACTGCATGGAGACCATGATGCAAATTTTATGAATTTCCTAATTTTTCTGATTTTAATAGCCTCTGCAACGAGCTAAAGATAGGTCCTGTGATCAAATGTGATCTGATCTGTGCTATTATTGCCCTCAGACAGCAGCCACGTGTGTTTGAAGGCAGGAGTTTTAAAGCAGTGTCACCACTGTCTGGTAACAATGACAGCACATCACAGGATGAGTTGTGCGGAATGAGGAGCTCTGTTAGAATAAGAAATGTCTTGTCATCATAATAGCCGCTTTGCCAGTGTCTGCCTCTGTGTAGTGGCTTTGCCTGGAGTCTACTCCAACCATTTGCATACAAATTTAAATGAATATAGTCTGTTTAAGCTGTAACTTGTCCATCCCCACTGCAAATTCTAGCTCTTTGAGGACTCATGGCTCCTGGGAGGACACACTGGCTGAGTAAAGGCATTCTGAGAAAGAAACAGGTTATAAAACAGCCTCAAAATTTTGGTGGTTGTCTACAGGAGATATGTTTTGAAGTCAACAGTCCAAAACAGGGCCAGGGACAGAGGCAACGGCTGAGCAGAGGGGAGGATCCATGGTCTGGTGTTTGAGCTGTCTCTCTGACGCTTTTTAATTTAGCATTTCTGAGAAACTATATGGTTTTCTTGCACTGTTTAATCACAACTGTGTCTCAAGAGCCTTCCTAAAATCAGGCAATCCTTGCTAGGCAGCACATACCGAAGGTGCGTCTCAATCCCTGAAGAATTTACATCTAAAAAGACAAGGCAGATGAGGAGATAGAAGGAGAGATTACTGGAAAGGAGAAGGTTAGATCTCCTGATAGGGAAAAAATAAGGTGAAGTTTATACATTATGTTGTACTTAATGTGGTATGCAGCAGCTCTGAAAAGGTAAGTGAGCTCAAAGAAAAGTGCTTCTCTGTGCTGTCCTGCCTTTCTTTGAGGTCTGACTAGAAAAGGCAACGCTGGTTTCAGCCCCGAGGACTCTGCAGTGTCTCTCTAAGGATGAAAGTGGGAGATGCCACAGAGGTTAACACAGCAGAAAGCAGCTTTTGAAGCCTCTGGCATAACAATTAACTACTCAAACACCTGGAGATGTAATATAGGGAGAGAGGAGGTCACCAAGAGGTCATGATTAGATTATCTAAAAGACAAGAAGAGAAAACAGAAGAGTGAGCCAGGTGATGGGAGTACTTACGAATTAAGACTAAACCATCTAAGTGGTGGTGTGGGGGTCCAGAATGCGATCGGAGAGAGCAGCTCACCCAACCTGTCACACATGTGCAGACTATCAAACCTTGGTGCTGTCTTATTTGTAGAAGGGATTTTTATGGTGGTTTTGCATGGCTACGCAGTGGAGCAACGGTAGAGAAACCACAGCACCAATTAAGGACAGGATCCAGGCTACCTGGTGTGGTGCCCACAGAGCTGTGTTTTTTCTGTGCTAATGGGAGAACAGCCCTAAAAATCAACAGGTTGGGTGAGGTGCATATCAGAGGGGATAGGAAAAGGAAGAGAGAAGAGGAGCTGAGGGAAGACATGAAGACTAGGAAGGACCAGTTTGACTGGAATGAGAAGAGCACTGGGGCTCAGAAAGCCTGTGCGGCCCTCAGAGTGCTGCATGAAGAGCTACCCAGCCAAGGTGGTGGCTCCCAGTGAAGGAAGGAAAACCCTGGTGGAAAGACCATCCTGCTCCTGGGGCTGGAGTCAATTCACAACAGAGTCCCAGATAGCATCTCTGGCTGTGTTGCTTGCCCTACCTAAGAAAGATCAAATTTGGGGATTCCAGCCAAGGTGGACTGACTTTCAAACATTCATACACCATCCATTCCTGAAAGTCCTATGGCACAGGGTTGGCTGGGGTGGGATGGGATTTTTCTCCCTGCCTCTGCTGTCACAAAGCTGTATGATCAGTTAAAGCAGTGGACTTTGGAGACGAACTGTTCTTTAGGTGCCTTTCAGGCCTGTAATACAAAATTCAGTGATTAAAAAAAAAAGAAAAAAGGAGCTTCTTTGTTTTGTCATTTGATCACAGCTACACTTGCTTCCTGCCAGCTTGTCAAAGCTTAGTGACAGCAGAAGGATCCTGCCAGTCTTGCTGCCAGTTCCTCTAATAGCAGCTCTTGATAAATCCTTCCTTATGTTTCCTCTCAAATGGACCTGAACCAGAGCCCTGCATCTGAACATCTCCAAAGGCGGTGAGGAGTGTTAGTCCAAATCAGAATTGAGTTCTGCTTGATTTTGTGCTGGAACTAATCTCAAAGCATAGAGTGAGCTGTCAGGGGACTTTGGGATGTCCAAAACCCAGACCCACGTCTGCATCTGCACAGCATGCCTGGACTGTCATGAGACACTGGGTAACTCTGTTTTGCCAAGATATTTCTTATCTGATTAGTTGCAGAAAAGTGTACTCTCAGGCTATTGCAAATGTGAAATAAATTCGATTAGCCCAAACCTCCTGATTTTGTGTAAGAAAACACTTTTACAGAGTTGAAACAAGCACTTTTTGCTTCATATTTTCTAATGGGCTGAGAGCCATCCATCAGCCTTTAGCTGAGTCATGAGCGGCAGCTCATCGTATCTTGATTGCTTGTTGCTGTGATGAGTGCTGCTGCTTGCACTTTGATATACTGATAGACTGTATTTGCAATGACAATTGCTTTTAGCATTCTTACTATTATTATCGTTACTGTTAATTGCAGTCTGGTGGCTCTCTGAAGTGGTTCCATCCAGAAAGACAGAAAGATGTTACCTGGGAGTTGAAACGTAAGGAACAGTGCTCCTCATCCACCACATCTGTGCGTGGAATTATGGTGACATGGGTCACAGCACAGAAGCACAGCCATGACAAGGCTGACAGAGGTTGTTCTGTCCATAGGACGGGCAGTGTTGTCACTACGGGAGAAGCAACTGTGATTTGCAGGGTCAGAAGTGTGAGGTCTTCAGGAGTCCTGATGCCCTGGGGTAGGTAGAGGAGTGTGGGTAGATTTGCTCTTGCTGAGCTTCCAGATAGCAGAGCAGGGCTATGCAACAGTCGTTCTGAGCACACCTCATTGCAGTTGAAGAAATCACCTTGGATGAGATGTTTTTTTATTATGCCTGTGTGGGTGGGTATCCTGCACACGACTGCTTTTATGTGGAAAAGTATTGTACAAAGAGAGGCTCAGGCAGTGCAGAAAAATGACTACAAAGCCACATCTCAAATGTCACCACAGATAACTACTCAGCATTGTCTTCTACAGTTTGGTGTGTTTTAATAGTACTGACCCTGCACACTGTAATTACTTTCTTCTGGAAGAAAAATTCTTAAGTTTATCACTGAAATCCATTATTGGAAAACATGGGAAAAATTGCTCAATACCCTGATTTCCACCTAATCTGTTAATCCTGAGAGGCGTATACCATAATTGGACAAGATTTATTTTATTTTATATTTATTTTAATTTTTAATTAATTTTAATTTATTTCTGTTTTTAATCTATCCTATTTTTAATTTTATAATTCAGTGTAAGTGTGGGTATTGTGCTTGATAGTGTATAAAAATCCTGATGAGCTGTTTCTCCTGGGATTTTTAGCTTTAACTAATTTTGCTTTGTACCACTAGCAGCCCATTCCTCAGATGTGCTCCATAAATGTCATCAGACATTCCCTTGTTCCAGTTTATGGCACTCTGGAGATAAATTTACCTGCTCGAGTCTGAGTCATCATTTCATCTACATCATGTTGTGTACACACTGTCTTCTCCCTAACCCAGCCATCCCAATCTTCTCAGCTCTTCCTACGTGCCATTAAGCATTTGCATTGCTTGTCCCCAGTTGCTCTGCTTTCCACTGCATTCTCTGCAATAGCAGAGCTGGAAAAGAACAGAGTGTTTCAGGTGAGGGCGTGCATCAGGTTATATAAAGGAACTTACTTACAGATTTTTCTACTATATTTTGACTCAGTTGAATATTTGCCTTTTTTTTTTTTTTTTTAAGGCACTAGACAAAGTATCTGCAGCAATGTACTTTCAAGTGAGACTGGAAACGTGACGGAGTAATAACGCAGCAGTATAATTCAGAGTACTCATTTGCTTGTGAAGTCCCCAGCCTCTGTCAGCAATGCACTTTGGCTGTTGGTACACTCCCTGCCTGTCCATTCAGCAGGACGTATCATTGCTTTGCTCCTCAGCCAGCTGGTTCCTGCCCACAAGCCTGTCCCCCACACCTGGTGGGAGCCCTTGTGCTCTCCCCTTTCTGCTCTATTAATGGTTTTCTGACAGACACCGTCCTCCACTGGGTGGAAGAGCCTCATTTCATCCCAGTGCAGTGTCACATCCCGGAACCATGAGATCTTTTCTTGCCAAAAACTGAAGGTGACCTGTAGCACCCTGACAGCACCTCCCAGCTTCTCACCTCGTGGCCATTGCTATGACATTCATCTCCAGTTTCATGCAATTATTCTATTAGATCCCTCTGTTTCTTGTAATGAGACCATAACATCAAGTCTCATTATCCTTTTACCCAGAAGAAGGTCCAGACTGTTTCAAAAGCAAACAATTTACAACAGCGGACAGGTGCTCACGGTATCTAATTTACAAGTTGTTAACACCGGTAGAGTTTTGCTGGGAGGTTATTTCACTTTCCACAGCCACTGCCTCTCTGACAATAATTATTAAAAACTACTTTTGGTTAGAATGGTATAATTTCCTTGCCACTACGGGGACGCTGTATATCTGAGAATAAAATGTAACGTTTCATTCCAGAGGTCACAATTTGTGTCTCATGCTGTAACACTTTTTGCTTAGAAACATTTTCCTCTGGAGTGGAAAATGGCTAGGCAAAGGCATTAACACAGAAGCACTACTTCAGAGCTGTCCATGGCTATGTTGGCTTTCATGCAGAGCCAAAAAGGGGAATCCCAGGCTTAGCAAGCTGCGCAGCTTTAAGAATTACAAGCTAATATAACTGGGAAAAAATGGCAGAAAAATATATATTTTTTTCAAAAGTGGCAAAAGAAAGTTTCTTATACTCTTAAAAAAGTTGCTTCTAGTTAAGAGATTCTGATTTCAGTATAAGGGGAGATGATCTGCTGTGCACCTTAAACCCTTGACTGAAGGAGACATTTTGCTGTCTGAGTCCTTACCCAAAAAAAGCAGGGTGCTACTTGAGAGTGAGACTGATAGCAGTGAAATGAGTTTTTCTCCCAGTTGAGGAGCAAAAGAATGGTGAATGTGTGTAAAGGAGACAAGGGCAAGCAGCTCAGAGGTCAAGCTTGGAGATGGATATGAAACAAACAGCTACATCTTTTTGAGGTTATATACTGCTTTTAAAATGTGTAAGGTGACTCCACTTAGTAAACAGAAATATAATGGAAGCAACAAAGATATAGGAATAAGAATTTTTGGCACTACATGTCTAAAAGTGTAGCATGTGGTAAAGACATGGCATGGGAGGGTAGGAGCCGAGAAGCCATCAGCAGCAATAGGAAATCCATTTTGCAGTGCTGAAATTCAGCGGCAGCTTTGTTATCATCTCGTAGTATCATCAACTCACAGTTCAGCAGCTAACATTCTCCCTTGGTAACCACATACAAGAACAATGTCATGCTTTGAGGAAAAAAAAAATCTGAATGAAAACTTTGCTGTTCCAGTTTATGCAAAGGATCAGACCTTTTCTCCTACACACGTGTCCCGATCCAATATTGGGGGAGGTTTCAATAGGATCCCAAGAGCGAGATTAAGACACAAACAAGGTCAAATGCTGTATACCCAAAATAGGTTTTTATTATTAAAAAGGTGAAGAGGGGTAGCGATAGGACAGAATGGAAGGAAAAGGCAGAATTAAAGCAAGGATGTGGGATAGGGCTGCAAGAATAGTCACCACCATGGATCCAGCGGCGTCCTGTTGGCCCTCAGTCTTCAGTTCTTCAGTGGTGGGTGCACACGGGTCTGGCTTCGATGGTGGATGCACCCTGAGCAAGATTTTCTGCTCCCTTTTTAAGTTCATCGTACCAGCTGATCAGCATATCTGCTTGCCTTTAGTTTTGGTTTTTTTTTGCCTGGCTTCAGGGCAGGACGTTTGCCTCTTGTCAGTTCATTGGCAATGCAGGCATGGGGTCTGGCCCACACAATGGGGCCACAAACGGCTCCAGGATGGGCCCAGCCCAGCCCAGCTCTGCCCCTCTGAGGCTTGTCTGAAGAGTCCGGACACTGCAACCGCAAGGCAGCGGGGGGTGCATCCTTCAATCCACTCCCGCTTCTCTGGGCGACATCCCCCAGAGCGGCCACAGGCTGCAGCAGCTTCTCTGGGAGGTTTGCACAGACCAAGCAGGCTTTGAGGCAGGCATTGGACATTTCAGACTCTCACAACATGGCAAATAGAACAGTTCTTTATGATCTTGCTCAGCAAAATCACCCTGGTTTGCATGAGACACCATTACCTGCCCAGAGGGCTTTGGAGCAGACCCATGCACACAGAGGGGATCTGCTGTGTTGCTCAGGTACAAGCTGAAAGGAGGGAAACCCAGTGAGGAAAGTGAGACAGCCCACACTGATATTGCTTTCGTTTCAGTCTGATAACACCTTTTTCATCTCATTCTCCAGGGTGCTACATAAATAGAGTGTCATCATCCCAACTGTATAGATGGGGAAACCGAGGCACTCAAAGAAGACTGCAATTGGCTCTGGATTCAGGGGCTGGGGACATAACCACCTGAGCAATGCAGATGTGGAACGTGTTTCGTCTACCTAAACGTGTCCATAGTGCCACTGGAGTTCCTTGGGGTCTGCTCTCTGGCCTTGCTCTGCCACTGCAGAAGGGCATGTGTCTCTGGTCTTGTACTATATATATCAACCCCATAGGGCGGCTCCGTGTAACTCTGGGCATGTAAAATGATAATCAGTGCTTATTGTGGGCAACTGGATCAAGCCATGGTTGTCCAAGTGTGGATCTGGTTCTCCCCTGGAGGGACTATTGCAAGGACACAGAGCAGAGCTGGATGGAAAAGCCAGACTGCAGCCTGCTGCCAAACTTGTGGCAGGAAAATGACTACAAATGGCCTTCAGGAGAGGTGAAAGCGGAGATTTTCAGCAGGTGGGTTTTTGGGAACCTGCTAGGATTTTTATAACCAGCATGATGAACTGGATTGGTTATAACCAGTCTCCAACACAGACTGACCCACAATGTCCCAGATCTGCTCTCAGCCCTGTCTCCCAGGCCAAGTGCTGTTTTGTGATTAAAAATGTTGTCCTTTGATTTGGAGGTATACCTTGTCAGGGCAAGTAATACCTTAAATCTCATTTGTGCTCCCTTGTGATCTTTTATGAATCAGGGTCATTGTATCCCAGTGCTTGCATTTCATATAGATTCAGGTTAAAAGTAAAACATGTTTTCCTTTTTCTGCTTTTATTGACAGATTATTTCTGCAAATCCCAGTTTTGCAAACTTCACCTGTTCAGGCAGTTGGGTTTCTTCATGCACCTTGAAAGTCTTGCAGCTCAAAGTGTCACTTCCATAACTGGCATAATGCCTTACTAACTCATGGAAGGTTCCCAATGTAGGGAAGGAAGGAAAAGGAAGGGAGGGAGGGAAGGAAGGAGGGAGGAAGGGAGGAAGGGAGGGAGGGGTGGCCATGGGCTCTGTGGATAGAAGCCAGTGATGGAGAAAAGCTTTTCAGCCTTGTTCCTATCAACCCCCCAGCTCCCATCTCTGTCTTACTATGAAATGTCACGTATGAATGAAAGTATCTCAACATTTTTTGCCTAAACTGAAATATCTTTGAATCGGGCATTGTCTTTACACTTCTGATCATAGTGTAACCTGTACAGCCATACAACTGGAGATTCAAGGTCAGATCTTGTTTGGACAATTTCATATTTGGAGGCAGCAATGCTACCTTCTCTTCTCATAAAGCTGCAGGGGCTGGCTAGGGGCATCCATGCAGGTAACCCCCTTTGTCCTACTTATTATCTCAGGGTACAATCAGAGGGCTGAACACAGTGGGAAGTGCAGTATGACCTGTCAGTTAGATACAGCCACACTGGGCATGAAAGTGAAAGATTGACAAGACTATCTTGTTTCTGCACAAGGTTTTTGGGTGCTTGTGAGGTTTAGAGTGATGGGGGCTCTGTGGTGCTCAGGTATAATAATCCCTGGGTCAGTGTAGATCTCCAGCAGATGTCTGAATGCCCTGGAAGGAACTGGCTGTGACATGACCTGTTTTGACCTTTTATGGCTCAGAGCAGTGGAATGTCACAGATATTGTAATATAGAGTTCAGGACCCCAACCTTTTTTGACATGTAGACTGACACTACACTAAGACCCATGGCAGGAACTATCTCTTGCCTGCATTTGGCTCATACCAGCCTGAGTGATTTTTTGTCACAATCTTTTTTTGCCAGCAGCTCATTTTACTGTGTCACGTGAAATATTTCCTAATCAGGCTGACCATTTTTTTTCTTTCTTACATTATGCTCTTGCATTTTGACAATGAGGTGAAGCTATAATTTTTGACATGTAGGAATTACTGTCTGAAAGATGGTTGCATTGAGAAGCACCATTGTTGGAGCTTGTGGCCTGTGTGGGGTGTCCCTGAGCACAGGATCTGTACAACATGATTGTGAAACTCTGAGAGACCAGCAACTCAAAGACAGACTCACTTGCCCTCCACTACTGTTTCTCAGAAGCAGCTTGGGTTTGTTCCAAGAGAAGCAACTAGAAAAGTCAGGTCTTGTCCTTCCCCTTCTCCGGCCTAGAGTGGGCAGGGTAATAGGGCCATATCCAGACTTGCACGTTGGAGCAGAGGGAGCCTGGCTGCTGTGTACAGTGCCAGGGAGGTGGCCCATGGTTGAGCATAGGAGATATAGATGAGTCAGTGATTTGTTCCTGCAGGCTGTCAGTGCCAGGGGACCCTCCTTGATGGGGTCTTACAATCTGTCCTTTCAGGACGGCGGCTCATTACTGGTATATCTGACCAGGAGGATGGTACAGTGCCCCTTCTCCTTTGTTTTCCTGCTAAGAGTTGACATTGTTTTCACAAGGACAGAAATGAAGCTTGGCCAAGCAAAGGTGTATGGAGCCTCACTGCTGAGGATTCCTTGAAGCATGCTCAAGGAATGCTGAAGGATGTTCAAGGATGAAGCATACTCAAGGCAGTGGTGCTTCTTGTCTTCCTCACCCTGCTGCCCTCAATCCTTTGAGATTATTCCTTCTGTTTTTGACTACATAACCTATCATACCTGCAGTGCCCTTACATACATGGCTGTTGCCAGTGGTCTGTCTGAGCTGTATTCTGTACATCCTCTATTTGGTCCATACACAGAAGTGCAGAAGTTCCCTCTGAACCCAGTGTGCCCCAGAGATGATAAACCATGGGCTTGCACTGGTGGCACCATCCTGTATGTCAGGAGGCTGAGCATCGTGCAGCTCTGAGGAGGTGCTCTGTGGGGGCTGTGGGGTAAGGGATGTGGGGTGCAGGCTGTGATCTGGCACTGTCTGTGTTGAGGGTCTCAGCAGGGTCTGGACGGGTAAGGACGACGACTGGTGATCCTTCTGTTGGTGGCCCAGCTGGAGCACATGCAGGAGATTGGCACAGCTGGACCCAAGGGCCAAGTGGTGAAAATGGCCAGGGAATTCAATCTTGAAGTCCTTGCCATTAGGCATGGTATCAGGGCAACTTCAGATGCAGTCTACATGTCTCTCCAGATATGGAACGTACCATCTGAGACACTCCCGAGGGTTTGGTTTTATATAATCTTTCTTCTTGCTGTTTTGGTTTTTGTTTTTTAGACTTTGGGAGAAAAATCCCTCTATTAGATTACAGAAATTAGTGTCTGTGTACATGCAGATGGATATGATCCACTGTGAAAACTTATTCAGGAAAAGTTTGTAACAGAAGAGCTTTGTCTTCTCTTTTAAAGATGTTATGAGTGGTTGAATAGTTCCAGAGCTGGTCAGCATTGGTATGGGATGGCCAAGGAAAACATTGAGTTGGCTGGATGAGAGTGTGGCTTGGAGTGGTATGTCCTGACCTGGGTGAAGTCAGGCATTTTCTTTAAATTATGGCTTAAAACTGTTGTCCCACCCGCCAGCAGTTACTGACCAGTCTTGGACTTTTTCATGAAATGATGGATATTGAGACTTCACTGCTGTGTCCTTGTTCATGTCAACCTCCTTGAATTTCCTCTTTCTGTTAGAAAAATTGTTCTCCTCTTCTGGATGCTACAGGAGATGGATGGCTCCACCAAAACTCTACACAAGCTTTGAGTTCCAGTAAAAGAGTGGGTAGTGGGGGAGGTAGAAGCAAAGGCCTGTTTTTGTGGAGTTTTTGTGGAGTGCCACTCTAGGTAGAGTATTTTAGACAGATAAGGTCTGTTGCTCTGCCAAATGCAAACTTAAATGTACAACCCCCCCAGCACCCTCCCCCTTCCCCGCAAAATTATATTTGTATTTTTTTCTTTAAAATTACCGTAGTCTCCATCTGGTAGTATCCTGCAGGACTGAGCTGTATTTGTGTGGATATTGGGATCAGGGTGCTGAGTATAGCCTCTTCTTGCATGTTCCGTTTTGGGTTTTGTTTTCTGTTTACGTGGTAGAAATAAAAGAATTCATGCCATCTGCCCCCACTTCCAATCAAAACACATCTGTGTGAGACAGCAACAGAGGGACCTGCGGGACTGGTGAGGTTTCCAGTACAGACTCAGTGGTGTCAGCATGCTGCATCCCTGCACATCCCGAAAAGAGCGGCCAGGGTGCTCTGCGCTTCCAAAGAGGTGCCAAATGATGGATGTGGGAGCCAAAGTGCGGGCACCAAGTTTGGAAAATCTTGCAGGAATCTTGGCACTTGCCTCCTAGCCTTTCCTAGATATAAACAGCAGTTTTTGTCAGAAATCTGCCTACATATTCCCCCTCTTCATTTTCTCTCCTGGCTGCATCTCCAGATGAGAGCTTTAGTGCTTCACACTGTTATAGGTTGTTTTTAATTCTAAATGCCAGCAAGAGGTCTCCCTAACATACAGTGCATATATAAATTATATATATATAGGTTTGGACAGTTATAAAATGAGGTGGGTCATACCTCCTTTCTTGTATAGCACTTTTCCTCCCGAAAAAAATCAAGTGTTTTCTTTGAGAAAGGCTCCAGTACTAGTGAAAGGAAAGGAGATCAGATTGCTGAATGCCTGTACCACCAAGTCTCTTTATACAGTTGTTGGGTTTTGCTTAAGAAAGGAGAGCAAATGCCCCTGTGTGCAGTTTAAAACCTGGTGTGGGAGAATTTCCTCTCATCTTCAACTCCATATTCATCTTTCCTGCTCCCTGCTGCACTCAATGTATTTCTTCTGCTGTGATGGTTTTTACACAACCTCTTTGGCAGCCACGGGAGAAGTTCTCGCAGCTCAGACTGTACTGGCACTTAGGGCTCTTGCAACACCAGCCACTGCATCTGACTTAATGAAGCACATTGAACAGAAGGGGGGGAAGCTGTTTGCCAGAAATAGGTTTGCGCAAGTGGTTCTAGGTTATATCTAAGTTGTTGATGCCCAGAAGAATTTCCCTGCTTCATGATGGTGGGATGGTCTCCAGACTGCAAGTCAGGCTAAGACCCATATGCCTTTTCTTTTATTTTCTTTGGAAGAAAACCCCAGTGCTTGGAGGGAGCAGGAGATGCTCTGGTCTGACCTGTCTTAGAGGGAACCACATCTGTGGGTATCCTGGCCCCATGGTTTTGCTAGAGACTTTGTGTCCTCTTTAGGGCTAAGCCAGGTACATTATAGGAACAGGGAGAGAGCTATATGGTGAGCAGTTCACAGGTTAGCAGCTGGAGCTGAATGCAGGACTCAGCCCTGCTACACTGAAGGCTTAGAGCTGCTCTCTTCCTTGTAGGTAAATTGGAAAGAAAATTTTTCTCTGCTTCCCAGGTGAGTTGTGAGATGCCCAAAGACTGCAGAAATAGTGCCTTACACATAGGTCAATGTACTGTTGAGTAATTTGGTGCAGAAAAAACAGGAAATAAAGATAAGCATTATACTTCCTTTGTGCATCTTAGAGCCCCTTAGTGGCGCTAAGGTCTGATTTATACAGGAAGCATCCATGAACCTAATAAAGGCATGGTTTTAATAGGAATGAACTCATTAAACAGAACAGCTTACACTGATTTCAGTCAAATCCTTACTAACTCAAATTAAAAAAGTATAACCCACTGCTTAGCAAAAATAAGAACACAAAATTGGTTTTAAATGGCTTTAGTGTAAACCATTGCACTTCTCATGGGGAGATAAGCCTCAAAACTGGGATTTTCAGAGGAGTTAATCTCTAAGCAAGCCTTTTTTTGGGGTGGCAGCAGGAAATACTCAGCGTCTCTGAAAATTGGGTCCTAATTAACCTCTTCTCACAGAATCATAGAAAAATAGGTCTGGAAAAGATCTTCAGAACTGCTCTGGTTCTTCTACCAACAAATGTGTATGCACAGAGGGTGGTCATATACACAGATACACACACATGCATGTATAAAGCATTGCTGTGTTTTGTGCTTTGAGGACAATTTAACTGTAAAAAGTCACTTCCTCAGAGAGACGAATGATTCAAGTGGATACACATGCAAAAGGAAATGTTTCCATTAAAGACAATGAGAAGTTCAGATTTTTAACCAGGAGCTCTTTATTTACTCAGTCTTTTACTTTTTTTTATATAATCCCCTTGCTATTACCAGAGTTATTTGTGCATGGACTGTGCATAATCTGGGGTTTGAGAAACTACTTATCAACACTGTGAAAATTCAGAATTGAAGTAATGCCTTGTAAGAATCCTTACAACTAGACAATGGTCATGGAGAAAGCCAGATCTGTTGAAAGGCAAAGCATTTGGATCTGACCTGTCTGTCCTGCAAGATGTCTTGGGCTTTATTCAACACTTATTGTTACATTATTGTGTGGCAGGGGGGAGAGGCTTACAACATCAAGACTGTTAAGCACCTGTGGGCACCTTTTAGGCTTGGTCTAGAATAGGGACCAAGATTTGGAGCTGCCTGGGGTGATTAAGAGATGAGGCAATGGCTGGGATGTGTAGGGTCCCAGAAAGAGTGAAGTAGAGCTGAGTATCATTATCAGAGTACCTTGTTTGTCTCCATTTTCACTTTCATGTCTCAGATTTTATAATCCCATCTGGTGAAGTTCACCACTTCATTCTTTTTTTTTTTTTTTTTTTTTTTTTTTTTCCCACTGAAACATCACAGCTTTTCTTTGATTATTCATCAGTCTACTATTTAATATATTAATAGAATTATAGAATGGTTTGGTTTGGAAGGGACCTTCAAAGATCATCTAGTTCCACCCCCCTGCCATGGTCAGGGACACCTTCCACTAGCCCAGGTTGCCCAGAGCCCCGTCCAACCTGGCCTTGAGCCCTTCCAGGGAGGGGGCAGCCACAGCTTCTCTGGGCAACCTGTGCCAGTGTCTCACCACCCTCACAGGAAAGAATTTCTTCCTTATATCTAAACTAAATCTATGCTCTTTCAGTTTAAAACCATTGTCCCTCCTCCTATCCCTACACTCCCTGGTAAAGAGTCCCTCCCCATCTTTCCTGTAGCCCCCTTTAAGTACTGGGAGGCCGCTCTAAGGTCTCCCTGGAGCCTTCTCTTCTCCAGCTGAACCCCCCCAACTCTCTCAGCCTGTCCTCACAGGGGGTGCTCCAGCCCCCTGAGCATCTTCGTGGCCTCCTCTGGACCCTCTTGAGCTGAGTGTTTCATGTTTGGATGTTGGTGGCAGTCAGGAATGGGTCCCTCATTCAGCTCCCTAAACTGGTACATGAGAAGATGTGTTGTCTCTGCTGTAGGGGTAGCAGAAACATTGCAGCAAGTCAGTTGTGTTCACCCAGCCTTTCTCATATTATTTTTCAGGGTAGTCCCTCCAGTTACATGGAAAAGGGGTGTGAAGGCTCCAGGGATACTTGTGACAGCCTGTGGCAAGTTTGGGTACAAACAGCTGGCAACACTTTTCTTGTTAGGAACATAAAAAGGTACCTATAGCCAATCTGTGTCACTGCTGTATGCAGCTCTGCATCACCTAGTTCTGACCCACTGCTAGTTTAAAATAGGTTTTCTCCTTTTAAAATCAGGGCCTTTGTGCAGATACATCCTGCAAATGTATTTTTTCTAGATGACCGAGACATTGTATTCCTCCACGATGGTGGTTTGCAATTAACTTTGCTGTAATCCTCTCTCTGTGCCTGGGAAATATCAGTCCAAACATACGAGTCCTACCATCCCCGATTGCAAAGGCACGAGGAAAGGGGAAAGGAAAGAGGCTCCATGCACAGGCAGGGTCAGGCCACCAAAGGGGCTTTCACTTTCTCCATGAGCACTTTTAGGAGGGGCCGTGTCTGTCTATGAGCAAAGTTGGGCAGTGGGGAAAGCCTCATGGATGCTGGCTGTTGGAGTCTGGATGCAAACAGCTGGCGTTCTGCAGGTAGGAAGGTAGCCACGCTGGGTTCTTGGGGGAGATTTAAGTGGCACAGATGTGGAGGACAGACAAGAATATTTGTGAGGTGATTCCAAGCCGCTGATGAAGCAAATAGTGAGTCTAGCAATAACAGAGGAGACGGTGAACCAGTGGATACTGTCATTGCCAGGACTGAGGGGAGGAGGCAGTGGTAGAAGGCTGATTAGCAAATTAGAGTATTTACCCTTTCCTTGCAGGCCTGGGAAACCGATTTGGTTCAGCAAACTTGCCTGTCACTCAGCAACTGTGACTCTTAATAAAGGTGGAAGTGAGGCTGGCTGAGATTATTCTGAATTTCTGTACTGATCATAATTCAGGTGAGTGAGCATCAGGGATTTCAGGATGACCGTGCCTGTGCCCTTGCCTGTCCATATGGTATGTGCATATGCAAAAATGCACATTCCCCAGGGAAGTCACAAATCAGATAAAAGAGAAGAAAAACTGGTGGTTTTTTTCTTTTTTTTCTTTCACAGTACTAATCACCATGGTATCCAAGTGCCTAGTTGTTAGACTTGCATAAATCATCACTGCTTTTGTAACAGCCTCCTGGGGGAAGTTTTGTCTAATTTATTTGGACTCATAGAGAGTAATACAGGGTGGGCAGAAGGGGGCTGTCAGGCAGGAGCATGCTGGCAGGCAGAGGCCGTCAGTGTTGTGCTCCAGTAATCCCTGCTCCCCACCCCGAGCCCCGCCAGCCCAGGGCAGGGCTGTAGAGGGAGAGCCATGGGTGCAGACGGGACGGGCGAGGGGTACATGCCATGGGCGAGGGGTGTGTGTCTCAGCTCATGTTGTCCTCCCATGCGGTGGGGAGAGCTGAGAAACGCTGCCCACCGTGACCTCCCTTCTGGGCTGTGGCACTGTGTGGCTCCAAGGTTTTAGGGGAACGTGGGGTGACAGGACCAGCATAGTGCCCAGCTCCTGCACAAAGCTCCCTGGACCTAGGTGTGGATGAAGAGCAGCAGAGGGACAGTGGCAGCACGAGAAGAATGCCAAGAAGGACATGATGGAGAGATGGGAAACAGTCCCTGTGAATGCACTGCATGAGCCTTTAATCCTGCCTGAATGAAACCTGAGGCTGGCTAGTGGCAAGCATGGCTAGAAACAGCATTCCTTCTCCTCATACGAAACCACTAGACTAACTTTCCTTTGCTGACTTGATGCCTTATTTTATCCAGACTCTTTCTTTTGTGTAGCTACTGCTTATTTGTCTTCCTGTGCTGCCTTCTGTACGCCTCTTGTAACCTCTCTGCCAGAGGAATTGATAGAAGTGCCTTGTGCTGTTCGTGCCTGCTCTACTTTCAAGTGATTTTTCTGAAGACTGGGAGCAAAATTAAGGCGTGTTTGGAGCTACATAAAAAGTGTCCAGGTGTCAGGGGGTTTCAGGGTTGGAAAATATATGGGCTACCTTGAAGGCAATCCTTTGAATATTAAAAGCAGAAAACCTGCCAGGCCACTTTGCATAACACGCTCTATAATCTGTGAAGTAATTCCAAGGTGCCTGTTACCATGGCACCTCTCGGAAAAGCTTAGCAATATTAACAGGAAAACAGCAGTGGTGGGTTAAAGCAAGAACTGCAGCTCAGGCACACAGTTGCTGTACCTCAGCTGACCATGTACTGAAGTGCACATTGCTCTGATTATTTTCTTACTCCGTCACAAATGAATATTAAAACTCATCATCTTAAACCTCTTGCATTGAGGTTTTAATCTGAAATTGCCTCATAACTAAAACCCAGCCCAGCTGTCTTGCTTGACAGACTCACAGGGGTCCACCAAACCTTGATGACTTCACTGGGTCTCTGCAGTGGATGTGAATTCATGTTGGATCTCCCGTTGTGGCTTGGGTAACTCCCCAGAGGTGGGATGCAGCTGAACAACTGTGTCTGCTTCCAAGCTGGCCACCTTCCATTTATTGAGAATGGAGAGAAATTGACTCTGGATATGGTGCATCTTATTCTAAAGTAAATCTCTAAAATAGGCCAACTGAGATGTATCCTAAACCCCAATTTTCCTCCACCGGTTACAAAGGAAATCTTGAATTGTTAGCTCTGTTAGTGTAGACAACCATATTACAGACATTTCTACAGCTCAGTTAACCAGATGGAGGCTTTTAGTGTAATCTGAGATGCTCTAGGGACCTGAGACATCTGCATGGGGTTGACAGGGATGACATGAGGACAGTAGGAGACACAGGTCTTTCAAGAGTGGCAGCTGGAGGACAGGTTGCAGAGAGTATTTCAAATGGCACTAAATGCTGATTGCTGGAAACTGAACAGGGCCCTTTGGGTGGGGTACAACTCCAGACTAAGGCACTGAGATATCTTCAGGTAAATACATGTGAACTTGGTCTCCAAGCACCCAGGATGAATTGTGAGAGCTCATCACAGCTTCTCATACATAGGTATCCAGTACCATCTGGGATGTTCCACTGTTCCCACCTGGACTCCAGCTGCTGTTCCAGAAATATGTAAATGCTGCATCATATCACTGCACGTCTCAGACACCCTAGGGTGTATCAAATAGCAGAGAACATCCTGATGAACTGAACCCTGTCCCTGGTCAACACAGTCAGTGGATCCTAGAGAGGAATCATCTCACTCAAAGCAGATACCCAGTAGCTGGCCAACCTAATCGCTCTTCAGGGCCCATTGACTGTTTGCAATCACTCTCCACTGACTGTCAGGGAATCTAAGATCTAGGCTCAGTTCAGTTGCCCACCCATAGACACCTATGGTCTCTGAGGGGCTCTAGGGTATTTGAGACATCTGCACGGGGTTGGCAAATATGACACAGAGCATGTGGAAGATCTGTGCCCTTCCGAACCAGCAGCTGAAGGTAACCAGCAGGTAAGGTACCTTAAGGTGTCTCAAATGACTCTAGACACCTATCTGTGAGCAAGTATAGCCGCCTAAATGGAGATGACTAAGTCTTGAATTGAAACCTTCTCTTAAAGAAAGATGCAACAAATACCGCTCTTCTTTCCTTACTTCTACTGGGTTTCCTTTATAGATGCTTAGCCTAATGGGGAACTTGTTCTATGTTGAGGCCTTTGAGCACTGCAATGATGATGAGAAAAATAACACCATAGCGGAGGCAGTCTGCTCTGATGAATATCCCCCAAACTCTACACCATACTCCTCAGTGTGGAGAATGCCTTTCCTATAGAGCCCAAGCCTGCTGGGGCTCCTCAACCACCACTAAGAAAGACTCAGTTAACTTCAGATCTCAGTGCAGTTAGAGATGTTTAGCATTTTTAACCGAGAAATGAGAGGTACAGATTAACTAGGTATAGGAACATTCAGACACACAATTTTTTTGTACAGCTGTAAAACAAATGCACTATGTTGGTTGTAAACTCCTTAGATATATTGAGAAACAGTGCCTCAGCTGCTATAGACACTAAACTTCCTTGTGCACTTGTCTTTCATGCCAAGAGACAGCACTTTCTGCATCTTCCCCAGGATTGCAGTAAAAGCACTGTTGCTTCCATGGAGTCAGATTCATCTTAGCTGACTTCTGCTCTTTAAAACCCACCCAGAGCTTGTGCAAATTTCCTTACAACCATTGTAGCTGGAAATAACTGATCATCTCACTCTCAGTTCTAATTAGTCCCTTGTGGAGTGGAAACAGAAATATTTACTGTTGTCTCTGTGGTTTGTTCTGTGGGTTAAACCAATAAAGTGTGTAAAAGTATATATGACCAATATATTGTTATGATGATTCATGTGAGAAGTTGGAAAGATTCAGTTCTTGCTAACTCATTTATACTTTTTTGACATGACTGGTGACATAAATTTTGCCAAAATGTACAAAGGACATCACCCTTGGGTTTGGCAGAGGTGGAGACAATACATCAAATGACGGGTTGGATGGGGCTACAGCTCACTGTGCAATGATCTCCCGTGACCACTTGTGGTTATTGCCCAGTCTTGATTTGCTGCCAACCTGCCAACTCTCTCCTTTCTCTCAGACTCATTCAATTTTGTTTCATCACCTTCCAAAGAAAAGGCTTTGATCGTGGTTTGGATATTGAAGAAGAAAGTGGCTGCTTCAGTCTCCCCTCTGCCACATTAGCTTCATATTCCCCTCACCAGTGGCATCTCATCCTGTGGTACAGTAACTCTGGTAAAAAAATCTACACCTGGTTATAATGAATATTTACCTTCAACAGCTCACCGTAGTGAAATAGCTCGTTAAAAAGTTGTGTTCAAACATTTGTAACATTTTGCCTCGATTTTGTTTGATTTGGTTCCTCAGAAAATCCCAGTTTTGTTTTTAAGGTTTCAGTCAATGGAATTCATTGTAAATTGAAAATGCAAGTAATTTTAAATGTTGTTATTTATACCAACATTTGATTATTTGACATTTGTTTTCACTTGTTTTAAAGAGATTGAGACTTTTCAGGGGAGAAAACTCGACTGTAGAGTTTTGATTCTGTTAGATCCATGTCCTGGGATGTGCCATCATGCTCCAGCATGAGCTGAGGCATTGCTAAATTATGAACGCTATAATCCAGCCCGCAGGGTAAATCAGCTGCACTGCGTCTTTCAAGAGATACCGCAGCAGCTCAGGCAGCCAAAGATTTCAAAACATGTTCAACATCAGTGGTCCCAGTAAGAAATTAAAATTTTCTCACTTAGAAAACTTAGATTATGCAGAAACGGATTTTTTTCTCCATCAGAGATATTCTGATGGAAATTCCCTATTGCTCTCTTGAGGAGAGTTATCGGGGGCTGGAAACTGTGAACAATGTTAACATCACAATGATGCGATTCAGGGCTAGTGTGGATTTCATTGTAGGTTTTCTGATTCTTCATGATGGGTTTCGTGCAAGGGTTGGTGACAGAAGTGGAATGTTATTCTCTGATGAGGAGCATCATACCATTTCCCTGCTTGAGCATTTTTACTACAATTTCTGAGTCGTAGTTTTTGTGACATTTTGTGTTTTTTTATTAACGAGGAATCCTTGATTTTGCTCTAAGCAGTCAATTCAAATTTCCCCTTTGTTTTTCTGGACATTTTAACTCCTCCTGCCTCACCTGCCCCAACCTTCTTTAGGCAATTCAGGTTTATCTCAAAGTCATACAGCCCAGATTGCTCAGAGGCAAAAGTGATGATAGCATGTGTGCAAATCTTTGTGTTCCCAGAGGAGATCAAGAACACATTCCAGCTTTGCTGCCCAAGTTGCTGAGACGCTGAATTTCGGATTTTGTTCAAATTGGGTATAAGTGCATTTTAGAACACAGAATAGCAGAGGGTTTATAAATCATTACATATCACTGGGGAATATCTGATGGCTTGAGCACTCACAACATGTGGAATCTGGAAAGAAACACTGAATGAAAAGCTATTTTTATACAGAATGGAAAGACACTGCAATATACAATAATTCCTTGTGAATCATGTAATTGGCAGTTTGTAAGCAAAATAAAAGGCATGCTATTTTGCTAACAATGTGTAGGAATTAATTTTTACTTTGATAATAGAGAAATCTAATGCAAATATTGTGGCAGAATATTTCACTAGCAGACAAAGGAAACTTCCTTTGCTGCCAGTCAGATTTTTTTGCTTCTGAATGACACGGGAGTTTTCAAAGCTTTGCTGTGTGCTGTCAGTAAGAATCTGTGCAGTCTCAGTTTGCAAAAGATGAATTTTTGCAATCTTGGGGAAAAATGAGGGGCTCTTCCATAGGGGAAGACACCAGGGTTGTCTTTCCTTGTAGAACTGTCTTGTTTTCTTATTTTTTCTCAACTACCAGTACAAAACCAATAATCTGTGCACCACTTACAGCAGTATATGTTGATGAATGAGAGAATAGACTTTGGCATCCTTTACTAGTTCATCAGACCTAGCAGTAGATAATGCTGCTAAATACTGGAAAACATCCTTAATGTGCCAGCTGTGCAGTGATGAGTGGGAAGAGTTTTCTTCCTGATTCCAGGACAAATAGCCTGAAGGAAGAAATTTGACTGTCCTTAATATATGTTAAATGTTACTGGTCAGAAAGTTCTCTAAACCTTACAAAAATCTGTTTGTGGGAGCAAGCATAAGATAGAGCTGGAGTATTTCCCAGAATTGATTCCAGACCATTATGAATTGAATCTTCGTGTTGTCAAGAGCTGATAAGCAACATTTGCAGGCTGCTGAGTTTTCTATGGTTATCAACGAGGAGACTAGCATGTGGTAGTATTTTGGACTTGCTGTTTGTTTCCTGGGAAGCTGGAGGCAAAGTTTTTGGCTAATTTCAGAAGGAACAGTGGTAGGGTGTCTGCATCAATAATTTTGTTGTTGCCCGACCTCCTCCTGTCTCCCCAATGTGCTGTTAAAGGTCTCCTAATGACTTCATTTCTTAATCAATATGATTTACTTATTAACCAGAAATGTTCTGTAGTAAAATTTTACCACAGCTAGCTGAGTTATTAGTGCTATTATCATTAAGTTATATGACTCCATGCATCCATGGAGCTGTGTTCTTGCTGGAACAAACACTGGGGAATACCCTGACCCATCCTAAGGGCTCCCTGAAGCAAGCTAAACTGGCATTAACTATCTCCTCCTTCTCTAGCTGAATTTTTCATAACAAGACAGTAAAGGAAAGAAGTATTTTAATAAATACCTTTCACAGATAGTAGGTGACTTGCGGAAAACAGACTCTACAACCGAATATAGTTATACAGCAAGTATGTTTACTCCGGTGCTGTGTGGTGGTGTGCATGCTTTGTGGAGAAATGCCTATTAATTTCTACGGCCCATATATGCCTATCCATAAACTTGCTAGAACACATCTGCTTTCCAAGGACAGGAAACATTTTTGCTGAACATAGTAATTCTTGGTAAGTTTCCACAGAAAACTGCTTTGTTTTGTTGAACACAGTAGCAGTAGCCCTTGGTAAGCTTCCACACAACACTCAGGGCAAGCAGGATTATTAAGCAATATTCAGAAATCATTATAAATTGCCATAAGTAAATAAGTTGCAAAGCAGGTGATCATTTCCTTGTATCAGTAGCTTCATTTTTTTTTTTTCTCATTCTCTTAATTTAGTATTGTGATTGATAATAAGTGCATTTGTGTTTATAAAAAGATTAATTTTCTTCAGCATGTCTTTGTTTTGCAGTAGGTTCAAATCAACTACTATGTGAGAGGTGACCTCCTCTGGCCAATGCTATTCAAGTGCACCAAGTGTTCTTTGGATGTACCAAATAGATGCAGGTCCTCAGGGACTCACTTCTTTCTCTGAGATGTTGCAGACTTGGGCTGGGAGGTTCCCACTTAGCTGATTAAGCATGTTTAGGTGCTTAAAGAGTGCTGCGGTTAACACCTGAGTGCCATTAGATTTTTATGTGCTGACAAGTTTAGGGGACCCTGGGCAAGAGTAGTGCTCTTGGATCTAGGCAATAAATTCCACCTAAACCTTGGAAACCGATGTATATAGTCTGAATACTGTTCAGTGGTCCCAGTCCTTACATGGATGCCAAATGGCCCACAGTCAAGCTGTTACAGCAAAATAAAAGCAGTAAAATGGCTGGGGATCCAGTGCCATCACTGTAGCTAATCCTGTTTCACATTGCTTAGGAACGAGTTTTACTAGTCTCACTCTAGAGCTGCTGTCCTAGTTCTGGGCAACCTGAGGCTTTAAAAGTCACAACAGGCAACTGTGTGGGCTCCTGGAGGTGGGCTGGATGATTCAGGTCCTCCTCTGCTCTCAGGCAGAGGGGACTGGATCTTGTCTGGCAGACAGTGTACCTTGAGATTACAGCTCTGTTTGCACACTGCGTGTTATGGAGAATTTACTTTGGTTCTTCCTTGTTATCTTCCTCTATCTACAATAGGAGTAATTCAAGGTGGAAATGTATTTCCACAGACTACACAGCAATACAGAATAGATCTGTCCTACAGAGATGCACATAAAAGAACTAGTAGTGCTCCAATACAGATTAAGTAGGTGCTTCCACAAGTCCTTGCAAAAAATAACTACAAAAATTTAACTCTTGAGTTGCAAAACAAGAAACTGAACATCATATTACGTTGCTGTAAGAAAAAAAAAAAGAAAACATAGCTTCAGTGTATGTTACTCTAAGAACCACAGGATCACAGAATAATTTAGGCTAGAAGGGAGCTCTGGGGGTCATATGGTTTGATCTCCCATTCAGAATGGGTCCATGTAGAGCAGGTAGCTCAGTCAAATCCATTCTTATTTGTGTGCCAGTTCCAGTGTTTGACCACCCTTGTGGTAAAAAAAAGTTTCCATATATCTAATTGGAGATTCCCATGATGCAACTTGTGTCCAATCGCCTTTTGTCATACCACTGTGCATCTCTTAGAAGAGTGTGTCTCCATTGTCTCTAAGCTCTTCTGTTAGGTGTTGTATATATCAGTAAGATCTGTAAGAACAGGAATTACTTCTGCTTGCTAACCTGAAAAATACTGGACTTTTCTGCCCTCAAGGCACTGCTCCTTAGACCTTTAGTGATACTGAGGAGTATCTTTGGACAGAAGATTTCTGATTTAGGAGGAACTTTTTATTTCTGAAGAGAAATCCTATTTAAGGAAACATCCTTGTACAAGGGTTTGACAGACAATTCTGCTTATCGTCACCTACTTTTCACTTCTCATCTGCAAACTGAAGGTCGAGAACTAGTTGTCATTCTGAGCTCATGAGAAGCTGATAGGAGCAGGAGATGGCTTTACCACCCACAGGTGAGAAGCACTGCAGAGCTGCCTGGGTGAAATCTTTGCCACTCAGAAGTTAAAAGGAGACTTCTGCCTGTACAGGTCTTGTGGAAGAGTAGAAGCAGATAGCTGCTCTGCCTAACTGTGCCTTGTAGGATCTCATCCATGCTACTGGTGGGACACCCATACCACACATGCCAGGAAACAGAGCCCTGGCCTTGCAGATGACAGAAGAAGTAAAGAAACCCCATACATCTGCACGTGATAGCTCTTCACTGCCCCCTGCACTGTTTTGCACTCTGCTAGTTTTTTGGTGAGCCCTCCTCATTTCTGACAACTCATTCCTCTCTGCACCTCTGTCCCACCCAGTTGTCAGCACCCCTTAGTGCTTCTGATGCAACTGGTACATTGAGCTCTTAAACAGAACTTTTTCCCACTAAAAAAACCACCAAAACCCAAACCAGAAAATATTTGGGAGATTCTAAGAGATCTGAGGGAGGAGATTAAAACTAGATGCCAGTTATACATTGCCAAGCAGATTTTGAGGGAACCTTTGAAACAACAAGCATGGGCCCCATAACTGTAAGAGGGCAAATGCTAATTTGCAGGATTTAATTTCAGAGAGAAGTAAAAACTTGCCTGCCAGATTGAAAAGTCCCTTTTAACCTCTCACTTCTGTGGTACCTAAAGGGAAGCTTTGGATTAGATGACTCCTTCACTTCAATTCTTCTTGGCACTAGATGCAAGCTCTTTGGTTGCATTACTGCAAACCTTTTACACGTGTATTTACAGTTGAACATATGTCTAAGCAATCTGCTGAGTTAAGCTTTAGTTAGGTGCATGAGGTCTCATTTTCTCAGCTCAGGAAAGACACGGACCTGCTGGAGTGGCTCCAGAGGAGGGCTACCAGCATGATCAGAGGAAGGGAACACCATCCCTGTGAGATCAGGCTGAGAGAGTTGGGGTTGTCCAGCCTGGAGAAAAGAAGGTTCTGGGGAGACCTTATTGCGATTTCTCAGTACTTAAAGGGAGCTTATAAGAAAGATGGAGACAGACTTTTTAGTAGGGCCTGCTGTGACAGGACATGGGTTAATGGCTTTAAACTAGAAAAGGGTAGATTCAGACTAGACAAAAGGAAGAAATTTTTTCAATGAGGGTGGTGAAACACTGGCACAGGTTGCCCAGAGAGATGGCAGATGCCCCATCCCTGACAACATTCAAGGTCAGGCTGGACGGGGCTCTGAGGAATCTGATCTAGTTGAAGATGTCGCTGCTCATTGCAGGGGGTTTGAATGAGACGACCTCAAAAGGTCCCTTCCAATTCAAGCCATTCTATGATTCTGTGATCCAGCCTCCCCTGTCCTCCCAATGGGGCACTATAGGGTACACTGAGGAACAGAGAGCTTGCTCGGCCCTTCTGCTTCTCTGGAGTTACCAATTCCTCTTGAGTGGGGCTGCCACCATATGTGCAAAGTCAATAAAGTGAGCTCATTAGTCCTCAGTTTAGGAGCAGCATAACTCAATTTGCACAGTGCTAGATCTGAGGCCAGGTTTGCTTTGACTGAGGCAAGCATCGTTCTTGCCCATGTTGTACAGAATATCCTCAAACTCCTAAAAAGTGACTTCATTCATATCACTGAACAAAGATATCGGGGTAGGGATAACAATTCTTTTTGTTTCAAATACGGGTCCATTCTGTAATCTCCTCATTGTCTTTATGATTGTTGCTAAGTATGAGCAATGAGATAAAAAAATGGCATATGGATTCTGGGCAGGTAAAAAAAGTGTTCCAGACATACCACCTTTATTGCTGAGACTTTTTATTTACACTGAAGGTAAACCAGGAATAACTCTATAGTAGCCAGTGGAACCAGAACTAGGTAAATATGCTAAACGAGTCCAGTGGCTACAGTCTGAGTGTATTATTGTTGATGTCACTCACAGAAACTCTCCTTTTTTTTCCCAGTTGCTCACTAGGCAGGTTTTTCTTGTTATAATAAAAAGAGATTTCACTGATTCCTACACATTTTTCATTCTTAGTCCTCCTCTGAAGTAGTGTAGCAATAGTGCCCTATTTTCAGACAGGAAGCTGAGAAAATGATCAGCCAGAGTCGTAGTTCAGGCAAACTTCATCATTCCCCTAGTCCATCCTCCAGGAACAGAATTCTTCTCTGATGCATTTTCTGTGACTTTATCCAGTCTACTTTTTAAATAAATCAAGCAACGGATCTACCACTTTAATCTGGAAGCTGATTCAGTCCAAAGAAACTCACTATGCAGTTGAAATTCCTTCTTGTTTCTTCCCCAAGATCACCGATTTCCCTGCTTTAGAGGAGCGCAGCAGCATGGGTTTAATCAGTGATGGACTGGTTGGAAGTGCTCTGAGATGAGCAGGTCCCCTGAGAAACCTTTAGGGTTGATGAGTGTCAAGGAAACATGCATAGGTGCAGATCTGAGGGTAACATGTCAGCAGAATTTAGCAGTTATTTCTGCCTGGATATGACATAGCAACTTCATTTATACAGTGTGGAGAGGTCTGCAACATGCAGACAAAGAAAAAAACCTATAATTCAGCCAGTTTTCATAAGCCTTTTCCTTCTCAGTGAGAGATAACACCCCACAGGCAGTGCATTAACATTATCATTTCTATAACAGAAATCATGGTAGAGATCATGGCCATATCTGCTTGGATCTATGGAAACATCATTTTATGAGGGGGAGGAGGAGGAAACAAAGCACAGAAAATGTCAACAAGTGTCCTAAAACCCTACCTATGGACATACATTGCTAGGGAGTGACGAAGAACAGCGGTCAAGGGCAGGTAGGTGAGTCATTAATAGCTTCAAAAATAAGATCAATGACATGGCATTTTACCTATATGAGAAGGGCTTTAAAAATCAGAAAGTGCAGCATGAAATGGAAGAAACCACATTTAAAAACAAAAATGCCACATCGCCTTACTTGTGGCATTTTGAGTCAAAATGAAAGCTGTTTTTTTTAGCTTTCAGAAGCGTAATCAACTAGATGTTAAAATGGGAGATACAAATATTGAAAGGATTTCCATACAGGATCAGTGTCTCCTAAACGTGGAGCAGAATTACAGATAGACAAACCAGCTTACAGAGCCCCCCTGTTTTCCAGTTACAGCTGTTTGTTCATCTCCTGGCTTGCCTTCCACTAATGAGGTAGCAATCAATAGAAATTAAAGCACCCGCTGACATAGAAGATTAATATTGGAAAATAGTTGTAACCTTTCTGTCGAATACTTTTGGCAGTATAAAACATGGGTATTGATTTCTACTGGTTATACCCGTGTACCTGAACAATAGTCCTGCAAGCTTCACGTCAGTACTTGAGAAAGCAAATTATATCATAGGTGCTCAGCAGTATTAATAGATCAGCCATCAGGCTGTCACTGCTAACTTAGGATACTCTGGGATAAAAAAATCGTAACTCAGTCCTTCTTCCATGGCTGTAAATGGCTTCTGGGATAGCAAGGAGCTATCCTCTTGCCTTGTCATTCCAGTGTCTGGGTTCAAGGTGTCTGTGACACTTGAGGGGTCCCATCTCATTCCCAGAGTGACAGTGGCAGTTTGTGGGCGCTTCCCAGACTAGGCAAGCAGACCTGGAGCCCGGGGATGATGAGGTCACTCCTGCTCCACCATTCACTTCAGTCTCTGCAGTGCTTTGAACAACAGGAACAGAATTGATTCGTAATGACAGAAAGGTGATATTTTTAGCAAAAGTCTGTCCCTCTTCCTCACCCTGTTTCTTTGTCCCGTGCCCCATCACTCCAACACTGCAGCCTGCGGCACACCACTCATGCTGGACATGCTTCTTCAGCACATTTGTTTCCAAACCTGTGTAAATATATGGCCTGATGAGCCGTCTCCAACACAGTCTGAGAACAGCATGCCAAAAAGTCCTTGGCCACCCAGTCACCTACCCTGAAGGGCACCCTGGGAGGGGCTCCCAGGAGGCTGCAGAAGCCTCTGCACTGCTCACCCTGCTCACCAGTTGGCAGGAATGGCAACATCTGTTGCTCTCCTAAGGCTGGAAGCCATTTGACTTGCATACGTAATGGCTTCCCTCAGTGCAGTGCAGCACTTGAAAACGAACGTGAGAGCCAAGGCATACAACCGGCATGAGCTGGTGTGTCTCTGGGCACCCAACTAGTTAAGCAGAGTAAGTGACCCACACCATCTCTCAATCTAAATGTGCATGGCTCTCATAAAGTTTTCCATCAGGACATTCACAAATGAAGAAATAAGTCTCTGCAGCTCTTAAGTGGTAGGGCTATATTACACCCTCCCACCATTCTTTCTATTTTTCCCCTTTATGTATTCTCCCCGGGGAAAAAAAATATTTTTAAGAGAAAGCAGCAGGAAATTTCCAGCTGATTCAGCTCTAGAGAAATTCCCCCAAGATCTCATTTCTTTTTGTTCTCCTCTGCATCCCAAAGTATACAGACTGTGTGTTTGCTCAGTGTCTGTGTCCCTGCAAGTTCACTGGTATGAGTGTTAATCTCTTTAATAATTCATCTCCAATTGCAATGACTATTTGGCTATTCAGATCAGATTTTTACTTTCTAAAGCCACTCAATATATTTGCTGAGGTGATCCCTTCTTCTCATACTTATCAGAAGAGTTTACCACTGACTAGATCAGCTTGCATATGCTTTTGCTCAGATTTGTTGACATTTCAAGGGCAGAATATTTCAAGGGCAGAATTTTCTCATCTTTTTGGATGGTGCTGAGATGAAAACAAAAAATGTTACATCTGGTGAGAGTTAATTATATTTCAAATCTGTTGCAATTGAGTTGGCTTGGCTTCTAAATACTAAGTAGAACGTGCTCAGTGTTTGAAGACTGAGACTATGCTTCTGTGGAAGTTGGTTTTGTAAATTAACGATTCCATGGAGGGATAGCAAGTAAGCTTTTGGCAGCCAGAAACCCTTTGCTGTGCACTGGATAAAAGCCTGGATAAAACTCAGACCAAATGCAACTTAGGTTTAGATCTGTTCAACGGTGTAGTACTGGGACGTGTGGTCTTGCACACAGAGCAAGGAAAGGTTAGAAGTCGCTGTCTCTATTTACCATTATCTTACACAACTGAGAATTTTAAGCTCAGACTTCCTTCTGCATAAGACCTGAAATCATTTTGGTTTTGCTTTTGTCTATATCACATATCAATTTATCATCGTCTCTCAAGCGTGAATTTCCTGTTACAGGAAGGGTAGTTTTACCATCCACATGCTCCAGATGAGGAACCAGAGACGTGGAAAGAAGCCAGAATGGAATCAAGACTTTCTCAGTTTCAGTCCATTGTCTGCCTAAGAAGACTGAAGGTTTAGCTGTCCTCTAAGCCTTCAACAGCATAGAGAGGAGGCAGGCGAGTCAGACAGCAAGCTTTTTCAATCGTAAGAGAGCTCCATAGTGGAAACAACATTAGTTCAGTGATGTCTAGATGCAAGAGACAAGAAGTAGTTGCCAAAATGGCCTAGAAAGAGATAAGACATCATTCTGTGGGTGCCAGGTAAAAAACAAAAATAAAACCCAACCAAAAACCCCCACACCAACCTGAATGTCTTGTATATTATTCTTCAATGCAGGAAGCACTGTGTTAGCTAACTTTGAAATGAACTCAATAAACGTAAGAAATCATGTGCTTTCTGACTACGCTGCTCAGCAGTAGACTAATAAAATGTTATCTTGACACATTCTTTTCCACAGTCACGGATTAGGGTCACTGATACAGGATATCTTCCATTCTCAGGCTGATCATTAGTGCCATGATTTTTGTGGTGAAACAGTGGTGACAGAGAAATGCACAGCCAGGGTTGGGCAGGCCAGACCACGGCTCACCTCCTCCTTGACCTTAGGCACCACGGTTGATTTAATAATTAAATGTGGATGGTCTATCTGCAGATCAAGTCTGCCTCTAGGCAGGACAGTGAGAAGGTGACCATGCGTTTTTAATGCCCAGGACCCATGTGACCTCAGCAAAGAAAAAATAGAAATTGCAATGGCTGAGAAAATTTGTGTGTGAATGTCTTTATGAAGTGCAGATATTTCTGAAGCAGTGGTACTTCTGAAGACCCATAAAGCCCTTCCCCAACCCTGTTTTTTTTTTTCTGAAAGCTGATGGTTTGCATTTTGAGTTATTCCTGCCAAGGTGGTACCTGCTATATTTTCTTCAGGACTTAATTACAGCTTCACTGCAAAGATGTCTTGAAACAGCAGTTGGACTGCAAAGACAACCAGTCCTTGAGATGCTACAGGATGCTGAGGTCACTGAGAAATGAAGTTACTGGACATGTGATCATGATTTTGTGAAAACACCAAGTAAGAGATACCCTGCCACATGAAGAGCTGCACTGGTACTGGGAAAACAGGAGACCAGGGATGTCTGTTGGTTTGCATGCATTTAAGGATCTAATGTTACAAGAGCACTCGTATCAGTATAAAAGCTGCATGAAAATGTCTTTCAGGATCAGGTTATAGATGTATATTGTCACTTATTCTTTAATTTTTAATTACTTTTCTCTCTATGGAGGTGTTAGGTTTTTAGAGACTTTACAAAGCAGGCAACCTTTGCAAGTATAATGTCATTCAATGAGATGTGCCAAGCTACCAGGAATATTGAAAATTCATGCAAACACAAACCAGGAAGTTTCTTTGTATAAGCTGACTTATGATGGCTGTCTGTTTATATTTAGGCATAATGTATTTTTCTCCTTCTGACCAGATGCTTCCTCTTCTCCTATAATCCTGTGGCCCACAATTTTCAAAACTTGTGGATGGAAGGGTTTTTATTTAGCTCTGAAATCTTGCACCGGCAGGAATGCACGGCCTAATGGGTGCGCCTAATCTTCTGACGGACATGGAGGGAAAAGTATATTTGATAGAGGTCAATTCCACTTCCTTCATCATTTAATCTCATAAGTAAGGGTGTCTTTTCTGAACAGACTGCAAGAACAGGCACAGCAGATGGGACACAATTCCCAGCTCAGCCCCAAAGAGGCTCTTTTGTTAGTCATCCATAGATGATCTAATTTTTCCTAGGTTTCAAGCACAGATGGGCATCTAGTGGTATTTTGTAAGTCCTTGTACTTTTTGAGCGCAACAGCGGATTAGGTGCTTTTGCTGAGATCCACAAAGTTCTGGGCAGATGTTTAGTTTCTGAAAAAAAAATTATTTTTGTTGTGTGGCTGGGCCCCAGGAAAGGGGATGAGTTGTAAATGTCTGATGCTCAAGTTCACCAGGTTATCTACAGCTAGAGACAGATCTCCTCATCACTTTTAGGTGCCTGAAGTGTGTATAAAGTTTGCCCTAACTTCTTCCCATGGGGTCAACCATTCCAGAGAGGTCATTCATGTTAAAAATGGCAGAAAATGGAGGGTCTGAGAGAGGTAACTACTTAAGCTGACACAAGTGAAAATGGAAGGATAGTCTCAGGAGTTTGGTGATCTCCACTGTTAGGTATGAGTTTTTGGAAGACACAGATCACAGGTAGTATTTCTTAGGAATAATCAAGCTGTTATCAGTAATAAGAGATGGTTAATTCACACCATGTACTCACCCATGTAGTTAACAGACACCCTCACTCACGGTTACGTGGTTGCAGCGGCGGTTGGGCGGCAAAACCCAGCTGTGTGCTCAGAAGTGCAGAGTCGAACTTCTGCATGTGGCTGCTTGGTGGGTGTCTGGAGAATTCCTCTGAGAGTACTCTTGGTTGTCCGGGGTGTGGATATTCCTGTGCATAGCAGCTGTCACGCTCCTGGATGGGGTCTGAAGCACGCAGACCCTCATTGCTGCCAGTGGGTGCTAGTGAAGTTTCAGCAGACTCCCGTGCACTGAGTTTATCAGTTCTGGACTGCTCAGCACTGCCAGTGTCTAGGGCAAATCATTCCCTGCAAGACTTTCAGACACTACCTTCTCAGCACATACTGCCCCTCTCTTGTTTTCTGGTGATGGCATCACCTGACCAGTGTGAATTTTCATTAAGATTGGATGTGTTAAAGAGCAAGGAAGTGAGAAACATCAACAGAATTACCTTGAATCACCCAGCCAGGACCAGTCCATGAGGGAAAGTCCTTTCCTTCTGTTTGCTGGGCTTAGAAATCACATACTGGACTGACCATTTGGGTTTTTTTTTAACTAACAAGTAGAAATGGTATTGCCTTTAAAATAATGAGTGATTTAAAATAAAATAAATCAATCTCACGAGTTTTCAGCCTGCAACTAGAATTCTAACCACTTCTAGCCTTAAGTTTCACTGGTGAACTTAAATGAACTTGAAATCTGCCCGCAGCTCTGGCACTAATGTGTCACTGATGGGGAGCAGTAACTGACAAAGAGATAACCTGAATGCAGTCAGGACCATGTTTCCTCAGCTAAAAATGTGATTGACACTTTTTATTATTAGTTGAAAAACTCAACAGCTTAAAAATGTGTGATAGGTAAACAGCAGTTTTTTACTGCATTCTCAAGCTGGAAAAGCAGCTTGCTGGGTAATTTTTGGCAGAAAATGACATAAACTTACTATTACACTTGCAAACCAAGTGAGAAACAGTAAAAGTGTACTCTTGTAAGAAAAACACATGTAGACTAAGCTTCACTTGATCTCTGATGAAAAATGGCACTTTATATTTCAACAGATCTTTATTTTGCTAGATTTTTATGCCTGTCACCTTCAATTTATTCTTTTTCAAAACGTCTTGCTGACATTTTTTGAGACTTTTTTGAAGCTTCTGAAATCCCATCAACATCTCTCACACTTTCATAGTCTGCAGGGCATGGCTGACAGTATTGCTATAATGCTGTCTTTTACATTCTTTTACCAGTCTTTATGTCTGGAAAATGTTGAGGTCAAATTTATGGTATTGTCCCTTGATGACCTCAGATGACAAATTTGAAATAAGATTTTTGGGGGGTTGTCTCAATTATTTTTCGTTATTCATTATGACTGTAATACAGGAGTAAGAAAAATCAGCCAAGAAAACATGCCTGGATTCAGTGTGGGAAAGCAGGTTTGCTTGTGTTAGAGGTATTATGCAATTGTGAACCATTTTGCAGTATGGTCTTTAAGTTTTCTGATTTTAAGCCCGAGAGGGCAAATCCCACAGGTAATCTTTGCTGAGCAGGGAGAAACAACTGTCATATCTAAGAAGTACTGTTTACGGCTAAACTCAGAGGCAATGATGGTGATGGGTGTGTGTGCTGGATTAATTTTTCCAACATAGGGAATTTGGATTAAATAAAATACTCTTGAGAAGTTGCTGGGCCAGAGTCCTTCACAGGACCATCACTGCCCTGTGGTGGCTACCTGGAGTGGGCCATGGGACAGACCAGAGACCGGCTCTGTGGCATTTGCTTTGGCTATGCACAAAAAAATAGATCATTCAGCTATCTGTGATTAATGCTTAGGGCTAGTGGCCACTGTACATGGTTGAAATGGTAGAGATTAGTATTTCAAACAGAAGTTGCCATCTATTGAAAATCTCCTTTACCCATTTTGGAAGAAACTTTTTAGCTGATGAATGCTTTAGGCTGGTTCTGCAAATAGTGCATGGTGAATAGGAGGATTAGTAAGAGGCCACAGTCTCAGCTAGGGAGAGACAGAGGCAAAACGAGATTTGACTGCTGTAATTATCTCTAAACTTGACAGATTGTGGTATCTGTAGAATGGCATTAGGCATATTGCCTCTTGGATGAGGGTTGGGGGAAGGTCTGTTGGATTCCTGGATGTAAAAAAAAAAAAAAAAAAAAAAAAAAAAAAGGGAAAGCGAAGATTCATAGCTCTGATACCATTTTGAAGCTGTTTACTGGACAGCGAGGCATTCATGTGTGGTGTCCTCTGAAGGTTGTGAAGGCGTTGTGTTTTGTAGCGTATTGTAGACGAAGAGTGTCAGTCCTCTCAGCACACCAGGTTTTGGTGAGACTTTTCCGAGGGGTTATACTTCAAATGGACTCATTCTCCACTGCCATCTCTTCCTCTTTTGACCATGCTGGTTTCTACTAAATTGCTTTTCACACGTGTCTTACAGATTTTCTTTTACTTTTAATATCCCCTTAACCTGACTGCTATTTTCTGTGTCATAATTCATTCATAGCTGCCTATTTAAGGCAATTTAGATGAGTAGTGTGTTACTAGAGCGATGCAAAGAGGGCCGTAGCCTGGGGTATTACAGTTTCCCTGGGCCATCACCATGGCCATCACCATATCAGTCCCTCTGTTTCATCACCTTTAATCTGTTTTTCCTATAACTTGAAACACATCCGAACATTTTATCTGACCTATCTTATATTCCTTCATTTCTAGTTCTGGAGCCGTTATTGTTTTCTGGTATAAACAGATTCTTTGAAAATATACAATCATGGGCATAATTTAGTAGAAAGAACCTTCAATAGGTGTTTGAGAAGGAGAGAAGACTTTGAGATGCTTGGTATTTCTCAGATATACTTACTTCCAGATCACTTTCAAATACAAATTATTTGGGTGTTCAAAGTCTCTAGTCCCTGTTCTATAACACATTTGTTATTTATCTCCTACTTTCACTGTTGGATTGGAATTGATCTGGGTAAGTGTATGATATGGTCTCTTACTAATGACTCACAAATGTCAAATCAGTGCCCACATCACACAACAAACTTAGTATTCCTCTGTGGAAACTTCTCAAGGGTCTGGGCAAATCTGGTCACACTCTCTGGAATAAACATTTTCTCTTTTCCATTGGATGGTGTGTTTATCTAAGTCAGTCTTAGCTGGACCAAAAGACAGATTTATTTTTTATACTAAAAACAAAGGAGCCACCAGCTAATAGGTTTGCTGTGATCTGTCAGTCTGAAATGATCTATTCTGAGTCCTGAATGTCAAAATACATGACATTTTTGAACTGACATTTTGGGGACATTATTTCTTCATGAAAAGTTCAAGTCCATTCAACTTTCCATCTCTTTCTGGCGTGCAACCACAATCCTGAAATTTCAAACTGGACAGAAACTCTCTCTCTCTTTTTTTTTTTTTTTTTTTTTTTTTTTTTTTTTTGTGCTATTGTTGTTATTGTTATTATCATCATAATTATCATCATTATTATCCTATTTAATTCTGGCTGTATAATTTCACTTTGACACATGCTCCAGGACCAGCAGAGTCAGTAACCAGTAAAGATACAATGCTGTAAGTGACTGGGAAGGTGTGAATTTAGGAAAACTCTCACTGTAGCCTTGATGCTGTTGTTCATCCAGCTTTCATGGTCACACCAACCCTTTAACTTTTTGTACTGCTTTTTCCCTTTTGCTCTGATCCCCACAGATCAGTATGTCTTTAGTGCAGCAAGTTGCTTAATACAGCAGTGACCCACAGTGCTGCTGTGACCTGTAAACTTACGAAATAGCATGAAGCGCTAGGAGGTATGTGTTAGTGAAGAACGTAGGTCTCTTGACCCAGAAAGAGCAGAGGTGCTTGACAGATTGTCTTGGACAAATTCCAGCCTGGCTGTAAATTAATGCATTAATATAGTGCCTCTAAAGCTTTACTCATGTGAAATGGAGGCTGAATTATTTTCAAAGAACTTGCAGCCTTCAAGCTCAAGAGTGCTAGGATAGGGCAACATCAGGCAAGATGTGATGGCCCTTTTTCTCTTCTCCTTTCCTCCAGTTTCCATGACATTTCCCAGTATCTGGATTCATACCATACATAGGACTTGGTGTTGTGCAGCTATTCCCTATCATCCCCTCATGGAAAATGGTGCCGTTGCCGTAGTCAGGTCACTGCTTGTGGGGAGAGCACACTGCACATCCAGCAGCACCTGAGAGCACCTGAGAGCAAGTCAAGCCAAAGAGACTCTCAGACTTGCTAGAGACACTGTGTAGAGAAGCCCATGAGCCAGGCACAAGCATCCCAACAGCTGTTCAGAGGGAGCCTGGGTGAAGTAGATTCATAAGGGAGGCTTTGTAGCCTCTCTTACTCCTACCTGGAGATGCTTTCTGGTTGCCATGAGTGCCCACGCATAAGCAAAATACAGAGGAATATTTCTTCCTCTTTGAAAGAGGCTGGAAAAGAAAAGTAGCAGATGTACTTTATTTTTTATTCTATAGTTGTCAATGCTTTGCTTTGTTTTTCTTGAAGCAATACTGTCCTGAGAGACTGTTCCCTATGAGTTCTAGATCCTGATATCACTTTATACAATATCCTCGGGCTCTGCGACTGTTGGCTTCACAGCTCCCTGGCTCCCTGTTTGTGCATGGCCAAACCCTTTCTCTGCCACTGGCTTCTTCTATTTGCCTCACTTCCATGTTCTCTTTTTATACCTTTTCTACCCCTGGTATAGCCTTTACAATGAAATATAACTCTGGTCATTTTTTTTTAAATTTTTATTCTCTGCCTGCACTTCTTGCACCTCTGGCTAAAAAATAGCAATAAAGGTGTTACGGTTTAAATTATTTCTCACCTAAACTGTCCTAGCACAACAGAGATCATGTGGATAGTAGGATAGTGTGAGGCAGCATTATTGCTTCCTTGCACTGTGGGCACACATCCTACAGAAGTGAATTCCCCAGTCCTATACCAAATGGGCAGCAAGTGTCACTGAGGGCAAGTATAAATCTTTGGCTATGTTTCAATGGGAAGATTGGGAAGACTTTGCTCTAGCTGATATCAAGAGAATTAATTTCTAAACAACCTGTACCTCCAGCACTCCAATGACTGTGCTCTAGGCAAGGTGGCAAACCCTCCACGAGATATCACTGTCTGTGTGTGTAGGCTCCCCTTTCTTCCTGAAAGCTTTCCAGGCAGGCTGGGTGATCCAGCGGGACACTAGCTTAATCTCATTAAATCTCAAGACAGCTATATAGGAAATCTATTGTACTCATTCCTTGCCCTGGGCTGGGATGTGATGGGTACACGCTGCCTGGGTACCTACGTGTGGGACCTTGAAGAGCTGCCCTATAAAAGTTTAGCCCATGAGAGTTCAAACGTTGCAGTGTTTCTGGGTTCTGCACTGGAGATTTGTAGGTGGGAACATGGTGCTCACAGTCCAGGGAGGGACATAGAGCACTGCTGCCCTCAGTGTTTGCAGCTGAATGTGTCGCAGTGGCTGCTCCGGCGCTCACTCGGGCTGCTCAGGTTGGCAATTTGTGTCCCTGGATGGGCAGTTTGTGCCCTGGATGTATGTGCAGGTGTGTGTGTGTGTGTGCACGTGGGGAAGAACAGGCCTGCAGCTGTTCTGCAGAGCTGGTGGAGATGGCTTAAGGTGGTGGGTTGGGACACTGGTATGGATGTGCCCTTCAGAAAGCATTTGTGAGCTGTGAGATTTGCCTTGGCTGTGTGGGTCGCTCTCCGGCACACACTGTGGTGCCTTGATTCCTGCTTAAGGGAAGGCAGCTGCAATATTTAGGGCAGAAATTAGTGGGCACTTAGCGTTTGTCTCCATGAGCAAAGGCTCCTTTAACAACTGGCTTCTTCCATAGGACAATGTATTACCGTTTGCCTCATCCCTAGTGTTTTACTTCAGGTTCTTTAATGCATTGAAATTGGTATTTGTCCTTTCTAACATTGTGCTCAGAGAGCCTTTAGCCTCCGTCTCTAACTCTGCTGTTTAATGGAGTGAAGCAGCCACTGAATAATGTGAGACCTTCCCCCTCCCACATCTCTCCATCAACTCTGTCTGAGGCTTATGGCCTCACTTATGTACCTGTTATAGTTGACAAGATATTACCACCCCCTTCCCACCCCAAATCCAGCCAGATGAATAAGGCACTATCCACTTACCTCACCTCCATACACTGCACCCCTTCCCCAAATCCAGTTCCACCACGGACTAAGCTCAGGTGAACACCTAAGCTCGTTTAGTTGGAAATGCTCCTTCTGCCAATTGCCTTGGAGCTGGCTATCTGCAGGGCTTTTCCCTGTTTAGCAGACACAGCCTCAGAATAGTGTTTTCCTTGTCATTTGGTATCTCTGAAATAGGACAAAGTGGTGTGCCTTGAAAAAAGAGGCTGTAGATGCACTGCCTGTGCGATTGTATTGTCAACTGATAAGCGTACTTACCTACAGCAAACGGCAGCCCTATTAAAGAAGGATTATACACAGATGAGGAGTTAAAAGCTTAGAAAATATTTGTCTAATATTTTATTGGAGGTGTATTGCCCTCACTTGGCAATTGACTCCCAGCAAATCCCATTCAGGCAGGCAGAATATGGCCAATAAATACACCACCAGAGGAGGCAAAAGGGTGCTTTGGGGACTGGTGCATCCTCCATATGCCTGTCCAAAAACCCTGTTGCACCCACGAGATGACAGGAGTGTAAGACAAGCATTTGCCTCCAGACCCTTTAGATTCATTCTGTGAGTCATTGGGTCGACAGTGTTTGAAAAACCTTCTGTTAAAAAAGAGACAAAGAAATGGGTGTTTGGCATAGGTTTGACACTCTTAGTACTTAAACGTGGCGATGACGGTGGCAATTTAGCTCCGTGCTTTGACTCTGAAGATAATGAACAGCCCTTTGACCAGCTGTTACTGCAGATGGCACAGTGGCAACACTTTCTTGGGAAAAAGGAAGAAGGCAGCAAGAAGGCCTTAAAGAAAATGTTTCCTTGAAGTCTGGCATGATTTTTGTTCAGACCAGCCTGGTGGGGCAGGTGGGTCAGGCAGGGGTTTGATGGTGCCACTGGTGAGTTTGTGCTGCAGACTGAGACTTCATGTGAGGTGTTGTTAGAGATGGATTTAACTCCAGGTTCCACCATCTTTGTACTTTTATTAGATGTTTAAAGCCCATCCCAGAGTTTTGCAGCTTAGAGACATCAGCAAATTGTGATTTATAGCTGATGTCCTAGTGCATTTCTAGACTCTACTGCAAGACAAAGTCTTTGGCAGTTTCAGCGAGTCCCTATGAGGAATGGAAGCCATAAGAGGCTCAGGTGAAACCTCTTGACCCATACATACCAGTGCAAGCCCTCAAATTCAGGCTAGCTGTTTAGCCTGAGACATTAGTTAATCAGTTGGTGTAGTGTAAGGGCCAGCTGTGTACTGCTTTTCTACTGATGTTATAATAGCCCTATTGCTATTACACTAATAATATATTAGACCTAATTAATTTTCCCTGGTTGCCACCACCTGCTTCTGCTTAGATCAAGGGCTAATGAGCAGTTGACAGTAGTTAATGAGCTTCTGCAGCAAGCATTTAAATTTCTTTGCTGTCTAAAATTAGTTATCTCTTCTGGGCACTATGCTCTGCCTCCCCTGGGATACGTGGCACCATTAGCTCCCCAGTGTGTCGGGAGAAACCACTGCCATCAGCAAGAGACTGCAGCAGTAGGTCCTATCCAGAACAGCCCTCCTCCACTGAGCAGGGGAGCTGTGCTTTTGTCCCCAGCTTTCCAAACTGGTCTATAGACCAGTTCAGGTGTGTCTGTTTTACTGGTGATGTGGCCAGCCAACCAACCCAAGCAGGCCCTGCTCTGCAACCATGGTGTCACCTTCCTTGTAGCAACGGGCTTTGTAATGGTGCTGTTGGTGAGTTCTGCTCTGGTAGGGCTATTATGGTAACTATTCCTGCGTTGCCCAAAATTTTTGATAATGTATATTGCTGTATGGGTTGCTGGTGGGGAAGAGAATTTGATATGTGCCCAGAAATCTGGGAACTGAATCACCGCTTTCCTGCTCTCCCACAGGTGACATAGGGACCCAGGTGTCACTGCCTTGCTATGTGCCAGCTGTAAAGTGCTACGATTATAGTGAAATGAATTAATTTGCTGATGCCAAATAGGCATCTAAAAAATTCCTTTGAAAAATCAGTGTGAAATGACTTGCCCAAGATTAGGTACTTGGTGGTATCTGTACATAGAAGTCCTGCCCACCTACCTTGCAACTCTGGTGCCAAATAAGTTTTCAAACTGGGATATAGTGTCTTTCAAGCCACAGGGCTGTGATTGGACAACTGAGTCCAGATATTTGGCTGGCTGTGTGAAGGGACCGTTAAAAGGCAGTGGGATAAATGAGAGAATGTGACCATTCAGGACATACTCCATGCCTGGCCAGGGCAAAGCCCGGCAAGGTTTGCCACCACTCCTCGAGTCAATAGTCACAGCATGTCTAGGTTCCTGCAATTTTAAGTATTTCCTGTTTCCCAGGCATTTTATAAAGATTGCTTTCCAAGTTTCTCTTGTTTTTGCAGAATATAGTCTGGGGAATTAGCTCAGGTTTGCCTAGAGATAGGATGAAGAAGAAAATACTTCAATAAGAGCTGCTGCTCTGTAACGAAGAGCCCACCTACAGGCTGTTTTGTACAGCATTGCTCAGGAAAGCAACTTTACTTTGTTGCTAGGATTGTTGGAGCAGTAGCTTACTGCTGTGAAAAATCTCTCAGTAAACAGGCTTGCATCTCAAAAATAAGTTGCTGGTTTTTTTTTTTTTTCCTCTAAATTATGCTCACCTGCATATCAATGTGAACTGTTGTTTGGATTCTCTCCCTCTTCTGAATTTATTGAAGTCTAAAGCGTCACCATGAATGTTTAGATGGTTAACCATCCTTGTGATTATGCATGTAAAACTGTGGACAGAGTCTTTCTCCCTGTAGTTTCGGCTGCGGGTCCCAGAGCCATATGGAGGCTCCATGGTCCTTTGCAGACTGAATTTAGCACTGTGTGTTGAAAGCAGTGTTCCTGTCACGTTTCTGCCTCTGCTGGGGACTGACAACGTTCACATGGCCTCCCTGGAGCCCAGAAGCCATCTGCAAAGACATTCCTGGGATGGCCAACACCCAAGGTTCTTGGGCTGTTGGGACCCCATAGCACAACTGAGTTTATGCTCCACTAAGCTGCTCACAAGCATGTAATTATTACAGTCCTTATCCCAACAGCTGCACTGTGACGTCAGAAACATGGGAACAATTCTTTAATTGAAAAAAAAATAATTCTGATACTTATTCACCAAGATGCTGATTGATACCCAATACACAGCAGAAGTGTGGTAAGGAGAAAGTAGCAGTACTTAACCAGAGTGAATCTTCTTGATGATAACTTCCATGTCAATATGAAGTTAAAAAAAAAAAGATAGTGAAAGAAAGAAAAAAAGTTTCTGTATCCTCAGTCATTTTTCAAACCACCCTTCCCATTCCAGACTTGTGTCTGTCTTGTGTGATAGATGTGATAGTGTCTCAAGACATATTAAGAGCATAGTCATTCTCTTTTGCTATTCTGCTTTAAGGAAAAAAGACAAATTATGCCTTGTGAAGAAGCCATTTGCTATAAAGTGTAAAAATGCTTTAATATTAATATTTTATAATAAAATTCATGACATATTTATAAACACTCTATCAAGCATTTACAACTGAACCACAGCTGAGAGCTTGGACCGGAATAAATAAGCGAGGACACAGCTAGTATGAAATATACATCTTAATTTTTATAATTGTGTGTGCTTTATTCTTTACACAAATGGAATGGGTGCGCAGAGTATTTACACATAACAGGAGTGTAAGCTGGACAGGGTATTTTGTAAACTCCAGTTCAGATTCTGAGTACCCCACACTACAGCTGGACTGAGAAACATCCTGCTAGAGACACGCGCCGGCCAGCATGCCGGATGGAGCAGCCTGCTGAGAACAGGCTGCTGCACTCGGAAATTTGGACTGGCTGATTCAAATTTAGGAACACAAATCCAGAAATTAAAAGGTTGCTATCCCACTAAGAGCCAACAGTGTTGCTTTTTTTTTTTTTTTTTTTTTTTTTTTTTTTTTGTCTAGGATGCTGGCTACTGCTCACTCCCAGAAATGCTGTTTTATACCAGGGCAAGTTGCCTGTGCTGTAGGTCAGGGCCAGACGGCATAAGCTGCTAACACAGCGTGAGGGATGATGAATCTGTCTCATGCTCCTCACCTTAAAGACCGAGTCTCAAAAGGGCCAACGGGGTAGTGATTCCTATTGCTCTTGGTGAGATGTCAGTGGGGCTAAAGCCTTCTGAAAATCTGGCCACAGCGTTTGGCCCGGGGGGGGGTGTCTTTTTGTTCAGCAATTTCACAGCACCTACCTCAAAAGGATCTTGGTCCACAATTTGGCCCTCTAGGTGCTACAGTGAGATAAGCAGGTAAGTAAGATAATGATGTAAAGTGCTGAGCTGCTGTTTAATCATGTGGCCTTGGTGCTTTACAGTAATGCCAAAAAATCAGTGTAAGGGGGGGCACAAGTGCGTAACTTCAGGTGGTGTAAATGGGATGGACTCCACTGCTGTCTCTGTTCACTGCAGGGGGGTTGGACTAGATGACTTTCAAAGGTCTCTTCCAACCCAAACCACTCTATGATTCTATGAAATCAGTGGAGTGACGCTGATTTACACCAGCTGAGGATCTAGGCTAGCTATATGCTGAATAGGTTTTAGATGTCATTTGCTGTTAGCTTTGTGCCCTAGAATGGGAATCTTTTTTTTAACATAATGACTACTTCCTCCTTACTTCTGAACTAATTGACAAGATGTCTGATTATTAATGGAATAGGAAAATACATTTGTTCACCAAGGCATGGGCTTGAGCACATGAATGCAGTTGCACAGTGAACCGCATGCATAACATCGCAGACAAAATGTTCAAGAGAAAAAATGTTGAAATTAAAAGCTGTGAAGGATAAAAGACCATTTTCTGTGAACACAGCAGATACTATGGCTTTAAATCTGCAGCTTAAAAAGAAGATCGAGACTTTTTTCATTATCACTGTACTTCCTACAAATATCCTCATGTGTTGTCACTCACTAAATCCTCTGGTCAGGGATGCAATTTGAAAAACAACAAAAAAACCCAAACCAAAAATACAATTTGACTGAGTGCTGATAAGCAAGTAACAGTGAAGGTGTAACACCAACAATTTCTTCATAGAAAACTAATGTCAATAGGTAGGTGGACATTGTATAACTAGGACACTGTCGCTGGCTCGTAGTGGTTATTAGCTCAGGTTCCACACTGCTCTCCAGGATGAGGATCTGAAATTTCAGTGCAACGGAGAGATTTCTTACCCTTGACTTTCACAGGGTGGTTCCTAGGACCCTATCCACACCGGAGCATCAAACCATGCTAGCTACAAACACAGTTACATCACAGAATATTTATCTAGAAACAGCCTTTACTACCAGAGAAATTACAAAGCGCTAGCGTGGACAGGGTACCTCTGTAGGAAGGGGGAATTAAGCAAGAGAGAGGCTCTTTCACTGGTTGATGGTCAGACAGTAAGACCAGTAAAGAGTGCTGTTTCACTGAGCCCTGTTAGCAAGCTCTCAATAAGTCAGTGCATGGAAAATGTTTTGTGGCAAGGAGAAATAAGTAGGTTGTAATATTGCACATCTGCACAAAGCTAGCAAGATGTCATTGTGATCATTCATGGGTGGACAAAAAGCCGTGATAATTTTGGTTCTGCTTAGACCCTACGGTGCTACACACTGTGCCAGAACATGAGAAATAGCACCAGGGGCGTGATCTGGCACTTTTCCTAAAGGGTCCAGCATTTGCATTTGTCTCATGTTTAGATGCTTGCAAGTCTTTTACATGGACAGAAAAGGAATCTGATTACGCTAAGTTGTGTTAGCACCAATATGGTCTCAGGAGCCAATTGCTGCGGGTTGTGAGTTTGGACTTTTTTTTTTTTTTTTTTTTTTTTTT
>NW_020799091.1:6595040-6654915 GCF_003259725.1 Athene cunicularia | reverse complement strand
TTTTTTAAAAAAAAAAAAAAAAAAAAAAGAAGTGCAATGGCAACTCTAAACTGGAAGCACAAACAACAGACAGGGAAAAATAAATAATGTTACTACAGTAACCAAGGACTGATGGAAAAATTGATTGTACTCAGCCATAGTGTTACTGTTCACCGTAAAGCACAGCACATGACAAAGCAAAACAGTTACTAGTAGGATAGTACTGTAAAAGGCTGCATGCTGAACTAAGAAACAAAGAAGCAGATGTGTTTAATTGCTTAAAAATAGAGCTGAAAATTAGAATGAAGTTCCTGCTTTAGGATACTTGTTTTTTCAGGTCTGGTGGGCTACTTCCCAACCTGGGGCAATAGTAGTACTTTGCCAGCATGGAAACATTCATGGCTTCCAAAGATCTGGGGTCACTCTGTGGATTTCTGCAGAATTATCCAAAATCAAAACTTTCATTCATTTATATTTTGTAAAAAAAAAAAAATGTTTCTAGCCCTTCTGGTTACAAAGCTGTTTTGTTTAACTGAAACCCTTGTTTATAAATCTGCGCTGGCCAGGCAAGAAAAATAGTAGTAAAAGAAGTGTGAACTTCTCAAAGTTACCATAGCAGGGCAATAAGTGAGAGGCCACCTCAGGGCCGCTAAAATGCCCATATGTTTAACCCTGTCACTGCTGGTGGCTATATTGCAAAAATCCAGCTAGTCACGCTGTCCGCGGAGGTTGGCTGGATATACCTGTCAGCTTGACAGGGTGTAGAAAAAGCTTCAAATAGACAAGTAACTGAGGAGTCTATTTAGCATTTGCCCTTAAAACATCCTTAAACATTAGGGTTGCTGTAGCCACCAGCTAATAAGCTTTGGACTCCTGCGGCGCAGCGGGCAGGAGTGTGGGTTTTATAGAAATCTTGGTCCAGCAGCAGCAAAGGCAATTCAGTTTACTCTCATAATATCTCTTGCAGTTGTCCCTTTGTGTGTCAGAGTGAAGAATGGCATCAGTATACAAAGGAAGGGCAATGTGAAATAAGAAGAAAATACCTCTTTCTCCCCTTCCATGCACCCCGAACTGCAATTCCACAGACCTTCCCCAAATCCCTCACAAATGTCCATTGCCTCAGTTTTTGCTTTTAAGACCCTTGTTGACTGTGAAATGAATGAAGATACAAGTTAGTTGGTGACCTGCCTGCCTACAAAGAGAGGAAAGATCAAATGCTTTTGGTATTTCCTTTAAAGAAACAGGAAAAAAATCATAAAACATTTTGGGGTTGAAGTGTGACTCCCTCCAAGAGAGAAATTATTAACTGCATTCAAGCACTGACATTTTGCTTCTGAAAAATCGTTCATTTCAATTTAAAGATGCATTATCCTTTTGTGTTCAAAAAAGGTCCTACAGGGCAGTCAGTTCAAGAGATCTTTCCACAGGAGTTCATCATAATTAAATAGAGGCAAGGGAGAGGATTAAATTGAGAGGAAAAACAAGCAGACAACTACAATTTAAGGAATTATCTTACTTGTCATTAATAATAGAGAATCTGTTATGGAAAAGGATAATGCAACTTGATGATCCTCTTTACATTTTACAGTCACACAAGGGTGTAAATATTTAATCTTTCAATTAATTAATCTTTACAAAATATCTCACAAAAACATTTTTACCTATAGAAATTAGTTTCTATACATCAATATATTTTTATTTTTATAAATTATTCCATCTTTAAGTGCCTTCTATCAATATAAATGATAAAATAGACAATCAAAAATTTTAAAGCTTTTCCCAGTTGTATCCCTCCTTGTCAACATAGGTGCTGTGAATCCTCATACATGTGTGTATCTGCATGGGAATGTGTGTGCACGTGTGTGATGTGAAAGGCTTCCATCCTCTCCCACCCCCAAACTCCATTGAAATAAACTATATTGTTATTAGTTCCTGATGCAATAGTGTTTCCAAAGGGGAAAAAAGAAATGCTTGTCTTGGTTTCAGAAATCAAAAGATGTGCATAGTTACCAAAGTCGAGGTGTACCAACTACAAATGTGCAATGACAAGCTTAGAATAGGACCCACCTCCTAGTCAAGTCAAAGAGTGTCCTATCAGTGACTTCAGTAGGAAGTGGACCAAGTAGTCTGAGCTTGATTTTGCAAGGTGCATGTGGCCCTGATCTAGCAAAACGCTTAAGCCCGTGCTTAGCTTTGAGCACATGAATAGTCCTACTGGAATTTATGGGATTGAACAGTGTAGGGAAGTGTCACAGGTGACTCCAAGTCAACAGGCTACTCATGTAGGAATTGGGGTCAAGTGCTGAACGCCTTGCAGGATCAAGCCCTATATGAGGTTCAAGAGCTGGGAACTTCTCTTTAAAGCAATCAACACACTGAGCTCAGCCATTGAAATCGATCAAAATGTCCGCATGGGCACAGGAGGTGGCTAGCTCCCCTTGACAGAGAGTCTCCATGTCAAAAGTTTATACCTACAACTGGTGCTCTGAGCACACAACAGATTTGCTTTATATGGTAGAAGTCTTTTTGTTCCTACCCTTTGACCCATCAGTGTCCTTCATGGCTTCAAACACTTTGTGTTGTACATTCATCAAAATTCACATTGACTGCAAAGAACATAAATGCAACAAAAACAGAAAAGCCTCCAAATAGTATATTATAGTTTTCTTCTAAATATTCTCCCGTCGTAATCAGAGGTGCAGTGGCTAATTTATAATTTTTCCTTTGAAGGAATCCAGATGAAAGGCCCAGATTGTTCTTCAATTACAAGTTTGCATTGATTATATATATCTTCTAAGCTATCTCCTTGGACAATAGCTGCAGTAAGAAAACATGTCAATACATCTTTTAATTGATATATTCTACAGCATCCAGTGTCAGCAGATTTTCAGTGTACTCATATATATTGATGAAACCATAGAATCATAGAATCATCTAGGTTGGAAAAGACCATGAAGATCATCCAGTCCAACCATTAACCTCACACTGACAGTTCCCAACTACACCAGATCCCTCAGCGCTATGTCGACTCTTCAACCCCTCAGGGATGGGGACTCCACCACCTCCCTGGGCAGCCCATTCCAACACCCAACAACCCCTTCTGCAAAGAAATGCTTCCTAATATCCAGTCTAAAGCTTCCCTGGTGCATCTTGAGGCCATTACCTCTTGTCCTGTCACTTATTACTTGGTTCAAGAGGCTCATCCCCAGCTCTCTGCACCCTCCTGTCAGGGAGCTGTAGAGGGCGATGAGGTCTCCCCTCAGCCTCCTCTTCTCCAGACTAAACTCCCCCAGTTCCCTCAGCCGCTCCCCAGCAGACCTGTGCTCCAGACCCTGCCCCAGCTCCGTTGCCCTTCTCTGGACACGCTCGAGTCATTCAATGTCCTTTTTGTAGTGAGGGGCCCAAAACTGAACCCAGGAATCGAGGGGCGGCCTCACCAGTGCCGAGTACAGGGGTCAGATCCCTTCCCTGTCCCTGCTGGCCACGCCAGTGCTGACACAAGCCAGGATGCCATTGGCCTTCTTGGCCCCCTGGGCACACTGCTGGCTCCTGTTCAGCCACCTGTCAATCACCCCCTCCAGGTCCCTCTCTGACTGGCATCTTCCTTACTGTGGGCACATTATAATGATATGCACCCTAGGCCAGAAACAGAGCTGATACCGTTGTTTTGCAATTAAAAAATATATCTTGGGAAAATACTGCTTATAATAAAGCCATACCTGTAAAATATTCTCCAAATTCTTGTTCTAATTTAATTGCTCGATCATAGGTTTTCTTCGCTTGTTCCTCTGTAAGACGTTTATTCATTTCCCTAGAAACACAGAGGAAGTCATCAAGAAGTTTAGATTCTTACTAGAACAGTTTTCTAAAAGATAGGTTCAACTGAATCACAGATGAACTGAAATCATTACCAGAATCAAGCAATGAAATTCTTCCACCAGTTCATGGGCAGTTTCAGGATTTTAAGTTTAATTTAATTCTTATATAGTATAAATGTACATATCCAGACCTTCCCCCTGACTATTTCCCATTTCTCCACTAATTATTTTGGGTTGACCATTCTACATTTCCAAACAAAATACGAGGGACAAATCTGGTAACTGCTAAGTGATATGGACGTGTGGCATCAGGAAGCCATGGGTAAGTCTGGGAGCCAGGAGGTCTCAAGGTCTGTGCACCCAGAGCCGAGGCTCCTGCAGGAACCTCCCTATCTCCCAGGCCCACAGCTGACTGTCTCAGCTGGACAAGATTATCCAAACTGCTGAAATGGAAGTTGCATTTTGACTGAGGCTGGTGCTATGGAAGTGAAATCATGATTAATGGCAGGATTCAGCACAGTGAGACTCCTGCCCCTGCAGGAGGGATCTCAGAGTCATTGTAATCCTTGTAGGGAAGCCCGAGAAGGAACCGGCATGTCTTCCAGGAAGACTTTTTGGTTCAGGTGTGGGCATGAGTTCCAGATAATCATGAGAAATCAAATGGAGTCTTTGTAGCAGGAAGAGTTATGACGAGTTATTTATTTGTGTTCTCTGTTCCAGTCCTTTCTGATTAACTATAGAGATTCCCAGTCAAGTGTGTCTTGTAGATTCTAAAATATACAGGGTACACATAAATGTAAAAACATAGACAGCGTCAGTAACATTCTGTTATTGCCAATGTTCTGTTATTTGGTGAAGCATTTGTTTTGACAGACACATTATTTAGTAACATGAAGAAATTAGTTGTCTTGCCTATGCACGCTTAGATTTTAATACCACTGTATACTGTTGTGCTGGGTTTGTGTGGTGGGGGTTCTGGTAGTGGGAGAGGGGGCTACAGCGGTGGGTGGCCCCTGTGAGAAGCTTCCTGAAGCTCCCCCAGCTCCAAGTCAGACCCAGCTCTGGCCAGGGCCAGGCCAGTTAGCGATGGTGTCTGCGCCTCTGTGAGAACGTATTTAAGGAGAATCTGTGAGTTGGAGTTGTGAGGAGGGGCTGTGAGGAGGACACCTCTGTGAACACCAAGGTCAGTGGAAGAAAGGAGGAGAGGGGAGGTTTGCTGGAGCAGAGACTCCCCCGCAGCCCATGGTGAGGGGGCAGGGCTGCCCCATTACTGGCCATGGAGGGCCACGGTGGGGCAGATGTCGACCTGCAGCCTGTGGAGGACCCCACGCCGGAGCAGGTGGCTGTGCCCGAAGAAGGCTGGGACACTGTGGGAAGAAGGTCCCGCTGTTGTAGTTTGGCACTGGGAGGGCTGCAGCATGTGGGGGAACCTACACAGGAGCAGCTCAGGAAGAGTTGCAGCACGTGAGAAGGACTCACGCCAGAGAAGGCTTGTGGAGGATTGTCTCCCATGAGAGGGACACAACACTGGAGCAGGGGAAGAATGCGAGAAGTGTCCCCCCCACCTTGAGGAGGGAGAAACGGCAGGACAGACAGCACCCCCCATTCTCTACCCCCTGTGCCACTGCGGAGAAGGAGGTAGAGAAATCAGGAGCAAAGCTGAGCCCAGGAAGAAGGGAGGGGTGGGGGGGAAGTGTTTTTAAGGTGTGGTAATGCTTCTCATTGTCCTACTCTGTCTGCTAAGTCTTGTTGTTGTCAGTAGCTGAATTAAATTTATGTTCTTTTTCTTCCCCTAACAAGTCTGTCTTTTGTCCATGACTATAATGTGTGAATCATCCCTCTTTGTCCTTATCTCCATTCCTGAGCTTTCTCTTTATTTTCCCTTCCCAGTCCTGAGGGGAAAGGGATGAATGAATGGCTGCCTGGTGTTGCCCTCTGAGCCCAAACCATGACAACTTTCAAATAAAATCAAGTTCATATTCATTCAGTGCCTCACACATATATGCCTGCAGATATCCATATTAATTAGCAGTAATAAACAGAGTTTGCTTTTCTATCAGTTTTGACAGCATGGATTAATTTTTCTTAAAACACGATGGAAATTTTCTGAGGCAACTAGCAAAGCAAGAGAAATGAGCATCTTGTGTTCTACATAAATTGATTTAATGCCTTGCACTGAATCATATGATTATGTGGTAACAGACTCTATACAGTATGACATGGGTGATGCATGTAGAAAATTAGGCACATGATGGTGCATAAAAAAATGATCTATGAAATGCACAACAGTATGAACTTGGCTTCTGAAAAACACCCTGTAAGGTGTCCAGGATGCAAAAAAGTGTTTCTAGAAATGACTTAAAGCTGCGTATGTGGGCACATAGAGGCAAAGAGTGCTGCCTGACACCTGATGGATAATACAGGTAGGATTTAGAGGGGGCTACACTTCACCCTGAAGTAGTCTGACTGTTACCACCACCCTTGAGGATCCATTAACTATACTAACAAGGTTTGCATTGGATGCAATGCCTAGCTCCCAAGTAGGTGCAAAACACATGCATAAATGAGAATTAGACCCTTCAAATGTAAGTTCTGATTTTGTCACTTTGTTTCCCTGCATCTTCCAATTAGCAATTTTTTGTCTTTTGTAGTTTTACTTTGCTATTACACTAACTTTCAACTCATTTGCATGAACAGGAGCAATAGTTACAGCAAATAAACCTATAATTTTTGTGTTGTAGTAGTTACATACATAAAAAAGCCTGAATGAAGACAGTTAAGCCGTGATAAAAATGTCCTCTTCTGTTCCCAAAGAGCACTGGTTTACCATGTTAAACCTCTCCACTCTAAAATAGTACCTATTGGAAAGGAGTTACATCCATTCATTTATGCACACCCTACAACTCACTACCACTTATGTCAGATTATGTATTTATTTAGCCAGACTCTGAGAGATTTAGCTTCATTACTAAATAAAATATTTTTACAAGCAAGGGGCTCAGAACGACGTCATTATTCTCAAGGAAATTTTTTAAAAAGAATGATACTGTTTATATTAAAAGAGTTCCTATTTCTGTTAGAAGCTAATTTTGGGTGCTGTTTGATAAGATAAATACACATTAGATAGATTAACTAAATAAAAAGATTACTTGTGGAGAGGAGGCTGCAGGGGATAAACTAATTTATAATGCCTGAATCCATTACATTTTTATCTTTTTCTCAGGAGTTGTATCATGTTTACATAATTTATTTATATAATCCGTATTACTGAAAAAAATCCCAAACTAGTACTGATATAGAAGAACTTTTGCTGTCCCATGAAAGTTTGGATTTCTCATTAAGGGTGTCTTCCACAGGGTGTTTGCAGAACAAGGAATTCAAAGTCATATACTGGATTTCACTTTGTTTGTCCCTACCATACTGTCCACACTGAGGCAGGTTTAGATTTGGAGGGTGAAGAATAGCTTACTTTTGATTTATACCAGTAAGGAGAATGCTGCTAACTCTGCGTAACTAGTTTTGTCCTAAGTAGAATATAAGCATTGCTTTGGTTTAATAACAGGATAATTATCAGTATATTTTGCATCTTCATAACACTTTTCAGTCAATCTATTAAAGGGTTTGCTGTACTTACATCAAAACAATGAAGCCTTTATGTTATTGCCGCATTTCTGGTTCTGCCTAATGTATTTTTCAGAGTAAGGGCCACTTATATTTATTTATTTATTATTATTTTTTTTTAAATTTAAAATCACTCCTCATGTGATGTGATCATTAAACAAATAATAGAAAGATTTTATGGATGGGAAAACTACTGGTTAAAATCTATCTTAAAACAATAAACACCCGGGTTATCAGACCACCCTTCCCGTTCTATACAGCTAGATAATCAGAATATAACTGAACTGTAAGGCTGGAAGAAATGTTAAGAAACTATCCAACCCAAGATGGCTTTGGTCAGGGTGGGGCTGTGCAAGTACCACATACGGTGTATCACTCCCTGTAATGTGGTTGGACATGCAACAAACTTATCACCAAAATGCAGGGCCAGGAAGGATGCGCATTTGGTCCTGGGATGGGGCACGTTAGCAGTCTCCAGCTCTGTGACCTGATGTCTGTGGGCACACCATTGCCATAACCACATACGTGTCTGTCACAGGAGGGAGGATGCCTCCATTTTAGCTGTGTAACAGATACCTATGGCATCACCTGCTGTTTGCAGAGCCTTTGGTGAGGGGAAGGCACAGAATTCAAAATTTCATCCCTATCACAGCAAACTAAGCTGGTAAGTTCTTGCATTACCATAGATGTACATGGAAAACAATTGATCACAATGTAATTTTGTCCTGAGCTTATACTGGTTAAAGATCACTTCCATATTTCCTCCTCAGCGTTCTCTCCTTGACACTAGGTAGCCCTCATTCCTCCTCCACTTCCAAGGTGGTACCCAGAACCAGGCCAGCACTCCAGCTGAGGCCTCATCCATACCCTGTAAAACAAAATGTCTATTCTGTCCTTACACAGCACTGATGTGAATACAGCCTGGAGTGGCAGTTTCCTTTTTTTGCAACTGCATTATCCGTCCATTCATATTCCTGTGTGATCCATCCCAACTGCCAGATGCTTTTCTGCAGCGCTATAGCTTAATTATTCCCTGCTTGTAGTTGTGCGTTTCATTTTCTCTCCTTTGTCTGTGCTGAATTTCATCTTACGGATTTTACATTGAGATTTAATCTTATCCTCCAAAGTACTTGCTACCTCGCTCGGCCTCGAGATATTCACAGGCTTTACAAAAGTACTGCCTAATTCATCATTCAAGTAATGAACAAGTGGTCCCAAATAGTGACACAGCTCAGGAAATACACTTGTAGGATTTCTGTTACTGCCCAGGTTAATAGGGCCATTTTCAATGACTGAGTATGTTTTGCACATGCTCTCTAGATTCACTTAGGACTATATTTCCTTAATTATTAACATCACATTTCCCTAACCTGCTACTGAGAATGTCCCATGGAGCCAGAATAAAAATCAAGATGCAATACAATTATGGATATCCGTCTCATGAAAGAAAAAAATAGATTGATTTGATTTGCTCTTGATGCCTCTTATAACCTTTTAATCTTCTCAGCTATTATACTCGAGTTGCTTAACTGTTCCCTGGATCCCAGAGTTTTTCTGAGTTTTGAAATTAGTAGCCTGGTGACAGCATGAATTCTCTTTCCCTCTTTAGGTGTTACGTTTGCCCTTCTCCAGTCCCATCGGTCCTTGCCTATCCCCTTACAGACCTTCAAGTAAATGAGGGGCTGATGAAGAGGCACACACTGCAAATGTGACACAGGTTTACCCCCTGGTTCACCCTCTGTGACCAGAGGCTATACCCCAGGAGCACCCAAGGCTGGATGGGACAAGCCATACTGCATGAGTTCTTGCTGAACTTGCTGCACAGGTTGGAATGAGTACACCAAGCACTGGCAGGGAGTCCTTCACAGTCCAGCACATAAGCCCCCATGTCCCAGTGTGAAAGGTTCAAAGGCAGCTTTGGCTTTGTTCCTTGCGGTGCTGGGGTACAGTGGATGGCAGGCATGGAGAGCAAGTCTCCACTGTTCCCACTTCCTCTTGTTATTACTGATTTTAGAGAACAGGCAAAATGTAGACTCTGTGTTGTGTCACTTGAAACTGTATGCTGAAAAAAAATGCTTGAAGGAGTTTTTATACTTACATCAGAGGCTCCCATGATTTAGGCTTAATGAAGATAGCGATGGGATAGAGTTGTGCAACTTGTAGTCGTTTGATAGCATTTCCTGACACATCGAGTATACAGTGCTTGCCCTGTTGGAAACAGATGAAGATGTGTTTAGTTTTGCAGTTTGCTACAGATCAGCCAAAAGACAAGAAGCAATTCTGCAACACAGTGCCCTGTAGCGGGGCCAGTACTGGCACACCAGGGAAAGAGAACTCCAGGGCTCCTCTGCTCTCCTTCCTTCGCTTTGGAGCTAATATAAAATCTTCAGTGGAGATATGAGAACAAAATTGGGTTTTATTTTTTCTGGGATAAACTTTGTGGGGGGGGATTTTCTTCAGAGATGAGAAAAATCAGCTCGTAAAAATATTAGGACGTCTACATTCTCAGTGATTAATTCAGTTCTTGTTTGTGTCAAAGACTCTCTGTGTCACCTGAGGCAATTTTTCATTTAATCTCTCTGTACTTTGTTCTTTCACTTCTGTGAAAGTGAGATAAGTTTATTTACCTGTCTTATAGAGGGAAGAAGGAAGGCTGCTCGGGGTGTACTTGAGGCACTGTGTTACATCCCCGAATCCATGGCACTATATCCAGGTACAGAAAGTGCCAAGGATATTGTCATTCAGAGTCAGAGACTCCACTTGTGGAGTCATTTTAAAGCCTATAAATATTAGGCCATCATTTTGCAGAAATTTTATATTTTTGGCAAAAGACTTATGTCTGAGATACAGTGTGAAAACAGATCATGTTGCATGGGCAATAAAACTAGTGTCAACCTACCCTTTCTGCCACGAATCTCACAGACTGGACACTAGTTCCATATAAATTATCATTGTACTGCCCAGCTTCTATAAATTTGTGCTCTTGGATATCTTTTTCCATTTGTTCTCTTGAAATGACGAAATGATAATCTCTCCCATCCACTTCATAGTCACGCTTTGGCCGTGTGGTATCTGCATGAAAAAGAAGACAGAAGATCAAGAAGTCTGTAAAAGCATTTCATGTTAAAAATGCTGCAGTTAAGGTTTGCTCAGTGGACAATGCTGGGTCTGCTCTAAGTGGAGGTGCTCCACGTCTTGGAGCAGATCTCTGGCTACTACATATTGTGTTCAATGGAATTAGGACAGTAAAGCTGTCTTTTTAAAGTAGTACCTCCTGATGTTTACCTCCAATTAATACTTACAAGCTAACAGAAGGTTAGGATTTACCAGAATTCCACTTTTTCCAAGCCCCAAATACAAAATGCATCCCGAACTGTAAATCTAATCCTATTACAGTGATAAAATCAATCACAACCTCATAAATTTTATTTAGCCTTAATTATAAGCATGATTCTGATCTCATCTCTAGCAGTTTTAAGCTGGTGTATTTGAAGAGACAACAGTTTAAAATGAAGTAAGACTGCAATCAGGGTCTGAAATAAACACTCAGCAAGCTCTAATGATCCAAGATATAAACGCTCTGCTTAATTCAGGGTCCAATATTGCTTTCAGATTAGACAGGCTAGATCTCACGCAAATTACATATTACTCTTTATTTCTATTGATGGATGCTGTGCAATTGAATTGAAACATTTTACTAGTATTTCAAACTTTTATTTAAGAAACCACAGATTAATTGACGATAAAATTTAGTCACTAGAAGGCTCCTTCTTTAAAAAAATGCTACAGCTTTTGAGAAAATTCTTTCAAGAAATTATTTCCAGACCTTCACAATCTTTTTTTGTCTGTTCTTTTCCCCTTTTTTGTCCAATGGAAAAATGGCTTTTGAGAAACTTAGTTACATATAGTTCATGGATGCTGTATTCACAGCAATTCACTTAATGTGTGGCACCAAGGGATACAGCTTACTCATCTGCAGAACAAGGAGTAAGATCATACTTACGTGGTACACATGACCCAAACTTATCAGGAAATTCAGATATCAAATCATCGTTGATCCGATCCTTCATAGGACCCAGGATAATAACCGGCCTGGTGTAATTAACTGAACAAAAAGAAAGGCACATTTTGATGATCTTACTGGCAACAGCGGTAAATCTTCCCAAAGATGCACTAACCAGAGTTGTTGCCTTTATGTATGAAGTGAAAACTTAGGTGTACATTTTACTGATGAATGATTTATGTATTGACATGGATAAGGAAAAAGGAATGAGTACCACTCATTTTGAAGAGCTCTCTGATGGTGCATGAACATGTAGTCAAAGTGTATATATTTGTTATTGCTCAACAAGGTCACTCCCAAATGCCTGCAGATGGATGCTCTCATGAGACATGGAAAGGATATTGTAGAATATTTTTCTCCTTGGTAATATGAGTGCATCCCCCATTAAGTCAGGTGGGTGTGCTCCCATTTTCACTTGCCTTCCCATCTACTCTGGTTATAGGCACATATCACATGAGAAGGAAAATAATAAAGGCTTCCCATATAACAATATTGCAGTAAATCTAAAAAATACACATCAATATTTTGTAGACTGCTTAACATATTTATTAGTAAAGGCCATGAGAGCATACTGGGGAGAGTCCTGAGAACGTTAGGAAATGGGGGCTAGCAAGGGAGACCCTCACATCATTTCTTTAGTATGCGAGAGACCAAGTGCCCAAGAAAAAGGAGCCACAGAGAATCTGGGGCTGACACAGCAAGGCTTACTGCTCTGCTTGCCCCCAAATTGTGAAATGAAAAATATACGGAACAGTGACAGAAATGCAGATGAAACTTACTTTCCTGTCTGGTGACAGGTTCATAAGAAAGGATGCAGTCTTCCTGGCCTCCTGGTGAGAGAAGAAAGAGGAGATTGAAGCTGACAAGCAACACATCAAGTACTAAAGCTCGATAAAATGCTTCACATAGAGACAGATCGGGTTCAACAGTTCTCTCCGGTAATGCTCTCACCTGAACCATTCCAAAGTTTCTCATAACTTTAAAGTGTGGAGACCACTTTTTTGCTTGCCCTCCCTCCCTTACCACATGTTTCAGTTGTCTTTGCTGAAACTGGGCTTTTTCAGTGATGGGCAGTAAGGCTTCATTGATTGATTTGATAGCAAGGCTGTTTACAAGTATAGTGCAGAAATTTAAGATGCTATTCTTTTGCTTGTCCGATTGGTTAAGGCCTTAACATGCTGCTGCAGGGCAAATCCACAGGCTACCTATAATGAACAATTTTTATCCTCAGAATATATACATTTTGGTTGATTGTCCTGTGCATAATCTCCACAGCCTAGTTTATTCACAGCCTGACATCTAGCTATGAGCTATTTTCTGACCCCTTTCCCTGAACACGTCTCACAGCATCCTATTTTACAGATATATTCTCCCTTCATTCCTGTTAGGACAGTGCTGTTTCCTCTTGGTGACAATTAAAAGTAGAGAAATTTGGCATGAGAAACAAGTGGCACTATATGGGCCATGACTTGGGTGCAGGTGCACAGCCCCAGTGCACCACTGTCCTCTGCTCTACCAGAGTGCAAGAGGAAAGGGGGGGAGGATTCTTCAACCTACTGCATGAATAATTCCTGGACATTTTTTTTATTAGGCCCCTGTCACAGAATTGGTACCACAAAAGGGCTCTGGCGGGTTCTAAATATGAGTTAGGCTTAGCAAAGTTTAAAATTATGATTTTATTTTTAACCCATTTCAGGGCTTTTCTCTGAGAAGATCCACAGATGGGATTTTGCAACTAATTTAGATACTACAGAAGAAAGAGCATTGTAAGGCATACCAGGGCTATATAAAATAGACAGGATTGCCTTCATTTCATTAGCTTGCATGCACACGAGTCTGTGTTACATTATTCTGGTGGGTTCCTGCTAAATCAAAGTGGGCACATAGAGGCAAAGAGTGCTGCCTGACACCTGATGGATGATATAGGTAGGATTTAAAGGGGGCTACACCTCACCCTGAAGTAGTCTGACTGTTATCGGAGTCACTCTTGAGGATCCATTAACTATATTGACAAGATTTGGTTTGGATGCAATGCCTAGCTCCCAAGTAGGTGGTTTAGGATTAAACTGACTCCCACTTCACGAATCTAATATGTTGATAGATATTTTTTTGTAATATATTATCTAGACAACTGTGAGAAATGTGTAAGAAAGCTTTTCAAGTAAAAATAATGTTGTAATTAAGGACAATGACAGAAAAAGCAAATTAAAAAATGAACTGATGTGTTAGGAGAGAGGGAGAACAGACCTGGCCAACTCCAACCTAGCAATGGCGCTGAAGCAGCAAAGGAGAAAACATCATTTTTAATGAAAGGAGGAAATTGGACAGCTTTTGAGGATAAGGCAACATAACATATGAAGTGTGTGTAATAATGCATTTTCTTCTCTATTTGCAAATATTTGATAATGTAATCAATTGCTTAATTTTGGCTTTTCCAAAGTTAAAAACCTAGGACTATTGATAAACTAGGTTTTGTGGATGAGATGTATTATTTTCTCTTAAGTTTCTCTGGGAATTTTGGGTTTGGGATGACCCATTCCCCTGGAGATGAAACAATTGACTCTCCCAGCTGGATGATCATGCTCCTGAGCTGCCTGTGCTCCGGTCCCCAACAGCCAAGGCAATGCTTTTCAACAGCTCGAGAAAGTTGGTCTGGGGGTGGGCCATGAAGTCATCAGGTGCTAAACATGTGGAGAGGAGCCTGTTTGTATGACTACAATCTTAAACTTGAAAATACTTGTTTCAATGGCATACAGATCTGCAGAAGGGGATTTATTTCAGTTAATATCAGAAATCTGCATCATGAGAGCTTATGTCTGAGCTAGTCCCCAGGTACCCTTTGGAGTCAGTGGGTGCCCACAAATAGGCAAGTGCTTATTCTAAGACATGAGTCATTTGACCTATTTTAGACGTCTACTTTGGGATGAGAGAAAAAGTCAGAAGGGTATGTTTGTCTCCATTGTCCCATAACAGCATTTAAACAGCAAGGTCAGATGCAGTCATCTGCATTTAAACAGAATCCCATGGGATTGACAGTGACAAGAGCAACTGAAGGAAAATATCCAGTAACTCTATTGTTTAAAAATTTCTCTGTGGGCTAATATTTTGCTTTGGCACAGAATTATAACCAGCACAAATAAGCCAGCACAGATTTTACCTTCCGTTTTGCCCGTTCTCTGAGAGACGTATCCACATGCTAAAGCTGTTGCTGCATCCATGCTATCAGTAGGGAATGGGCAATGGAGACAAATGAGCTTGCCATTTCACAGAAGTCTTGTGAAACTGTGGCCAGACTGAAGGCAAAGAAAAAACTCCAGCCCACTCAAATTGTTGTGAAGCTTAAGCCGTTGGCAAGGGTTACAGCAAGTAAGGAGAAACTTTGAGGCTGACTGTGATACATGGGGACATAAAGATAGAGATCTTCCTGAGTGAAGGCTCTTCAGCACTGAATTTCAGACTCAACATGGAGTGCAAGTATGGGGGGAAGCTGCACCATTTCCACTACTTTACTTTTCTGGAAAAAGGGCTCAGGAAGCTCAAGTTTTTATGTGAATAAAATCCTTCCAAGCACTGTCCAGACAAAATTCTTTAAGTCCTCAGAGGCTAATATGCACATTAATTCTACCAGATGGTATTCTTTAATGATCTTTACTCAGTCAGTACTGCATGGTTTTGAAGCAGTCCATAAAGTATTAAGCATAATGCAGAGCTCTAGAGTCAATCAATAGTTACTTTGCTATAACCTTGAGATGGCTTTGAGATGTGAGACACAGTGTGAAATTCACCAGGACACGGGCTTTTATTTATTATTTGACTAAGCCTCATTTACCACCCACATTAATGGCTTAATTAGCACAGGTTAGCTATATTGATCTGGAAAAATCATTGTGAAATTTAACAGACAAAACAAAAAGAGAAAAAAGGAAAAGCCCTTTCTGTAGGATTTTGGCACGATCCCTTGTTCTTCCGTAAAATTTCATCAAGTCAAAAAGAGAAGAAAGAAAATAAGGAAAGAGGAGAAAGAGAAAGGAACCTAAATATGAGTAAAATTATTGGAGGGCTTTCACTTTCCTAGGATCACTATGACTCTACTTCTTGCTTTGCCAGTTAGTGATTTCTCATCCTTGGGAAGGTAAGAATAACCTGGAGTTTGTTAGGACTTGTAGCCTCTATAAACTTGGCAGAGAGATCCTGTGTGTGGTCAGATGAGTTTCAAAAGGACTACTAATTTAATCTTTTTAAAGGATTTTATAGTGTTTCAGGGCGGGAGCCCTCAAATGGATTTGGCCTCTGTTTTCTCTTTCTGACTAGAGAGTCTGTGAAAGACTCAAAACCAGTCTCAGCGTAGACCTGGCAGATATCAGGCAGTTTTAATGTAACCCATAAAAAAAGGCCCCATTTCCTGTGGTCTTGCCAGAGCACCCACAACTTCCATAGTGCTGGTGTAACTGCACCCATCATGTGAGTGACGAGGCAGGAGAGCTGCTGTAGTGCAGCTGCCATGCAGCCAAACACCCACCCTCATCGAACACCCTAGGCATTGGGAATCCATGGATTTTGGCATCCTATTAATGGCTGTGAAAGAAAAATATCTGTAAAGAGATCTAAGGCAGTGAATAATCGAAAAGTAATACTTACAAAGCAAGCTAAAAATTATTTATAATTTTAGACAAATCAAAGAGAATCCTTGAGTTCATTAAAATTTCTGGACTAACGGTGGTGGTTACCGTCAATACACATGTGAAATACATGTAGATGAGCCAAGAAAATTTTATTTTTGAGATCTTGCTTGAATATTGTTGCTCAGCTGGATCTAAAATCAAAGAGGCTTATTCTTCTGTCACTACCCATTTAGGTTTTTGGCTAATGTATGGATTACCTGAGTTGTACTTGCAAGATCTTGGAGAAATCCATTTCTTGTTTTATTTCATCTGCACAGGCTGCACTGGACAGTCAATATCCTACCCTTTACTTGGCTCCAAATCCCTTTCCTGGACCTCTATTTATGTAAGTAAACACATGTTTTTTTTAAATATGTTGATAGCCATGAAAGCCTAGAAATCCAATACAGAAAAAGATCCTCGGTAGTCTGAACAAAAAGTGGTCTATCGGCACTGTATGTTTAAAATCAATATACCTTGTGAGGGCATAAAATGAGACTTCAATACCTGTGCCAGTTTGAGTGTGCCTGAATAATACAGTAATCCTTGGGGAGAGTAAGAGCCAACATAAGTGTCCTAATTAATCAGTGGCCTAATATAATAATTAGAACTCCTCTAACCTTTTTCTGAGTCTTCAGATCTCATGACAAGAGTGACTTGCTGACAGAGGGTAAAAATTTTTGTTGCTAACAATTTTCCTTATTTTTAACTTTTAGTCATGTATTGCCTCTCTAGGTAATTGGTGCAATCACGACCAGTTATGCAATTAGGCAAAATAGATGTGGTAATGTGTGTGTAATTTTGATGACAGCTGTAAAAACCTTTACTGAAGTACGTGTAAGAGCATTACAACACATATGCAGTAGAGAGACTTGAAATTCATGGCCATTATGAAAATCGTGTCTTGCAAAATAAAAATTGATGAGTCCACGGGAAAAAATATGTTGTTACAAGCTTGGTTTGAAAAAGAAATCAGAACGTTTTCAGTTATAGAGCTCAAAATAAACTTTCAATCAGGGTTTCAGGGATAACTTGGCGGTATGTATCCTTATCACAAAAAGAACAACTTTCTGCTAGACCAGGACTTCATATAGCACTCTGCAAACTTGATTTTACTGCTGAGAACAGGTGCAAATCAACTAGCAGTTATAGCCTTATATTAGCATGGCCACTGTGATGCAGCAGCAGCTGTGTGGCAGCTCAGCCCCTTTTAGATCAGGCCAGCATTTGTTCCTGGCTCAAAAATACTTTTAGAATTTTTTATAAAGGGCCAAATTCCACTGTCAAATGTGTTTGTGGTTCCCCCTGAAGTTAACGGACTGGGGGTTATCTGTTGGGATAAAGAAAATCCCACTGTTGGCTCCAGCTCTTTTGCTCATTGCTCATCAACAAACCCAGTGTTGAGAGCACTGGGAGAAGAAATCAGGTTTACTACCTGCAACAGCCTTGTTGCTAAGAAGTGGTCAAAGAATTTTCTCTTGAGACCACATAGGAGGGCTTTCAATTATATTATTATTTTAAAATAAAAAGTGTCTGACTTCTGTTGAGAAGTTGATTTTTTAACCCCCAAGCCCAAGACATGAGCAATACTTCAGCCAAATACTCAATTTGTAAGCAATATACTTTTCTAAATAAATATGAATCCATCAGAATATCTCCTAGAAAAAAACAAGTCAGTTTGTAACCACTCTATTAACCACTGTCCAGGACACAGCCTGGACAGCTCTCAGAAGCCTTTAACATCAGTCTGCGTAGTTGTACCCCAGGTTTGGAATGGTTCTAGGAATGATCAAGTAGTACAGGTTTTGACACTAGCTACTTTTCACTAAATGCTCATCATGAGAAGCAAAAGTTAGAGAAACATGTTAAAACAATTGCCAGAGACCCGCTAGAAAAAATGCAGAACACCTCACCCTGGACTCTACCTGATCTATTTTTATAGGGACAAATATGAAGATCATCAGGTGAACACATGGCACTTGCCAGTCATTTGTTACCCATACGATTTTCCTTGGCTGGTCAAGGTGTGAACTGCTGATTTCATAGAATCATAGAAGCATACAATCAATTCAGATTGGAAAAAACCTTTAAGATCATCGAGTCCAACCATAAACAGAACACTGCCAAGTCCTGCTAAATCATGTCCCTAAGCCCCACATCTACACGTCTTTTAAAGACCTCCAGGGATGGTGACTCAACCACTTCCCTGGGCAGCCTGTTCCAGTGATTGACAACCTTTTTGGTGAAGAAATGTTACCTAATATCCAGTCTATTCCTCCCCTGGTGCAATTTGAGGCCGTTTCCTCTTATCCTATCACTTGTTACTTGGGAGAAGAGACCGACACCCACCTCACTACAGCCTCTTTCCAGGTAGTTGTAGAGAGCAATAAGGTCTCCCCTGAGCTTTCTTTTCTCCAGACGAAACAACCCCAGTTCCCTCAGTGGCTCCCCATAAGACTTGGGCTCTAGACCCTGCACCAGCTCTGTTGCCCTTCTCTGGACATGCTCTGGCACCTCAATGTCTTTCTTGTAGTGAGGGGCCCAAAACTGAACATGGTATTTGAGCTGTGGCCTCACCAAGGCCAAGTACAGTGGGACAATCGCTTCCCTGTCCCTGCTGGCCATGCTAGTGCTGACACAAGCCAGGATGCTGTTGGCCTTCTTGGCCACCTGGGCACACTGCTGGCTCATATTCAGCTGGCTGTCGACAAACACTCCCAGGTCTTTTTCTGCCAGGCAGCTTTCCAGTCACTCTTCCCCAATCTCCCACAATTCAGAAAGCAGTGGGGCAGGCAACCCCTTTCTTCCTGCTTATTTGTTGGGGAAAAAAGAAATAAAGGGCACTAGGACAGGGTCACAATCCCATGCAAAACCCTTGAGCTCGCCAGCAGTTTTCTATTTGCTCCCCATGAATTTTTCAGCTTCACTCTTGCCCCATTTCACCGGTGCACAGACTGAGGGCTAGGTGAGTTTGCAAGTCAACACACATGGTGTCCTGGTAAAATAACTTACAGTGCCTCACCTTGAATACACAAATTCTCCTCAAAGTGGCACTATATCTCACTGAAGAAAAGCTTTGCAAAATGGCTGGCTCCAAATGGAGTGAAAACAAACTTGGTTCTGTGGCTGTGAGTGATGTTGGGCCACCATTCCCAGCTACCCAGACGCATACAAGAAGAGAAGAAATAATAACTGCATGTTGTCGTATTCTACCGGGAATGAGCTTTACGCCGAGCACCCATTATTTTTTTCCTTTCATTAGGAATAAATTAGAAGGCAGTGAGAAATACGTCTTTAGGAAATGTTCACAGACTAGGTCTGATGGTCTGATAATTACTCTTCTCACATGAGGGATCTTGACAGGCTTCTACTGTGTGGCGAAATAAGACAATTTCACAAATTCTTCATGACAGGCCTCATCTCTCTTATCTCCATGCCCTCATAATTTTTTGATTGCTCTCTCTGACCATATGCCTCTTGCTCTCCTCTGTCTGATTCTTCTCTGTTCCTGAGTCATAATTTTTGTCGGGGCCGTTTGCTGCAATGAGCTGTGTGATGGGAGGTACCGTTGGTATAGGGTAGGCTGGAGATCCAGAGAGTAACCAGCTGAACTCAGGAGGGCTTTAAGTCCCCACAGGAGATATGCTGATATTCCATGGCCTTGTAATTGAACACACAGTCAGGTTAGAGTTGATATGCCATCGCGGCCATCTGAAACAGTAATTTCCAGCTGGTAACCAAAGTTGTTAGTTGCCCAAGGTCATGCCTTCAGATGTCATGTCAGCACACACCAATGAATCCTTAGCAAATTAGGCCCTTTGGGCACCAGGTCCTGGATTTTAAAGCCACTTTCATTTGGCATAACCTAAGATTGGCTTCCTCTGCTGCTAAATGGCACAGCTCTCCTGCAGGCAGAGAAGGAAGCCAGGCAGCAGTTGCTGGACATACCAGTACTGTGTGGGGAGCTCCAGCCAGCAGGATGTTGGCTGGACGCTGCTGGGGTGACACAGGAGCTTGACTAGATGAAAACCACTCTAGAAGGAGAGTGCCTGCCACGGGCAGTTGTTACCCCTACACTACCTTTCTGTCCAAGTATCTATGTCCCAGGTAACTTCCCAACATCATTTCTATCCCCCTTCTTGCAGCTCGAAACACACGCTTTGTTTTAAAGCTATTGCACAGCCAATGAGGAACTAGCTATCTGGCCTGTCTTATATGAAATTTGGGAACTAGCTTTTATGGACCTGTCCCAAATATCTGGCTGCAACTGGGAACCCCTGTTAAGTCTCCTGTTTGGGACAGTTCATCAGGTATGGGATGTGCTCAGCCGCCAGTCTAGATTCTCCTCCGGGCTTTTACCCTGAGCGCATCCTGAAACAAACACACCCAGAGGAGATGTGACTCATGCAAACTTTTGAAAATTTAACCTATTGACTCATTCCTGATTGTAAAGTCAGTCTGGGGAAAGATCATCTGATATTTCAAATGTAAAATCCTCCTTTCCTTCTCAATAGAGGACACACTGAAAACAAAGCGGTTCAGAATTGGATCTTGGCAGTTCAAGAGCACCTACTGTTTTCTTGTGACTCTGGCAATTGCTTTCCAAGGAAACCTTTGCAATACAAGAGAATACAAACTAATTTACCATTTCTGAATTGCATAAGATTAGGTGTTTTACTGAAACAAACCAGTGTTTATTAACAGAGTTCAACTGCTATGGACTAAATCAAGACTAGTAAATATGAGGTATGATACCAATGATTACCTGAATGTATGCGGGTGCTTAGCACAAGTGCTGAGTGACTGGTGGAAAACTTGATTTGCTAAGCAAATGGCTTGAAAAAATTAAACAACTTGGTGATTTAGTCAGCAATCTATCATACTAATTGTCTTACATTTCCAGTCATTTATTTAATGCCTTATTTTTGCTTTTCAACACTTTTAGAAAAATAGTTATACAGGTTAAGTTTTGGGGCATTACTAATAATTACCCACAACATACAATCTACCTCTTGGCTATTTGACCACATGGGGTCTGACATTCTAACCAAATCAGGTTGCAGGGTTGGGACCTCCACTTAGAGGGAATCAGTGACATTCAGTGGCAGTGCCTAAGGGGTAAAGATCTATCTTACCTTTTTTACAAGACTTAATATGCATTAAGAGATCTGTACTGCCAAAATTAAGGGCTCACCAACATTTCTGGGATTTTTTTCTTAGCCCTCCATTCAGGCATGCAGAAATGCAAGTAAAAATTGTGACATTGTAAAGAGGATGCCTTTTTCAGATTTGACTAAAGCTACGGAGGAATTTTATAAGATCAAGGAACTGCCCTCTCCCTGCTGAAAAAAACTTGTTGTCACTAAACCAAATAATCCTAACTTTCTCAGGCTACCCAAAGCCAGGTTTGGTTTTATGTCCCAGAATACATCCCAAATAACAACCTTCCTCCCTTCTTTCATAAAGGTTGGCAGTTTTCTTTTATAGCTTTGTACTGAAGATGTGGTCGTAAATTTGAATTCCAAGCCATTTGCTCCAACCGTCTTTTTAACATTAACATAAGAATAGCAAGGAGAGAAACAAAATAAAAGAAACAAACAGAACAAGCAATGCAAAGTAAAAGGACTCTAATGAAAGCAGTAACTTACTGTAGCTACTTTCACTATCGCTGGCATTAGAAGAAACATGTTCTGCAAGAACAGTACAGCAAATTAAAGAACATAACCAAGCACCACAGAGCTGCAGAAACTTAAAATAACTGCCACAGTCATGCAAAGGTAGTTGTGCAGAGAGGAAATAAAAACTATGCAGTGACATCACCTGAAAACTCACAGATAATTTACACAGCAAAAATGAAAGCTTTCTCTCTTGTGGCATTTCAGAAAGAGACTTTACGTATTAGCTGGTGAGAGACTCTACGTATTAGCTAGTGATATGCGTCATGGAAAAGCCATGTCTTTTTTGGATGAGACAGTTAATGACATCTCAGATGATAACTTAATTTCAAAGTATATTATGGTCCACTTGCATCTCACTGGATGTCTTAGGTAATTTCATGAAACCTGAGTGTTTGCTGATATTACTCTGTGCTATCAGTAACACGTATCCTTAATGGATTTGAACTATTCCTGCTGAACTAGCTTGTGTCCATCTTTAATCACTGTGCACTACCCCAAAGGGTTAACAAATTAACATGAAAATGGTTTTGATATCAAATATTGTAACTGAATCTATCTTACCCTGTCCAAAAAAGAAGACAAAGCCAATGACAAAACTAAGAAAAAAGGATGAAATCCTTTTTCAGACATTGTCTACTCTCAGTATTTGAGCTAGAGTATGAAAACCTTTACCAGACCAGTCTGGACAGAAGAACAGGGATATAAGAACTATCGTGATGGGTCAGACTTGTAGTTTGGCAAGTCTGGTGTCCTGTTTGAATTATCATATTATTTAAAGGAAGGTGCAATCTGTGTCATGTGAAGTTGCTGTTCCCAAACCGTAATCAGCAGACTGTTTATGGTCAGTCAGACCATGCTATATGTTCCCCAGGAGGTCTGCAGAACCACATTAAACGGTGGTTTTAATAGTATCTCTGGTAGAAATGCTGATTACTTTGCACCTAAAAGATCATCTGACTGTTTAAACTTTTCAGCTGGTCCAGGACATTTAGAAGCCAATGGTATAATTGCTATATACTGGGGAGCCACCCTGGGTTAGTAAGTCTGAGACACAGTGGTTAAAGGGACAATGGGTACAAATAATTCACCTCCTGACAAACACCAGGAGCCAAAATTGGTCGAAAATTTGTCATTAAACCAGTTGGCAGATTAGGCTGTGGGTGACCCACAACACTCACCTGCAACTGCCTCTAAACATTCCCAGTGAAAGAAGGAAATCGTAAAAGCCAAGAATCCTCTGGGATGAACTCAAAGTAGACCATGCATGGATGTCATGAAGGTCACAGTGCTAAGACCACCTCTTCACTGCAAGATGCTGCATTTTCCCCATGTATCAAACTAATGGCTTAGGGTTCATAGACTGATGGGGTTACTGGAGCAGCAGAAATGAGAGGGGATGACATCTGATAATAATAGTAATGGAAAACTTTGACCTTGGGTTTAGTAAGAAGCTTTGAAGAATTAAACTTACATTTTGAAGAAAACAGTATATTGATTTTCAGACATTTCATAGCAAGTTAACAAGGGTTGTTGCAGGACCCTGAAGAACTTTATTAAACAAGAACAAATATCCTTCATAGTAAGAACTGTCATTAAAAAGCATTTCTGAGTTGAATATTAGTGAAATTTGGATGGGTTGGAATGTCTAGAGGTGTGTCAGTAATTGAAAGCTAGGTACAAAATTAATAGAGAAACTAGAGCCTATATAATATCTCAGTGCTACATTTCCCTTAGCAATTTGCAGCATTCAGTTATCTCTTTTCAAATGGTTGGATGTTATGGAGATTTGTCTTTGTAAGGACACAGATATTCAGGAGCGTTATCAGATCAGAAGTATTCTACTTCTCTTTAGGCAGGGAAGGATCTGCATTTGCTGCTAATGAGCTACTATGACACTTAAAGTAGCAGAATTGCTAAAATTCAGGTGGCAGTGACATTTGCTGTCTATCACTGACAAAACTAGTCTTGCAGAACTGTTCTTCGTGCAAGAGATGAAGCTTTCATCTTTAAATTGTGAGCTACTGTATGGCTTAAAGTTAAACCATTAAAAAGCCCCTCCAACAAATCAGTCAGAAACGGAATAATCTCTAAAATTGTGCGCATGGATGTGCATTCCTGCAATTAAAAAGCACATACAAAACAGTAGGCGATGCAGTGTTAACATTCACACACATTTTGCTCCAATTACTTGGCACTTAAGAAAAAGAATAAGAACTGAGGAAGAAGCTGCCAAACACATGCAAGTGGCATTTTCTTTAAATTATTTAGATCTGGATACAGAATATAATGTAGCTATTTATAGAGAAATTATCTGCAAATATTCCACTGTGTACAATTTTTTCTGGTCTAACTTTCGAGGAAGCAAAATTGTTTCAGAACAATTATCTGACACGTTACACATTCTGCAATGCCAAGTCTTGAGACAGGATTTCTGCATCAGAGAAAGAAACTGATTAAGCTTGCATGACACAGAATAGGTTGCTAATGGTGAAATGGGTCCAAAATTAGCTTTGGGGAAGGCATGTCTTCTCTAGCCTGCAAATGATGTCTTCCATTAATAACAAATACTAATCTAAAATCCAGCAAAGTAACAAACACTCCCATGCAAAAAGCTGAAAATGCAAAAGCAGCAGCATAAAATAATTTTCTATCGATTTCGTCGGGATGTGATCAAGTTAAAATGTTTAACTTTCTCTTTAGATGGAAAGGGAGGGATTGTTGCTGAAAAGAGCGGTCTAGGCAGCAAAACGAGTTCTAGGTATGCTACTCTACAGAACTGCCATGATGGGAACAGTAACATACTGTCAGAAACAAAAGGTGTTATTACAAAAGAAGTGAAAGTGTCTGTTTGATACACTGTATGTTATTTAATATTGTCATGCAGAACAAAATGATTGAAACATTTTTAATGCATTCACAGCTGGGTAACAAATAAAACTCTATCTTGTGCATGCTAGGAGTGAAGGGTCCTCAGAGAAGGAACAGAAGCCAAAACAAAACAAAACAAAAAAAAAAGATTTACAGTGACCATTCCTGGGAACTTACTCAGAGTCTTTGTTCCATAACCGTCGTCACCTAATCCGGGGATGTCCTGCACGGAAGTCCCCAGAGAGAGCAATGAGAAAGGAAGAACAGCCGCAGAAGAGGAAGGAAGAAGTCAGTGGAGTTGAAATGGATACTACCATGACTGACCATGTCGATTGAGCAATCTGGATCCCTGCTTTTTCTTTTTTTGGAACAACTTTAGACCCATTTTTATGGGAATGCAGCCAATGAAAGAGGCAGTGACCATGATACATGGCTTTCGGAGCTGTGAGGAAGAAGGAACAACCAGATACATAAAGTTCCAGAAACAATCCTCACCAGATAAATTTAGGAGAGAATTACTAAGAGAAAAAGTGAATATTTGGGCTTGGAACTCGCATTTATTTTTAACAATGCTGGCTCTCTATACAGTTTAAGCAGTCAGTAAATGCCCAGGAGGTACACATTCTGAGATCTGATTTACTTTAAGCTGTTAGCACGGTTGCTTCATTTAATTGTTAAACTTTCAGTGAGGCTGCCCATGACAATCAACTTGGAGAATGTCAAAGGCAAAAAAGAGATTAGAGCAGAGCTTTTAAAAAGTAATCTTAGTTTAGTATTGTGAAAGAAATCACATTTGCATTACTTTGAGCCAGTTCTGATCTGGGAATATTTAATCAGAGACAAATTTGGATTTATGACAGATGCCACAACAACTTTGATGAGTTACATTTGCTCTTCCAAAAGTTAAGGTCACTGTTTTTTTTTCTTCTGAAAATGATGTTTCCAGGGATGGAATGACCAGCTGGATCCAAACTGCAGTCACACATTGGTCACAGTAGTAATACCTCTCCTGCCTGCCTACAACAGTTATTTGCCTAGATGTGTGGGATATTGGTATCACGCGTGTCACCCATTTTTTGTGCTGCTGCATTGTCTCCAAGAGGTTACTTACGTTCTGGATCACTTGTTTCCTGCTCACTCTGCTCCTTGCTCTTGTAGAATGGGAATTTTCGTGAAAAGATGAAGTTCTTTTTACGCTTGTCATTGAATGACTGTGAAGGAGAAAAGGCATGGGGCAAAAACAGGGACGTCTAATTGTTGTCACACTCATGCTGACAAAACAACTAGTTTGTAAAAGTGGAGAGAACTGTAGTGACTCAAATTGGTCCAAACCAAGTGGCTGCAAAGAATCAGCGGTGGTTGTGGTGAGGTCTGCAGGTTGAAGGCAAAGCCCCTGGAGACTGCATCGATTTGATTAGCGAGGTCTCAAATCACAACCTTCAGCTCCTCATTTGGAAACTGCCATGTTTGGCTTGTTCAGATAAAGGGCTACAGATGGCTCAGCATGATTTGAGATCAAGCCACTCATCTTTAATCATAGCAGACTGCACAGAATTAATTAACTGACTGAAAAAGAATAGGCTGTAAAGAAGAAAGTGGAAGCCTTTGATTTGCTTAGTAGGTATGTGAATTCAGCCCTGTGCCAATTAATTTTTTTTTTTTTTCTGGTACCTGCTTCTGATTTCATTGTGTTCTATCTGGCCTCTTAATCAGCAACTTCTTAAGTGTGTTTTAATGCCTTTTTTTCATAATTTTTTTAAAAAAACTTTTTTTTTTTTTTTTTAAATTTTATACATATATATTTACTCATTAGGTTCCTCTGGATATACTTTTAGTTTTATGTGATTTAGAGATGGAATTTTGCTGATATGCAGTATTTCAGTGTATGTTGAGCAACATATATTGCTTTTCCTTAAATGGGTAATTAATACGGAAGAAACAGGGGTTTTTTACATGATAAAACTTTTGACTTTATAGACAGTCACAAGGGCTCATAGCACTCTATTATGTAAAAGCAGGATATGCCTACTTGGGACATTTATTTCAGATACTAAAGGAGGAATTAGTGTCCCTATATAATCAATTGAGAGAAGCTACCATTTCCAGAGGGCACCTCGGTTGAGCTGCAGATAGTGCTTAAATGATGTGTGTTGTCCATCAGACAATGTCCTACACTGTGTCCTATACTGACCACATGCAATGCCCAGACCCAAGACTTTGCAAGGGATCATCTCCAAGAGAGCAGAGACCTTAACTCATTTAAAGGACCAATATCATGTGTTTGTCATTGCTTGAATCCAATATAACCAGTATTTGGCTTCAATTCTGAAGTTGAATATATTTAGAGTTTCAGAATATAACCTATTTTCTTACATTTTGGAAGCATAAAATGCGCTTTAGAATATGTATTTCTGAAAGATGTGAAGGTAGGTACTAAAAATCTCCATTAAAATAGTTGTCTACTTGTGTCACGAAAGTTTCATGCCACTTTTACATTTCAAGCATATTTAAAGTTCAGTAACTGAAAACAAAGGAAAAAAAATGCACATGTAGAAAAAAATGATCCATGAAAGTCTTTCAGAGTATGTAAACATTCAAAGTGAAATTAATGTGGAGGTCATGCACAAATAATCCAGACAGCATGCAATTTCAAAACAAAGCAAATATGAAAGAAAGCCAGAGGAAAAAATAAATGCACATGAAGGATAAAGTAATCTGTGGATGAAAAGAGGACTGACATGCACATTACATCACTTTAATGACCTAAAGGATATAATTAAATTAAAATGTGTTTTCTGTGATAATTTCTTTTATTTTTCCAAAGAAAGGAATGTAGCATGTTAACATTTCCCATTGTGAAAATGTTGTTTGTCACAATTCATCTGAATTTGACATAGTAATACTATAGGCATTACACTTTAAAAGGGGAAAAAAAAAAATAAAAAAAAATATATATATATACACGCAATAGCACCTCAGAAACCAAAGGAGTTTTAAAATGACAGTCACTTCATTACTAAATGCCATTTCACTTTGGAATTAAAGAGAATGTTATCAAATTGATAAATAAATATGCTGTGTTTCACAGAGATTATATGATCAATAACACTTATAAGTATTCTTCAATTTTTAACCCAACAGTCTAGATGAAAACCTTCAGAAAGTCCATTTTCACCAAAAAAGCATATATTTTTTTCAAGCTTATGCATGATCTAACAGTATATACCCAATTAGACATATAATATAGTGTTGTATACACTTTTTCTCCTTTTGCAATTTCAAGTACTGGGTTGCCTTTTTAATAAGATACTGTTCCATTTCAATCTGGACAATCAAAATCTGGCAATTCACAGCAGGTGACTATTATGTCCAACGGTGTCATTGCATTTACACCAGTAAAAAGCCTTGTTCCTAAAATAAAGCTGACTCTTAGTTTATTAATATTCATAAGCAAATATGTTTATGCATGTGTTAATATTTCTATAGTTTAATCAATGTGTATATTCATGCTAATGAGCAGATATACTATCATAGTGTAGTCAGAGGGTTTATATTTAAAATAACAAAGAAACTGTAAAATATTATAAAACACTAAAATGGGTCTAATCCTGCAAATTTATAGAAATAATTAGTCCTTGGTTTTAACTGGATAGGCTTACCCAGTTTTTATTTTCTTGTACATTATGTGCATGTTCCTTCACAAGAAACTAAAGACAGGAGCCTTGATTTTGGTTTTATATCCAATATAAATGTGATTAAACTCAGGCTGATGGTCTCCACCTTAGGGATATGAAACCTTGCAGACACCCATCAAAATGCTTCTTACAGATACAACGATATGTATCTCCAATGTATAGAGATAAGAGGGTTGGCAAAGAGAGAAGAGAGAGACTCATACAGAATGAACCCATGTTTTTATTGGATATACTGCGTTAATTCCGGATTTTGTTCTGTTGGTGGAGGAGTAGAGACCAACACTGAATACATATTTTCTTTTTTAAGAAAGGATCATGAATGTGAGGAATGGTGAAAAGGTTAAAGGGCAAAATTCAGATGTATATTTTTGAGATATTTTATTTCTATAAAATGAAAGCCTTGAGATCTGTCAAATATTCCAAAGCCAGTTTTCACAGGGGTTCCCTGTGTGGCTGGAGAGCTGTGAAATCGGATAAAATAAGAGAGAGGTGTTTGCCTGCATCTCAGCCCGATGCAAAAGTTGCATACAATTGGATTTGAAATTGTGATAGCAAGCTTAGGCTTGTTTCAACAGTATTTATGTAGGCAGAGTTTCTGAAAGTCAGTGAAAAAGTGCCTGAAAATGGATTCCTCTGTAAGTCACAATTCCTTTGCCATGAGTATTTTAAAATCTTGTAATGGAAAGTAACTGGGGCTTTTCAGTTACAGTGAGAAACCTGTACAATAGGTTACATTTATATCTCACTGACATCGGTTCAGACTCCCACTAACCTAGGAACTCGCATTAGTAGGCACTTTGTATAGACAAGGGTCTAGGACTACAAAGCAAATGAAATTTTCAAGTACTGGCTGATGACTGAACAGTGAGATCATTCCTCACGATATTTGATGAAAAAAGAGGGGGAAAAAAAATCTTTCACTGATGTCTTGAATCCCTGTTTGATACTCCTTAGGATAGACTGTCTTTTGGAGAGGTCAGAAAAAAATTGTGATGTGCACTCTTGCTTGACCAAATATCCCCAGATGTCCCCAGTTAATGTAAGTCTGGCTTACACATACCGACCTACCCTGGTTGTGACAGACATTAAGACACTCTGTGCGTTTCTTGCTCTTAAGAACTCCCTTTGATACTTTTTTGTGGCAACATAGTTTTTGTATTCTAAATGCTTTTCCCTAGGTGCAGCAGCCCTGTAGATGTTACTCATCAGTTAACAGGACAGTGGTTTTTTAAGGGAAATTTTCATGTAACATTGACTGAACAAGCCAATTTCAGAATTTGGGTTACAATGGTAAACACAAAGAAGAGCGTATCAGTAATTTGACAGTTGTACCATACTGCAATAGGCAGTTATACCACTGTTTATTTTAGGCTTCTTCTCTTTTTTTTTTTTTTTTTTTTTTATCCATACCGTTTAGTGCAGATGTGCTCTTGATAGAGGTTGTCCTCTTCACGCTTTGCAGAAGAGCCTAATATGTTGGGGAAAGATTTCTTTTGATGCCCTAAAATTTCTAAAAGCAATTAAATCTTCTAAAAGCCATTAAACTGCCAAATAAATTGGGAATGCTCTATTTTGCTGTTTCAGTCAGCCAGTGCTAATCTTCAGTAATGAGCTGGGGACCAGGGTTCAGGGGATCACCTAAGAAAAAGCTCTTCCAGAGCACTGGCTGTGAAATTCTTTTATACAGGGTGTAGACGCATTTCATTTACCACCTATTTTTAGGCAGGTTTGAGCTAAGCTTTAGCCTAATTTTTGTTACACGATTATCTGTATCAGTCTTGTTCTGAGATTGGTCTAGCAGTGCATATGAGTTCATTCATTTTGCTGCTTCTCATCTGCTATGTTTTTTTTTTTTTGATTCTTCTCCTTTAATACCTGGTTTTGGCCTAACTTAAATGAAAAAATCTCACTTAAACAGCATTCTACAAAAATCTACAAGATTTATCAGCAACATTATGTCTCTGCAATCCTTTTCTCTGTATTTAATTCACAAATTTTGGGACATTCTTTTACTCTGAACACTGACTTTAATAAAGGTTTGGGCATTCAAACACTGTTAAATCTCTACAGATCAAATCTCTCCCATCATACTGAAAAGTCTCACTGAAACCAGAAAGAAAAGTTTTGGACTGTATAACAGATACTCAGTGTCATTTCTCCTTTCAAACATATATGTCATGTCTCTGCTTTTATAGTGGGCTTTTTCACTTAGCAATTCAAAATGCATGACAAATATGAACTCACCAAAACAAACTTTTGAAGACAATCCTGTGTTAGCATATTTTCTTTATGTGAAAGGTGGTTTTGCAGTTAGCATGGCAGCATGGTCTGGTGTACATGGGTCAAACCACGCTTTGGAACCTTCTGTCTCATTTTTCCATCTGCAATACCAGGCCCAGAGCAGTGCCTGCCTTGCAGGTACAACTGTAAGCCTGGTTCTATAGTGACCATGTAGTATATTCCTTAAAACATAGATCTTTCATTCACAGTCTGACCACACAGTTATATGATGGAAAGCAACACTTGCCAACGTCTCTATGTCTTTTTATGAGATGCAGAGGAAAGGATGTCCCTATTCTGTTAAGTTCAACTTCAAATTTTCTTAGATACAGTAAGTACTTGGAAAAAAAACCCAAACCAACAAACCAAAAGCCTGGGCTACAGTCATTCCTTATTGAATTTTTGCTCCATGATTTGTTTTGATAAGTGAGAGCAAACTTTGGGTGAGAAGCTCAGATGAAGATAACTTTGCTTGCTTGGTTTTCCCATTAAGCTGCAGGGAGAATTGGATCTTGGAAATCCAAAATGAAAAAGTGCAAGCCTGATTAAAAACTCCATTCTAGCTTCTGCAGAGAAGGGTAGTGTTGTTTATTATTCATAAATATGAAATTCTAGTAATCTTTTTTTAAGGCTGACTTAGTGCCACTTGTCAGCCAGCAACTCAGTTTTAATTCCTAAGAAAACAACAGTTAAAACCAACACAAACCACCAGGGGAACAGAAAGACTAATAGACTTTCAAGAGAACATGTAAAAGCAGTATTTCCAACTCTGCAAACATGTATTTAACTTGGTGCAAGGTACAAATCACACTAAAAAGGGAGTACTCATCCGTGCTAATTTACATTGCATCACTGTCAGCAGGATTGAAATGCCAGCGTAAAAACCTTGAGTATGTGACAGCCAAGGTCATTTACAAGTATCCGAAGGTGGTACACAAAGAGGGTGAGAAAGATTAGTTCAAGCAGCAACACTGAAATTAATAGTGTGAAAATAAGAAAGGGCAAAGCTCCTTGACAGTGAAATCAATTTGGATGTAGAATAATCTGCCCCAAGGGAAGTGGAAAAGCCTAGATCATTTTTCATGTTTAAAACAAATCTGCTAATCTTAAGTATGGGGAATAACACTGCAGTGCTGGGAGAGAAGGGGGCAACGAAGGGAGAAGAGCTAAACAATAAGCCTCTCCCAGCTCTAATGTCAGTGTTTCTGGGGGGAGATGCTCACAGATGCAGCATCGCAGAGTTGTGCTGGGCCCCAGCACAGGCTTTGACCTAGCCAGGCTCACTCCAGTCATATGGGCAGCGTGAAGGTCTTCCTCTCCTTTCTCAAGGCTGTCTCTGGAGTTAGAAAGTATATCTGATGTTTGTCAATGTTGTTCCAAATCTTCCTCTACGCTTTAATTTTTTTTCCCAAAGAGTAACTTTCCCCGTTAGAGCTGATGCAGGCCATCAGCTACTGATCTCACTAATAAATCCTTGTGCACATGAACCCATCTCAGCATCCTGTGCGATAATGATGATTGAAAGAGCCTCAGAGATCAACAGTAACACTGGTGTGCACTTGCTGAAGTTTTGGAACCACTGGCCCAGACCCCCAGATCTTTCTACAGTGTACACTGTAGGACCTTTATCAATTTGATCTTCATTCCTCAGGGTTGATCAGATATTTTCTCCTCTATTTTTCTTAACTCTGATTCCTGGTTGACTGCTGGTGCTTCTTTAGATTTGCAAATGAAATTGAAGGGTTTGGTCTCCTCTATGCAACCTTTTGGATTAATCTCACTAACAAATAAAGCTGCAGAATGCGTTATCTGTGCTGTTAAAGACCCCAACTAGCTCCTCTGTGACTATTTTTTTGTGGAATCATTTAATTGTGCAATCAAGTGATGTGCACTTGGCTTGTGCAAGTGTAAACTATTACATAAAATGGACCACTGCATAAAAAGAGTAAATTGTATAAAGACCTTTATAACTCTTATTTGTGAAGTAGTAGTGGATAAGGATTTACAATACCTACATGCCTTCAAACTAACTGGAGCTGATATATTTTGAAGTGCCCTTTTCAGTTAGAGTGTTTGCACTCACAGGTGACTGGTGTAGCAGGCTGAATTACAGCAAAGATCTGGCTCAGAAGACAGTGAATCTTAGGGATATGATGTAGTCGAGAACTGTCAATGTTAGATTAAATGGTTGGACTAGGTGATCTTCAAGGTCTTTTCCAACCTAGATGATTCTGTGATTCTGTGAATCATACCAGGTTTGTGGGTTTCATTTAAAACATTGACTTATTTAGGCCTTACAGCCAAAATTATAAAAAACAAAAAGGCATGGGCAAATGAAAACAAAGTCAGTCTCTAAGAGACTGGTGTGAGGTTTGTGTAGGAGGTGAAGTTCCTACATTTTCCAGGAATGCATCTCACACTACCAGCCTCACAGACAGGATATCAAATTAGATGGACGTTGGCTTTGACCCAGGTTGGCAATTCCTCGGTCCCTACAGCCTCCCAAACATGGCCTCAAAGTGAGTCACTAAATCAATCTTAACTGAACTGCCTGAATTTAAGTGAGCCAGAAATAAAGATGTGAAATATAGAGACTGTATCATCTTGGTGAGTGTTAACGCTTAACTCCACTCTCCTGCAGCTTTGTGTGAAATCTTACTAGAAGAAAACTTTGTTCTGTTTATAATCCTTTGACAATATCTATTGCCAATACTATACATTTTTCTTTTCAACCACCTTTTTAGCAGAAGAGCCAAGTAGCTATGACATTATTTATATATACATGCAAATGTCCCACCATTTAATTCAGGCTATTAGACGACAAGTTGTAAAAATAGCAGACGTGTGAAGCTAAACTCAGCACAAATTTCTGCTGGAACAGCTTAGAAGAAAAGCAATTAACTCTCAGCTGTAAACTTTGGTATTCTACCTGTGCTAGCAAATTTCCACTGTGTTATATTTAATCTGTGACCAATTTAAACACTACACCACATATCTTTATGTCAGTGACTCCCTTAAACATCTCTTACCTAAGCGGGGATGGCACACACTTGTTGTGGGATAGAAAACACTGATACTATAGTGATTGACGTTATGGCCACTTAAGAAACAATTTTATCTTATAAATAAACTCCGCACAATTATCAGGCTGAAGAAACCGGAAAATCTACGAAAAACATGTATTTAAATTACTCATTAACTGAAGAAATGACTCCATCAATATTTTCTTTGACAAGCTGCCAATAGGCAAAAATGGTTTTTGCCATCTGAATCAAGTTCAACCCCGAAGCCTTTATTTCTCACATTTGCTACTCTATTCCATTATGCTTACAAGTTGCAGATATTTAGAATTTGTACTTCTTAATAACGTCTTTTTTTTTTTTTTTTTTAAACTGGAAAACAGACCCAAAGATCTTTTACTTCAGTACTTTTCTTAATTTGAAAGAAAAATTCTACTTGATTTTTAAAAGAAAGCTACAAAACCATATTTCTTCACTTTAGCTGAGTAAAAGCCTCAAATTTGACCTGACAGTATTTTTCACAATTTCTAGAACTCTTTAAAAAAACAGGTTCCTTAAGGCATGCCTGTTCCCTGCTAGAGTCCACACTGCTACCGTGGCATAAATTAAAACTGAAGACTCATTTTCCTTCACTTTTGACTGTGACCTAGGCCTAACAGGCATTATTATTCAATTATTGCATGTCTTTGTGGAGTGCCTCAAGCTATCTTGGAGCAGCAAGACACTATACAGTTAAATTGTCCTGGCTCTGTCCTGTTTATCATCTGAATTTCATTCGATTACTTCAGCACATGAGGGAACTAGATGCTGATGACAGCAATATTTCTAATGTACCTTGCAGAAACGTTGAGTGAAATGTGTTCAGCTCAAGGGGGACGGTCAGAGCAGCCCCATAATATGGACTCAGGGCAAAACAGTTGGGCAGCCAGCGTCCACTGCCTGGCACCAGCTCCAGCCATCGCGAAACCTGAAGACTGGACTGTGGAGGATGTGAAAATGCATGAAAGAGCAAGGGCAGCTGGACAAATGAGACCCAGCTTTCCCTCCAGCACGGGGAGAAGTTTCCTCCAACATACAAGCTGCACTGACAGGAAGGATGCTGAGATCCGATTCTTCCATGACACCCAATGCTATCCCCGCTTCTGAGGTCTTGCAGCCAACAGAGAGAAAACCAGAAGCAAGAAAGCAACAAAGTCAGATGGAAAAGAGTAATTTATTCCTCGTCCCTGTCCTGGGCAGTTTCACACCAAAGTTCTGAAGGGTATCTTCAGACCTACTACCTACTAATGCCCTGTGCCAATAAAAAACCCTTGTGCAGAACATGTCTCTGCTCAGCAATTTGCTTTTAATAATTTCTTCCAGCTTTTTTGACTTCTTAGATCTCTCTATAAGAATGACTTGGTGAGGAATTCTTGCAACATAATTTCTCATTACTTTTTTATACTTGTCATTAATTTCTATTTTATCATAGAGGAGCATTCCTGAATTATTGCTAAAGAGTAACAACTAAATTCCAATATTGCAGAAACAATGGTTTTGTAAAAGATTTTATGTCAATTAGTAATGGAGATGTAAAACCAGAAATTTTATGACATGAATGACTTACAAAGCTTATTTTAAGTTGCACACATGAAAAATCATTCTTATTCTCTGGTTACAGCAAAGCAAATTTCAATCATTCTGAGACAGGGGAGCGTACAGTAAAATACTGATTCACAACTCTTGCAAACAAATGACATGCAGAATGATTTTCTATAAAAAGCTCATTTCTGAGTAGAAGGGGGTTTTCTCGTCTGTAATTTTTTCACCTGTAGGTATACAAGCAAAGAAGTTCAGGAGCTTGCACTGTCTCCACAACCACAGCGTAATTCTTATTGACATGGCAGGAGCTATATGCGAGCTGAGCAGAGGGCTTATCCCTATGCATTTCTAAATAGCTTTGCCTAATCTAACCTAACCTATCCAGGTATGTATATTTTGCACTTGGCAAAGCAGTTCCAGAGGAGTATATTAAAAATATCTGCTAGTGCCTAGTTTATTCAATGCAAGTACTAGCACAAAGATTAGTCCAAAAGAAATGGTTGAGATGTTTAAGTTAGGCTTTTAAACTACACGGTTTAAATAAGGTCCTGTAGTTCTTAAAGTTTAGATTATCATGTCTGATCAAGATACAGCATATAAAACCTGCAAATCCTTGTCATGCCACAGCCACGTGGAGCCCTGAAGGTCCATAACCCTGCCTCACTGTGCCTTGAAATGGCTGCTAGGTTTTTGTAGAAGGTGCATCCAGTTAAGGCTCACAGAAATGGGATGCACTGCACGTAGCTTTAAACATTTACCCCGTAGGTGCCTGGGGCAGAGGTAGTGACCCCAAGCTCCCTTTACAGTCAGTGATTGATTCATCACATCTCTTTCAGACAACAGTGGCAGGTTGGTGCTCTTGACCATGACTAAAGGAACTGCTGTTCATTTTGTGATTTTTGAGGTGGAGAGAGCAAATTCATATTAAAAAAAATCAGCTACTGTTTTACAACATTTACAGAATTGTCCCAACATCATGTGTAAACAATATTTTTGCAGGAAGCCATATTTCTGGCCTTCCAGTTGTGCAGGTAAAATATTTTTTGCAGCCAAGCTAGAATATTACAACCCATCTCTGCATGTGCTCCTTAGACACTTTCCAGAAGCTTATAAATAAATGCCTAATGGAAGCATATTTTAGCTAGGAATTATCACTCCAAGCAAATTATTTTTAATATCAGTGGGTGTCCAATAATTATCTGGCACTGAGACAATAAAACATTTTTGTTTTGGGCGAATTGCAATGTGTTTGTCGGAGTGTTATTGAAGAGTCATTTTGTTTATACAGCTGAGGCCACACTGTGAACCATTCTGGATGGTAAATGTTCCTAGGAATGCTAAAATGTTGCTAGGAGTCAGATCAGATCAGAGTAGAAACCCTCTTTTTATGTTTTGAGGGCCTTGCTAGACCAAAGTTTCAATTCATATTCTAACTTTTTACTTTGGTTCATGTCTGCTATTCTTAATGTGACTGAAGCAATGTAACAGTTCTCAACAAGAAAACACCTACTGGGGCTCAGGTTAGCTTCTACTGCATTTAATGGGAAGGCTCTTTTCCTTCAGCTCATTAGAAGTACGATGTAATGGAAGTAAAAGAGAATACTCAATTCAGTTGGTACTGCAAGTGCAAGTAGCACCAAGGAATGGAAAAAGATTTATAAACTAAAATGTAATTACACAGCAAAGACTGACATTTTATTCCTAATGGTCAAAATTAATCAGAATTGTTAGTATAAACCTTACAGGAAAAACATTGTCTTCTGCAGCCTACTGCTAGCAAATGCTGTTCCAATAGTCATAAGAGGGGCAAGCTAGAATATTTTGGACCAAACTGAAGTGCTTTGATAGTCACAGAGCAAAGTAAACAGCAAGTCCGTCCTGGCTGTGCACACTCTCATCTGGGATCACATCGGTGGGCTGTGTGTCTGCAGAACAAGAGGGTTCAATAAACTCCCACAGCCCATGGTCCTTGCCAGGGCTATGCTGTCGGTTTGCCTGTGCCCTGCCTTGGCTCTTCTTGCCCATCCCACCTCACTTGCTGGCACGACTTCCTGGATTGATTTTGGACCTGAGTCACCACTAAGGACTTTTTGGGAACCACGGGGCTGTGGACAAACCTTGGTTGTTGCCACCAGACTTGCTGTTCATGCCCTAGTTGTGAGGGTGCTGTCACCCCTGGGTCCTGGCGTACCGCCCTCTCCTGCTGCTCCCTGATGCCATCAGTCCTGCATCCAGTTATTGTCCTCCAGCTGCTATCCTGGGCAACTGAGAGCTGACTGCAGCTCACTCTGCCCTCTTTAACCCAATGTCTTTTAAAACAGCAGTAAGTAGAGAAATAAAACAGCAACACTGCAGCTGCATTATTCACTGGCTTCTCCTTAAAAACTACAGTAGTGGCAGGCTAGAAAAAGCATAAAAGGGCTGGATTACACAGGCAAGTACACACAGGCAGATTGCTCCTAGGCACATTGCTCCCAGGCATATGTACCTCCAGTTCCTGAAGATTACAGCTACACAAGTCATCATTTTTGTAAGCAACGGTTGGAATATCAGTTGGAGGCCAATTTATAGCTGAGCTGAGCACTTACTCCAGTAACAGTGCTCAGATTTCTTTGAAGAATATCCCACAGGCAGCCATTCCCATTAGATAGCAACAAGAAACCAGAAAGACGGGGAAAACAGAGAAAATTTAGGCTAGATCAGTAAGGAGGGATAAATCTGACTGAGACTAAGAATAAAGAATATTTAATTGTGTGTCAGTGCCTACGCCACCTTCACTAACCCTCCTCCATATCATCCTTACGGGTAGGTGTATGCTGCTTAATTTATGTTCAACCTCTCTTCTTCTTAGTAAATCACTCCACCTGTGATCCCACACACTCTGGTGTTTGACACTTGCATTATCTTTTACTTGGCATCTGTTGCTATTTTATAATCAGCAAATTTAGAGGGGGAAAAAAAAAAGGCAGAGGCCCCTCCTTTTTTCATACACATACACATGGACAAATACACACCAGTGTGGACAGAAATGTTATTCCCAGTCCAGTGTCTCTCCTTTCACTGCCATTTTGCTGACTGGAGGGAATTCAGAAAACAAACACGATTAAGCAATTGAGTGGATTATTTTATAAGGAAAACTGAGCTGTCAATGCATGCAGTTTTTGGGGCATGTCAGAGAATCTACTCTTTCTGTCAGTGCAACGTAACCCACTGCAGAGCGTGTGTTACCAGGCTCTCCAAATCAGCAGCTAGCTCCACAAAAAAAAAATGCAGGTTTTTGAACGTGCTCGGGTTGTGGATTTTCTTCTACTTTGTCCTGGTTTTGGCTGGGACAGAGTTAATTTTTCTTCTTAGTAGCTAGAATAGTGCTGTGTGTTGGATTCAGTATGGGATTTGGTATGAGAATGCTGAATCCAAAACACTATTATTGTCCCAGTACCATCACTTTAGGAAATCCATTCATTGTGTTAAATATCTTCAGAAGGGAAGTGCAAAGAAAAGTTGGTCAAAATACAACAAATATGTGGAAAACTTTCTGATCATGGACTACATAATTATGGACTACAGAACAGTTTCTCCCTAAAAGTGGTGAAACTTTATATTTAGAAATGTTAAGCCTAGTAAAACACTGATGTTAGAAACAATCTTCAATAGGCAGAGAGAGAGGATGGATAGTCTAATGAATATTTATACTTTCTAATTTCTGAGAAGGAGGGATTCTCTGCATTGATACACCCAGATCTGCCCTGGTGAACCAGTAGCACAGACGCTATGCCTGAGACCAGACAAATAATCCAGTCTCCATATACACTGATAGAAGAAGAAATAACAACAGGCTGAAACTGCTGCAGTTTAGCCATTTCTAATGATGAGGAGAGGGAAGCACTGGAGTGGCCTGTTTTGGAAGAATATGAAATATCTGCTGTGGCAGATCTTTAAGCAGAGATTAGACAAACCTGTGATACAGGAGGAAGGTACAGAAGACACCCTCAGGGCAGGGGTTGGACTCGGAGACCACCTCAGGTTCCTTACTGACCAGATTTTCTCTGATTTGCTGACTAGACCTGAAAATAGCATGATTTTCTAGAGCACAAATTGTTTGGAAATAGGTGGGTTGGTTTCTTTTTTTTGTTTCCCAAATACTTAATAACCTGTCAAAACATGTCCTGTGTATCAAGTCCTGACAGTCACTGGATTTTGACATTTGGAGGAGAGGTGCATTGAGTATGCAGAGGGTTTTATTTACGCCACAATACAGAATTTGATATCTGTCTTTTTCCTTTTATGCCTCAGTGCAGTGTTGGTAAAATGACAATAAAGCAGGAGGATGACCTTACACTGCAGGCAGGGCTGTGCGACCTGTAAACAGAATCTGCTCATAAGAAATGTTATTAAATGCTCTCAAGCTTCTGACTGCCATAATAAATGCATTCAGAGGCTTTTGAAGGGGCAGGCTGAGTGCAACGTAGGTGAGCTGACTGGAATATGGAAAGAACTGCGGATGACAAGCTAACTGAATAGCAAAAAACCTAATGGACAGTGATGGAGCAATATGGTGTGGGTCACAGCCCAGGACCTGCACTGCTGGTGAGCAGCAGAGCTGCTGGGAGAGATTTTGGAAGGACAGGGCAGTCCCTTTTCTTGGCAGGCACCTTGTCCCCTTTTGGCACCCTGCTGAGCAGCTTCACTAGGGCAGGCACCCATCTGGCAACGCTTCTGAGTAATCACGGACTGAACACCTCCCATGCACCCTGACACAAGCATTAAAAATTGAGAGGTTGTGAGAGGCACGACATATATATCACTGGGAAGTGAAATTGGATGTTTGTCCAAAAGACAATGTTCTGGAGTCACTAGCCAAATAAGGTGTGCAATTAAAAGGTGTGTGATATAAAAAAACACCCAGTTCATTGTATAACTTAAGTTTTACCTAAGTATTATGCTTCATGATAGAGCTACTCTGGGAACAGGCAAAATCCATGAATATTAGAAAAAAGGTGAGATGTTGATAAAGGTCTTTCCAAGAGCTACAGTTTCCACTGTAAAAATCCTTTCTGAAGACAGTCAGGAAAGAGTATAAGATCTGACAGGGAGAAAAGCAAAAGAGATGCTATTTTTGTCTCCTGAAAGACTGGTTGTAATTACAACAGTTGAGAAAAAAGCAGATTACCGGCTCAACTTTTTTCTTTCTGTAATATTTCCATCATTGTTTGACACTCTTTTTGATTCAGTAAAAAATCTGAAAAGCCCTCAACCACTGTGGGTTTTAGGATTAGAAAAGGAAAGGCTGTTTTTGTTCAGCCTGAAGCCCATGATAGGGAGAATTACCAAGAGTTCAGTATGCCACTTTGGCAGATATATAACCCTGCTCACAGTTACCAACATATTCTGTTTGTTTTGGTGCAAAGGTGACCATCAGAAGATACTTGGGATATGATCTTGAGTTCAACATAGCATAAAACGTGCTTTTAAAGTTTGTGCTCACATAACTCCTGCAGCTTCCTCCAGCATAAATATCAGACATAAATTTTGGGCTGTTCTATTTTCCACTGATTATCCATAGACCAGAGGACCCCATAGACTAGACAGCAAATGCTTAGTAAATGGTAACTGTGTTATCTTCATTTACCTGTTTTGTGTTAGAAACTTTAGGGTAGCTGGTGCCCTGGAAACCCTGTCCTTTGCTGCAGTGGCATAGAGCAGCCATAGGGAACCAGAAGGGGGGGTTGCTTTGATACTCCAGCTACCTTCAGTAGATCTTTAGATTAGAAAAGCTGGTGAAGATCATTACTACAATTCTAAGAATGATGCTAGAGACAACTTGGTCAATTCAACTGAAGCACAATCTTTGCTTGGTGAAATGAAGCTGTTTCTACCAGTATTTGGATTCTTCTTATTACACAGGTGTTGGCATCTCTAACTGGTTTGGTATCTTAAAAAATGTTAATAGGACCTAGGATTCAGATGATGTCTCTGAACCCAAACAAGTACATTTCTTCTGCTCAAAATAAACAGAACATGAAAGAAAAGTAGCCCTATTGGGTTAAACCAGAGATCCAGTTAGCCCAGCAGCTTTTTCTGAAGTTGTCCAATAACAGATGTTAAAAAGAAAAAGTAGAAGAAATGTGATCCTTTGCCTTTTAAAACCTCTCTGCTTCTTTAAATCAACAATTAGTATGTACTGAGATACTAATTTCATGTTAGAATTCCTTTTTAACACAAAAAAAGTAAAAGTTGTAATTGGATCCATTGCTTGCTAACTTATCTAATTTCTTTTTAACTTTTTTTTTTTTTTTTTTTTTTTTTTTTTTTTTTTTTTTTTTTTTAATATATACAATATCCTGTAATAATGAGCATCAGAATTTAATTACGCATTGTACGGAAAGGTACTATCCATTGCCTGATTTAAACTTGAGACCAGAAGATTTCACTGGAGCTCCTTAATTGTGATTCACATTCTCTGGTTTTGTATCCATCCTGATTTTGTAGACTTTAATTTCATGAGGCATGAATTAGAGGAGTCCAATGAACTTAAAAGTGATATAAATATTCTAAATCACATTTAAAAAAAAAATGCTGAACTTATTTTTTTAGATGAGGTAAACAGACCCAAGTTTGGCTTGAAATAGAGGAACTTTTGGGCCTTTGAAAAGATTATCCTTTATCCATCCCTGCTAACGGGTTTGCCAACTGAATTACCAAGCCTTAAACACTTTTTAATTGAGAAACGAGAGCTGATCAGCTACAAATGTCTCACCATCTGTAATACTTTCTTTGTATCTTATCTCCAGATTTGGGATTAAAAATTAGGTATAAACAAATGAAAATACATAAGACTTTAAAAACCTATAGAATAACAAGGCAGTTCATATTTTAAAATCATAGCTCAAAGAAATTTTAAGCGCTATCTCATGAAACTGTTGCTTTGTCTTAAACATTGCTTCTATAGAGGAAGAAAGGAGTTGGGGCCAAGATGGTTCAGGTAAAATAGCAACAGGATAACCCTTTTACCTGCGCAACCCCCCCCAAGGATTCTCTGTATTCAGTTAAATTTTGTTTAAAAAATGCTTCCATGCATATCTGGCCAAATTTAGAAATACCCCATGAAGAGCTATTCTCCCAGTTTCATCTTTAGAGTAAATTAAGACAGTACCACTTGCCCACATGGTCATGAATGTATAAGCACAAAGGTGCAACAGGCACACAAGACCATTCCTATCTGAATTTTAGCTGGAATTTGAAACAGAAGAGTTACCCTGGGCCTACTGCAGCCCTGTTTATCTGGACTGAATTTTTTCCAGATAAAAAAAATAAAGCATGCACTGTTAGACAGCCACTTCTTTCTGAACACTGAAAGGCTAAATGGAAATACCGATCCCTAAAATGCACATACCTATACGTGTACTCCAACACCTCATTTTACATGTGGATACTTAACAGTGAACCCTTTTTCCCTTTATGCTCTTTCAAACACAATCTTACATTATCTTTTCCCAAAAAGCCTTGAAACTGTGGTTTGGGTTATTTTTTTTTTTTTTTTCAACAAAAGCAAATTTTAGCAAATACTAACAACAGAAAGTGTGCTCTCAAAAGGGTACAATGGTCTTGGTGTGTAATTATGCAATTTCCTAAACACTGAAACAAACAGTGATGTGAGTGGCTGGAAGATTAATGTTACACTGATGACAAAAATGGAAAAACAATTTGGGGAATCAAGAGGTAATTAAATTCTTGACAGACTCACTTGAATAAGGACCATTAGTTATATGAATGAATTATTCCCTGGGGCTTTGATTATATACAGGAAATAGACACTTAACAAGTGATTTCATTGGCAATATAAAACTTAGTATCGCTCAAAATAAATGGCAACATTCATTTACAGGGTTGCAGAGAGTGGTCGTTTCAAACTAAAAAATGGAGTTCTGACTCCTGAAGAAATGCAACGAGATGAATAAATCCTTTCACAATGTATTTTGTTATGTATTTTATAACAAGTTACCTGCGTGTGCAAATAATATGCAGAGGCTGAACTCTGTTTCCATGTACCTTATAAATCTGGAAAACTGGTTTCAGTCAGTGCAATTATTCTGCATTTTCATTGAACTTGGGAAGTGTTCTGTACAGCAGTAACAAGGAAGTATTTGCAAGACTGAAATATTTTTTGCTGGCATGTAGAGGCTTGGGACCCACTGTGCTTGGAGCTACATGTTCTTAACGAGAGGAACTTCTAACCCTGCTAATCTGTCTGAGTGAAAGGAGAGAATAAACTGGGATGAAGGAAGTATTATTATTCCCATTATACAGGGAAACTGAAGCAAGAAGAGATTAAGAATTTCAAACTAGGCAGAGGATCACAGCAACAGCAGAACATCAGGTCTGGAAGGGACCTGCTGAACCACTTGGTTTTGTCCCTTGCTACACCTACGTTGACTGTGTTCACGCATCACCCACTTTGGGCCCTGCCTTGTGTTTTCTGCAGGCAGACAGAACTTTTTGGTGATGGTTTCTGAAGCCCCGTCTCTTGATTTGCTCTCAGAAGCCCTCAGTTGTAAATCCCATGTATGCCAACTGGACTGTTTTCAAAAATAAATCCCTGAAAATGTAATGTCAAGTATGCACTACTGCTACAAATGCAAGCTACACTTCAGCAGAAAAATATACCTGTGGGCATTTCTCATGCTGTAACTCTTGTCAGCCAGATGTCAATGTATGGGATATTAGACATCAGGCTAGTGAGAACTGTTGGCTGTTGGGCACAATAAAGTGATGCTGCGGAGTGGTAACAGCAGGAAGGCTGCTCTGTCCCGAGAGTGCTGGTGGAAGGGAACTTGCATGTTTTGTGTTGGCTGGCCCGTTGCACCTGCTGTGAAACACACCTGTGCTCAATGTCTGTCACAACTGTCAAAGCAGAACATCTGAAATCTGAATTTTGCATCCACAACTCTAACTTTCAACCTTCTGTTTGAGATTTAACACCTTTTGATGCCAGGGAATTTACACTTCTTGCTCTATTTCATTAAACAATTATCTACCTGCATTGGTTTTAAAAATCTTTTCTTCTCTATCCATCATTTAACTAAAATTAGAGCTATCACAATGCTCTTTTCTTAGTGTCTTCCAATTAAGAGGCACTGTCAGTCAGTATTATTATAAACGGAGTATTTAATTATATCAAAGATTTTATCATACTATATTCATATTTATATTTAACTGTAGTCCAAGTCTTGGTTGCAACAATATAAATATTCCTTGTATTGCTAAAATTTGCTCTACTCTGAAATATATAAACCAATTACAAAGTGCAATTTCACTATTTACGTACCCCTTTTGCATCAATTACACCAGGTTTCGCGTTGAATTTCACCGTCTTCAAACGTGCACGCTCCTTTCTTTCAACTCTGGGGAAAAGACAAATAAAGAAACACATGTTGATTATAGCGGCATTTCGTATGATACGTTTGGTATCTGATCTCCCAAGGCCATTGGTGACTTACTACGCATAAAGTGAGTATTTAGAGCAGATTGTGCACGTTGGAAAGAGAGAGATGTCAGGTCACTTCCTCAGCCAAGCAGTAGTTTTCTGGCAAACACAGGACTGGATTCAAGAAGCCTTGGCTGTCCGACACCAGCAGACCACCTCTGCCTTCCAACACACATGGGAGTGTGGTAAAAACATATTAAGTACAGATTTACCATCTATAATTGAAGCTGTCCAAAAATCAGGCAACATTTAGAGTTCTTCTGTGGTGGGAAGTACGGAACAAAAACAGAGAGAGAATAAGCTATTCACCTCAGTGCTTTCAGATGTGCACTTTACGATGGAGTAAATTTCAGATCATGCACGTAAGGTAAAGTGAATCCCAGAATTTCTAAATCTGAAAACCCATGGTGTCAGACTAATGAACTGCTTAAAAATACCTTAAAAATTAACTTAAAACTAGCTTACAAAACAACATGTGGTGGTGAACAGTGTCTAAGCTCATGGTAAATGCAAAGTAAAAAGGATGAAGTTTCACCTGATGGGTTGAGAAGATGTAAGACACTGCAGTTGTTTGAAAGAGGAGTCTTGCTCCTTTTCCCTCCCACTGCCTCATTTCCCATTGCTCCCAGCAGTGCCCCTCATTGCTGCCTTCTTTGCAACAGAAAACTAACCAAGTAATAAAAGTGAATAGCTTGTAATGGTTTTAAGGAATTAATCAGACTGAGATGATCCAGCAGCTTGTCTGGCTGGAGCAGACTAGAAGGGGGGAAGCTCCTTTCCTTTATGCTTCAGAGCAGCCTTTGCCTTGAATCTCAAAGAAAAACAGAGAATTTCTTACTAACCTGAGTTTGGGGGAGGTACCTAGAAGCTTTCCAGGGGCCAATGTGTTATTGGCTAATCCTTAACAGCTGTGCTAGGTATTTTGTTTTCCCAAATTGCCTGAAACCCACAAACCCACATTCACCACGTGCGTGCAGGCAGTCTGCCTGTAGCTTTGCAGAGCCCTTTGCACATGGCCACCGTTTAAATCTTGGGTTCTGCAATATTGGCTTTACAATACCACAGATTTTTAAGCGTCTTGCTGTCAGCTCGACTGAATGCTATCACTGGAAATTTTTTCTCCTTTCAAAAAACTTATTTAAAAATTAATTTCAAATTTATCTTCTGAAAGATGGAGGTATGCTATTTGTTACAATATTCAAATGCAGAGGACCTTTCTTGATGCTTTGATTAGTTAAAACTACACAGTTTTGCCAAAAAGAGCATTTCTGAGAAGATATACAAATGCTCATGGGCAGAAGAGCTATTTTCAGCCACTCTAAAATGCTGTGAATTAGGTGCACGGTCTTGTTCAAACCATGCCCTCCACAAACGTCTGTAAGCAGACAGAATGCAAAGAATTTGTTTTTCTGACCCATCTCAGTGAAGACTTCACTGAGAGTGGGAGAGTTCTGAAAACAAAGATGGGCAGGTTCACACTACCAAATCGTGTGGCCAAATAGGAGAGGACACAAACTACATTTCAGGGGTTTTCTTTGGGCCAGTTCTGGTCTGGCCCCATGAACTGACTACCCCTTAGCAGGTGGATGCATTGGGTGAGCTCATCTTCAAGACGAGTTTAATACAAACAAATCTAGTATGTGTTTATCAAGACTGCCCCACAACATGAACCATAGTGCAGAAAGGGAGGGCAAAAAGGCCATTTGCTTTGAAAGCTCAATCCTGGTCTGAAAAATGAGAGCACGCAGCCCTGTGAGCCCACCTCCTGAGACCTGAGAGCCCAAACTGCAGTGCGGTATGACCCAACATTTGGCTTAATCTGTACAGTTCTCGTATTCATGCATACAAAGAAAATTGAAATGCTCCAATAAAAAGCCTCAGAAGTTGTTTGATCCTGATATCTCTAGCTTCAATAAACACAGCTTGAGAGAGGAGTTCTTATATTGTATATGCAATGCTTTTAGAGTGAGAAAATACACAGATCTAAAAAATTGTCTTTGGGAGAGAAACACATATCAAAATCACTGGCAATGAGCTGATATTACTATATGTTGTATATTTAAATTTTTAACACAGTATACTTAAATAATAATGCCAGGAATTTAAAAAAAACTCTAAGGAGTGTGCTCTTCCCTAAACAAAATCAACTGCCAAGAAAACCAGGTGCAGAGAGAGAAATCTAAATAAAGGAAGAAGTTATTTGTGTCCTTATTCGCCTTGACTAATACGGCCATTAACTGTAAATTGACATTTTCTGCCTCTGCAAAATCATCTACAGAATCTACTGACCCAAGCACAAAAATCTGATCATCTACCTATAATTGAAACAGTAATTCTATTTGTCTAAGATTAGGAATTGCTCTAGGAAATCTAAGTTGAATCCTGCAAGGCTATCTTATAAGAACTTGATAATGTATTTTTATTAGACAATAAATAGCTGAGAAAAAAAGTGAGTTTTCTTATATCCTCCAAACCAGTCCACATAAGACCCTTTTTTAAACTTTCACAGTTTCCCACAAATACCGTTAGAATACCTTCCTGCAAATCTCTTGGTTTCTAAGTCTTTTTATTCCTTGAGTTATAAAAGTTATTTTTTTTAAAATACAAACTCTAGTCTTTTGATAGAATGATAATTAACACATGTTTCCTTCTGTCTGAGTGGGCTTATATATTTCCTACTGAAGCACAGTGAATTTTGGTTACTATAGTTACAGTTTAAATTTAGAATAAATGCATTTCTCTGTAAGTGTGGAATATTCACATGGAAACAGCTCAAATGCAGCTTTCAAATTAAATCTACGTTATTAAAAACACACGAACAGTCTCAAACTTAAAACTGGCAGATGAAGTCTCTTGGTAGTACTGGTAAGAAATGAAGACTTGGGGCTGTGTAATTGCCTAAATAGGATGGATGCCTTCTGAGAAAATAATTAGTTCAAACTCTACTTATTAATCTGTGTTAACATTTAAACGAATTCCAGTCCTGTCTTACTTCCTAAAACATCTGCTTTTAACTTCATTTCTTATTCACTGCATAAAGAAATTTGGAAATGAACCTTGAAGAGTAGATTTTATTTATGAAATTCGTCACAATTGCATTAGCAGCCATGGAGGCATTGCTGCTTTCTACAGGCACAGCAGAGACACGAGGAGCTGCAGAAACATTCTGCATTGCTTTGAGAAGTACATAAATAATGTCATTAAGTGCCATTAATCCTCCAGGCAAACATACCAACAACATTCATACATGCTCAGCATGCCTGCTGAATATTACAAACATTTCATAACCTGGTACTGTATTAATGATAGCAGCGAGTGTTGCCTCCCGTTACAATTTTCCTGACACCTTCCGCAATAAACCTGTTCTCAGTTACTTATAATTTAGCTGAACTGTACACTTCCAAGCTGAAATTCCATGTGTCTCAGGGTGATTACATTACTGTTGCTGCTCAAAGTGTCAATGAAATGGGTTAGCTATCAGAGAAAGGCTAGGGGAAAATATAAATGGTTTTGCCCAGTTTATAATATACTCTTAAAGCACTTCAGCTCAGGTGCTCTACTGCCTTCATGTCTTGGGTTTGGGACTTGGAATGTGGCAGTGAGTTGCTCTGTTACCAGGAATATCTCTCTCTTTTTTCCTGAAGAAATCAACCCAAAATCTGAATGTCTGAAGAGCTTTGGTTTTGACATGTTCTGGAGAACTCCATTAGCATTTAGCTTGGTTCTCTGAAGATTTAAGTCTTTCTTGAGGTAGTCAGTGTGCAAGCACTGACATGAGCTAAGATGTTCCGATAATTCCTCATCTGACCTACCAGGACACTTTTGCCACAGACAGAATTAAAAAGGTAACTAAAATGAGTGAGATAAAAGGTATGGAATATCAGTTTTTTGAGCATCATTGATCCAGCTCTTAGAAAACACATCAATTATTTTTTAAAAGGAACACTAATTCAAGCACTTTTAGTACTTCTTTGAATCTTCAGTTTTGTAACTGCTACATTTAAAGAAAAAATAAACTTGACCCCTTTTTTTCCCCAAGGCAAAGGGAGTTTACCCACAAAAAGCCTTTTGCAGCTGCTGACGTTGTGAATGCCTAAATAGCCAGACAAGTGTAAATTCTTTGTATTGCTTTAGCTGGCAGAAAACCCACCATCCCTTAGACAACACTTTGATCAATCAGCTGAGGAAATTGTTTTTAAAGGAAGAAATGTTTCACTTCAAAATCTACTCATTTCTCATTCACCACTGCTGCACAAAGCAGGATTATGGGGTGTTGTGCAAAAAATGAATTGAAGGGGGAGGATTCCCATGTGCCAAATTTGCAGAGGCCCAAATCTGCAACCCTGACTTGCCTGATGCAAACATTGCTCCCATGCCCCTTTCCAATTATATATCTTCTTGGTAGAGCTATGCCTAAGGCATGGAGGAAAGCACAATATGATTTCCAAAACTACTTCATGGCTGAAGTTCCATTTTCTGCAGTGCCTGGGGGGTCACTGAAACTCAATGACTCACCTACATCCACCATTCAAATGTGACTTTGGAGCTGAAAAACTCAGCCCTGCATGGAGACAGCATCACCTAGCACAACTGATGGGGATTTCACCTCCAGCTTTCCACCCAAGTGTAGCTCCCGGCAGAAACACTGCTGTGTGCAGGGAAATGGGGTAAGACCATCTGAGATCTGGGACAGCTGGAGTGTACCCTGTTCTTCCCATGTAAAGCTAAAGAAGTGGAGAGGTACAGTGAAAATATACCTTAGCCTTCAGTGTTGCCTCACTATCAAGTTCAAGACTTCAGTTCTTTGGGATGTTGTCTTCCTACTCCTCTTCCAAGGAACTTATTACTGGGGTGCAACACTCACTGCACTGCAATGTTTATCTACTTTTGTGTTTCTGGGCACATGTAGCTGTTAAAAATGGGCCTCAGGGATTTTTCAAAATGAGACTTTCAGTTCTTCATGTACACTGCAAACAAAAAGAAATCAAGCGTAACTCAGCCAGACATGGACTGTGATCCTCCATTGTTGGGGGTTAATGGACCACTGGGAATTTTTTCAGTGCCTTTCTAACAGCACTAATCAGTCTTCACAGCAGAGATGTAAAATATCAAGTGAGACATGCTTTAATCTTCAATAACAGTGTTCACCACTGATTTAGGATACAGATGCAAATTGCAAACTGGTGTCAAGAATCAAAATGGTTACAGTAGCCAGATTTGCACAGATTTGGCACTGAGGTCTTCTGCAGAATGAAAGTTATTTCCAAACCCAGCATGATAATTGTAGTTAGGAGAGTTATCAAAGAGAAGAATGCAATGTAAAATGGATACTTGAAAGACCTTGATATTTTACATCTTTGTTAACGGGTTTCTTCTTGTTTTGTTTTCCATTTCCAGGTCACCTGCATTATATTTGTTCTGCTTGCTCATCAAGTGAAAGATATGTATTACTATTTATAGTCCAAATATGTGGGCTCAGTCCATATTTTTTATTGCTTCCACCCTTTGCACTGCTGAGTCTTGTTTATGTGAGCTTACCAATAGATTCTCATTCTCAAAATTATTTTTGAGCATTCCTTAAGTGCTAGTTTTGCAACAGAACATATATTTTTCAGTAGGAGAGAACGTGCTCTTGTTCATCTCTCCACCTTCAGTGACTTGCTTATAGAAAGCAGCTGAGCATCTGGTCAATATTTTATGAAAAGAGTAGACCTAATGCCATTAGGAAGTGAATTCTCATAAAACTGTAGAACAACTTTATTCAGATTAAAAGCTAAGGGCTGTTTTCCTTCAGCATGAAAGTCCCATCATTGCACGAGAACAGGAAGAAGGTTATACATACACATACATATCAATTTTATTTCATACTCATTTTTTTTTTTTCCAATTAGATTAGTAAGTACAGTGAGGTAACTTATTTTAGACAAAGATTACATAATTATGCCATGTTCAAAAGTTTTATCATCTAAAAGTCTTAAGGGATGCTTAGAAATGTAGACAATTTATAGGAAAAATAAAACTCACTTGGGTGGATAAACATGCCCTTCTGCCAAGCTGAGTAGAATAACAAACTTAAGTTGGCTTTTTGCCCATGGGGAGTTCTGCACTGGGAAAACCTCTTGTTCTTTGTCCTCAAGTGTTTGTTAAACATTGGTTTTTATATACTTTTCCCCTCATTTTGCTCTGAAAGGAGAGTGTGATAACATGTATTTGTGGGCAGAATGTTGTCTATTTGAGAATACGAGTATCAGGCTGGTACCATCAGCTGGTGACAACAGAGATACAAGCTGCAGAACATGTTGCAGTCAGATGTACTTAAAACTACCTAAAAATGGATACCTTAGAATGATGTCCAGTACCAGAGCAGTTTTGTGGCTGCATATCTTAAAGACAACAGAAGGATTAGAGTAAATATTTTTGTGGTTTGGGACCAAATCCTTGCTGGCTACAGTGGGAGCAGTAGTACAAATGGGAAGAATTTATGCTTGGCCATTCTAGGACAATCTATTTGAAATCGCAGACTGAAATACTTTCAGATCCACAGATCCAAGTCAAGCAGATATACAGACATCATAGAAAATACTGAAACTTGACATTCATGAAGTGGGAAGTTGCTGTTGTGTGGCATTTCCAGTGCAGGAGCTGTTCTGCATGCAAAGAAAAAGTGAAAAGAGCTGGAACTGTAAAATCAGCGCTACAGCAAATTAAAGTCTCTTTACTATTGAATTAGAGCATCTGTCTAGGAATTTAATACACTGTAATTTATGCACATTGGTTTCATATTTTTTGTTGATTCACTTCAACTAATGTGTTTCCATGAGGAGGGAATCTTAGACATAGGCTGCTCAGCTTGCTGCTGCACTTTATGGGAAGCTGAATTTGTTTTGTTTATCCAGACAATAGGAAAGACAATGAGGCAAATAAAGATTCTTTTGCTCAAAAGCCCAGCCTATGTAGAAATTCTGATCTAAATCTATACATCTGTATTAAATGTAGCAAAAATCTAGTGTAAATCTGATTCTGTTGGTCATTCTAGTCTAAAATAGTAATTTTTGTTGATAGGGGAGCAACTGACATGCATAAACATAGTGCACAGGTAACACCACAGGCTGCCAGAGACAGGGACACAGGGCTGGTAGTTATGTCCCCTCACTTTGGAGACACTGCCCAGCATAATAACAGTGCTCTGCTTTCACCTTAGACGTAGCTTGGCTAAATCTTTTTGGTGGATGTGGAACCAAGAGAAATTTGGCCTGCAATATTCATTCATTAATATTATACGAAAGCAACTATTTGGTGACCGTTAAGCCACAACTGAAGTGGTTTGTAGCTGCTTTTCCTCAAGCCCTACTGTTCGCAACATCAGTATGATACGATATCAAAACATCTTTATAGGATTTTATTTGGGTTCTACCCAACTGGCTACTTAGTCCCGTGGTCAAGAACAACAGCTGTGATCAGACAAAAATGCATACTGACAAATGGACAGAATGTTGTCAGATGTAGAGAGGGTTGCAACGATATTTCAGCAATGCAGGATACTAAGCATTTAGTTTTTGTCAATCCCCCCTGAGGTCACTGGCTCACCAGTTCATGAGATTTGGTCCTTGCACAGATCAGTGGAGAAACACAGGGCCACCCTCATTTCTTTGTGCTGCCTCTTCCAGTAACCCTCCTGAAGCTGCAGTGCTCCGAAACTGCCTCTTAAAGCCTGGCTTTACAATTTAATGATCAACCAGGCAACAAGTCCACACATTGGCAGCAGCACTGAAATCTAATGACAAATAGCTTTCAAACTCTATTGAATCACTAAGAGGTGAAGTCTGGTAATGTATCCAGCATCCTGGAGAGAATAATGAGTGGCAGCTCCCCTATAATTAGAAATCATTATTTCTTCTGGTATATTACATATACCATAGAGGAGAAAAAGAGTATGGAGTCTTGATTTATCATTCAAAATTTCTCTCATCTGCTCATGCTAAAATGTCACTGTGTGAAAAGCTGTCCTGTAAAAACTAAACATACACAGCACCATACACAGCACCTTAAAGAAGTAAGATAATTTACTTGTAATGGCTTTGTGTGTATATATACATATTTGTATACATATATATGTACCAAAATAAAACTGAAGTGGCCACTGGCTTTCAGAGCTATTCTATAATGATTTTACTTATGAAAAATGCAGGCATTGTATATTAGCTGTTGCTGGAAAGAAGAGAAGGTAGTAAAGCAGATAGCTCAAAGATTCACCCTGCCACTGATAATCCCTGGATCTGTATAGCTTCTTCCTGACACAAAGTGGAAAAAAGGTTGCAGTCCCCCCGGATAGTATTCCTGCATATATACCTATGCAGAAGAAGGAGTCCAAGCACAACACCAAAACTAAACATCACTAAACCAAACCCGCCCAAAACCCCAATCCCTAAAGAAAAGGAATAGAACCGAATGGGGGATTGAAAAGTACAACACAAACATAAAATCTCTTCAACCTACAACATCATCGGAGGCTGGCCTTGCAGTACGAGTCACAGCCCAACAAACAGTTACAGATGGTCTTTTCCTCCTGTTTGATAAGGCATATCTTACTGCTAGATATTACATACGCTACAAATAATGCAATGCCTATAGAAACAGTTCCACATAAACGAGGCACAGCATCCTGGAGTAAACTGCTTAAACAAAGATTTCCATGCCGTAGTTGCCTGCATTTGGTCAAATGAAGCCCAGGACCACTCTATTTTAGATCAAGCCTCTCATAGTCAATAACCCACATTTGCAAAGGAAATTCAACTCTGAATTAGTACATTCGGGCAAGTACGATGAATGCTATTCTCTGCAGCTCAGCCCTGTATGCACTGATTGCTCACCCTCCCCTTGGGGGGTGTAAATGACCACAGAAGATGCTGGAAAGAGCACATTGGTCTCACTGGCTCTGAGGGATCATCTAGAATCCACAGAAAGGAAACGATACTCAACTTTTCAGTGCATTGGAAAAAAAAATCTTGTACAACTGAAGCCTTTTATGAAATAATAGCAACTTCCCCCCACCCCAGCTCAGGTGTATCACATCATTATATTAACGCAGACAGATTTTTCCAATTCTTTCAGATTCACTAGTGAAGAATCGGGATGACAGGGAGAGCATGGTACCATACCTTCATCTTTACAAATTCAAGACTTACTTTTAGACTCTAATCAAGCGATTTTCATCTTGTCTCTTTTTCTTTTTTCCTCTTTTCTTCCAGTGTTTCCTAAGCCACATCTCTTTCTTAGGCTGTATCGTATGTCTGATCTCAACTTAGAGAGCCTCTATCTTTTGTCCTTGAAAACATCACTGTGCAGGTAACCTGATAGGCTTTAGGCACTTACATCCTCTCCACCTTACAGAAGATACAACTCACCATCTTAATCAGTTGCTTTCCTTTGCCCTATTTTCCCCTATAGTTGTTTTATTATGTATGACAACTTTTCATAGTATGCACCACAGTGCGAGTGAGCTTTGTGCACATACTTTCCTCAGTAATAACTGAATAGACTTTTCTCTTTCCCCACGTGTGATCCAATTATGTCATTACAACAGTATTTACTGTAGCAATTAATAGTAAGCAAGTATTCCTTTTCAACATCTAGAGACCAAATCTGTTTAATGGGCACATTTTTTCCCATCTTAAAAATTATAATGTAGTTTTTATTTCTATCTATTATACAACTCCAAAATTGCTTTTTCACTGAAAATCCTGGTATGGTTGTTACTCAAACTTGGTCATGATTAGAGAAAATAAGGTCCTTGTAGAGCTCATGTCAACAAGGTATTTGATGGCCTTTCAACTTACTTTTATGTGATTTAGAACAAGGAGTACCATGAACTCTGTTAGCATCTGGGCCAACTCTTGAAACAGCAGCAGGTGCTCTACAGAGCATCAAACATTCTATTTCCCCACGATCAAAAATGGGCACGATCATTTTTATATTAATGCTAAAGCTGAAATAGCTAGGAATAGAAAGTTTATATGCAGTATGGGAGCATTGCTGGAAAAGGGAAATGTAATGCAGTTTGACAGATTTCATCTTCCTCCTACCCTTTCAGTTCTTGACCTTTCTATAGCAACTATCAACAGAGCCAGAAAGTAATACTGATTTGTGTGGTAGTTCTGATACTATCAGAGACTTGTGGCCAATTTTACAAAAGCACCTAGACAGAGTAAACAATACAAAAAATGAGAAAGGTTCAGATGTCTGTTCTCTCTCCACCAGTCATCATGAACCCATCACAGCTAAACAAAGATTCAGATTTAGCTTGGAGAGTGGATGAAAATTCCTTCATTTACATTATCAAAAAATTTACTGTGATATTGATTATCCATCAGTTTCCAGGCAGGCAGAGATTAAATTAACAGATTTTGAAGCCAAAGAGCACCATTATATAATTTAGTGTCATTTTTTACATATCACAGGCTGAGAAGTTTAATTCTATTACTCTCTCAAAAGAAAGACATACAGTCTTGATTTGAAAATGTCAAGACATTCATTACATCCCTCAGCAGTTTGATGCAATGGCTAATCACCCTGACATTAAAACATGAGCTCTACTTCAAATTCAGAGCTAATTCTCAGGCTTGGGTTCTGGTTATTCCCTCTTCTGCCAAAACTCTTTAGTAGATAGTGCTCCCTCCCCCTTCCCCCCTTTCTTTGTGAAGATACAGATTCACTATAATTGAGTCACCTTTTCAGATCCTGTTTAGTACAGTTAAACAGCCTGAACTCTTTAAATCTCACAGCAAAAATTGTATCTTCCAACTCTTGAAATAATAACTGTGGGATTTTCCTCTACTTTCTCTATTTTTTCAGTATATTGATGAGTCCTGTCTTTGGGATAAAATGGAATATTTTAACATCATGCCCAAGGAGGTAGGAAGGAGGAGGCAGCACTCACCTCCTCTTGCTGGGTATAACTCCCATCTCCTCACTGTCTCCCTCCAGAGTGACCCTCCTCGCCTGCCACCATTCATCGTCCGAGGCGTTGATGACATGAAGGATGTCTCCGTACTTAAAACTGAGTCCTTGGCTTGGGAGGCCACTGTCTTTGCTCTTGTCATAGTCAAACATGGCTCTGTGAGAGGAAATAGATATGAAGACAGGTGATTATATCAGTCTTGGAAACATTTACTTCTGAATAATTTGTCATATTTTGTGTTACAGTTAACCCTCACTTCTTTCCAAATGGAAAGGTCTTGCTTTACACTGTGAAGTTAATCTTTGCAGAATCCTTTTTTTTTTTTTTTTTAAAAAAGAGAATCTGAACAGTAAAGTATGGTATTTACTGTTTCACTTAATAAAGAACAATCACCATACCAGAGTATCTAGTAAACAAGCCCAGTAGCCAGAAGCCCCCTCTTATCACCTTTGCCAACAGCAATTTGTGGCTGTTGAGTTTGTCCTTTCCTCCTCACAATTCCCTGTGCTCAGACAGGGGGCCACATCTGGCAGACAGGGATGCATTGGGAGGACTAAATACAAGGGACCAAAACCATGCTCAGGATAATGTATTTCTTCAGGTGAATGGGTGCACCTATCTTGGCACCTAGTTCAGACCAGAAGTAAACTTTCAAATCTTGATTATTCCCACTGACAGTACTTTGGTTGACATCTTGGAGCTGTGTTAGGTTGCACATACTTGGATTCCTGAAATTTGAAATGAAACTGAAAGATGCCCTGACCAGAGTAGCGCTAGGCTGACATACACCCCTCCAAACACACGCAGGGTGCAGGCAGCACCACTGCTTTCACTGTCCACGTCCAGTCCCTCTGCGCCGCAGCACCTGCTGAGGCAGCCCTTGCTGTCTCCTTTTGTGTTGAAGATGCTTTCCACCACTCTGAAGTCAATGCCTACCTTGGGTATACCTATACAAAAAAGTCTCATGTATAGGACACGTATATTAATATAGGATGTATATATGTCTAGGGACTCCATAAGCACAAACTGATAGCTACCTGGCTATCCAACTGTGACTGGACACAGCTAAGCGTGAACTTACTGCCTAAGTATTCAGCCCAGATCCTGGCAAAGACCTTCAGCCTGCCTTGAGCTCTGTATTACCAAGTTACAGTGATGCCAATCCTCAGCCTCATCCAGTCCTGTATCTGGCAGCTACACCAGCAGTCTTCAGGGTAGACATACTCCCATTTCTCAGGGAAAGATCCTGCACATGAATCCCAGCAATGCTGTGTGTGAGTGCAGGTTGCTCATTGGAGTTACCTAGCTAAAAATCTGATCTTTGCTTCTTACAGGAAAAAGTAACATGGGAATATTTTTCCCATGTAAAATACTGTTTAGAGATCATTCCTGTCAAGAACCAATGCTTATTTTCCTATAGGAAAGATAATATGATTATAATCCCGACTGCAGAAATGTTAGATCAGTTAAATCCCAAAAGGTGTATAATAATTGCTACTATTTTATTGTCATAAATAAAGCCGTGGCAATCTCTTCACTGGTAAACACTTCTGTAAGAAGGATTTCATATAATTAATTGTTGTGCACTGTAGTGTAATTGCAGAGAATGATTATAACAGCTTTATGGGTAGATTTAAAACACTCAAGGCTATCTCTTGTACTAAGAACTTAAAAAAAAGTTATCAAAGTTGTAACTATGTAACCAAAATAAATAGAAGCTCTCATAAGCAGTCATTCTGCATGAAAGGTCTGGTTCAGGAGAATGGAAAATGCTATTTGGAATATGTCTTCTCTTACAGAGTTTACAGTCATCTAATAACATCTTCAGAAAAGTCTAAATAATTCCCTTCTCTGAGGATGAAGATAATAAATAATCCTGTTGAATTTTACATAATCCATGATTTTGGATATGCTTGTGCCTTTCTTGGTAAATGTTCTTGGACTTCAAGTAACATTTGAAAAATTTTAATGGCTTAGCAGAGGAAATTCTTTAAAAACTTGGCTATATCTTAGTAAAAGTTTACATTCATAAAGAATTCTTATCAGTAGCAAGTCATCTGGTGCCTTCTCAAATTGGGCTTTCCATGGGGACATATGATGAAGCAGCACATCAATCCAGAAGCAGCTAAATATCATCAGTCACCTCTTCCTAACAAATTAATGACACTTGATCTCTGGAAAATGGCAGTGCACACACAAACAGGCACACAACATATCATCCTGCTGGTATTGCCCTTAACACCATGCAGTGGTCTGGGTTTCACCACTGTATTGAACAGCTGTCGTCTTAAAAATTCACTGAACAATTGTGCACCTTGCCATGGAAGCCTATCAACATCTCAGAACCCTAACCACACAGCTGGCAACCGTGATAAATACTGGGCAGATGTAATACAATCCTGAATCCATGCATAATTAAATTACTCAAACGGCAGTATCTTCTGTTGCAGAGAATATGCAAGGCTGTCACAACCCAGATGTAAAACACATGCCAAACTGGAAATGCTCTGTAATTGGCAAGTTTTAAGATGAAGGGTGTGTTTCAAAAGCTAAGTAGTAGAAATAAAGTAGGGCAGTGTTCTTTGTCCTTGAACAAGACATTTGCACCTCAGAGCCCACGTATTATCTTAAAAATCACTGACTGCCATCGTGCTAGCTGATGTTAATGATGAATGCAGATGGCAATGTTTGCCACTGACTTACTTTGATTGGAGTAATCATGTGCAATGCTAATTAAAATGAGATTACAGATCTCAGACAAGAGAATTTTTGAGTACACTTCTCACTGAAAGATTTTGTGGCTGCATGCTCTACAGATGTTGATTACTCCATTAGTAAATGAAAATGGTATGAGAGCTGACTTCAGTGCTCTTTTCTAAACATTTCAAATTAAGAGCCAGGTTTAAATTGATAACTATATTTAAGCTTACATCTTCAATCACATTGCTGGTGCTGTAAAACATACTTTTGCAAGTTGGCAGTTGGCCCAGCTATAAGACAAATGGAGATCTTCAGTCTAGGCACTGCTGTAGGCATGTAGAAGCTAACAGAACTACCTTGGGCAATAGGGAGACCTAGGCACACTCATCCTCACCCTGTCCTTTCAGTTCTCAGGCTGTAAGTACAATTTGGATCTCTACATGTCCAACTGCAAGCTCGTTTTACTTATTTAAGAGGCTGACATGTCATTTCTAATTTTCTACCTGATAAACAGCACTCAGCTCTGTTTGTGCTCAATCTTGCAGATGTATATAAAAAACCGACACAACTGCATCTGTTGAATATCTGCTGAAGTGATACAAAATGAATGCAGCCAGACCTCACACTTGGTAATGGAACTAGGCAAGGCAGACAGAAAAAGATGCATTTTTTTGCTTTCCTCTTTCATGGTTCTGGACAATGACAGGCCAGTTTTACAGGATACTACATTACATCCTGCAAGCACTGAAACTTTCAAGAGAGAGGAAAGTTCAGGTCTCAGAAAAGTCTGCTTGATCTATGCAAGTTTCTTTACCCAGATAATATGCTCAGTAAGGTATGTTAGATACTTTAGATAGGTTCTGCCATGGCAGGGGGAAATATCAGAGGAAAGGCTAAACTGTAGTAGCATCCTTGCAGAATATTAGGTGTTGAGTAGAGGACATAAGGAATCCAGTCCAGCAAGAGACCCACCCATCCCACAGAGCACCATAACCCCTCTTCGAGAGATGAGCACCATCTTTTCCTTTCAGTTACAGAAGGACCTGCATAATCAGGACCTGACTGCTATAACTCCCCCTGACAAGTACTCTTCCAAAACGAGATGTCGGAAAGAAACAGCAAAGCAGTGTTATTCAAACCAGCCTGAGGATTTAACCCATGAAAACATGTCACAGTGCCTCTCCCTGTGATGAGTCAGAGGTGTCTCCACACAACACAAGCACACATAGTGCAGATGCTGGGGAGCTTTCTGATCTTGCTAACATGACTATATGTTTTCATGTCCCTGAGTCTGCTGCTTATTCATGGGTTGCTCAGGCAGTTCTTCAAGGCACTAAGCCCTAACTCTTTTTTAGTGTCTTCTACTGCAATTTTAAAGAATAATAATCTCAATGACCTTTCTAATGGCACTTATCTAACAGGCTTGGTTACTAAGAGCTTTTTTTTTTTTTTTTTTTTTTTTTTTTTTTT
>NW_020799091.1:6582661-6594990 GCF_003259725.1 Athene cunicularia | reverse complement strand
CCTTTTTTTTTTTTTTTTTAACAGGTGGGAAAATCTAGTGCACAGAGGTTTAATAATTTCCCTGGGTTTAGACAGTAATTCAGCATAAGAGTCAGAATCAGACCCCAAGTTTCATAGCTGTCTTTTCTGCACTCCCAGTAATAGATATATTTCCACCCACTTGCAGGCTCAGCTTGAAGAAAACATTAGAGGAAAATGAAAGAAACCCCAGCGTAATTCATTGCTATAGCTACAACAGAGAGCACAGCAGCACTGTGATAGAAGCAGCCACTGCAATATAATTAAGATGCTATTAAAAGGGTTAACTTTTCATATAGTGGCATGTCACCAAACTCTTTCACCTTCTCCTCCCAGCTTCATTTCCATCTGGAGAAGCTGAATAGGTAAATCCTACGTGTAGAGCATAGAAAAAAAGTTGCTCTCTCCCTGTGAGGTGTGGGAAGCTCTGAGATGCTGCTTGCTCTCACTGGAGGGTGGCAGATAGCCCCTGTGCTATGGATGATCCAGTTGCACACTGACACCTCCTCTGAAAGAGTGGGAGGGGACTGTTTTATTAGCTTTTATTAGGAATATACTACAAAGTGGTTTCAACAAAAAACGTCTGTTTGACTTGTTACCTACAACTCAAAGATAATATGATTCCCTCTCCTCTCCTCTCCTCTCCTCTCCTCTCCTCTCCAGGAGGACATAAAAGAAGGGATACGGGCTGTTGTGGTACGCCATGGAGGATGCTCCCAGGCATGTGTAGTTTAGGGTGTTAGCATAGCAAACAGATAGCACTGAGGGAGACTGAGGGAGTGAAGCTGCCCCTAAGGCACCTTCACTATACCAAATCCCGTTGCACATTTGCATCCAAGCCTTTTCCATTTGCTAAGATACTGTTTCTTTACTTCATTCAGCAGTTTCTCCATTCAGTCCAAGTCATTCTTTATCATTTTGCTCCTAGTGGGAATTTGGCAGAGTGTGATGTCACGGACTTCAATGAAAAAAGGATTGGAGACAGCAGTATTAGTTCCAGAAAAAATTCACTGAGAGGAGGGAGATATTTTCTTTATGGTGTTTACATGAGGAAAGAGGACTGCTATTTGTCCTCGGGGAATATTTTGTTCATTTTGCAGATCCAACTATGATTTTTAATGTCAGCTCCTATGAGCTGATGTTTATGTTGTTGATGGGCTTTTTTGGGTCTTTAGCAAGTGCTCATGTTCTCTGCAGGAAACGGGCTCTTCTGTACTGAAAAGATTTAAGTCAACATTTTCACAAATATCAATCAATGAATGTATGTTGCACTGTTGTGGTCTTGTTATGCAAGAGCACACGAGGTCCTGTGTTAAAGGCAAATTCTCTCACAGCCCACAGTGAGTGACAGTTTTAGTCTTTCAGCTGTGGACATGGACAGAACTTGTATTACTCCCAAGTTTGCCCACTTTAAGCTCTTCCAGAAGAAACTGAAAGGTGACTTGAGAATGTGAATCTCTTTCATGTCTTCTCTTGTGACAGCACACTTCAGGGTACAATCCCTCTTTGTTTCTTTGGCATTTTACAGGGCAGAAAAGGGCCAAACAGAATTCCCCTTCCGCTTACAAATATCTGAAACCAGTATCAAGATGTAAGCACGTGCCTTGACCCTTTCCATAATTACTGACTAGGAAAAACTGACTGCCAGTTTCATCTGTGATAAACGCAGCAGCATTTAAATACATCTGCATTGTACTCAGTGTATTCCAGATCTGCAGCTTTGAGATTTAGCCTTAGGTATTTTGACAAACTCCAGAGAAGATGTGCAGTAGCATATTGATTCTGGAGTGCTTCTTCAGCACTCCTGAATTTGTGAGTGAAATTTCAGAACAAAACCCCAAACTTCTGGGATTTGAATTTCACAGCAAATTGGAAAACTTAGGCTAGGTTTATTCTAAGGCTTTTTTTTTTTTTTTAAACCAAATGAGATAATTTTTGATTGACCTTGGCCTGGCCTGCGTATTATGCATGAAAATGATGTGAAATCTGTGTTCTTGGGTTTATTTTTTTTCTCCCCATGCAGACTAAGTGAAGCCACTGCTTGGCTGCATCTCTGGTTTTCTGTCTGAGGAATCTGCACATTTCTCAGCAGAGTCCTGTGTTGTAACATTTAAGATTATCCCTATCCAGAAAGGAAAAGTGACGGGATGTCAAATCAGGGATACTTTAAACTACCAGGCAATTCTCCTGAAATGGCAACTTTCAGGTTGCATAGTTTGACACAGGGGCTAAGAAGTGATTCTGTGATTCTTAATTTTAAAGAAATAGAAACTTATTTGCTTCCTGAGAATATTCATTTAGAGATCATGTTTTTTTCCTCCCCAGGGGAAAAAAAAAAAAAAAAAGTTTCTTTCAAAGACAATGAGACTTAAAGGGAACATTGTGACTGTGTAGCACAGCCTATAGCCACCCCCTTCCTTCCCTGATCCCAAATGGGTCTTCTAATACAGAATACACTGTAAAAAAGCACTGAATTATTTTATGTTTACAGTAATTGGTCTACAATAGTTCTAAATGTTACAATAGCTCTCAAGAACCTGCTTTAAGTAGTTGGGTAGTTTAGGTAGTTGTCTCAGATACCCTGTAGCTTGCAATTGCTTTCTGTTAGACCTAATCACGACCCGTATCTGTTAGCAGCTTTTAAAATTACATTTTGGCCAGGCTGCCCATAGAATTCATTGTGCTTCCACTGGGTTATAATCAAAAGGAAATTTTCAGCACATGAAAGAACCCCACTGATAACATAATTATTACTACCAGACAGATATATAATGGCTTCTTTGTTTTGTTGGACAAGGATATTAGACATCTGGAGACCAAAAGTAAGAGAAAGCCTTCCTATGGAAAAATGATCTATCTACATTTATGATTTGTATAATTTGAATATAATGGCGAGAAAAAGAGTGGTAAGAGATGGACTAAGCACACTGCATCTAGTACTGAAAAATATCCCACCAGTCAAAATTCAGACAATAATGGCAGCAAAATGGAATATTCACTTTTTCTTTTTTCAGAAGTCAACATGCAATAGTGGAGGAGCATTGTCAATCAGAATATTCTTTCTTACTTCTGTTGCAAAATGTGTAAGAGGTGGGGAAGTCTACAGACTCTCCTAGCATAGAGGTGCTCTTTTGTTCATATCATAATATGTCTGTTCATACATTCCAACCTTCAGAAATTATTTTTGAAAAAGAATTGTTCTCTAGCTAGTGTAGACAAGCAAAACTGGGAGTAAGTATTAACATGACAGAATGTTGATTGCTCTGTCTTTGATGAGAGAGGGCATTTTGGAAAAGTCAAGATATTTGTTTGCATCAGCTGTTTCTTAGTTTCTGCTTGGCCTTGAATGTTGTCCTTTGACAATGAAAGAGTCAGAAGTCAGATTTGGATTGTTATTGTATTGGCTGACTAGGTTCTTCTGAAATAATGAGATGTCACATGCATATGGGAACTACATCATGGAAAACCACAGAAAATTATTATGGAAATTAATTATCCTGCCTAATGTGGAGAAATGTACTAAATCCATAAACTCTGCTGGATGCAACTGTCTAAGAAATCATAAAACCCTTTTGTCTCTAGGTCAAAACTTGAAGAGTTCATTAAGAGCTTACTCAATCAGTGGGAGGTTTCTGTTGAGAATGAGTCCTTTGGCTTTTAGCAGACTTCAACTGGAAGCAATAGAAGTAATTTTTGGTTTTGACTTTGTCTCTTTTAAAGAAGGGTGATTTTGAAAAGATCCAAATGCTATCAATGTCCAAAGCTCTATTTTTATGGCACAAAGGTCAAGTGACTCCACATAATCTTGGGTTCATAAGGTGAATCATGAAATCTCTAAAGGCTTCAGATTTACAAGGTGGAACTCTACAGAAATCAATAGATATGGAACAATGTCAAAGCCTGAGCTGAACTAGCTGAAATCTAAACTGTAAGGGAAATAACAGACAAAGTTTGCCTGAAAGAGCAGAAGCTATGAGATGTACTATTTAGTCAAGCAGCTCTGTGGATTCCTTAAACTATTATCTGTCAACCCTTACCTATCATAAAGAGGTTTGTCCCACTAAGTTTTATTCTGTGATTGGGTTGAATGTTTTCCTAGTAGATGATGTCCTCTATAAACTTCCATCTTCTGTAGTCAAATCAATACTTCAGAAGTTCAGTTTTCATTAGTGTCTGCTTCTCATGGAGAAAAGCTTGAAAATAACATGCCAGAACACATAAAAGCAGAAACAAACAAAGAGGGCAAATAAAAATAATGGTCTTTGGTGTCACCTGATCAGTGTCAAATATTGTGATCTTCTTCTTAATGGTTAGATTTAGTGGTTTCACTATGTGTGTGCTTGTCAATCCTCTTTATAAATGGACTTTAAAGAAAAAAGTGCTGATCAACCCCTATTACCCAAAATACTTAAGAGCAGCAGTATGTATTTCAGTAGTTTTTAAACAAAGTTGCAAAAAGATGATGCTAATCTTCTTATCTTCTCTCCTTTAAACATAAAATTAAGCCCATGCTGCACTGAGGCCCCCATCATTCAGTCCACTGCATTATGCCCACCCTCCTTCCCCAGAAGCCCTGCTCTCACATGCGCAGATACAGGATTAAGGGTAACATCAGAACTTCCTGCGTCCTATTTTTAAAGGTGAATTAAACACATCTGAGCCTAGGTTTTGTTGACTTTCAATGAAGATTAGACTATGAATTGCTAAGTTGCTTTGAAAATGTTCCCCTAAGCAGCTTTAAGATTGACAGAATTTGCCTTAAGCTGTTCCAAGGCTGACAAGACGAAGGTCGGGTGCAGTAACAGAATCACTTTGATTCCTTGCTCTTGGATGGTGCTAGGACATAGGATAAGCCTTTTTTTTTTTTTTACACTACAGGAATGAAGCTCAGGCTTTTTATCGTTTTATCCATGACACTTCCTCATTCTGTGTGTAATTCCTGATTTAAGCAAGGACACTAAGCAACAGAACTGGGACCTTTCCTTTTAATATCTTCATTTAAAATGAGTCTCACGGCAATAAAAAGCTTAAAAAGAAACCTTACAGGAAAACCAGTTGTATTCTTCTCCCTCCCGCTGCCTTGAAAACTTTCTACCTATACTAGATTAATCTTACCTTGATTTTAAGACATTCCTCTGTCCTGCAGAAAAAATATTTACCATGAACCCCTACTTCTACCTAGCAATTAATTTTAGATGGGAAATGTTTAGCAAAAGCCATGTCCCTAAGTTTAGGCAAAGTAATAATAGCAGTCTCTTGAGTCAGGCTCCTAAAAATAATTTTCTTTAGCATTTGAGTAATCTGACCAATTTCAAGCAGATTACACGTACTTAAAATTAAGCATTCAAACTTATCTGTGACATAAAACATTTTATGTAGTAGAAAACAACTACTGGATGTAATTGCTTTTCCAATATTTCTCATAGGTAAATATATTCTATCAAATTTATTTTAAAAAAATTAACTGCACATTTCAGAATGTAAAACTCATACACCACTACTGTTTCCTAAGCCTGAGCCAAATGATCGTATGTATCATGCCAGAAGCTGCAATGTGATAGACCTTAATGTTAGATTTGTGTGTGTAGGAAATACGAGACTGAGGCAGAAATGGTAAAAATCTAGTTTGTGTCTTTGGCAGCTATTAATAAACAATAACTTTCTTACTGGCTTAGAGGTTATGCTGGTGTCTTTCTTCTGTTTTTTAAAAGTGTTGAATAACGCTTCTTACAGAAAGAAGAGAAAGTTGTAGAAAAGATCAGTATAACAAGCATGTCTTTGTGTGTCATGTACACCAGAGGCTGATCCAAAAACTTCCTCATTTTATGTTGCTTGCTAACCTTGATGAGGTATTTCATGAGGCTTCCTAGAGAGGTGGTTGATGCCCCAAGCCTGTCAGTGTTTAAAGAGGCATTTTCACAATGCCCTTGACAACGTGCTTTAACTTTTGGTCAGGCACTTGGACTAGATGATCCTTGCAGGTCCTTTCCAAATTTTTCTCTTCTCTTCTCTTCTCTTCTCTTCTCTTCTCTTCTCTTCTTCTCTTCTCTTCTCTTCTCTTCTCTTCTCTTCTCTTCTCTTCTCTTCTCTTCTCTTCTCTTCTCTTCTCTTCTCTTCTCTTCTCGTCTCTCGTCTCTCGTCTCTCGTCTCTCGTCTCTCGTCTCTCTTCTCTCTTCTCTCTTCTCTCTTCTCTCTTCTCTCTTTTTTCCATTTCTACTCTGGGGGAGGAAAAGCCTCTATATGAACAACAAAATTTGTCACTAACAAGTAAGATGAATGAGGTCAACTCTTGCTTCCACTGTAGGAAGGAGGGGCAAATCCCACTCTTCCAGTAGAGAAATGCATAGAAAGCATGACAAGAACTTTTCTGAAAATCCAGTCCTTGATATAATGGACTGTGTAGGAATAAGGAACAGCGCTGGACCACATGAATATTTGCATTACTCCGGGACCAGCTCATCAGTAGTGGCGCCACTTTGAATGTTTGGGAGAGGGCAGAAGTTCACCAGGAGGATGGTGAGCACTGGTGCAGGCAGTGCAGAGGTTCTGTAATTTTGGGATGTACTAAAAACTCAGCTGGACAAGGCCCTGAGCAACTTAATGTAATTTTGAAGCTGTCTGCTTTGAGAGTGAGGGTTGGACATACAACCTATGGCCATACCTATTCAGAAGGACTGAAATATAAAATATGTTGAGACACAGGAGTTCATCTCAGATCATATTTATCACTTTTTGGCATATCAAGAATTTTTAATATATGTTCTATATCAAATGACAGTCAGACTTCAGTGTCTGAGAGACAACATTTTCTGCAGTGGGTAAAAATAATTCACTTTGCTTAAAAGTTCCTTGATGTATATAACAGGATGGTACAGAGATGCTCAAGCTACACACAAGGTCAGGTGATGTTCTTCAGAACCATTCAGTGACACTAGATCAATCTTGAAAGCTATACCTCACCATGGCTGATATGGCTGTACTGTAGTGATTTGGGCAGTGAGGCACCCCTGGTGTCACTGTGGGCTTAGAGGAGAGAGGACTTTCTTTTGTTCATATTTTGGGAAGACAAATGAGGTGCAATGCAAAGATTATTAGAGGAATCTAAACACTACAGACAGTAAAGGAGAGAGCTAGGTACCTATGAAAGCAAGAATTCAGAGCATTTATATTAAATGAGAAAAATAGGCTGTTACAGGTGGTGTGATAATTTCTCTAAATTGATGTCCCGTTTCAATACTTGTAAAATAAGAATACTTAGAGTATTGTGGAATGCTCAGAGAGTATGGTAAAGTGGCCATATCAATGCCTGTGATGGGTAAATTAAGCATAAAGGATGAAATTTCTGATTTAAATAGAAGAAAGCATCTATTGAAGCTACACATTTTGTCAGAAAAGCCTGGAGTGTAAATTACACTGTCATTTAGCATTTGCTTATACAAAAACTGTGCCATTAAAACGAATTGAGTCTTAGAGAATAACAGCATAGAGGCCCAAAAGTAAGTTCTTTTTTTTTGATTCTGACATCCCAGGGAGTAATGGGAAAACAAACAAGTAAGAAAGCGAACAAACAAATGTCTTTGACTGAAAAGATGTTTTTCTTTCACTTCACGTGGACAAGATTGCTTGAATTTTTGAATCTTGACAAGATTTTTATTCCCTGGACCAATCCATAGACTTTTTTAGTATTTCATAGCCTCATTTGCAAGCTGTAGGGGCTTCATATTTGCTCACCTCCAACATGGAAACAGCATTGCAGTTTAGTGGGTGATTTAAGGGCTAAGTAAGGATGCTCACTTTGTAGAAGACTGTGGTGTACAGCGGGAAGAGGATCAGACCATATGTGCCCTGTTCCTATACGTTCCCTAAACATCTGCTGCTAACCACTGTCACAGAAAGGACACTTGGTTAGATGCACCTTTCTTCTGAGCCAGGGTAGCTGCAAAACAAAACCGATGTCACTTTTATAGGAGAAAATAAATACAGAAGGTGGAAAACTGAAATTGCCTGCATGACTTGCATTAGTGCCAACAGGAGAAAGGACATGGAAAATTTTCAGTGTTTAAAAAATTGAACAAAGCAATCCAGATGAAAAAAAAAAAAAAATCAAACACTTGAAATATCTGCAGGTGACAAATTATGAGAATTTGTGGTTTAAGGAGAATCAGGTTGAACTCTTCAGTTTGCTGACTTTTCCCAGCATGTAGGTGATGACTCTCATCACTCACTCAGCGGGGAAAGAGCAATTCCCAGCACCCAGAATCCTGCACATGCAGCCCATGGACTGCCAGACATCTCGGGGAGCTGGGAAAACTCACAGGGGCCAGGGAGGGACAATTACTGTGGAGCTGTGGAGTTTCCAATGTTAATCTCTATGTTATGTGTCAATCCCAATGTTATATCTGAAAAGTTTTGACCAGGGCTACCCTGTGTCTTGTTGATCAAGGGCTGTGTTTGATGATTAGGATTACTTCAGAAACCTGAAAGCTGCCATAGCATATAAAGTGCTGTGTTGCGTTAAACAACAATAAATAATGTAAACAGGAGTTTCAAACCATCTTTGTGCATCTGCCTTAACTCTGTTGACTGACCACAGCGCTTGGGTTCCCAGATGTGTGGTCTTTAAATCATTTTACTACATCAGTATCCAAACATTTGTCTTTATGTTCAGCTCTACTGCTCCTACCTCTGACCTTAGAGGATCAGACTCCATTCTGTTGTTTAACACAACTTCTGACTAGCAGTGTAAATGCCATCCTTTTAATAGTTCTCCTTCTGTCGCTGTCTCATCAACTTAGTATTACCCATCAAACATCAGTTAAGGAAATGTCTGTTTCTCTAGCAAAGTCTGAAATGTTTCCTCTCCATAGCTATGATTTATCACGGCAGTTCTGTCAGTAAGCTCTGTAAAGTGGAACAAGTTAATGGAAAGTCTCTAAACAGCAAGAGCTTGTATTGTGATAAACAACATTCACTTTTCTCTATATAAACAAGCAAGTCAGTAAAAGATACAATGTGACGAAATAAATATAAATGAAAAAAACCCCTTGAAAAATAGACTATATGGAATTTAATTTATCTTTAAAGGTTCCTTTGCCTTATGATCTCAAAAATCTGTATCTTATAATCCTTTTCAGAAGTTAAGAGCACGAGCTTCTTTTCCATTAAATAATAGGTACAGGCACTATCTTCTTTAACAGAAAGTAATTTATTAGCCAAACCCTCATTTCAGCATGTGACTGCCTCTGAGGGATAATTTCAAAAAATTTTCCCAAGTGTCCCACATCGTAGGGACACATCTTTGTGTCTCCTGCAGCTGTAGCAATAATTTACTGCCACTGATTTATCAGTCCCATTGCATTACTGGTCTTTAGTGAGGTGGGTTGAGATGTTTTGTTTTCTTGATTTGTTTGAGTTTGCATTAATGTTCCTCCCTTTAGACAAGGCTGAGGGATCTCCTGCACGCAATCGTGGAGATGTCAGTGCTTTCAGCTCATCTCCAGTGTGAGCCTATGCCCAGGTCCAGCCTCACTCATTGTTCAGAGACCAGCAGATGCTTGGGGCAGGCATGGCTCTGCATTGTCAGATTCTGCAGGGACCCCGAGGAGAAGAGGATGTGCGCTCTCAAATTCTTTCACAACCAAGGTGCAAAACAGGACAAACAAAGGTTGTCCTGGCCTTAAGACATTATTGTCAGCAGCTCTGACACAGTCTTCTACCTCCTCAAATGGTTGTTGGCAGCTCATGTAAGACCAGCCTGAAGGAACCGGGGCACCTAACTGCTACTAGAGCAGGAGGTGGGCACCAAAATAAGGCGAGCACACAAGTCCCTTCCAGCTCTGAACCACAGGGACCAACTCCTGTTGGTCAGAGCTTCAGACACATCTCTGTCTTCTTAGCTTTTCTGGTTGGCTACTGTGGGCATCCCACCTTGCTGCCATGAATGCAATCCTTAGCACATAATTCATCTTCCCCCTTCACTCTGATACCTTTTAGTCAGTGAGATCAGCCCTTGGGAGTTCTGTGCTCAAAGCTAGAGACAGTTTTGAGGAACTGCTAACCTAAGTGTTTCATTACTCAGCATCCTTTACCAAATGCTTGTCTCTGGGACTCTGCATCTATCTTTATAAAGCAAGGATGGATGGCATTTCCCTGCCACAAAGGAGGATAGTGAGGATAATTACAGTAAGGATCGTGCTGCATTCAGATACTAAAACCCAATTACACAGGGCATTGGGGTGTAATAAGAAAGCTCAGGAAAGAAAAGGCCATAGCAATAAAGCTAAATGAATTATTTACAATCAACTACAGGATGTGTTTAAGGACGCACTCACAGAAAAGCCTTTCAGACCTGTCAAATCAATGGAACCATCTGCACTTGATGTGTCAGTAGACAAAGTTTAATAACAAATCAATAAAATAAATAGTAATAAATTGCCAGGATGAGATGAATGACTCAAATGTGTGGAAGTGGAAAATACAGTTTCTTTAAACGGAGACCACAAATAAATTAAAACTGACTTGAGTAACAGGTAGATCTACTTAATCTCTTTAGAGGAACAGTAAACTCATGTACCAGGAATATTACTTGAATTTCCAGAAAGTTTATGACAGACTTCCTCGCCAAAAGACCATAAAATGTAAAAGATACAGTGGTCTAGGAGTGAAGGATTAGTAAATGTTTAAAGGATAGGAAATGAGGGTTGATAAAGAAAAGTTTTATTTTCACAACAGAGGAATTCCCATAAGTGATCTGCAAAAGGCAGTGAAAACCGAGGCAATAATATTTACTGAAGACACTGACATATCAGGGGTAGCAAACCCAAAAACTACAACTTGCAAAAGAATTTCAAAACGCCAGGTGACTTGATGAAATTCAATGTCAATAAATGCAATGGAAGGCTTGGGGAATATCAGTCCTCAGTAAATGTACGTACTGATATACACTAGCTATAGTGATATACACTCCCCAGGGAAGAAATGCTGGACACTTTGTATATTTTTCTAGGAAAACATTAATTCAGTACTTGGCAGTAGTGAAGAAGGCAAATTTCCACCTACAATTTGAGGAAATTAATTAAAAAAACAAATATAAATCATTGTCATTATACCATAATACAGACACCCACACACCTCTACTACAGTCCTGATCCCCTCAGCCCAAGGAGGACCTGAAAAAGGCAGAGAAAGAGTAGAGAGACCAATAAGGGCAATTTTCTCACAGGGGCAGATTATACAGATTAAACCTTCTCAACTTTAAAAAAGATGATCACAAAAAAAAAAAAAAAGTTAATGAAATTATGAATTTCAGAGAAGAGGGAATAGGGGAACTTGTTCACTGTTCCCACAATACAAGAAATGGAGGGAATCGTAATTTAAGCACTAACAGATAATATACTGTATGCAATTAACCAGTGTACGTTGCAGAGTCTGAAATTTTAAATGGGTCTAAATAATCCATCAAGGGCTATTTTTATAGTTTCAGAAGATCGGCTATCAGATACCATTTGAGACAGAGTAATGGGTGGGAAAGGACCCATGGTCCAACTGAGTTTGGTGGTCATGTTCAACTTCATCACTCATCCTACACCACTGGGGCTCGGGTTTGACCTGTATAACTTGAAACAGTAGTCATCTGGCTTGTGACAACCTGCCTGAAAGACAACCTTTATGTTTATGTCCTGCCATATTTGTGAAACCAAGTAAGGAATTCAAATTGAAATCCATTTGTTCATTCGCAATGCAGTTGCTCATAAACAGAGTTGAGACCTACTCCTAGGGTCAACAATTTTCTTCAGGCTAGGTAAGTCACTGCCTATATCTCTCTTTCTTCAGCTAGTCTTTCCTTCAGAGAAAGCTTAGAGATGATTATTTTTTGTTGTTATGAAAACCATTTCTTTCAGACAATGCCCTTCCCTTTTCCTGCCTTCTGATGGCTAGGTTTAAAGGCATGGTGCACTCAATTTTTATCTGAAAGCCTTGGCACCGTTACTAAGGATTTTAAATCAAAATAATTTGAATCAATTTATAGAATACTATTTTGAGTAATCGTTTGTTTTTCCACTATTGAGTAGTGTTGCACAATTACATGAATACAAGAAATGAAAACACATCACAGATTTAAGGGCAATGAAAAATCTTCCTGAAACACAAATTTTACTGACTGGTTAATAATTCTAATGAAAAACTTCAAGTTTGGTTTGGGTGGGTTTTTGTTGTTTTTTTTTTTGTTTTGTTTTTTTGTTACATAGTACAAGACTTAGTGCATACAACAATTAAAACCCCCTACAAATATATACTGTCTCTTATACACA
>NW_020799091.1:6565866-6582611 GCF_003259725.1 Athene cunicularia | reverse complement strand
ATATATATATATATATATATATATATATATATATATATATATATATATATATATTTAAGTTTACAAGATAGTGGATGCACATACATCTTTCTAACCTAGCACAGTAATATTAGGATTTTAACCAAACTGTTGAATAGATTTAATGTCCACATATAGCACCATATTTCTTTTTGCAGTTAATCCAAGTATTCCTCATTTTTAGAGAAAATCTCCCACTACAAATCTAGGTCCTTTTGTCTTTGGGTAAAGATATGAGCAGAAGGGTAATTTCCCGGAAACTCTTCCTCAAAACCTATTAGTAAAAATGTTTGCATTTCTGAGGAAAATAAACTACTAAATTGGATGTTAAATAAATGCTGAAGCGGCAACATGTAAAGAAATGTTTTAAGGAATATTTTTCTACACTTATACCTCATAATAAATGAAATAATAGAAATATCATAATAATGTTCATGCAAAAAATGCCTTAGAGAAAAAAGATGCCACGTATTCCCTGAAGATATCTTTGTTCTTGTCTCTTACTAAATGATTGACAGGGTGACAAATGGAGTGATTAACTTCTCTCTGACAGAAAACAGTAACATGGGTCTGTAATGATGGCACTCACGAGTGGCATAGTGTCCTACTTATCTGCATTTTAAAGCAACAGCTGCTGGATCTTTTGCAACATCTGCAGAATTTTAAAGAGAAGCAAGATTAGAAACAACAGTACATCTTTACTACAAATGCCATGAAATTGGCCCTCACAAGACAGAGATTGAACAGAAAGTGTTTGGCATATGTGAAATAACTGTACTGGGAGGGGGAGCAGTTCTTATAACTCTTGACGTCTATGTAAAAATACCCTGACGTTTCTGAATCAACATAACCCAGATGTATGGTTTCACTGTCTACCAAATTTCCTCTAGACTAAGTTCTCTTGAGATCTTTTTGAATCTGGGCACTTTTCCTAATAGAAGCTAATCATAAAAGGATGCGGATGCCTTATTATTAGGCTATATTTATGCAGTTAGACATATCTACAGCAGACAGTGCTCAGTCCTGCCAACTGGTTTGCAACTCATTGTCCAAGGCAAATCCCCTGTAACACTTCTTAGCACTGGGCTCAGGGCTGCTCCGAGCCCATGTCACATCCTATGGGCCTGAGAAATAATTATTCTATGAATGTGGCATTCTTTTTCTTCGAAGTGACTGAAGTAACGTGAATTCTACACTGTAGCCTCACAGACTATGTGACAAAGCATGACACCAGAATAGTGTTGCCTGTCCTAAACAAGTAGCATGAGGATGTATGGGGCCCTGTAGAGTGAAAGCCTGCAAGACTGCATCATGCAAAGGGAACCAAACCCAGTGATGTCTCATCTGTGTTGCCCAAAGAAATCTCTGGAGTGAACTGTTCTAAAAGTGACCTCTCCACATATGGTCTTGAAAGGAACTAGTTAGTTTGCTCCAAAAGAGAGTTTGGGGAGTAAATAACCAGCACAGTGAAAGCAATCAAGGCCCTGGGTGCAAACTGGGCTTCTAGATTATCTCGATTACATATTCACACCCAAAGAATTGTACCACTGTAACATATTTTTAGAAATAATACCATTTTGTTGGTGAGATAAAGCCATATCTAACATACCACATTGCAGCAGCTGGAATTCCTATTGGAGTGAAACAAATTCATGAATGTGAATGTGGCTCACAAATTAACTACGATATTTTATTCGCTAATCATTGATATTGTCTTTAAAATGGCCTGCTAGTTTCTTTGGCAGAAAATGGCAGCTCTGAGAGCTCTACAGCAGCATGAAATTCCAGGCTGGCATGTGATTTGTTTTAGATATAGCTAGGACTGTGATTGTAATTGCCTTGGACTTTCTTGATGATCACTATTCAGAAAGCTTCAGATGAATCTGAAAATCAGAACCATTTCTAATCTTACATCTTTGGTCGTCACTTGAAGTACAGTAAGGTAAAATAGTACTGAATACAGTCTATGACAAAACTTTCTGGAGACTGATAGGTTGCTCAAAGCTGAGAATAAGATTCAGACTATTTTTAATGCCTAAAATGGACTTAGATGGATTTTATGCACCAGGGCCTTACTGCAAAATTCAGAGTTCCTACTCCCTTCAGTAGACAAAGTATTTTAGAGTACATTTGCTCTCACATATTTATGAGAAGCTGGATGTCTCTCTCTCATTTAAACATTTATGGAATTCATATTTAAAGCAGAGAAATACCCAGACTGCATTTAAACCCTGAAGAGGTCAATCTTATTGTTCTTCGAATATGCCTAACAAACATACAAAAAAGTGAATGCAGAAAAACCACAATAGGAAAAGCTATTCCCATTCAGAAATGCAGCTATGATATCCACCTTTTTCTAGTAGTCTAGTGGTTATAGACTTACTATGGGAAATTCAGGATTTTGCCACACCATGAACTGAGGGAGCAGGAGATATAAATGCAGTTCCCTCAGCAGACCAAAGGGATTCAAAGCCAGAAGTCTCTCATCTTCATAAAGTGCCCAAACCACCGTGGTGTCATTTGTGGAAAGGACATTTTTCACCCCCTCCGTTGAAAGGGCTGTGTGACCAAGGGGTTGGGAAAGTTGAAGTTTGGGAGAAAGAAGTTGGAGGGGACACCTTAACTGAAGGCTGAGGAATGCAGTGGCAAATGAGCTGTCCTCTGTCATCAGTGGTTCTGGGTTGGGTTTCACTGAAACAGCAATAATCCAGGAAAAAAAGGATATGCACCTGCCAAGGTGTTTTGCAAAATGTGAGGAACACAATCATCACCACCATCTCTTCCTCTTACAATGTGAACAGACATTGCTGCTCAGTAAAACACCTGTACTCACTTGTACAATTTTGGTCGCAAATTTCCAGAAGAGGTGGTACCTAACACAGAGACTGAAGCCAGGCTTTTAGCAAGAGTGAGAACTCAGACATATTCCAGCACTTAGTTTTTTCTCTAAGATAAATCCAGGACAGACTGACTGAACCTAAACCACCCCTAAGGTGTTGCTGTGCTACGTAAGGCAGCTCCATTAAGGATGCATTTGGCCAAACTCCCTGCTTTGCACAACGAAACTGAATTCTCTCCTCTACACTTCCATTTTCTGGGCGCAGAATTCATATAACTAAGGCACCTGTATCACCCTCTACAGATAATTTTTTATGAGATGTTGTGATGCCAACATTGGACTCCTCTAGCCCATAATATGGCCTGAAAGTTGTGTGTACCTCTTCTATGAGTTCTACAGGTAATACTCAAGTCAGCTATGCCAACTGCCTCTGCATCCTCACCCTGCTCCTTGAGGATTGCTTACTCCCCTAAGCCACCTTGGAAAATGCTTTTAAAAGTCAGTTCAAGTTTTTCCACCCATCAATCAGTTTAATGTTTTTTATACAGGTTTCTAAATTTTCTACTTTGACCAAGAAGTCTGTTCTCCTATTCTCCTGAAAGCTATTCAGTACAGAGTGGTAGCTCAAGGTCTGACCCATTTTGTATTGACTTGAGTCAGAACAAGAGTGTGTCATGTTGTTGATTGGCAACATCAATCCCTTAAACACTGTGCAGCGAGATCAATGAAAACAAATGGAAACATCACTTTAAAAATGGTGTCATGGAAAGACGTCTCATAGGCTTTCCCTTAAGAGTTAAAAGAGGTAAAGAACAGCATTTGCTGCAAACACAGTAAACCAAATACTGTGAAAGTCCTGCAAAAAAATGCATTAACCTCCTTCACGGATCATCAGCAAATGGGATTACCGCAAAGCTCACTACTTTGCTCCCTGTCATCATGAGGACCAGCTCATCCCCGAGTTTTACTAAACAAAATATAGAGGTTCACCAAATAAAATGAGATTACTTCTGCCTACATAGCATAAGGAAAAGGCTGAGAATAGGATTTAAAAGAAGGTAGGAGTGATGTGATAGCAGTGAAAAGTTTTATGTTACTACAAAGGTCTGGGAGAGCCTGAAAAAATCAGAACATTAAAGCATGGGGACTGTCACACTACCATGCCTTGCTCCAGTTTAAGCATTTCTTCATTTCCAGTTTACATGAACCTGAAAGGAATGCTGTGGAAACAGCATTATTTGAATGGTTGTATTAGGTGTAGGAATATGTTTTCAAGTAGTTAGAATTCTTCTGTTTCTCTCATCCCACTTAATTAATTATGAGGGGTGATTTGTTTGAGAAGATGACAGACAGGCATTCATGATGATTTAATTATGATTTAACTGATAAGAAATTTGAGAAAATGGTCAGATTATTGAATGGATGAGAATTTATTGTAATGCTCTTGTTAAATCAAAGTGAATTGTGATGTTAATCAAGTGAGCAGAATTCCTAGAACATTAAAATACATCATTGATAAAGGTGTATTTATTCAATTACCATTTTATATGCATATTGATGCAAGGATCTGAAAGGAATAATCTTTTAGAGGAGTGTAATCTCATTCTTTCTGAACCCCAGCAAGGACTAAAACCAAATTAAGCTAGAAAAATTAATTTGAAATATACAACTGGACTGCAAGAGTGAAAATGTGTATCAGAGGATGGACTAAAATTTCAAAACACTGCCCTGGGGAACAAGTACTGAACAGTGGAGTCTCACTAAGTTGCTTCTCTCTCAACCCCCCAAAATAATAGATGAATGTAACTATAATCACAATGAGCATCCTCTAGGTTTGTGTATTACAGCCTGAGTCCTGGACAGCCAAAATCCCATCCTTCGCTCTGAGTTCCAGACAGACACAAAAGCATGGCTGTGAAGGGGTGAAAGATGTGAAACGTAGTGACTGTAGCTGTGCTACTGAAGTAATGACGAGCTGAGAAGCGTGACTGATGATCTCTTAGATAATGGATTAATGAGCAAGATGCCTGCGGTTCATCAAAGGACTAATGGAAATCTACACAAGGTACCTGCAGTATGCTATGGAGAAGGATGTGGAGACCAGGAACCATCCAGACATAGCATTAAAGACACATACAGCCCGCACAGAACAGAATGATGTTAATCATTTCAGCTCATACGTGTATTCCATGTGTGTTAATCAATTAGAGCATAAAAAAGGCATGATGAAAAACAACTTGCAGAAGACCATGATTTAATGTATAGAGAACAGATAAAACATGAGTAAAAGAAAGATGCAGTTTAAACCTTTTTTAAACTTTGAGTTATTAGGCAGGTACTACCATGTGATGCTTGAACATTGGCACCCTGTGTTATGTGGAAAAGTGCAGTATACAGGGGTGGACGCAGGCACAGGCTACAAAGGAGGAATTCAGAAACGTTACCCAGGCATGAAGTACGATTTCGTAGGCCTCCAAGAAAGGTAAACACCCCCCCTTCTGCAGAGCATGATTGCTCAACAACCTAAAACTATAAACATCTGATTTTCTATTTTGCCAAGCACAATTACCAATTAATCAGCCATTAGGGAAATCTATGTCAAGCAAAATATTGGCAGAGGAAACTTTAGCCTGCCTCGTAGATGGTTGCTTTTATCAGTGAAAAATGCTAAGAAATCAGAAAATAAATTCTAAAACTAGTTAATCAGCTCAAACAAAGTTTCCATTATTCTCATAATTGGGGATGATTAGATTATTCTGTACACACACTGAGAAAAAAAACCATTCACAGAAATACAGAATCTTGACTATCATGATTATTTAAAAAGTACTTATATTTGCATACAAGCATTCCTCACCAGATATAATTAGACTAAATTACTTCTGTTGATACTCCATTCTTCCAAAAATAGTCTGCAGAGCTGATTCTTTAAGTGATCTTTACCCCATAAAGTCCTATTATCGTGTACACAGTGTGAGCAGAGGTAAAGCACATGAAGAAAAACTCATTTAGTGTCTGACTTTGAGAGATTTTAATGCTTCTGGTATAAATATCACTCAGAGAGAATCTTACCAAAGTATTTGACCTAAATGTTAGCAAGTCGACTTTCTAGCAATACTCAAAGAGAGCACAAGTGTTGTTTTTGACCACATCTCAGCACTCCTGAGCCTCTCTTGTGGGTGTAGCCTTTCTGGTATGTAATAAAGACACAATTACAATGAATCTTCCCTTTTTTCCGACTGAAAAGACAAAGTCCTTGACTTAGAAGGCTATACTTCTAGATTAAGGGTGTAGACAGATCATATTCCAACAAGTTTGCACTGCTATCAGCTCATTTCCAGAACAGCTCTGCAGAGAAAGAATAGCACTGAAAACTTTTTTTTTTTTTTAAACTTCTTTTTTATTCCTCCTTTCATAACAGAAATGAATGAAAGGCCAGATATGTGACATGCTTTCAAAGGAAAGGATATGGTGATGTGTTTTCAATGGAGTTTGAGTCAGTATGGTTTATTCATGATTTGTGGTTCCAGTACCTTAATAATATGACAGAAGTTAGGGAGAAAGAGACTTGATTATCCTTTTCTTAAAACTGTTGGGGGTGTCTTGTTTATGATACATCATAACTACAACCAGAGCCTAAGTCATATTGATCTGAAACTGAAGTGCCAGAAGTACTCTTCTGTTCCCATTAGAAAACCTGTCTCTGGTGACTCTCCTTTCTCATTTTGCCTGCAATAAAGAAAGTCAATCTCTTTTCACACATCTAGTTCAGAAATTTCAGATAAAATTTGACCTCAGACTCTTCAGAGTTCTGTGACTGAAAGAGTTTCAGATGTTTTACTCAAAATCTATTTATATCCAATAATTGTAAGCAGGTGTCCCACAATGAACAAACAGCTCATCGTAGTGATTCAGTATCACTCCGTATATTGGGTCTGGCTGAGATGGAGTTATTTTTCTCCATAACAGCCCTCATTGTGCTCTGCTTTGTATTGGTAGCTAGAAAGGTGTTGATAACACACTAGTGTTTTGGCTACTGCTGAGCAGTGCTCACACAGCATCAAGGCCGTCCCTTGCAGGCTGGGGGTGGGCAAGATCTTGGGAAGGGACATAGCCAGGAGAGCTGACCCAAACTGGCCTAGGAGATATTCCGTATGATGTCTGCTCAGCAATAAGAGCTGAGAGACAGAAGGAGGAATGGGCGGCATTTGTTATTTACGCTTGTCTTCTGGAGCAGTCACTATGCGTACCAAAGCCCTGCTTCCTGGGAAGTGGCCAGACATTTCCTGCTGATGGGAAGTAGAGAATAAAATCTTTTGTTTTCCTTTGCTCTCACATTCAATCTTTGCTTTTGTTCAATTAGGCTGTTCTTATCTTGACACAAGATCCATCTGTCATATTTTCTCCCTCCTGTCCAGTTGATGAAAGGGGAGTGATGGAGTGGCTTTGGTGGTACCTGGCATCCAGCCAAGGTCAACCTACCACACTCCCTATCTCTCTAACAACGTAACTGCATTTTTAAGTCCTAAATCGATGCTGAATCTGGGCTCCTCGATTTCAGAATGATACCACTTATCTTCCTGGAAAAAGAGCTCAGATAGGAAAATCCTTTGTGGTCTTTAAACAGGCAAACACTTCTAAACAGTAACTTGGAGCAAAATTCTTGTTAGTAATAACATTTTTGTCTGAGTTATGATGGCATATGACTCCTTGATTCACACCGCATTAACCATTAGTTATACTGACTGCAGATGAGTTTTACTGCTGTTTGTAGAAGACATAATAATTACTGAATGTTTAATAAACACATTTAGAGTATTTTCCTTATTCCATATACTCATCTGTCTGCTCTTCCCAAATATAACAAAATCCCATTTTAAACTGATGGCCCCTGCACCTCTGTAACATATTTAGAACCCAAGGCAACTGGTAGAAAACCAAATGCAAATACTTTCTGTAATGCAATGGGGTATGTTCCATTTCCATAGGTGAAACACTAAAAGTGCAACTACAGTGACCTAATACTTTCATAAGATTTCCTAAAAAAGCAGCATTGAAAGCTGAATATAATTGGTGTCCTCCCTTAAAAAGTCAAATGCCAACAAACCAAGTAGGGATTTTCCTTTCACTCATCTTAAAGCAAATTAAAAGCTGCTGCACTGAACCAAGGAAATGATAGCAATTAAAAAGTTTAGAGAAAGGGAACTTTGACCCTTCTTCACACTGTCCACATCAAAAAGGGATATATTCTTGTATCTGTCCAGTGCCTGATAGCTTCTGGATGGCAATACAGAAAAAATAAAACTAAAGTAGCTTAAGAAGCACCTACCATACAACTCTTTCACACTCCATTAAGAGAAAAACAACCTCGTCTTCTACAGGCTCTAAATTCGGCAATGGTCCTTGCATTCTGCTGGATAATTTTCAAGTCATTAATTCAGTCAAATTGCCTCTTATTTCACGCTTTCAGTGAGAAAAAATCCTGTCTGCTGATTGTTATTTCTTTTACATTTTTTTCCTCCAGATTTCTTGCAGCCAAAGCTGCTGCAAACCTCACTAAAGTCAAAACTACCTGTTGAATTTTATTCCTGTATTTCTAATGATGTTCTGCTTAAGCATTTTCTGAATTTTAGCAGCAAACAACAATATAAATTAAACTTCAAAAACATTTAAAAACACACAATCCTGTAAGCATCAAGAAAATAAAAGATAATTACATTAACACAGTAGCTATAATAAAAAGTCATACTCATTGGCCTACATAAAAAGGTAACATATCGTTCAGATATTGAAACAAATTCTCAGGCAGGTGCTGAATGAGATCAGATTTGCAGGAAAGAGCAGTTATTTGCCACAAACCCAGTGAAACTCACCTAGATGCCAAGCTTCATTTCTGGTTTGCGTGGAAGTTTATAACCTATGCTGAATGCCTGTGGTTACTGTACCCGCATCCGGAGATGTTGTGAGCTGTGGACTTCAAGTGAAACGAATCCAAGTGTAAATAATGATGAAGGAAGAATTTTGATTTTATTGCTAGAACATCTCATGATTCTGACATGAAACCAGGGTGAAGACTGATGACTCTAATTGCACTTTAGCTGGGGCTAACTTTAGCCAGAATGAAATCCGTGTGAGTCAGATCTGAAGAAGTGCCATGCACTGAGATCATGCCCTTCCTCCTAACTCCAGTAGAAGCTTTAGGAACCTAATTTTGACCACGCTAATGACACTGTAGCTCATCCTTTTTTCTGTAAAGAAGGGCAGGTGTGAAATCAGGACCAGAACTGGAGTGCTAAAGAACAACAATATATAGTATTAAAATCTAAGGTATTTAATAATGTGATAAATTTGCTATTAAATTAATAATAAGTGAATATCATAAAAACCTGTCTGTAATGTCATGTCTGGATGGGACACCAAGGCAGAATAACTCAGAGAATCAATGTATTTTCCAGGCCATCTCACCAGGCATTACATTCACAGTTTCTCCCTGCAGCAGAGCCTTCTTGTTGCAATAGTTGTCCATTGATGTTGCAACACTCTCACTGCCAGTACAGAAAGGAGCTTTACTCCTTCCTCACTACTTATACTGAATGGCTGATTGCATTTTGAACCTGCAAACCATGTCAGAAATGTTGCTTCCAGTATGCTGCCTGCAGTGCTGCTGAAAATGGTTTTGATTCTCTTTAGTCCTAGTTAATCTGTCTTCAATACGAGTTCACATAGATATGTTTCCTTGCACAGAAATACTTGAAGAAACCACAGATGTTTTTCAAATCTAAACTTTACTTTTTGTACAAGAATAGTTCCTGAAGTATTCTCAGCAACAAACAAAATCTGACTGGCTGGGTACAGAGGGGAACAGCTGAAAGGACTGAACTGTGGCTTTGTATCTCGAACCATCTGCAAGGAAGTGGCAAAATACTGCTTGATGGCCATTAGGCTGCACTTCCATTTCATGATTGATAACCTATGATCCTTATCTGTAGAAATTGTCTTATAGTCTCTGCAGAAAGGAGCAATTACAACAGTCAGTCACCGCAAACTCTACCTGGATTCTAAAATGTCTCAAGGACATCAAGAAGAGAAAATGTGTCGCAGAGATAGTGCTTTTTAAAAGGGAAAATTACAGACCTTTTTGGGTCCCAGAAAGAAAGGAATATTGATACTTCTTGGAAATGGAGAGAACACGTATCATTAGAAGCATGCCAAGGTAAAAACTATTCCAATCTGGCATAACTAAGAAACACGAGGTTAAAAAAAAAATCCCCTTGTATTCCATCAAGCAACTGTTTCTGTCCTAATTTTTCATAAAGCTTTCAGTTTCTGCCCACTATGCCAGGACCCTTTTGAACAACTAGGAGGAAGATGTGGGAGCAGAAATAGCACCATGCTACTGCCTTCTCTGTAAGCAGTGGTTTGTATAGCAGTAGGTATTATGTGCTGCTAGCAGGTGTATTGATAATTATAGCAGCACAATATATTGGGTGAAGGAATGGAGTTGCCTGCAAGGTCAACTGAAAGGCATAAGAAAAAGAAGTAGAATTTATGGAAAGGGGGTGAATGTTTCATTATTATAATTCCTATTTAGTGAGGAACATCTGGTAAATTCTTCACCAGACAGCTGTTTGTTAGTCTTCTTTCATTTGCTGCATTTGTAGATAAAGCAATTAGAGTTGAGTACTTGTGAGAGGAGCGTGACCCACAATCAGAGTCTTCACAAGAGATGGAGACATGGCAGAATGCAGATCTACACACACAGATACATATATATAGACACACACAGACATGCTAATCTCTGAAATCTTTTTTTACTCTATCTGCTCTGAATATGAGGCACATTCAGAGAGGATCAAACCTCTCCTGCGAGAGGGACAGAGAGGGGGCAAGCAGAGCAAGCCCCACACCTGCACAGCAGCCTGCTGGTGCTGGTACACCCATCTGAACTGCGTTCCCTTGGACACCAGCTTCTACCGATCAGCACCACACAGCCACCACTCACTGCAAACTTAGCAAACTAGCTGCATCAAAATTAGGATCTATTCAACATGATGACAGCCAGGCCTGGGAGGACTTGATCTTTATGTTTTGGGACTCTGTTCCCTGTTACAAGAGTAGCGTGGCAGGGAATGACCAAATGGAGTTGCTAAGCACCTCCATATGATCCCCAACTCTGGTAGGCGATTCCCTAAATCTTTCCCAGGCTCACTGTAGAGTTAGTACAGTCGTTTCTATTTCTAATGAGAAATAAAAAGGTCAGCAAAGTCTATGGGTCGCACTCAGCCTCATCACTTAACTTGGTTGGGCTCCCTTCTCATCAATGGACTTCCTTGCAGTGACACAAAAGATGCTCTATCTCTATTAGAAGGCACTTGAAATGGGAATTCCCACGGCCCTTTTCAGCAGGGTTATGTCCTGTTTCAACACTGTTCTCATCTTCGTTCCAATGCAGCTAATTTGGAAAGCCTGTTCGAATGTGTCTTTATAACTTTTCCATAAGAGATTTCAGGTAGAAATCTCTTCAACAGGGGCCAAGCAGTTGTATCTCTTTCTCTCACATTGAGCACTGTGCTAAGAGCCTCTGCTAGCCTGTGCTGTGCCAAAGCACACATTTAGATTTCCAACTTTTGACTGTATTCCCACAAGCTTTTATTTCAATGGGTTTTCTTCTCGATGTTCATTGTCTAACTTACTGTCTTGTATTTTTCCAGTTGAGAACTGCACAAACTGATGGTGTCCTATTATAGCTGTTGACATGGAAACATCATAAGAAAATGTTGGATAAGACTGCTTTTTCACATAGAACAGACACAGTTTAAATGCATGTTTTGCTGACTCACTTTCAGCCATTTTAAGCCCCAGACAGTTTATCTTCATTGTCACTTTCCCCCCCTGCGCCGACGGATCATGTTCTGAGTCTCTGCTTAGAAATGAGGCTGGCTGAAACTGTGACTGTCTTGGTTATAGAAATTTCAAACAAATTCTATTCCCACATGTGGCCAAGTTCTTCATCATCATCTCCTGGCTTGGAAATTATTCTAGCTGACACTTCCCTGCCAGATGAGGCTCCAAACCAGAAAGCAGGCAGTCCCACCAGGGAACTGGAAAGCAGAATATATGTGCCAATGAAAAGCTATTAAAGCACCTCTTAAAAAAAAAGAAAATGGGGCACTGTTTCTTTAGAGCAGACATCACATGTCAAGCACATTACCTGTTCTGGGACATTATTTCAAAAACTTATGAAACTGAACAATAAGGAAAATGGCCAGAAGTATGTACTGCTTACTCCTACTGAAGCTACTAATAGAAAAGCTGTTTCAGCAGGCATTAGTAATTCAGCACTAAGGATGTGACTCCAGATCTCAACCAGTTATTTCATATCTAACAAGTTTTACTGATAATGTAAAGATAAGATGAATTAGCCAAGAATGGCTTTGATAAGCACCTGCTTTATATTCTGTTTTATACTCTGAACTTTAGGCAGAGCTTGTTATCTTGAGATTACTGTAGGCTGCGATTTATTCACACGGGGCTCAGTCCTTTGAGATCCTCAGTATCATGTGTATTAGCTCTTAATCTTGAACACAAAGTATGCAATGATTTGCAAAGCCACAACCAGATAGAAATAAATCTGCTTTTTGTCTCTTTTCAGCACAACTGGAGAATCACTTCTTGATAAAAGGCTTGCTGGGCTGTTGGTTCATGCTGCAGCTAATGGTGCATCACACCTTGCCTCAGGAAGGATTCATCTGGAGTCATTTCATACCAGGTAGCTACGAGTAGCAGATATGATTAACACATGAAGATGTGAAGGAGAGAGCTGGTGTCATATGCAGAGATGAGACTGTTTTGACTGATATGTTTACATGTTCAGTTTTCACTCTCCATTAACTACTTCTTTTTTTTTTGTCTGTGAAATGTTATTAAAAATTGCAAATGAACCTCATTTTTCCTTAACCGTTCATTAGTATCAACACTGAAAAAACATATCAGATGAATAAGAAATATAGTAAATGTTAGGAAAAACGGTAGTAGCTTGTGAGGGGGCTAATAGTTTCAGCTGCCTATATATCAAATATATCGATTTTCACAGTCCAAAGGTATAGGTGAGGCATATTGTTTTATTTAGAGCAGCACAATTCAGGGCGTTGTTTTAGCATCAAAATGCCATTAAACTATAAACCCAAAGGCCTTTGAATTGTGAATGCTCCAAGATTAATAATTCTCACATCCATCTTTCAGCTAAGAGTGGAAACACCGTTGTGTGTCTTAGTTAAGGTACTTCAGTTAAGGACCTATGAAAATTTCAGAGGCATAATAAAAAGAAGTGTGAAATGCCTGTAGCTCCCACTGACATCAGCAGGAGGCCACCTAAAAAAAAAGACAAAGCCAAACCAGCCTCTGTCCAGATATTTCCCTTCAATTTTGAGTTTAATTTTTAAATCTCTCATTTAGTCTGTACTTAACAGCAGAATGAGGAACATGGTACTTTTTGTAAATGCCAAAAAAATGATCCTCTAAACACATAACCAGTCTGAGTTTCATAAGAAAACGTTATGTATTTCAAAGTAGTAATTAATAACTATTGGATTTATTGGCCATTGTATTAGGTGACTCTTGTATTCCAGCATATCCCTCATCCTTCTCTGTTCCTCATTGTCTCTGATAATTAATAAGGACCTGAGCGAATCATTATTCAATTATGATGTTTAGCTCCTGAATGTCCACTGGGGAAAAGGTCTCTCAAGCACACAGAGTAACACTCCTTGCTTTGAAAAATAAAGTTTGGACTGTTTCCTTGGTTGTGAATCTGAGCAGCTCTCACTGAAGACAGTGAGAATACCAGTGCCAGCAGGATGTCAAAACTCTATATTCAGAGGAAAGAACAGCTAAAAACTAGAAACTGAATATGCAGAAAGACACACTTAGCCAGGACATGTGAAATGAGCAACATTCCAAACAGGTTTCAATTTTCCAATCTAAAATGGCATTTTAAGTGCAACAGCCCATTTCACAAGTGTAGGTTATGTGCATACCTATCTGGTCATTTCCAAACATCTCTGCTAAATGTTATCATAAACCCCAGCTTTCTGTATCATGCCATTTAGCACAGATTTTCGGAATGCGGATTTCCATTCTGTGCTATAATTCGGACCATTCAATTGCCTAGGAATAATCCAAAGTAAGTGAAAAATTTGTACGAAAATTCCACTTTCATCCACTTACTGTTCAGTAAGAGAATCCTAATAGTTTCTATCATGCCACTAAAGTACGGGCACAACTATGTAAGCTCTAGCTATTTCCCCATCAAAACCAAACAATAATGCTTAGGTGCCAAACTCACTCACATTCACTCTCCAGAAATCTAGGTTGACCTACAGTGCTCTGATGCCTGAAAGAAATGTACAGTGTGATGCCATAACTGGAATCATACACTCATCCAGCTTGATGACCATGTGCTGAGCACTCATGTATCCTAACAGTGCTAACAGAAGTGGCAAATTAATTTAGAAGAAAGCCTGGGAATACGGGGAACAAACCAGCTTATTTAAACAGGATTGACAGTGTTTCAAAGCTACGTGTCAATGTCTTACTGAAATACACACAGAAGCATTCACTAGCAACAGCCGGAGAGCCTGATGTTACAGCTTCTTCAAGATATGTTTATGCATACTCTGTGTGTGTGTGTGTGTGTGAGAGCAAAAGCTACTCAGTGTGGGTGGGATTCAGGTCACACAACTTGAAGTGTCTCTAATATAGATGTTTACATCTCAGCTAATCACCTGAGGCTCCTTTCACTCAACTGTGAGAAATAGACATTTTCAGGGCATGATTCGCCTGAGCAAATTTAGATGTCTACTTCTGGATGAGATGAATTGTACTCTGAAAGTGGCAAGTTCAGTCTACCGACTCAAGAGAGATAGTAGGCAAGCAGCTGAAGATGTTTGTAATGTATATGTGGATATAGCATATATTTAACACTGACATATATCTATTTGGATTTTTTTTTTTAATATATATATATTCTCTCTCCTTGCAATGAGTGTTTAGGTATGACCACTTCATACCTCTCTCTAGTTTCCTCAGTATCTCCCTCCAAAAAGCCCTGATGAAATGATATCTTTATCACATTTCTCCTTCCAGGTCTACGTAGTAGAGCTTTCCATCATCCAGTCTGATGTTATCATGTGTTTGGATTTCACTGCCAGGATGTCTCCAAGAATTGCACTTTTCATGTGGATTTCAGACTGCATCACAACCTGCTGTGAGCTCTCCCGTGAGAATTTTGCCCATGGAGCCTTGACCTGATGCTCACTGGCTTATGAAGCTTTGGTGACTGAACCAGACATTACATAAATACAGCCCCCAGTGCCAGATTCGATCTTGACAAACTTCAGCTGTAACTCAGCAAAGTTCCCAAGTGAGAATTCCTGTGATTTGTTAAAAGCAATATGGCATCATGCTAATAAGAAGCTCAGGAAATGTGTATAAAAGGTGTCTAATACCTAACGGAGAATTAATTGTGCTGGAAATCAGAGTAAACAATCCAAAGTACCTCAACCTTGACCTCCTTTCAGCTGCCGCTAAGTTGCTATGGCAAATTTTCAGGTTCTGTTCCTCATAGCTCAATAAAAAATGATCCAGAACATACTCATTTTTTAACACATAATGCTTCGTGTTTGTACAACACATACCTATGAAAGCTATGAAATGCTTAGCACTGATTTCAGCTAGGAGACAAAAATGTAGTGGACTAAGAGGCATCTGTTTGCACTGTGCATAGTTTTTATCATTAGTGCAGCATGGGCTGGAACAAAAAGATTGATCTTAAACTTCCTCATCATACTGAGAAGAGGCTCTGCCCTGGGTGACACTTCCCACTGTAGTGTTCTCCCTTAGACGACTGGTGAAGAGGTAGCTGCCAAATCATTTATTCTGAAATTACAGCTGGATCCAGCCCTGTCCTAGCTCTGGTTTCCGTATGCACCTTTACAGCCAAGTGTACAATTCACATTGTGTTGATATATAAAAGTAGTGCTGAAGTTGAATTTATCTGCATTTCAGTAAGATCAATCAGTGCATTTATACAGGGCAACAAATAGCTGTGATTTGGTGGAATGATGTTTGGTCACAGATGTTACTGAACAGATTTAAACAGTGACGTTTCTGAAAGGGCCAGGGTATGTGTGAAGCTTTTGAGTTGTTTCTGCAGCGTGATACACCTCCACAGCACATGTTTGTGGCTTTGGACAATTGGAATTTTTAATTATAGAGATTATTTCAGAATCTGTCTGGTTTGAATAAAGATTAAAAGGTGCCATGGCTGTTTATTCTGAACTTATCTAATTATTTTTCATCTGTAAATCAACAACAGACTGTAAGAAGACAGTCGTTGGTCGCCAGATGATTCCTGAAAATCCTTTCTTTGGACACCTACTAGCAATCACTGATCTATCTACTTTTACCCTCAGAAATCTAGCACAAGTACTTTAAGCTCAAGAGGAATCTAGTAAATCAACAGGAAAAACCCTTCATCATGCTTAAGCTCCAAAGCTTGGCAATTGTATACTAAAGTTTCAGTGGCTGCTGGCATTCACCAAACTTTTTAAAGGGCTGTATTTCTCTGATGCTTAACTCTTCAAAAGGCTGCCATGTTTGGTAGCCTGTGGCTTAAATAACATGACCTGGCAATTCCTAAGAGTATCAATAGTAACTGCATGTAACCTGAAAAATTTGACTATGGATCTGTACTAAGGACAAAGCAAAGCATGTATATATTTCAAGACAACCAAGTACATAATCTTACAAGAGCAGATTTTAAAACCTTAAGCCAAAAAGACAAAAAGGACAATATGAATTTGCATAACAAACAGCAATCCCCCCCCCC